>NC_140590.1:826794807-827398141 GCF_964204655.1 Triturus cristatus
GCAAAGTTATTCTTTTTTTTTTATTTTACCACAGTTTTTGTATTTTTCTAACAAGTAGTCGATTTCTCATATTTTTTGTGATTCCTAGCTACTTATAGTTCGTGGTGCCAACAGGTGTGAAACCCCTGGTAGAAAGCAGAAAGTCACACAGTTCTGAGAACTAGACATAATTTGGCAAGAGGCCATTTGTGCAGATTACTAATAGTTTTTAACCAAAAACTAATCATTGAAATAAAAAATAACGTAAATAATAAGAAATAGGAGTAGGCCACAACATCTTCATCTGTAATTTGTTGCTCTGGTGCCCTATTTGCAAAAGTCATATGCCGTTATATCCGTCATACTCTTCTGATCTTAGGGGGATGTAGTCTTTGTTGGTTGTCCAAAAACACTCGATACCCAGAATCAATAGGTGAGCTGCAGCTTATATGATTTTTTATAGTGTATCTACCATGCAGCAATTCGAATGGTAAAATCTAATGAATGTAAAATGGGTATGAAAGTGGGTACCTTCAAAGGGTATGGCTATGGAGGTTGGTACATTTTCAAAATGTGCTCAAGATACTGAGTTTAGGAACAGTGGTCATTTATACATCTCTGAATTTGATGTTACCCTTACTATCGTGATTCAGAGGGAATTTTGCAAAATGTGTTTTGTCTTGTACTCTTAGAGGTCAAATATGGAGCTAAATTTAATTGCTAAGAACAAATAAGTATTCTACCATTCTGTATTCCTACACTTTCCCCGATAAAATCAGTCCCCAGCTTGTTTGGCTGTGGCAGAACAAGCCCCAAAACGCAATGCAGAGCATCACAATTTTTGTCTTGCAAATGGACCCATTTTGCCTATGTGCATGGCTCTGGTATATGTCCTGGGCTCAACTGCCATTCAGAGAAACCTACTAAACTCAGACATTTCTGAAACCTAGACACCCAGGAGAGTTCAGGGTGGTGTGACTTGCATGGATCTCGAGACGTTTTCTTACCCAGAAAGCCCTGCATATCTCAGACGTAGGTTGAAATCATGCAAAGTAGCATTCCATAATGGTGTACTGGTTTAGAGGAAGTGGCTACACGGAATATGGTGCACTGTAGATGAAAGGTAAGCAAGCGGTACATTAGTACTGCCTGGAGAGCTGAAGTATCTTCTTCAGGAAAATTTAAATAAAAAGAGGAAAACCAGAGAAATTAAAGAACTATATTACAAGCAACTTGAAAACAAAAGGACTGGGCCAACCCACCCTGACGCTGAAGCACACTTATTTTCAGGTGAATGTGCACTTGATTAGAAAATACCATTGTTCACTAAGCAAGAGACCCAAAGGCCAATGTGAGCGAACCATTACCCATGCAGGATGCTGTCATGGATGAAAGCAGAGTAAATGACACTCAGACAGACCACTGACAGAAGAGGGCTGACCCAAAGGTCCTCCATGTATCTATATGGATATATATTTATATGTATGGATGTATGTTCTATTTAATGATTTTTTTATTACAAGATCCTGTCAAGCCTTCTAAAAGATTCTAACAATACTTATTACTGTGCAACTCTTCTGCTCATAGGGTTGGATAAAATGGGGGGGGGGGGGGCAGCACCAATATTTATAAGTATAAATACCTATAAAGGAATTCTGTGGAAATGTATGGAAAAATGTCATACTACTCTTAAGAGACAATTGCCTTTAACACATGCTTTTCATAATAAGTAAGGCCTTAATGCTTTGTTATAACGTTTTCATTATAAACAAATCACACATACGGAATCTGACATAACTTTTCCCAGTAAACCAATAAGGCCTATTGCTTCTACCATTGACATTACAAACAACACAGGCCTACCAAAGTGTGCTTAAACAGGAACCATCAGGTATACAGCATTCAGTAATAAAATTACAAATATGTACTACAATGCAGTTGGCAAACAATGTATAAGCGGTCTAAAAAGGGCCTAACAAGAATCATATCAGTGATAATCTTCTACTCCCAGGGATTGTCACAGTGGGTAAGCAACAGGAATAGCCTTGCTTACTATGGCAATGTGTGAGATCACATGTAACAAAATACCTATCTATAGGCCTTAACACAGAGTAATAACAATCCACCTTTAAATGCCTATTAACTTTAACATATGCTTTTCACAATAAATATGTTGGGCTAACTGACTTTATTGTAACTGTTCATAATAAAGAATGAGTACTATAACCTTTAACATGGTTTGTCATCATACCTAAACTAGACCTCCTGTGGTGGGCATAGGCTTGCAAAAGTATTTCGTGATAAAATTACCAATATGTTCAAATTTATGGTTGTCAAAACAATAGAAAATCCCTCCTAAAACAGGCTAATAAGGATTAATGTCGTGCAGATCTATTCTCATGGTTTGTTCTGCCGATCACCAAAACCCTTGCCTGCTAGCAGATAGACAGGACGGCACAAGAGCACTTTTTTAACCTTTTTTTAAAGTATTATATTTTTAAAACTTTCTGAATTGTTGATTCTTCTCTTTTTATGTATTTTTAATCTGGGGATTGCAAGGGATGTTTTTCGAATACTATATGAATTTGTCTGTATTTGAATTTGTGCGGAGGGAATAGAGTGAAAAGATAATTATCGCTGCAACAAATCAGCACCCTTGCGGGGACGCCATCTACAGCAGCGGATGTGCTAGATTTTTGCAGTCTGGGCTGGGTTTGTGGAAGTCCTTACCTTTAAAATGAACACTTTAATGAAGATGGGCAGCGGAGAGACAGGACGGCACAAGAGCACTTTTTTAACCTTTTTTTAAAGTATTATATTTTAAAATCTTTCTGAATTGTTGATTCTTGTTTTTATGTATTTTTAATCAATGGATTGCAAGGGATGTTTTTCGAATACTATATGAATTTGTCTGGATTTGAATTTGTGCGGAGGGAATAGAGTGAAAAGATAATTATCGCTGCAACAAATCAGCACCCTTGCGGGGACGCCATCTACAGCAGCGGATGTGCTAGATTTTTGCAGTCTGGGCTGGGTTTGTGGAAGTCCTTACCTTTAAAATGAACACTTTAATGAAGATGGGCAGCGGAGAGACAGGACGGCACAAGAGCACTTTTTTAACCTTTTTTTAAAGTATTATATTTTAAAATCTTTCTGAATTGTTGATTCTTGTTTTTATGTATTTTTAATCAATGGATTGCAAGGGATGTTTTTCGAATACTATATGAATTTGTCTGGATTTGAACTTGTGCGGAGGGAATAGAGTGAAAAGATAATTATCGCTGCAACAAATCAGCACCCTTGCGGGGACGCCATCTACAGCAGCGGATGTGCTAGATTTTTGCAGTCTGGGCTGGGTTTGTGGAAGTCCTTACCTTTAAAATGAACACTTTAATGAAGATGGGCAGCGGAGAGACAGGACGGCACAAGAGCACTTTTTTAACCTTTTTTTAAAGTATTATATTTTAAAATCTTTCTGAATTGTTGATTCTTGTTTTTATGTATTTTTAATCAATGGATTGCAAGGGATGTTTTTCGAATACTATATGAATTTGTCTGGATTTGAATTTGTGCGGAGGGAATAGAGTGAAAAGATAATTATCGCTGCAACAAATCAGCACCCTTGCGGGGACGCCATCTACAGCAGCGGATGTGCTAGATTTTTGCAGTCTGGGCTGGGTTTGTGGAAGTCCTTACCTTTAAAATGAACACTTTAATGAAGATGGGCAGCGGAGAGACAGGACGGCACAAGAGCACTTTTTTAACCTTTTTTTAAAGTATTATATTTTAAAATCTTTCTGAATTGTTGATTCTTGTTTTTATGTATTTTTAATCAATGGATTGCAAGGGATGTTTTTCGAATACTATATGAATTTGTCTGGATTTGAACTTGTGCGGAGGGAATAGAGTGAAAAGATAATTATCGCTGCAGCAAATCAGCACCCTTGCGGGGACGCCATCTACAGCAGCGGATGTGCTAGATTTTTGCAGTCTGGGCTGGGTTTGTGGAAGTCCTTACCTTTAAAATGAACACTTTAATGAAGATGGGCAGCGGAGAGACAGGACGGCACAAGAGCACTTTTTTAACCTTTTTTTAAAGTATTATATTTTAAAATCTTTCTGAATTGTTGATTCTTGTTTTTATGTATTTTTAATCAATGGATTGCAAGGGATGTTTTTCGAATACTATATGAATTTGTCTGGATTCGAATTTGTGCGGAGGGAATAGAGTGAAAAGATAATTATCGCTGCAACAAATCAGCACCCTTGCGGGGACGCCATCTACAGCAGCGGATGTGCTAGATTTTTGCAGTCTGGGCTGGGTTTGTGGAAGTCCTTACCTTTAAAATGAACACTTTAATGAAGATGGGCAGCGGAGAGACAGGACGGCACAAGAGCACTTTTTTAACCTTTTTTTAAAGTATTATATTTTAAAATCTTTCTGAATTGTTGATTCTTGTTTTTATGTATTTTTAATCAATGGATTGCAAGGGATGTTTTTCGAATACTATATGAATTTGTCTGGATTTGAACTTGTGCGGAGGGAATAGAGTGAAAAGATAATTATCGCTGCAGCAAATCAGCACCCTTGCGGGGACGCCATCTACAGCAGCGGATGTGCTAGATTTTTGCAGTCTGGGCTGGGTTTGTGGAAGTCCTTACCTTTAAAACGAACACTTTAATGAAGATGGGCAGCGGAGAGACAGGACGGCACAAGACCACTTTTTTATTTTTAAAACGGCTTCTCAAATAATTTTTGACCCTCTTTTTCATGTACTTTTAATCTGGGGATTGCAAGGGATGTTTTTCAAACATTGGATGGATTTGTCTTGATTTGAATTGGGGCAGTAGGAACAGAGCAAAAAGACAATTACCACTGCAGCAAATTAACGCACTCGAGGGACGATATCGTGTGTACCTTTAGTTTTTTTGCAATCTGGGCGGGGTTTGAGGAACTCCCTTACCTTTAAAATGAACACTTAGATAGAACCCGTAGCGGATGCTCGCAGCAGGCGCACCAAAGGCAATTCAGTCCACGCCCGTCTGCGACCGGAACGGGACCAGCACCAGCTATGCTGCTTATTTTCTTTTTGAGGAGAAAGTAAGATTGGTGTACAGTAAAGAGCGGCTTTAGTCTTTTTAGTAGCCAAGATGTGTTAAGCATGCAGCAAACAAAGAAATTTATTGGAAACTTTTAAGTGTGAAAATTGTGGTTTTAAACTTCAGGGGGGACTGCATATCGGGAGGATTCTGACTCAGAGAGGCCGGACTCAAAACTCAAGGCCTGTCTAACAAATGTAAGATCTTTAGCTAAACATACATTTGAGATCTGGAAGTTATTAAATGACAATGTGTGGCATTTTGTTTTCTTCACAGAAATGTGGTTAAATAAGAGTTCAGGATCAGATATTGCAATAGCCATTGTGGAGGATTACACCATTTCTCATTTGGAATGAAATTTGGTCAAAGTGGATAAATGCAATAATAAATCGTCCCAAATTTTAATGCTTTATATAACAAGCATTGGCATAGCCAATAGCTCTCGCCTTTGGGACCTTATAACTATTTAGTTATGCAGCACAATATCCTAGGTGCTACAACATCAACTGTTGCATGGCTAAACACTTATAAGGTCCCAAAGGCGAGACCTATTGGCTATGCCAATGCTTGTTCTTCTAGCCTGGATCAGAAGTGCAGAGGGGATTCCGATGACAGATCTTTGTTTAGAAAATTGAGAGGCACTAGTCCTGCGTTTCCTGCGACAGCCCCTTGGCGTGGAGGGGACCAACCCTCTATTTGGACAACGTCAGGTATCTAGAGCAAAATAAGGAATCGTCTGAAAAATGTTTACACCACCTATCTGAATACTGTAAAGTTCTCCGGGTGGCTCGTTCGCCACAATATAAAACCACAAAATGAAAGGAACTCATCTGAGACTTACATTGAGTGACGGGGTGCGTGGAGGGGGCACACACATCGCGGGTGCTCGCACTGGATTGTGTCCGGGCCTAGGTGACGCCCCCGAATCTCATGTTTAAAGGGGCTCACTGTGGCCCCCAGCCTGGCACGGTAACAACGCCTGTGGCGATGTGGGAGTCTGACTGAAGCGGGGCCCGCCTCCCCGGGTGCTGTGCGCAAACAGGAGGCTCCGGGCGCCCGCCGGGGCTGGCAGGGACGGCGTTTAAAAGGCGGCGAGTGTTTACCAGGAGGCAGAGTTTATTCAGGCAGCTCCCATAGAGACCATCGGGAAGGGTTCAGTGAGAGAAGGACGAGGAGGGTACGCGGAGAGAAAGTAAACACCAGAGTACTAATGTGAAAGGAAAAACCAAGAAGAAAGCAGCTGACAGTAAAAGAAAGACTTTCAGATCTGATACATAGTATTATTATGCAAATATTCGGTTCACGGGAGCGGCAGAACTCGGAACCCCTAGTTACATAGATTGAAGAGCGGAGAGGCAGGAAGATGAAGTGATCGGTATCCCACAACTGAATAGCACACACCAACAACACGCAAATACACTAAATGTCAACAGCCATGCTACCTACACCCCGGGGTTAGCCCAATGAAGGGCAAGCGTATGTCCTCAACAGGACACCATACTAACAACTAGCGCCTGCCACACGCATGAAATACTGCCGCCAGCTATAGCACACACATGACTGATTCATGCAGACAGGACATGGCACGTGGACCACGCCTCCATCGCTGATGCTTCAAATCACAAAAACGGAAATCAGGCTTTAGCTGTGATCGTACCCTTGAAACCAGGGTGTGACGGCACCAGAACACTCCCGACAGCGCTGCCAGGCAATTCTCGTGGCGGGCTAGGCGCTGTGGAAATCTAACACATCACAGCATTTACTGTTGGGAGCCAGGATGAGAAAGCAGGTCTCCTGGACATGCACCTAGTACATTATCCAGGAGAACCCTTTCCCCAAATCAGTAATAGTAAAACAACTATACAGTGCCGAACACAGAAGCAACTGTATACAAAGGGCAGGCTAATAATGGTATTTACTCTATAAAGTGGAGACGCATGAGGAACAGTAGTAAAAGCGGTGTGTACAGAAGGTAAAGCCTTGTGGGATACCTACCCCGGCTTCGGACGTCACTACTACTCATAGTCATAGTGCTAATGGTAACAATAGCCATTTACACCGCTCGTACAAACTGGACTGCGTCTTGCCATTTAAATATCCACATGACGTTGTTGTTTTCCACAGACATTCTTGAACCTGAGGCTAACTGGTCTATGTAGCGCCTAACTGCCTAAGATTCCTAGCGCATGAAACATACGATAGGGGCTGCTAAATATACAGTGCCTTGTCTCCTTGTATATAGGCAGCATTCAAACTAAAAAAAATCGCTACTGAGAGGAGTTTCTTGTATGAAAGACGTATTCGCCACTGGGGAGATAGATACATCCAGGCGACAATCAGAGAAGTACTTACTACAACGGCCACTGTGGATCCGTGTGACGAATGAAAGTCGGGAATGCATGCGTGGGGTCTCTGTGAGAGGCTTTTCACACTAGATTTACTGTGTGCTCTACATATGAGAACATGTATTTCCTACTGCACACTAATTATAATGGTTACCTACTTACAATATTGTGCCACCCACTCCTGCCCCCCTAAAAACGAAGACTCGCCATAGACCTGCGGCCCATTTCTTCGCAAGTGTTCATTCACATGCCTGGAACCTCAGACGGGGACATTTAAAAAACACACAGCATTTAAAAAACACACAGAGATGGCGCGCAAAAAAGTAAACTCGACAATTCGAGACACTCCGTTTGTTCAGTGCCTCGGGAAAGCAGGCCAGCAGCTACCGAGGGAGCGCCCCGCTGCTGATTCAGCCCCCACACTCTGTTGTTTACTTTAACACTTTCATTAAAGAAACCCCTCACTGTGCCCAGAGTGAAGTGGATGTCCGAGGCTCACAGACAGCTTACTCTAGAACCAGGGTTGTCACAACAAGGAAGAGAGCTGCGCCAGAGAAATGATAGGCGCGTCAGCCATTGTTGAAGATAAACACGGTAATGGTAAAAAAAAAAGTGCTTAGCGGCTAATTAAGAGACACTGTCTCCCACTGCAAGTAAAAGATCCAATCCCGGTGGGCAGGGCCAAAAGCGGACAGGGTGGCAACCAGAAGGGATTAAAATGCCTCCGGAGCAATCATTACAGTGTGTTTAGCATAATCCATGACGCAAAATGACTCGCACAAATGAAAATTGCATGCGGAGCTGAGACACGAGTTCTGGAACCATATTGATTCCAAGAAGCCCTCGCATGGAGAGAGCAGCGCATGTGCGCTGCTAACACCAGGCGAGACCTAAAAAAACTAGTGAGTCTAGTGCTGGCTGAGGGACTTATTTTCTCTGTTATAATTGCTGACAATTTTTCTATGTCAGTAGCTTTGCCACTAGATAATCACATTTTTAGCAAACAACAAGCCTAGGATCAAGACTTGGCAAATAATCTGTTAAATAGTAACGTACTGAGAAATGTCCTAAAACTAAGCAAGGAGGCTTCTATATGTAAAGAACGAGATAAGAAATCCCAAGCTTTGGCTGCCACAACAGCGAGAGTTTGGTCTCTAAAAGCGACCGTTTTAGTCTTGGGTTCCTGGAGCTTGGCAATATGGACAGAAAGGAGCACTCTTACTGAGTTGCAAGGAAGAAAGAAGTGGCCTCGGTAGGACGGGCCTATAAGCAAGAGCTGAAATATTCTAATAAATAGAACTTCTAAATTAACTTTTTAGAAGGTACTAGATACATCTGGGGCTGAACCAGGACGTTGGGCACTGACTTGTGGAACTGCTGCTTGATGTAAGGCAGAAGTCACCTAAGAGGCTTACTTTGCAGAAAGTAGGTGCTGGACAACTTAGCCACCTGGGTGTCAAGAGAAAGATCGGCAGAAATAGACATCCAGATAGAGTACTGCCTTGGAGGGAGCTGCCTGCAGACAAATGACAGGGAGCCAGCTGGAAGGACTACGGAGAGGTGAGGATTCCCTTGTGATGAGAAGACCGACCTTTATCACAATGAGTACGAAAGATTACAGACAGCCACCAGCACATAAGGCAAAGACAATCGCTTAAAGATAGATTAGATCTGATCTCGGGCTCACATCTGGCTGAATGTTATAACCCAATGGTCAACTGTGCTGTCCGCGTACATGTAAATTCTGGCCCTGGGCAGGCAGATCAGTGGTCAAGCTTTTTTAATAAGGTTTCCATGTACTAGCCAGAACCGCAAGGCGGAAGTCATATCTACAAATAAGGAAGAGGCCTGAACAGCCCCAAAGGCAAGGCTCATTCTATCTCGTCCGGCCCTTGTATAGTGTTCACATCAGCAAGCAGGCAGATGAGCCCTTCACTGATGCAAGTTAGATCCAAGATGATACAACTTGAATGGCAGACAAGTAGCCACATTATAACAGAAAACAATTGTGTGACTGGTGTAGATTTCTAATTCTCAATTGGTTTGCATCATCTATTGCACAGACCCTCCAGTACTACAATGTGGCTTCACCTAAAACAGAGGGGAATTCAATGAAAGCACTGGAAATCTCACCAGTGATTTCTCTGTGGTCATATGCGCATGTTCCCTTGTTCATATCTTTGATATCTTAGATTTTGTGGTGTGCATTCATTTAGCTGGATTGGTGGTATGGTTAACTGCAGTGAAGAAACATGCACCGTGTAAATGGTCTTCCTCAGTAAGACTCAAGACCCTTATGTCATTTAAACAGGTGGCCAAATATCCACTATGTCATCGTAGTGCTTACTCATCTGTCTTTGGAAGGTGTTAGGTGCCTCATGCACATTGAAGGGCATCAGCTGAAACTGGTATAGTCCGTTTTGTGTCGAGAAATATTTCTTATTTGTATCCTGTATATGGAGTAGTATTTGACAATACTAATTCGTTAGATCTACCATAAAGAGGTATCAAGCCTTTCCTAGTTTCTCTATTTGATCATCAATTTGGGCATCAATTGACTGTTGGTTTAGGGTCTCCACATTCTTTTTTAATGACTCGTGCAATATGAGGCAGTTTTAGATTTAAATCTTTTTATTGATAAAGACAAAAATGCAGTGAAACATCTGTGGCGAGCCAAGCAAGGTATGCAGGACAATAGGGCAGAGAAACAAAAACAAAATCCCAACCCCCCCATCTCCTACCGCTCCCTCCCATTTTTGCCCCCTGTAGTAAGGACTGTCAATCACAAACGATGTAGTTGTTGAAAGTAGATTTATTATTCCTCAGATGCTGCGCAGCAGTCAGCTCCCTCGACCCTTCAAGCCAAATCCCAGTACATTTTAAACATCAACATTCCATATAGAATTCTTGAGACCAGAACATCATGGCTCAAGAATTCTAAAGCAAAGTAAAACACTACATTATCCTTTCCCTTAAAAACAACAAGAAACAAAAAAGCAAAAGAATAATGATGTAAGAGAAAAGATAACAACAAAAAGAAAATAAATAAAGACAAAAAAAACCATTAACGATACTTAGCAGGAACAAAATGTTGTCGAGAACTCCTGCGTAAACCTTGTGTAACCGAAGAAGGAGAAGAAACAATATTTTTGTTACACAAAGAGTTTTGATCGACATTTCTATTGACTTTGACCATTCTTGAAACATTCCACTAGTTCTTAGAATTCACTCTCACAGTATTTCTGAACACTTTATCAACCGTGAGCAGTTCAGAGAATTTTGAATTCCCTTTCTTGTTATGTACAGGAATTTTTATACGCACAGTATCACCAACAACAAATGGTTGAGAAGAAGATCTTTTCCTTGAATCAAAATACATTTTCTGACGCAATTGAGCTTGCAAGACATTTTCCCTCACAAAATCGTCCACACCACTCATGGAATCCATCTTAACCCACTTTGACATCCACCCAGGACAAACCTTAGAACAAGGTTTCCTACCTCTAAGAAGTTCATAAGGAGAAACTCTTGTAGACGAATGAGGAGTTGTGCGATAAAACGATAACATGGATCTAACAGCATTCTGTACATTACATCTCCCAGCCAATGCCCATTGAACACAATTGTTAAGCACCCTATTCATGCGCTCCACCAAACCATTGGTCTGTGGATAATAGAGTGCAGTCTTGGCATGCGTAATACCACCTTGATGTAAGAAGGATTCAAACTCGTGACTGGTGAATTGTACACCATTGTCACTAACAATAGTGCATGGAAAACCTTCACGGAGAAAAATGTCCTTTAAGAAATCAATGACATTTTTCAAATTAGGTTCATCAATAAAACGTACTTCCGGCCATTTGGAGTAATAATCAATTGCCACAATGGCAAACTTAGAATTAGTAGGAAGCATATTAAAAGGTCCAACCAAATCTATTCCTATCTTCTCCCAAGGCTTGTTGGGTAAAACAATTGGCTGTAGAGGGGGTGTATGAACTTTTAGACTCTTATCTGAACTTGAACAAACCACACAATCCCCTACAAATAAATCTACATCTGTGTCTATCTGTGGCCACCAAAAATGTTCACGAAGTCTTCTCTTAGTAAGAGTCTTTCCTAGATGACCCTTGTGCGCTCCTAACATCAATCTCGCTCTCAACATGTCAGGAGGAACCAACCTGTCACCGCGTACAAGCAAACCGTCCTCAACAGAAAGTTCTCCATTTTTTTTCTTTGCTACAACTAAAGGAGAACACCAAAGGGAAGATTCTATTGGTTCTATAATCCCTTTTTTGCAAAGACCATAGAGCTCTTGTTCTAGCTGATTCCTAAAACGAAATGGTACATTTCTGAGCCTATGTTTAAACGGAATAGCGTCATCTTTCACCCTGATAGTATGAGTGAACCCTTTAATACACCCAAGTCCATTACCAAAAACATCTGGAAAACGCTCGGATAAAGTATCGATGAAATTGTCAGAACGAAGAATGGAGACTTGATCTTTGGTACCAGGTCTTAACACCATTTTAAATAAACCCTGATGAAACCATCCGAGAATGTTCAATCCTTTAATGGCTACATAAACTTTGTCAACATTTTTTCTCCCCCCGAAAACTAAAGAGTCCTCAAAATATCCTGCTAGTTCAATGGTTCTGCCTTCATAAGAGACAGGGGATCTGTCTGGGGAAAATAGTGAACGAAATCCCCACACTTCTTTAAACTTTTACTTTGACTTTTGAGCGTAATTTAAAAAAAAAAATTATTAAATACATTTAATTTTCCAAATTATACCCTGCACAATAATGTAAGAGGAACTGGTCACAAATATTCAAGGTGTGCACATCTCCGTATTTCCTTTGAATAAGTATTTACTTCATATTATAAAGGAAAGTACCTTAATAAGGTGTGCGTGTCACCGTTGAACCACACGCTGAAATCAAATCCAAAAAAATAGTTTTGTGTCGTCTCTGACACACGTTTTAGAGATAATAAACAACCTACAAGTCTTGAAATAAATATATATATATAGCGAAATCAGAAGAACAAGGTGTGCGCGTCACCGTTCCTTGACGGGCGAGTAGAAACTTTCAATGTTCACTTGAATATACTTTGCAACAGGAGTGTTACTGTAAATAGATGCTGAAGCGTACTATGGCCTTGTTTTAACTTAATTTTGTTTGCGATAACAGACAAGTAAATCCGCCAACCTTCAATGGATTGACATTTTACTACAATCTGTTTGCGATAGCAGACGAGTAAATCCGCCAATCTTCAATGGTTTAACATCCAACCACAAGATGGCGATGACACGAGTTGTAACGTGTAACCATGGTAATCACGCTTCCCTATTCTTCTCATGCGTGCACTCCTAAGATGGCGTGCGACGCGTGAAAACTGCTGAAAGGCCAACCCTTACCAACATTGTGACGGGACTGCTACGGCGAATTTACGTCTTCTTCACTGCTTGAAATAAAAAAGAAAACACAATACCTTATTAGATATGAGGAAGCCTTTCCTGCTACTGTAGGTGAGAACTTTCTTTCTTGTTTGATGTTTCTCCGATGACTTTAACGTGTGTAGCCGATCATAATCAATATGCTTCCATCCGGATGGGTTCTGCAGCATCCGAGTAAAAATCGTCGCCAAATATTTCTGTAGTAAGGACTGTCAATCACAAACGATGTAGTTGTTGATAGTAGATTTATTATTCCTCAGATGCTGCGCAGCAGTCAGCTCCCTCGACCCTTCAAGCCAAATACCAGTACATTTTAAACATCAACATTCCATATAGAATTCTTGAGACCAGAACATCATGGCTCAAGAATTCTAAAGCAAAGTAAAACATTACACCCTCCCCCCTCCCCCCCCCCCCCCCCAGCCACCCTAGAGAACAACAGGAGGGGAGGAAAGATCAAGGTCGCTGCATAGAGACTCATGTTGAAGGGAGTTGGGCTGGACCTTGTATCAATGCAGGGAGGCGCAGTAAACGCAAGTATCTGGGGCAGGTGAATTCCCGAAAATCTGAGCTCAGCAATGTCAACAAAGGGTGCCACAGTTCCGCAAAGGAAGCACTGTCCCCCCTGCAGCGAAAGAGAGATGTGTTCCATACCTAATACATACCAAATCCTATGCAACTACCCCTGGAGTGTGAGAGTTCTATCGGTGCCCCAGTGAGACAGTATGTTTTGCAGGGCCGCGTCTAAGGCAATTCCCATCTGCCTGCCCCTGCGCGACCTAAGGGGAAATGTAAGCGCGTTGAGTAGGCCCAGGAGGACATAAGCCGGGAAACGCGGATTTTGTGTCTTGAAATGTTTATCTATCTCATTGAGGATCTGTTCCCAGTATGATGTGAGGTGAGTGTTGAGCATTGCTACAGCAGGCGCGTCAACGTAATATCGGATCCATAACCTCTCCAGTAGCCTGAGGAGCGACTTGGGTTAACCTTATGCAATTTATCTTGGTAGCAGTTTCTATGCTGCAGATATTACGCACCGAGTGTCAAGCCCGAAAAATATGTGCCCCCAATTCTTCCATGATAGTGTACGCCCCAATTCTGCCTCCCAGCGCCTCTGTCCTGCGTATTTAGCCAACTGTTCCGGGGACCGCAGAAAGTGGTAAAGGTCGGTGATGAGACGCTTGCTAGGCTGTTTAGTATTTATCCATTTCTCATATGGGGTGAGCGGCCTCTGTGCCCCCTGGTGCGTTGAGGGATGCATGACCCAGTGGTGTATCTGCTGAAAATGGTGGCGCTCAGTCACGGGCAGTGCAGAATCTGAGCAGAGGTCCTCAAAAGTCAGGGGACCCTCCACATCAAAGAGGTGGCCAATTGATCTGTGCCCTTCTCCATCCCACTGCTTAAAGGCTACTAAATCAAGGCCAGGAGTGAAATCAGGATTATTGGTTATAGGTGTGAGAGGCGAGGGAAAGGTGGTGAGGCAGCAACGTACAGCTGTCGCATCCCAGGCCCTTAGGGTTGCCCGCGTGACCGGCAATCTGTAGAGCCCTGAGGGGCATGGGATTTATGGATAAAGGGGATTTTCCACAGGGATTGGCCATCCAAGGCTCGTTCCATAACAAGCCAATGCTTTTCGGATTCACTTTGGAGACCATTCCAGCAAGACCTGCAGCTGAGTGGCCTGGTAGTGGCGATCGATATTGGGAATCCCAAGGCGCCGTCCCCTGGGGGTCTGTAGCTTAAATCCCTATTCATCCTGGGTTTTTTATCTGCCCAGACAAAAGAGAGAAACTCTTGTTGAAGTGATTTCAAAATGCCAGGGGGAGGCTCAACAGGTAGCGTTTGGAAGAGATATAGTAGGCCGCCAGCGATGGAGATCCCGCCGGGTATGTGACAGGAGGTGATTGTAGTTTGGGTGACTGTATCCTCAATTGAGGTTGCCAGCTTTATAACCAGGTACGGTATTGACTCCAGGTCCCACTGAATTGGGCAAATCTGTTTAAAGGCGTCCCTAGTAGAGGGCTGTAGAGAAAACTCCAAAGCTTGTGACTTAGAGACATTAACCCGAAAGCCAGAAGGTGCAGCAAATGTCTCTAGTTCTGTGAGAAAAGCGGGTATCGATGTTGTGGGGGCCTCGAGGGTAGCAATAACATCATCCACGTATAAGCTGATAGTGTGGTGTTCTTCCCCAAATCGGACCTCGATGATCTGAGGATTCTCCCGCACCCTCTGAGCCAAGGGCTCCATATACAGAGCAAATAACAACAGAAAGATCGGGCATCCCTGCCTCGTTCCCCATGCTATCAGAAAGGGCTCTTAGATATATCCATTTACCCAGACCGTAGCTGAAGAGTGGCTATCGCTACTGAGCACCCATTAGCGGAAGCGAGTCCCCATCCCGAACTGCTCCAGGGTGGCCTCCAGAAATGGCTAATGAACCCTGTTGAAAGGCTTTTCAGAGTTGACAGATAACACCACCCATTCCACTGGTTGATGGTGGGCCTTGTCAAGGAGGTGGAGTAGTCTCTGTGTGTTGTCGCCACATTGCCTAGTTGCCACAAACACCACTTGGTCCGGGTCCACCAGGCCCGGCATCAGTGGTCCCAGCCTGGCAGCTAGGATCGCTGTAAAGAGTTTTAGGTCGATGTTCAGCAGGGATATTGGTCGGTAGGAAGCACAGTACCAGCCATACTTACCGGGCTTAGGGAGGACGTCAACGGAAGCAAGGAGCATCATGGGTGGGATGTCAGAAGTATCCCCTATCGCATTATAGAGTCGAGTTAATACCGGAGCTAAAATGGCACAAAAGGTTTTGTAGAAAATAGCGGTAAATCCATCAGGGCCCGGAGATTTAAGGTGTTTGAGTTGGGCTATGGCTGAGATCACCTCCTGAATGCGAATTGGGCTGTCAAGAGTGGATGCCTGATCCAGAGTCAGCCGGGAATGGGTTATCCCCCGCAGGTAATTTAGAGAGTCCTGCTCAGACAGTTGCTGCGCTGCATACAATTCGGGACAAAAAAATCCAGAAACGCACTAGAGATGTCTGCCTATCGGATATGTTCAGAGCCATTCGCGTCACAAACCTTCTGGACCGTAACCGCCTGGCGCTGGGCGCGCATTTTATGGGCCAGCAGGCAAACCACATCTATCCACCCCAGTATAGAATGAGTGCTTCAGTCGTAAGGCAGCATGCTCTGCCTTGTCAAGGTCAAGGCTAGCTAGCTGCGAGCGCACTGCCTCCAACTGCCGCCACACCAGAGGCGCCCCAGTCAACTTGTGTATACCTTCTAGCTCTAGCTATTATTTAGAGAGCTCCTCTCTTTTGTCCCTACGGATCTTGTTGTCTGCCAAAGATGTGGCGATGAGGTCCCCCTTGACACTAGCTTGAGCGTTTCCTATAGGGACACGATTAATCTATCTGGTGTGTCATTGAAAGCTAAGAATTCCTCCAGAGTCTTGGTTAGGCACTGCACTACTGTGGGGCGGTGGAGGAGAGTATTGCACAACCGCCAGGAGTATGGTGGTCTGTCTGCAGGGGGAATTGCTAAGGTCAGGGTAAGTGCGGTATGATCTGACAGCGTGCGGGGTTCAATGTCTGAGGCCAGCACCAATGGAAGCAGGGATTGGGAACCTATAAAATAATCAATACTAGCATAGGTCTTATGGGCATGGGAGTAGAATGTGTAATCCGTTGTGTGGGGATAAGGCACGCCATATGTCAACTAGCCCCAAGTCCTGTAGCCATTCTCTCCCACTCTTGGACAGGGCTCCTGAATGTCCCTGCCATTGGGCTGAGTGGTCTAGTTGATTATAAAACACTGTGTTTATTTTGCCCCCACCAGTAACTGCCGATATGGAGAGGCCGTTAAGCCTGTGACTGCTCTGCGAAGGAACACCTCTTGGTTCTTGTTGGGTGCGTATATAGTGTACAAGTGTGAAAGTGTGTGTGCCAATGTATATAGAGAAGGCCAAAAGCCGGCCCTTAATTTTAGATACCTTTGCTCCCACCACCCCCTTAAAATTGCGGGAGATAAGGATGGCAACTCCACCCTTTTTGGTAGGGAGTGAGGAGAAATATTGCAGTGGAAAAGCCTTGGATCGGAGTCTGTGGGTGTCACTGGATAGAAGATGCGCTTCCTGAAGTAAGCAAAAATGTGCGCCCGAATTTTCAAGATAAGACAGGATAGCCCTTCTCTTAATTGGGTTGTTAAGCCCGTTTATGTTCAGAGCAAGGATTTTAATATTTGCTAGCATGTGGCCTGGGATCAAGGTGTAAAGCTAAAGAAGGTGTTGGTATGTGCCAAGAATCTCATCTTGTGGGTAATCCCGTTGCGCGGGGCCAGACATGTAGAAGGAAGGGGTGAGGAGATCAACAAAGAGAAAGAAACCCCCAACAAGAACAACTATACCAATACAGAAAGATTTCATTTGGCAAACAAGTGTCTGGAGCTTTCAACTCCTGGGGAATAAGTTGCGGGATACCAGTGGCCGTCAATCCCCCCCCCCAGGCACAGTCTCGTGCTTATGTTAGAGTGTACCTGAAGAGCCCCGGTAAAAGACACCAGGACCGCCTGCCGTTCCCTGGCCATGCTGTCCAGATCAGGTCACAAAGCCGGGCTCGGGGGCTTGATGGTGGTCCATCCATGGCCACTTCGGCGTCTTGTGCTTGAGTTGCTCTGTTGCGACATCTCAACTGTAGGTTAATATGAGGCAGTTTTAAGGATTTTTCCTACATTCCTCTGCCTCTCTGCACTGAGACCGCCCCCCCATCCTTCCCTTTAAAATACTAATATCTTCATCACCTTTATGTCCTCTACTGCATACAAGCCCTACCATTATATCTATAACATCTTTATCCAGCACTCAAATATCTTTACGGGTATATAGCTGACTAAAAGTGTGCCATAAAACAGGAACTACAAACTTAGTGTCAACTACAGGCAGGTTCTTGTATGAAAATACGGTTAAGGTGTTAAATTGATCCCCAAACTTAAAGCACAGAGACAAAGACTCACATGCAATGAGAGCAATTTGATGCTACAGAATTATATAAACCAAAGAATTTGCATCTCTCTTAAATAGGAAATAGTAAACGAAGCTATGCAGCTTCAAAGTCAACACAAATCGTAAGAACAATTAAGTGAAAATGTCACACTTGATTGAAATTCAGTGAAGTTAGAGGTATCCTGGAGGCAATTGCATCCAGAAAACAATTTCCCAATGAGCCATTCAGCCTGCTTCAAGCATAACTGCAAATTGCCCCAATGTATGAGTGATATCTTCAACGTGCATTAGAAAGCACCTCGATCATGGAAATCATCTTTATGGAGCTTTTTGTACTGGTTTTAACCAAAACGTTTTGCAGATAGGACATGCGATGCAATATTTAGAGATGTGTGGGTACTCATTACCTATAAAAATCGTAAAACATGGTATGTTATTTTAACAGATGAGCCCTTGGAAGGCTGCTATGCGTAAAACACCTTCTCATAATGGATAAGGCACCAGCAGTTGTTTTCATACTATTTGGACTGATATGGTATACCAAGTCCTCTTCAATTACAAAGTAGGTGTTGTAGCGTCTTCCCCAGCCTGGGTGCCCGCCAATTACTATGCCACACACTGAACTTCATTTGTCTGCGTGTAAGTGGGAACCCAACATTCTAAACCAGCCTTCATACATTTCGCTCTAATACTTGTCACAGTTCTATAAAGTTCCTTAGGAGCAAAAAGGGTTCCACCATTTCTAACTCGCAAGACATTACATCTGCCCCCTGTTAAATAAATATCTTTAACTTTTTACAAAATATTTAGGTAGACATATACAATAAAAACTCTTCAATCAATCTTTTTGGTGCTTTAATTGTTCAACCTGATTTTGTTCTCAGAAACTGGGAACTGTATCACCAATGTCCAGGATCTGCGTCAGCTGTGTAGAGGTAACAACAGTAACTGATGGATCAGACCCAATTTCTCCTTCAATAGTTAGATCTGATGAACGATTAGTCTAAGGCCTAAAGTGATAAGAGTCTCTGGTAATAGACTTCCCAGGGTGTTGGGCAGTCATCATGTGTCCCTTGGTAGACACCAGTTGAAAACGTTTGGCATAAAATGGAGCATCAGATTTTCTTCTCTACATCTGCCATGTAAGCACCCAATCTCCTTTCCTAAAAATAATGTTCTTTGCACATGGTCTTTGGTCAGCATATGTTTTCATCTTTTGTTTGTTCACCAAGTCTTTCTCATGAGTTTCTTTCTCATCTCTCATTCTCTGATTGGTCCATTGAGGTAACTTGGTTTTCAAATCGAGCTTCTCCAGATTGTCACACAACACTACTGTCTTTAGTGTATCAGTTCACCCTTGACATCCTTTGTATTTTTGATATTCACCATCACTCGTGAGCGGTCGAGGGTGTTGGTTCCACAACTGATGTGTAAATATATTTTTCAGTTTTAACATGTCACTATCTTGTCTCATAGCAGTGAAAATATGGGCTTATAAAATAGCAGCTAGTGTGTTTGATTGTACAATGAAATTGATATAGGCCTCAGCCGTCTTGGAGGCAGTACCATGAACTTGTATAGGTACTCTGGAAAAGTATTCAGCAGAGTACTGGATGATGCACAATGATGTAATTATACTATTGTAACCGTAGCCCCCATCGTTCAATACGAAGAGGCATTTTGGCCTTTAAGTTGCCTAATGTAGCCAGTAAAGCTTGATGATCCGTTACTAGCATAAAAGGCTTTCTTTACAGGAAGACATGGAAATGTTCACAAGCCCATACTATAGCTAAGCTTTATTTTTTAGTTTGTGAGTAAGCACGTTCTGTTTGAGACAAACTTCTAATTGCATATGCCACAAAATGCCTTTGAGCATTTGAGTGTCCGCTGTGCTGTGCAAGAATAGCTCCTAACCCGAGTGGGTTAGCGTCAACAACAACCTCTGTATGAAGCTTAGGATTGAAGTTTGACGTTTCAGTAGCATTCTCAGTGGCTTGTTTGATTCTTTTAAAACCTTTCTCACATTCATGTGACCTGTGAAATGAAACATTGTTTTCATCAAGTTTTGCAATAGAGCACTTACAGTGGCAAAGTCTTATAGGTATCTAGAACAGTAACTGGCCATGCCAAGAAATAAACGCACCATAGAAATATCTCTTGAGGGATCAACATTTGATAGCGCTTGTACTTTAGCAGAATCTGTTGTCACACCCCCATCAGAAAAGATATGCCCAAAGATTTTTAGTTTTGGCGTATGGAACTCCCACTTATCTGCATTCAAAGTAAAACCTGCTTCGGCAAGTAAACGACATACTTGTGTAAGAACTTTATCATTTTCTTTTTATGTGGCTCTGACAATTCAGTATGTCATCGCTGTAATTGAACGCATTCATGACAGGCTGTATGATAGGAAGCTCACCTATGGACCCTTCACCTGCCAAAGCTGCAGCTTCACCAGCCGCCGAACACCTACATGTCCTACCCTACCGCCAGAGCAGAACGCAATCACCTCAAATCCATTCTACTCAACACCCGCTCCGTCCACAAGCACGCCACCAAACTCTGGGACCTACTCGACTCAGCCTCCCCGCACATCGCCTTCCTAACAGAGACCTGGATGAACCCCTCCTCGGCATCCGACATCACCATAGCCATCCCAGACAGCTACAAGATCACCAGAAGGGACCGCACCAACAGACCAGGAGAAGGAATCGCCATTGTCTACAGAAACACCCTTAGAGTCTCGGCCTGCACAGCAGACACCTCCAGCACCGCCAAACACCTGCACTTCCAGATCCACACGGACCCCAACACCACCCTCAGAGGAACACTCGTCTACAGATCCCACGGATCCTGGCCACAGTTCATCGACGCCATCCTCAGCACGCATGCTCTTTCTTCCACAGACTATATCCTCCTTCGAGACCTGAATTTCCACCTCGAGAACGCCGACGACACCAACTCCGTCGCTCTGCTCGATAACCTCGCCAACCTCAGACTCAAACATCTCGTCACGACCCCCACCCACACCGCCGGACACATGCTCGACCCATCCTCTCTGCCAGCAACCACGTCTCCTTTAGCCACACCACCGAACTCCACTGGACCGACCATCGCTGCATCCACTTCACCTTCAAGAAACCCACCTCGCATCGCCACCCGCAACAGATCCCCTACTGCAACTGGAACAAGATCACCGAAGACCAGTTCATCACCACCCTCGCCCGAGAGTCACCAACAGCCACCACCGACACCAACACAGCCGCCTGCAACCTCAAGCAATGGATCGATGACTGCGCCAACACCCTCGCCCGATCAAAAAGCCCTCAAACAGACGCACCGACCGAAAGGCCAGCTGGTTCACCACCGATCTCCAGGAATCCAAGCGGACCTGCCAAAAACTCGAGAAACAGTGGCGCCACGAACGGACCCCGGACAGCCACGCTGCCCTAAAGGACGCCAACCGCAAGCACCACCAACTCATTCGAGCCACCAACCGGACCTCCTTCAAGGAACACATAGACAACAACGCACACAACAGCAAAGAGCTCTTCAACATCGTGAAGGAACTCTCCAACCCTAGCTCCAGCTCCAATGACATCCCGCCGTCGCAAGACCTTTGTGACTCCTTAGCCACCTTCTTTCACTGCAAGATTGCTGACATCCACGACAGCTTCAACGCCCAGACCCTTCCTACAGCCGCCGACACCGCAGACTCACCAACCCCCAACCTCACCAACCGCCTGCTCTCCTGGACCCACCTCAAAGACGACGACACCATCAAGACCATGAACACCATAAACCCCGGCTCACCTTCCTACCCCTGCCCTCACCACATCTTCAACAAAGCAAACCGCATCCCTGCACCCCAACTCTGGAAGATCATCAACAGCTCCTTCGAGACCGCCACCTTCCCGGAAAGCTGGAAGCACGCCAAGATCAACGCCCTACTCAAAAAACCCACAGCGGATCCAAAGGACCTCAAGAATGTCTGGCCCATCTCCCTGCTTCCGTTCCCGGCAAAAGTCATCGAAAAGATCGTCAATAAGCAACTGAGTCACTTCCTCGAAGAGAACAACATCCTGGACCAGTCCAATCTGGATTCCGCAGCAATCACAGCACCGAAACCGCCCTCATCGCTGCCACAGATGACATCAGGACCCTACTGGACAACGGCGAAACTGCGGCCTTCATCCTCCTGGACCTCTCAGCCGCCTTCGACACCGTCTGCTACCACACCCTCCGCACACGCCTACACGACACAGGAATACGTGACAAAGCTCTGGACTGGACCACCTCCTTCCTCACTGACAGAACCCAGAGGGTTCGCCTCCCCCTTTCCGTTCTGAAGCCACCAAGATCATCTGCGGCGTGCCCCAAGGATCATCCCACAGTCTCACCCTTTTCAACGTCTACATGGCACCGCTCGCCAACATCGTGTGCTCGCACAACCTCAACATCGTCTCCTACGCCAACGACACTCAGCTGATCCTCTCTCACACCAAGAACCCCGCCACCACCAAAACCAACCACCAGGAAGGAATGAAGGCCGTCACCTACTGGATGCAGGACAGCCACCTGAAACTTAACTCAGACAAGACAGAGGTCCTCATCCTGGGCTCCACCCCCTCTGCCTGGGACGACTCCTGGTGGCCAGCCACTCTGGGAGCTGCACCCACACCCACCAACCACGCATGCAACCTGGGGTTTATCCTCGGCTCATCGCTCTCAATGACCCAGCAAGTCAACGCCGTCTCCTCCTCCTGCTTCAACACCCTCCGCATGCTCCGCAAGATCTACAGGTGGATCCCCACCGGAAAGAGAAGGACGGTCACCCAGGCCCTCGTCAGCAGCAGACTGGACTACGGCAACGCCCTCTACGCAGGAACCACGTCCAAACTCCAGAAAAGACTCCACATACCCCGCCACACCCACATCTCCGCCCACCTGAAAGACCTGTACTGGATCCCAGTCAACAAAAGGACCACCTTCAAGCTCCTCACCAACGTTCACAAAGCTCTCCACAACGCCGTACCAGCATACCTCAACAAACGTCTCACCTTCTACATCCCGAACCGCCAGCTTCGTTCCGCCAACCTCACCCTCGCCTCTGTCCCACGCATCCACAGGACCTCCACCGGCAGCAGATCCTTCTCCTACCTCACCGCCAAGACATGGAACACCCTACCCACACAGCTGCGTCAGACCCAGCACCTGCTGACCTTCAGGAGACTCCTCAAACTGTTCGAGCAGTAGCTGCACCCCCCTCCCTCAGCGCCTTGAGACCCTTACGGGTGATTAGTGCGCTTTACAAATGATTGATTGATTGATACGTCGAATGACATCTTCAAACAGTTCTGCAGTGGATGACACACCAAAGCGTAGTCTTTTGTATAGAAACAAACCAACATGGGTAGAAAAGGTTTTAATGTACCTGCAATTTTCTTCAAGTTCTAATTGATGATATCCTTTATTTAAATCACGGCGAGAGAAGAACTTTGCACCATTTAATTGCATTCTCATGTCAGCAATATGTGGAACTGGATGTCGTTCTCGTTCAATTGCCTTGTTTGCCTGATGCATGACAACACATATGCTTACAGCTCCTTCACTGTCCTTTTTAGGCACTGCCGCCATGGGAGAAACCCATGGCATCGGACCGGTTGAACGCTCAATAATGTCATGCTTAATAATGCTTCAAGTTCTTTTTTAACAGCTTCTTGCAAATGAAAAGCAATTTGTCTATGTCTCTGAGCAACAGGAAAGAAATCCTCATTATTATGCAACTTAACTTTCATAGGCTTAAGTTTTCCCAAACCGTGAAATAACTAAGGGAACTGACTTACTATTTCGCGGTGATCATTCATGTTGTTATTCATGGAAATCAGTCCCATATCAGCGGCTGTGCTGAAACTGAGTCGACAGGCACTTGAAGGTACATGGATGGGTTTTTGAACCATCGTTTTCTTGTGCTTCATTGTCGCTACAAATGAACCTAGACTTTTTAAGGGTGTCGATGCAGCCCAAGTGTATACTTTGGTTTTTGATAGCATAAGTTGCCTCAATGGTGATAGTTCATTGTATTTCTCCTCAGGCATAATGTTTATGGATGTACCACTGTCTATAGCGAAAGATATTGAACAACCATTTACCTTCAGTGTAATTTCCGGATAATGTTTGAATGACTTTGGTGCTTTGGCATGACGATATTTCTTTGACTGATATTTTTCTTTACAAACAGCCAAACCAACATGCTTTTCTGAGGTAAGAATCGACATGGCACAATCATTTTCATCACTTTCACTTGATACCTATACAGAAGAACTGTTTGATGATGATTTAGAAGACGCTTGACTTTCGTTCAGTGTCAATTTGTCTCAACTGATGTCGCTGCTTTGCCTTGTTGGTGTGTGTTGAACATTGCTTCTGGAACGTTCTGGCCGCCATTTTGCCTCCACGCCATGATACACTTACTTTTTCATTCGTTTTGCAAACCGTCAGAAAATGTTTCTCCTTCCCCAAAGCCTTTACATATCTGTCCAAAAGCGGGCCATTTACCTTTATATGAAAATGAAAACCCACAACTAAAACACAAGTTCCTTTTACGTGTAAACATCACTTTGTGTCCTTCAGTCTTTTGTTTTGGCTTACTTTTCACACACATGACGGATTCATTCTGGGCACATCCAGCCTCCCTGTAAGCAGCTTGTCTATCAACACGCTGTTCAGCTCTGGCAGGCTAACAGTTTTTATCAGCATTTGTTGTCTAAATAATTCTGACAAACACCCGTCAATAACTCTCAGATGCACATATTCTTCATTGAAATTACAATGCCTGATGAATGTGTCAAGTCTCTTCACGAATTCATCAAGGGTTCACCAACTTTGTGGCGTTCTTGGTGGAAGATGTATAGTTCATAATCAACATTAGGCATTGGATTAAAGTTAAGATTCAATACTTCTTTATTCTGATGATATGTGACTTCTTAAAATTTTTTTAGATACTTGATAATCTTTATGTTATCAGTCTCTCCAAGTGCATCGATGAAATCATCAAATGTCTCTTTCCAAGCAGTCTATCATCAATAGTTTGCTTTTTGGATTTGTCGAACGGTGGTGGTGGTTTCAAGAAAGCTGCAGTTTTGTAACAATTCCTAGGAGTGGTTGTTATTGAGGGTGGAGCTCTCTCCGGCCACCTCAGCGGATAATCTTGAAGCAGTTTGTGAGAGTCATCTCCAAGGCCATGAGATGTGTTGGCCTCTGGATCATTCTTGATGACTTTTGAAATGACTGCCTCAGTCTTTGCCTCCATTCTCTCAGCCTTCCACAGCTCCGAAGAGATGATTCTCACCATCTTAGTAAGCACAACTTCTACCTTCGTTCTGCACCTGGCGCTGAGGTTGTACTGGCTCACTTTACTCAGATTCTGGTGAGTAAATAACGGTTTTGTTCTTTGACATCTCTTTGCATTCCCTTTGTCTTCACCACTTTCAAACTGTAACGTTATCTTGCAACTTGTCATTATTAATAGCTACTCTTTGAAAACCTGGTTGTATCTGCCTTTAGTGTCAATGCTCCGGATTACGTATGACTGTGTATTGCGTAACAGCGTGGTACCTTTATGTACGATCTGACCAGTAGGTTCTCAATCACCAATATGTAGATTTTTTTGCAATGCTCTGCATCTGGAGTTGCAGTTTGACTTCACATGCGTTAGGCGATGTTTCCGTACTTCGACTGCAACACAAGTGGCACGTACAAGCAGTTTGCTTGGGCCATGGCAAACTCTCTGGGAAAGTACTGTTGATCCTCCGGTTACTTATACCCTAACTCTTTGCCAGTTGTAGCATCTTCCCCAGCCTGGATACTTGGAAATGACTACACCACACACAGAGCTTAGTTTTACACGTCTTTATTCATCTGCGTGTAACTGCGAACCCAACATTCTAAACCAGTCTTCAATGCATTCCACTCTAACACTTATGTCACAGTTCTACGGAGTCCCTCAGGAGCCTAAATAATTCCATCATTTCTAACTCGCAAAACACTACAGGTGAGTAGACATTTTTGCTATTCCTCTTGGATGGTGGCATGGGCGAATGCTCAGTTTAGGGTTCCATACTCTCTCAGAGGTGCCACAAAGGAGTTTTTAGAGATCACCAAAGAACCAAAAGGGGACACACAAAAGACCAGGGTTTTTTCCTTTCATCTATCTCTGTGTGTTTTCTTTGGTTTAGAAAGTGGTGTGTAAAGGGCAGTATGTGAGAAAGGCACCTCTGCTTGTGGGATCTCTGGAAGAAACAGATCTTTTAAGTAGGGATAAATCATATTTATAACCATTTCATATGATAGATTAGGAATCATGGCTGCTCTGAATTCCTTTCTTTTATGGGGCTCAGGGAGGGAGCAGCTCTTAGGTCATGAAATATCAGATTGTAGAGATCTTGTATAGATGCAGGGGAGTAGGTAATGGCAAACACCAGAAAAGAGCAGGTGCAAACAAGTTAAAGGAACAACAGAACAGAGAAGGCGAGACAAGCCTAATGTGTACAAGTAGGGAAAGGAACCAATAACTGGACAAACACACTGGGGTTCCGCTATGGTTGCACACAGGTAAGAAATAACTTTCTACAGCAATAAAAAAATGCAACGCCTTTGTGAATATTATTACCATACATAGTCACTATGCAAACCCCATGATAAGTGGGTAGCATAAACAAGTCTGTATCTAGACTCTAGTGCAGCGGTTCCTTTGAAAAAAAAAAGCTCTTTGTCATTTATTTTTTAATTTAGATTATATGTTACAAATCCCCAGCTTATTAACATATATAATATGTATTAAAAAACATGCATCATACCCTACAATAAGATCGAAAAAAAGCGAATATTTTCAACAATCACATCAAACATGAATCATCCTATATTCATGTATATAGATATTGAATTGGTTTAACCATATTCATTCATAGTGAGCAATATCTTCTGGCAAAGGTATACATATTAGTATCTGGCGCAGCTGCACTGTTGAGGACGCCGATATTTTCGACATGGTCTGGCCCTGCCTGTTTTTAACGCACACTGCACGAAAGTCCTCCGGGTGGTGCGGAGAGCCACAGATAGGGACTTTGTTCTTGTTCCCTCGCTATGCTTGCTCGGCCTCCATGAACGTTCGGTGGCCAAGAAGGTTACTGATAGGTTTCTCAACCTGGCCTTGATCCTGGCCTGTAGGCAACTGACCATGAGTTGGCAGTCCGGTCGGGCCCCGATGTCTACCGCTGGTGGCTGGAGTTGACGAGGTGGGCGGACTGCGAGAGGAAGGCGTTCCGCCATGAGGAGAATTGGGGTATAAAAGAGTGCCGATATTACCTGCTTGGGATGCCATTGTGCTGCTTGCCTGCGGGTGGAACGTGGTGGCTAGATACTTATAGATGATGTCCCTTCAGTAGGCTTCGTGTCAACCTCAGACACTGGGGTATTGGCCCCGGCTGGCTCTCTGTAGTGGCTGTTTCTCCCTTTCCCCCCTGATTTGGTTATCTGCCCCTGCAGCGAGTGAGAATTACTGAGATGTGTGTATGGTGTGTATACCGAAGGAGATGGTTTGGCGCGACTGCTTTACTTGTTTTTATGTCTCATTCATGCGGGCTCTTTCTCTCCTCATGTTAGACAGCTCTCTCTCACTGCGTGTTGATGTTATTTCTGTTGCTCACTGTACCATTATGCTAATATAACATGTAATCTGATTCTCGCAGACTTGTCTCAGGCTCAGCCGGCCGGTGGCTATGTTGCTTCTTATACACATTGGTTTGTTGTAATGTGTTATAAAATGTAATAAAAATATTTACAAAAAACAAAACATAGTAGTATCTGCTAGGAAAAGGGGTGGCGCAACAGGTAAGTGTGGCCTCAGTGATATGCTCAGTTGATTAATATTACGCCCATCTCAGCCCATGAGTGCTCCTGCATCCCAGCAATATTCTATCTTATGTTTTCCTTATCATGTCATATAACCCATCCAGTCCCAGTATATGCCATGAGTTATCCTATAATCGTCACTGGGGGCCCTTGTCTGTTTTGGATTAGAGAGCCAGTAGGGTTGCATCCCATTCCATATTTGAAATGCCCATCCGTTTGAAGGAGACATAACATTTATCTCTGCTTTACTACCTTTCACCAGTTCCCAAAGCCATAGGGTAACCTCAAGCCCTGTAGAAGGTGTCCAGTTTATTGCAACAATAAAGTTATATAAGTTTTGCAGATTACAAGAGTATGTACACATGAAAAAGTAAAATCAAAAACAAAGAAAATGATCAGTAAATATGCACATCACTTCATTGTTTAGAAATAACACTAAATATTGTAAAGCTCCAACCCTGCCATTAAAACTAAACTTCTGCGTTTTGTATATTTTTTGTTTGTGATTTACATTAAATACTTCTTAATTTGTTTAATGGTTTGGTGTTGCTTGAGGTTGTATGTCACTGGTGTCCTGAAGTCTATCATACTATGACTCTGCAAACTGGGCTAGGTACACCCATTCCACACTTGACTATAAGGGTAGCAAAGGTAAGGGAGACCTGTATTGCGGGTATGTTTCCCAGAAGTAAGAAACACAAAGCCTCCTCTAGATTTTAGGACCTGGGACTAGTGGTGGCCAAAAGGCTTGTCACACGTCGTTGGAAAGCAGAAGACCCCCCCATCGCTAAAAGCCTGGTATCAGTCTATGCTAATTTGAGCCACAGCTGAAGCAATTTCATTGTTAAGGTAAGACACACTAGCAGTGCGCAAATACTCCTTTTCAACGGCTTGGAACACGATTCTGAAGGCACTCCAAGTAGCAATAACTCCGGATGAACCTCCAGACATTCCTAATACCAACTAAACCTAGCCTACATGTGGGTTGAAATGTGACCTGACACCCCTGTGGTCTGGAACGTGCAGCATATGTCACACACCTTAGAACGGCATGTAATAATATGATGATGAGGATGCCACATTTAAAATAGTGGAAATGGCACTGTTGTAGCAGAAATCAACCGCCTCCCCCCACTCTGGCCTACCCTGCCCGCCCCTTCCTTTTCATAATTTGTTGTTATATATATGGTCATTTGATCACCAACCCTGACAATGTGGCATGGCAGAAAAGAGTCATTAAAATGTATGCATGGAATAAATATATACATGAATAAGGCACTTGTAATATGTTTAGATATTGAAATGGTATTATGCCCTGATCGACATTATCTGACTGCTGTATTAGACGTTAGTTATTGTGATGTATGGATCTGGATTGTGTATACGTTATTTGTTCATATATCGCTAAACTGCCTTTGGATAATTTGATTCCTGAGAATGCCTACTGGTTCTTCAAATATTGTATATGCTGGCAACATGTTTCACATATATCAAACTGTAATAAACGGATCAAACAAAAAAAAATAAGGGTAGCAAAGGTAAGAGGTCAAAGGAATTTCAGTGAGGCGGTGTGGAGAACATGAGCTCAGAAATCAAAAGCCAACAAACAGGCACAGTAACGTATTGTAAAGCACTGTGCTTATCTTTTGGATTAAAGAAAATAATTGAATCACCAAACATAACTTAATATTACACAGTGCAATTAAGGTATTTGGACACAGGATTGTAATCCTGGTTCCAATCTTCCTCTACAACCTTTGGTACCCTCAACCCACTGACAGCATTACCCGGCATCCATAATCCCTACCATGTAATTCAGGACAAGTCACTGAATAACTGATTGGGCACAGATGTAGTCATCTCAAATCGACCTCAAGGCACAAATGCACCCATCAGTTCAGTTTGCATTTACCTGTTGCTGGTTACTCACTCAAAAGTCTTAACTTTGATCTGAGGATCGCTGTCTGTGGTTCCTGAATTTTGTTCCCTTCAGTTCTCAAGTTCCGTGCCTACATGCGTGCTTCTGTTTCAGTCTGTGGCGGTGCAGGACAGATACATGCAGGGGTCTTGCTCTTGTGGTGGCAGCTCTTGTGCTGACCAGGCGGTAGCTGTGAATTTACTCGAAGCTTGAGGACTTGATGATCTCAACTCAGTGGAACCTGCAGTAACTCTCATCTCCAACTGTTGCAGCTTTCCTAGGCCACATGCAGACAGAAACCTGATATGGTACGTGTGGCCTTCGGGCCAGTCTGTATCTTGTACAGTTTTGTTTGCAGTTGCAGCTTCCAGGCTGACCAGGGCTAACATCTTGGTCACTCTTGGCTTCGCTTACTTGCTCTCTCTAATACTCATACCTGGAATACACTGTGCTTCTCCCCCTGGACAGTCTCTCTCCTCCTGCACAGTGAAGTATACCCCTTCCCTCTCTCAGCAGGCATGCAGGCTTCTATGTTGTAGGCAGATCCTCAGCTTTTCCAGCAAAAAGTCTAAATTTCAGGTGATGTCCCATCCCCTCTTGAAAGCTGTCATGCAGACATCAGCCTTGATCACACACTTGTGCTTTGTGTACTGTGGAGCATGCCCTTCCTTGGTCAAGAAGAACTTGGAACTGGAACAAATGGGGTGGTTTGGATCTTACTTTTATACACACTTTCCAGACAGAGAATGCTGATCCGCCATCTAAGGTTTGAGAATTGGTTTGGGTTGGTTCTCTTCCAAATGTCATTTTCTAGCTGCTCTTCAGACACGGTCTTTCTCTAAGGTTATGGCTCTCACAGCAGGTTAAAATGATGCTGACTCTAAGCAGGAGTATCCAAAACATGGCACAATTAACAGTGAGATCCCTGCACCTGGCTTCCATCAGAGAAATGAACATGCCTTGCCTAGAAATGTATTCAACTTAAGCAGCAGAAACCGCAAACCCACCATCTTACCTACCATCTACCAAATGGCTGTGCTGAGGAAAAAATAATCATCAGCCATTTGCTGACAAGGCCCTCATTGAGTTTCTAAGGGGAGCCCTACCTCCATCCTCCCTCACTCGAGTGTCCTGGTCTCAAACCCTCCATACTGTGCCATGCTAAGCCAGGGGGTTCCAAAATGAATTCCACTGGTCCCAGTAATCATGCTCACCACATAGTCCTATCATTCATGTGCTACACACTCACAGCACATACACACACAACGGATGTCAGATCAAGAATATGAGGATCACATGACCGTGGAACTTTATATGAGGGACCAGTAGACTTCCCTTTCCCCGACACAAAAAAGGTGGGGTCACCCTAATGATCCACAAAACCTTAGGATGCTGCCACCACCACTTTATGTGATTCACCAAGGTCATGGACAGTAGTCTGATACTCAATATGAGGGCATGCTTTATGCGTCGCTCCAGATCACAGAATATATTCTGGACCTTGCATTATTACCAGGGACTAGCCTACGCCTCTGCATACACACTAGGTTAGTAGAATGATGCCAGGGCCAAATAAAAAGTCATAATGCCAGTTCCACAGAGTACAGTAATCAGGGCAGGTATGCATGATTGTCACCTTACAGGGTACATTCGCATCCCAAGACCAACACATACAAGACTGCCTTTAGCGGTCCAGTCAAATAACATATATAAGACTGCGTCTACCGGTCCTGTTATAAATACAGTAGAGATGCCTAACAAATAGTGATACCAGGTGTAACAAGTAGGAAACTACAGATCATGTTTAACAGAAGGCAAAGGATGGAGCAGAGATACCATCCTGGAATTCTAGACCCAACCACTGTACAAACAGCGGCAAGCATGTGAGAGTACAAACAAAGCAGTAAAAGCACATTGATACTAGGAACTCTAACACACAAGGCAGGGCAAAGCTAGAGACTAAGAGGTCAATTCAAAAAGCAACCCAGAAAGTACAGGTGGAGATTTTCGTCCATATCCGGGTGTGCCGTTGTGTGACATTGTATTAGGTTCCACATAGAACTTCCAGGTAGAACCACATTGTACATTCTATGTAGAATGTTTGTTGTAAAATTCCTATGATTGATTCCATGTTGGTCAGTTGAGATTTGCTGTTGATGGCTGAGGTGATTAAACCTTACGTGCCTCTTACCTTAATGTTCCTGCTTCGTTATTTCCTGTTGAAGACACCACATTTATTTGGCGACGAGCAAGGGCGTTCTATCACCTCAAATCCAGCAGTTTATGCCATTTTCCCCTCGTGAAGAAATCGGAAAAAATGCTCCTCCAGCGGCTGTATATCTTGAAGAAGAGAAGGTTTTCACTTCTCCAGCGGCTGTTTTGCGACTCTAGCATCGGTGGTATTGTGACTTCATGTCATAAATTTAATGGTGAGGAGGTTAGAGGGAGTGGCAAGTTGTGGCACGCATTTGAGTTCCACCAGCATCGGAAAATCAAGGCCTGGTTTAGGCCAGAATCATGTTTGCGTTCCAGGAGAAGGTGATGCTTACGCTTGTGCTGTTACGTACAGGTGCCATTTTAGAAAGTTGGGAAGCTGTTTGATGCGTCGTCATGCACGGGGGGCATTTTGTGCTGTTGGGAAGATCTTCGTTATTACAGTGGTTTGTGCGACAAACTCTTTGTTTTTACTTTCCTTCGGTGAAGCGCATTTATTTTTCGGCGAAGAGTGTTGATGCCAGCATCTTCGGTGACAGGCACATCAATGTATTTGTGAATTTGATTATCGGCGGATCGTCGTTATTTTCGCTGAGGTGGCGTAAGAAACATCGGGGAAGTGTCTTAAAGCCAGCATTGTCGGTGACTGGCACACCATTGAATTTAAGGAAGGTAATAAATTCAGCCAGTGAATTGGAGCTTTTATTTTTTTGGTTGTGTGGAACATCTTCATGCCAGTATCTTCTGTGACTGGCACACTTGCAGTTTCAAGCTTGGGAATTTCTCAGCTGGTGTTGTTACTAACAGTCACATTGGTGATTTTCAATTGGATTTGGTAATAACTAATGTGTTTGGTGTTCCGGCATATGTTGTGTCAGCATCAAATCAACAGTGATTGACACAACTTTATGACATTTATTGCATAGTAAGGGTCATAACAGATTTTTCTATTATTTTAGGTAAACAACAGTATAACATACAATAGTTTTATGTGTAGTTAAATTATTTATTTATTTTTTACATATATTTTATTTAAAGTGACATTGCAACACCATGCAGAATGTAACGCAACCACCTTTTTTCTTGAGAAGTCCAGGTGAACCAAGTGTAAAATGGCAAAAGTGGAAAAAGATTTTTGTGAATTACGCAAAAGTTTGTGGGACAAATTTAAGTGCAGAACGAAAGCATTCTTTGTTATTACATTGTCTTGGGGGAGAAGGGCAGGAAGTACTGGAGCATCTACCTGAGCTCAGAGCTGCTGATCAGAGAAATCTCAATGAATACGAAATATGTATACTACAGTTGGATCGGCATTATCTTCCTCGTTTGAGCACGATAATAGAAAGATATCATTTTGGTCTTCGTGAACAAAAGAAGGATGAATCAGTTGAAGAGTTTGTCTCAGCCTTAAAAAAATTATTATCCTCTTGTAAGTTTGGTGGTGCAGTAGAGGAGAGAATTAGGGACCAATTAGTATTGAAATGTACTCATGATGAAATCAGGAAAGAACTGTGGTTAAAAGATGAGCCTCGATTAGATGAGGTTTTAACAATTGCCAAACAGGAAGAACATATGATGAAATGTGTTGATGAGTTGAGTTCTGATAAAAGTAAATCTAACACTACCACTACAAGCATTGATGAGGTTATATGTCAAGTTCAAAACAAGAATCCTGTGACTAAAGATAAAAATAAATTTTTGTCTGCCACTGGAGGTACTCCTGCATTTGACAGTAAACCAACATGTTTTAGATGTGGTAGATTAGGACATCTGGCGAATGCTTCTTTCTGTCCAGCCTTACGGGTTGTTTGTAGTACCTATGGTAGGAGGGGTCATTTTGCCAGATGTTGTAAAAGCAAGGTAAAGAAAGGAGACCAATCAGTGGCCAAATATCAACCGCAAGTTAAGAAAATTATTTTTCAGGTTGATGAACAGAAGGCTGCACATCCTTCTCATATGGTGGCTATTGAGGGTATTCAACTTGAGTTAAAGTTTGATTCTTGTTCACATCTAACTATGATAAGTGAAGATATGTTTTGACAGTATTTTAGTGCTAATGTTAAGCTAATTAAAAATGAGGTTTCTCCTCTGGGTTATGGTGGTATACCCATTAGAATGTTAGGGTATTTTTTGGCAACAATTGAATTGTGTGGACGTATGATTGCTGGCAAAGTATATGTGGCCAAGCGTGGAGATGCTCTTTTAGGGTGGCCCCATCAACGTCTGCTTGGCGTTCGTCTTAATCCTAATGCAGTTCCACAAGTCCAGGTTCAAGAGGTGGATGATTCAGTCTCTGTGTTTGCAGAACAATTTGCTGATGTGTTTGGGGACAAACTTGGATGCCTCAAGGGGTACAAACATCACATTAGATTGAGAGAAGGTGCTGTCCCAGTAGTTGCAAAAGGTAGAAGAATTCCAGTGAATGAACAAGCTGGGGTTCAGAAGGAGATTGAGCGGTTAGTAGAAATGGGAGTCATTGAGCCGGTTGAAGCGACAGAATGGTTGGCTACCATAGTTGTGGCCAAGAAGGCTAGTGGTAAATTACGCATCTGCATAGATTTACGCTCGCTTAACAAGGAAGTTATTGTGGACAGATTTCCTTTGGCCAATATTGACCAGATGGTTGGCACATTGGTAGGCGCAAAGTATTTCACTAATCTTGATTTGGCGTCAGCGTATCACCAGGTTGAGCTGGATGAACAGCCTTCGTGACACCTATGGGAACTTATAAGTTTCGTAGGATGCTATTTGGGCTGGTCTCTGCTGCGTCGGTTTTTCAACGTATCATGTCTAAAATTTTAAAAGCAGTTACAGGTGTGAGGTGCTATCAAGGCAATTTATTGATCTATGGCAGCTCTAAGATAGAGCATCATTCTAGAGTGTGTGCTGTGTTGGAACGTCTTAGGAAGGCTGGTCTGTCTCTAAAAAAAGAGAAATGCAAGTTTGGTGTTGACCAGGTGAACTATCTTGGACATTGTATCGCTGGACAAGGTGTTTTTCCTAAGAAAGAACTGGTTGATTCTATTGTGAATATAAGTGAACCAGTCAATAAAGAGAAGCGGTTATCTTTCTTAGGTATGGTAGAATTTTATAGTAAGTTTATTCCAGGGTATGCTGACAACACTCAAAATTTAAGGAGACTCACTGGTAAAAGTGTAGTTTTTCAATGGTGTGATGAGCGTGTGAAAGAGTTTAGTTCCATTAAGGAGGAATTGAGGAAAACGCCATCTTTACAAGCTTTTGTGCCGAGTGAGATGACTCAAAATTTGACTGATGCAAGTGCAAATGGGTTAGGTGCGGTATTACTTCAAAAGAAAGATGGTGTGGAACGATTGATTGCTTGCGCCTCCAGATGTCAGAGAGGTTCGGAACTTAATTACTCAGTAATTGAGAATGAGTCTTTGGCAATCTATTGGGCACTAAGGAAGTTTAAAACTTGATTTGGGGTACCAAGGTGAAAGTGTTGTCTGATCATAAACCTCTTAAGGAGGTGTTTTCGAAAAAAGGTTTGGATTCAATTTTTTCAAGGATTAAGAAGTAGGTTATCTCTCTTCAAGAATTTGATTTTGATGTTGATTACATTCCTGGTGCTATCAATAAATCTGCAGATTGTCTTTCTCGGTTGGTTAATGTTAAGGAATTTGACACGGATGAAGAGATTATTGATGATGATGTGATTAATGTTTGTGAAATCACCTCTGGTGCAGTTAGTGAATCTGAATGGAAGGATGAAATTGAGAAAGATCAAGAAATTTAGAAAGTTATGGATATGTTGATGAATAACAAGCGTCTTGAGAAACCTTGGGCTTTGATCGGTTAATTTACTTAACTTGCGGTTGATCTTTGGCCACTAATTGGTCTCCTTTCTTTAGCTTGCTTTTACAACATCTGGCAAAATGACCCCTCCTACCACAGGTACTACAAACAACCCAGAAGGCTGGACAGAAAGAAGCATTTGTTTGTTTGACAAAGTTGGTTACTAGGAGGCCTCAGCGTACTTTTCTGTTTATTTTCCACTATCAAACAGTCCTAGAAGTATGTCTGAAAGGTGGGGTTGGAAAGATTATGCCACTGACTGCAACACCTCAGTCAAAAGTATGATTTGGTGTTTACTGTTGGCAACTGTAATTTCAGGACCTCAGCCGCCTAATGGATAACTGAGTAAAAGGAGGCCACATCTGGTGGAGGGGATCCAGCAAACTTAATCCCTCTTTCTGGGAATGTGTCGAAGCCATTTGCATTCCAGAGACCAAGAAAATTGTCTGTGTTAAGTGCTCTCTCTCACTATTGTCATCCATGACATGAGGGATGACTTCACACATGTCCAAGAGAGTTGAGTCTGACCCAAAAAAGTAATGCATTTTATTCTAATACCACTCAAAAGAGCCCTTAGCCTGCTCTTTATGAATTGCTGCTCCTCTAAGAGATGTTGAGCTTCCCTCCTGCAGCTGTAAATTATTACCTGCGACTTGGATGTAGAATTGTTCACCTGACTGCCACAAAGGCACTGGAGGCGCTGGAAGCTTTGGAGGTTGCTTTGGCGACGCCGGAGGCATTGTGGCAATGGTGGGTGTCTCAGAGGTGGTGCAGGCTGCAAAACTTTACAAAGTTGAGTTGGTGAAAACGCTAGCACCAGCTTGACCTCAGGTATTGGAGACGACTTCAAGTAGCTGAACGGGGAGGGAGCCGCCGGCATGAATCATATGGCATATTAAAGGGTCACATGGAGCCCAAAGGCACTCAAGAGGGATTGCTTCCTGGTGAAACATTTCAAACACAGGGTTGAGAAGGAATGCTGGATCCACATAGGTATAGAAAACTCAGTGTAGGCCTTAGGAGGAACATTGAAGTACAAGAGAGCCGGGAGGCACTGGAAGCGGGTCAGGAGGTGGCCCTTGGTCCAGAGTCGAGCAATCGATGCCGCTGTCACTGGGCCACATGTGGAGATGTGACCAGCTCTGGTTCTCAGGAAGAATTTCCATGAGGTGAGGAGCGCTGTGAGAACTTCCGACCTCTGGAGGAAGAGCAGTGCAGCATCTTCCTCTTTTTGTGTTTTGTGTTTGCCCCTCGATAACTTTGAAGATGAATGGGAGGGGGATTTGAATCTTGGCTGAGATCTGAACCAAGCCTGATGGTAGTCACTGTCCCAAATACCAAACAGCTTGGCCTCCCTTAACTTGATCACCTTGGCGTGCACACTAGGACCGGAGTGACACAACCTAGTTATGCTCCGACCCCAGAAAATGTAATAGGTGTCCATAATAGACATATGTCCATCACAATCCCTACAGGGTTTGAACCCTTAACACTTAAAGAGAGGCATCCATAGCACTGCACAAAATTTCTGTCACAATAATCGGGAGGAAATAGTCTCTCACAGAAGAGCTCCAGAGCTGCATCGAATAGGTGTGAAAAAAAGGGAACAGACGTCAGGACACCAAGGGGACCGTTACGGCACAGTGGTGGTAATTTTTTTAAACAACAGATTTTATTTGATTTTCATGGCACATAAGGGGCAGGAGCCCACTGCATATACTATAGAAACATTTCAAATCACAAATGCCAATGATTACATACAACCATATAACCTGCGAAACCTACAGGCAGCACAACTGGAACATGACACAGGCTATTAGTGACCTCACTGACCGTAGGATGTCTAAATGTGTGTATACACGGATGATAGTGTTATGTGATTTGAGCTATGTAATGATCAGGTAGGTGTATAAATCAAATCCTATTGAGGGTCTGTTTGTGATAGAGGGGGTAAGTCTATGCCCAGGTATGTAGCCCAACTGGACCATATTTGTTCTATGTTTCCGAGGACAAACTCAGGCCTGAAAAACCACAATCTCTGCTCCCATGCATCTGTCTATTGCCTTCTTCCACCCACCTATTGCTGGGGGAGAAGTCCCCTTCTAGGTTTGGGAAATGGTGCGCTTTGCAAGTGTGATACCCAGCAAGAGCAAATGTTGTTTATAATGGTTCCCACCAATCCCTTCTGTACTATGGAGCAGGAACAACCTAGGGTCAAATGGGAGATCCCACGATAAGACCAGGCAGGACGCAACTTAATGCCAGAAAGGCTGTAACGCACTGCATCCCCAAACTATGTGTAGGAAAGTGCCTTTCGCCTCCCCACATCTGAGGCATGTAGGGGACTGAATGACTCTCATCTTCCAAAGGCGGGAGCGTGTGAAATATATATGGTGAAGATATTTAAATTAGATGAGAAAGTAGCGTGTGGAGACCGCCGCACCATGGAGGCTGGCAAGGGCCTTCGACCAATTATTGTCCGTCCTGTCAGGTAGGTCTTCTTCCCATGCCTCCCTGGTCTTATGCAGTGTAGTGCGGGTGTGGGTGGTTTGCATCTGATAAATCTGACGAATCTTATGTGCTACTAAGTCTCCATTCAATAGTCGACCTTCCAGAGGATGAAATTCTGGTTGATCGAGTGAATCAGGGGTGTCAGGGCATGCCTCAACTGGAAATCTGTTTGAAATTGCTGGAATGATTTAAAGGTAGTACCCTGCATGACATCCCCCAGAGTGGAAGCGCCCAATAAATCCCATTTATGAAACCCATACAGTGCCGCTACTGGGTGCAAATGTTTGCCATGCCATAACGGAGTCTTCTGTGTCAAGCTGCCCTGCCAGCCCATATTTCTGACCATGTATCGCCAGTGTTAGATTACTGTTTTACTGGCCGCGGGTAGGCAGTCGAGATTCACGTGGCTATATAAGAGCCTCAGGAGGGGGATGCCCTCCATTGCTATGTGCTCAAGCGCAAAAGCTGGATCTATAAGCAAGTTGTATCACCATTCATTTATAATCGACAAATGAGATGCCGCATAATAAGCGTAGACATCCGCTGCTCCGATGCCCCGCAATATGTTGATTGTGTGCACGTCCGTAGTGCCACACTAATGGCGCCTCGGTTCCACATGATCTTATTTAGGATAGCATTGACTTGGGTGAACCACGTACGGGGGATACTATATGGGAAATTTTGTAGCAGATAAAGTATTCGAGGTAGGGAGACCATTTTAAAAATTGCCGAGCGCCCATATATTGATAGCGGTAGATGAGACCAGATTGTGGTCTTGTCGCGTAAACTAGTAGGGAGTGGGTTAATGTTGTGTGTCCACGAAATTGTGAGACACGGTGAGATAAAAACTCCTAGGTATTTAAACCCTTCTGCCGCATGGGACAGCTGCGTTGCCCATGTTCCGCGTCCCTGGTCACCGCGTATTGGGAAGAGTACCGATTTGGAAAGGTTTATACCAAGCCCCGAGGTCTTTTCAAAGACCCGAAGAATCTAGAGGATACGGGGTCCCGAAAACCATGGGTCAGCCATGAAAAACAGCATGTCATCTGTATATAATGTGACTCTATCAGATTGCGTCTGTGACCACTCAAACCCATGGATCAGTGGATCACGTTGCACCCAGGCTGTCAGGGGCTCCACTGCCAGGGCGAATAACAACGGAGACAGGGGGCAACCCTGCCGTGTGCCGTGGCCTGTAGGGAAGGAGGTCGACTGGTGTCCTGCAATACGGACTGACTCTGAAATGTCGGTATAAGGAATTGAAGATATGCTAGAAATCGCAAACCAAGATTAATGGATCTAAGGAGTTGAAATAGATATGTCCAACTTAAAGAGTCAAATGCCTTGTCTATGTCGGCCAACAGGGTGGCCTCGGGGTGGCCTAACTCTTGGGCCTTCGCTATTGCGTTACGGACCAGCTGGATATTGTGTCAGGTGGACCGATGCGGCATAAAGGGGGAACAACCTTTACAACGCAACTTTTACAACGCACTACCATTACAACGCATTTTTTACAACGCATAATCCATTACAACGCATGATATTACAACGCATGACACTACAACACATTTTTAAAAACTACCTTTACAACGCATTCCATTACAACGCATACTACCATTACAACGCATACCATTACAACGCATAATATTACACTATACTATCCAACACTTACCCTACTGATGCACCCCCTGGAGTTAGAATAGTAATTTTTACCCCTATACTATCCAACACTTACCCTACTGATGCACCCCCTGGAGTTAGAATAGTAATTTTTACCCCTATACTATCCAACACTTACCCTACTGATGCACCCCCTGGAGTTAGAATAGTAATTTTTACCCCTATACTATCCAACACTTACCCTACTGATGCACCCCCTGGAGTTAGAATAGTAATTTTTACCCCTATACTATCCAACACTTACCCTACTGATGCACCCCCTGGAGTTAGAATAGTAATTTTTACCCCTATACTATCCAACACTTACCCTACTGATGCACCCCCTGGAGTTAGAATAGTAATATTTACCCCTATACTATCCAACACTTACCCTACTGATGCACCCCCTGGGGTTAGAATAGTAATTTTTACCCCTATACTATCCAACACTTACCCTACTGATGCACCCCCTGGAGTTAGAATAGTAATTTTTACCCCTATACTATCCAACACTTACCCTACTGTTGCACCCCCTGGAGTTAGAATAGTAATTTTTACCCCTATACTATCCAACACTTTCCCTACTGTTGCACCCCCTGGAGTTAGAATAGTAATTTTTACCCCTATACTATCCAACACTTACCCTACTGTTGCACCCCCTGGAGTTAGAATAGTAATTGTTACCCCTATACTATCCAACACTTTCCCTACTGTTGCACCCCCTGGAGTTAGAATAGTAATTTTTACCCCTACACTATCCAACACTTACCCTACTGTTGCACCCCCTGGAGTTAGAATAGTAATTTTTACCCCTATACTATCTAATACTTACCTTAAATGTAATTTAATATTATGCGTTGTAATGGTATGCGTTGTAAAGGTAGTATGCGTTGTAATGGTAGTGCGTTGTAAAGGTATTTTTTAAAAATGCGTTGTAGTGTCATGCGTTGTAATGTCATGCGTTGTAATGGATTATGCGTTGTAAAAAATGCGTTGTAAGTGCATGCGTTGTAAAAGTGTGCGTTGTAACGTCATACATCCGGCATAAAGCCGGACTGATCAGGGTGGATCAACTCATGAATGCACGTACTAAGGCGGTCTGCGAGAACTTTAGCCAGGAATTTGGACTCGAAATTTATGAGCGAAATAGGGCGATATGAGGAAGTTCGGCCAGGTTTGAGAAACAGGACAATTTCGGCGTGACGCCAATCGGGAGGTAGTATCTGTTGCTCGAGAGTGCTACGGAGTGCTTCCAGCAAGTGAGGGCCCAGTACGGTCATATGTGACTAAGAAATTCTCTCGGGAAACGGTTAGGGCCGGGAGCCGGGCTCAGGCATATGCTGGCCAGTGCGGAATTGAGTTCTTCAACTGTTATGGGGGCATCTAGATGATCTCGTATATGGTCTGAGAGTTTTCTAGGGGGTATGTGTTAGGAATTCTCCTATCAGGGCACTCGATATGTGCTCTCCCTGTGCGTAGAGTGACACTGCAAACACCTGGACAACTGCCATTGGAGATGAGCATAGGACTCTGTCCGGATCTCGGAGTGTTGGAACTGCGGCAAGGAACTTCGTGGCCTGGCACAGCCGATGGAGCATTTTGCTGGACTTATCGCCCCATTGGTGAATTCTGTGTTGTGCCGCTAGCCGGATCTCTTGCGCTTCATTGGTAAGGTGTTGATGTATGTACTGCTGTGCTTAGAGTAGATTGCTGCGTACAGTCGGGCTGGGATCTTTGACAAGTTGGGCTTCGAAGGTTCACTGACGGTTCTCCAGCTCGACGAGCTGTGCAATGCGTTTTTGCTTTTCACCCGCCCAAAAGCTGATGTCCACCCCGCGGATCGTAGGCTTAAGGGCTTCCCATAGGATAACTTTGGACGGGGCAGAGGCGGTGTTGGATGCAAAATAATCTGAAATGGCTTGCCTTAGGGTCTCTGGATAAACCGAGTCTCGGAGACACCAGGGCGACATCCGCCACCGGAAAGGTGGCCTTTGAGGTGCTATGTGGAGTTTGAATAGGACAGGGGAGTGATCGGGCAATCTCCTGGGCGGAATGAAGATATGTGATATTTTATGTATGTAGCTGTGTGGCATGAAGACATAGTCCAAGCGTGATAGCAAGCCATGGACAGCGGCTAAAAGAGTAAACTCCGCCTCAGCAGGGTGATAAGCCCGCCATACATCGGACCACACCAATGTCGTGGCCAAGATATGTAATTTGGATCTACTCACCTGGGGTTCGCGTCTCTGGTCGCGCAGGTGATCCAGGGGTGACATGACATCGTTCCAATCTCCGCAAAGCAGTGTAAGGCCCTCTGGGAGTTCCCCCAAGAGCTGCGTGATTCGGTCTATAAAGGTATTTCCCCCGGGGGGTTGAGGGGGAGCATATATGCTGCAGATATTCATGTGTTCCCCGTGTAGCGTTGCCGATATGATGGTGTACCAACCGCCAGGGTCCAACCGATGTTTGGACAAAACAAATGGGACCCGGATAAGGTTAGCTATGTCCCGGGAGCCCCTAGCAAACCCTGAATGATAAACTATATGATACTCAAGTCTAGTAAGGCATGGAGTTTTATTACCCAGAAGATGAGTCTCTTGCAGAAGAAGGATGTCTGCCTCAGCGCTTGACTTGCCGGAGAACCGCCCCCCTCTTAATCTTATTAAGCAGCCCTCTTCCAAGATACTATAGTCAGTTCCCCAAGCTGGGGAGTACCTGCGTTCACTGTCATCTATCGTACGTGTGAAGAACATCTTCAGCCGTGTGCATGTGGTCGTGGTGTAGCCTCTGTGTACATGTGAAAACTGTAACTATAATTGAATTTTTTCCCCATCCCCAACCCCCTACCCCAATACTGCCACCAACAAGGAGCATCTGTCGCGGAGGAGTAAACCCGGCACCCCAACGGGGGGTCCTGGGGAACCTCGTCCAATCATATGCCAACTTCCCATAAAACATGAACATAAATGTCCAGGGGCGTGGTAGTTCCTTGAGATGACGTCCAAGCCGAAGTGATGCTCCAAACGATTCAGTGTTTAACAGGAGTAAGTCTATTAAATCCTGGCTGTGGGTCAGCGAATTAAAGGCGGGTGGTCTGCCTTACGATTACTCATCCGGGGCCTGAGAGCGCCAATTTGATCTTGATCTATGTCTTCTTTTGGAATTATTTCTCTGTTGTCTCTTTTGATGCGAGCCCTGAGATAAATCAGACTCGAGTGGCAGCGGTGTATGTGGTTCGAGATGTGTCGTTTCATCCGCCCAGGTGAAGACCACTTCTGGCAAGTCAAAAAAGTAGGACTTTGAGTTATACGTGACTCTCATTCGGGCTGGATATAATAACATATATTGTATGTTGAGGTCCATGAGTCTGTGTTTGGCTGCAGTGAAAGACTGGGGTTGGTGTTGTACCAGCATGGTGCAGTCTGGGAAGGCCATTATCTGGCGTGACTCGAAGAGTAATTCATCCTTGTGATTCCTGGCGTATTGTAAAATGGTATCCTGGTCCGCATAATTCAACAACTTGGCTATCACTGGTCTTTGCCTTTCTCCCGGGGGTGGTTTCTTAGTGAGCGCCCGATGTGCCCTCTCAACAACAAAGCAGGTGGACAGCGATGCTTCCGGCAGGAGAGTCTTCAACCATTGTGTAAGGAAGCGGTCCATGGAAGAGCCTTCACACCCCTCCGGGAAGCCAATAAAGCACAGATTATTACGCCGAGACTGGCCCTCGGCGTCCTCCACATGGAACGCTTGTTCCTGTGCAATGACGGTGAGCTTATTCACCTTCGATTGCAGGGCCGTTACTGTGTCCCCTACTGTTGAGATGAGTGTTTCCGCCTCCGTGATGTGGTCCACGCTTTGCGGAGGTCCTGGTGTAGAAATGATACCTCGGTCCCCACGGTGCCAATTTTTGCCTCGCGGGTGTCCAGGGATTGAGTAATTGCTGCCAAGAGCAACGCATTGTCTGGGATCAGGCCTCCGGCTTCTTCTCCAGCAGCGCCGCCCGGGCGGCAGTGAATTGGTCTAGGGTACGAGCCGGGCCTCATGGAATCTAGCCGCCTCTGACCACAAGCCGCACCAAACCTAGCCCAGCTGCTTCCATAGCCCTAGGCGGCCAGCCAAGCAGACCCCCTAACGGGATCGGACTCGCTGGACCCCCAACCCGCGGGGTGCCCCAACAGGGCAGTGTGCCCAGGATGTAGTAGCTGCCACAGGTGGACCTCCACAGCCATCCTCCCAACCGCCCGGTACCAGTGCCTTCCTTATATGTTTCTGTAGCCCCAGCAGGCGGGAGATAACGGCCCAGCTCCACGGCACAGCCTACAAAGGAGAACCACCACGAGCAACCCCAGCGGAACTTATTCTGGTCCTGGTAGGTGCAAATCTTCTGCGTTGCATTAGGGGCCAAGCTCGGCCTCCCTGTCTTCTTCGCGGGGTCCTGGTCTCCTCCCAGTCCCATCGCCGCTGTGGGCTCTTTGATGCTGTTATTTACTGTCACCCTTTTGATATGTTTTAAATTTCTCCCCAGAATGATGGGAAGGGCCCAACTCACCCGTCCCGGCGTCGCTGGTCCCAGGCAGGCTCGTCCCCACTTGCCGCTAGACCCACAGTTTTGTAGTCAGGGTAGGGCAGATCCGGGCACACTGCGACCCAGGCCCTCAACAATCCAGGCCTCAGACTTGCCGTGGGTCCCGCTGCCTTTCTGTCGGATTCTTTCCAATAGCGTTCCCCAGCACGGGCGGCCCAAGCCAGTAAGGGAGGCCCCGCAGGGGGCCACCACACAGCTTCGGACGCCCGAGCGCCACCACACCAGCAGCAAACATGTCTACTCAGGGGCGGCAGGCCCCCAGGCACCCCTGGACCAGTCCTGCCTCAAAAGAGCCACCACCGCCCCAGCGGAAATTCGTCACAGCGCTGCCTCACCTCTGGGACCCGGTGCAGCTCTCGTCTGCCTCCTAGGTCGCATCTAGTCCCGGGCGCCAGGTCCACGGGAGGCGCCCTCCCTGCGTAGGCCCAGGCCCTCGCCGTTTATCAGCGCTTCACTGCCAATTCCAGCCAAAGGGCCACCGTTTTGCCTCACTGCGGGGCGCCTGCCCGTCCCCAGCTGCCGATGTACTCAGTATGTTTCGTTTGGGCAGGATTGCTTGCGGATTATTGCAGACTAGCAGCTAGGCCGCCCAGAGCCTCGTCAGGCTGCGTCCGCCATGATGGCTGTCCAAGCCATGCCCCCACAGTGGTGGTCATTTTTGGTGTGGAAGAGTTACTGAAAATTTCGATCCAGTCTGGTGCCTGTGATATTCGAAAGATGAGGAATTTGCAGGTAGAAGGATCAATAAGGAAGGGGTCGGATTGAAGTTTGCCAAAAAATACAGGTGGTGACCGTTCCCAAGCTTCTAAGGCAAACCGCAACTTGGAACACTAACTTCCCGACCCTTGTGTGGGATTTATGGCTGAGAGTATTTCTGCACTCTTGAGGGAGAAATCAGCACCAGTAAAAGTACTTACACCTCACAGGATTTCATTCGTGAATTTCATGGTGTAGAAAAGGTAAATTTGATCTGACACCTAATTTAAAAAGGAATTTGACTTTGAAAATCTGCCCCTGAATTGCCAAAACAGGCACATGAAGCCTAGTAACTAATAAGAAAGAGACGTGTACCACAAGATAAAACAGGAGATTGCAAGAATTGATGTCTAATCATTAGGCAGATAAACAAGGACCAAAATAAAGTACATAAGGACAGGACTACAAGGAGTAAGCATTCGGGACAGAGGCATCAGAAACAGGAAAACAGGAGGAAGCAAAGTTAAAGGGAAACAGGCAAGAAACATTAATAAGAGAGCGAAACACAAAGGATGCTGTTTAGAAACAACAGCAGATGACAGTCTAAATACAGAAACGATGAAACCAAAGTGCAATGAATGTCAATGTGCAGTAAGTGGAAATTAAACATGGCACAGACTTTGTCAAAAGCATAGCAGGAATTAGCCAGCAGACAACCAGATTTTCGGGTAATCAAACAATGCCTAAAAAAACGGAGCTTTGAGTGGCGGCAACTTATAAACAGCTCTAGGTGGCAACAATCCCAGGGTGAAGTCACATATCTGGGCTGTGCAATAATAGTTCCAGGTTTGAATAATCTCATTCTCTCACAGGGTCTAGAAAAGAGAGTCAAGGGCTGACTAAAAGAAGGACTGGTACTATTAAAAGCATTGCACAGTGCTTGCGGGGTTTTCATGTGATTCCTGAAAGTGTATTAGCCTATGTTGTCAACAAGTATAGATTTTCCCATATGCACAAGATTGAAATGGCATAGAGACAGAGGATATACACTGGTTTGGATGAGTTCTAGTAATGGTTTCCAGGTTGCAGCTAGTCTGCACCATGCCCACAGGCCAAGGGAAGGAACTGTCATGCATCTCAGCAGGTCTGAAATGTTCGTAGTTGTATTTACCTCACGAGGATAGATCAGTGTCACCATGAACAGATGTGATCATACTTTGTCGTTTTTGGATGTCTGTTTTAACCCTGTGTCAGAACCTGGCTGGATACCAAAGAATCCTGGCAAAAATGTTCACAATGGTCCCACAAAATGAAGTCATGAGAGCTTTCATGTTGGGTCATGGCAGACTATCCAATTCTATAAGCAGCCCCGTAGCCTGCAGACTACCAGGAATATGGAAGTGGCTGTCTGGCCCTGCACTAAGTTGTGTTGTTGGTTGTATACTCCCAATATAGATTGAGGCTTGTAACCCCCTGCTATTCACTCCTACTAGTTGGACATTGCATGGCTCAGTGCCTGTGGTACACACTAGCTTACCTCAATGAATATATGTCTTTACTACACATGCTTTACATCGCGAACCATTATATCGCAAGTCGTTACAACGACTTGCTGTAGGGGGCGCACTGGATTTAGGAATAGAATAATTTACTATTCCTACTCCAATTTGTGCAACAGCAGGGAAGGTGCTTTTGCCCCGTACAGCAAGTTGTTGTAATGACTTGGGATGTAATGGTTCACGATGTAACAACGCAGTCGTTGTACCAACTGCGTTGTGATGGCATGCAATGTAAACGCTGCTTCCCTATCTCAATCCACTTATATCGTTTCTTCTGAGGTTTACGGGGGAGGAGGGCTGTGGGTCCTGTGGCAAAAGAGGACATTAATGCTCTGGCAGTTGGTACCTTCCCCTGCTTCCCTGGAGTATGGTTAGCTCAGATGTTTTTTACCCTTAGAAGTTCCTCTTTACATTAGTTGTCGGACTGCAGAGCATTGGCCATGTTCCATGGCCAGGCAGAAGCGTTTGGAAAATTAGCAAAGGTAAGGCCAGTAAAAAAGTTGAGAAACCTGTCTATGGTGCAATGAACAGTGTGCATTATGGAAAAGAAGCAATTCAATTGATGTTATACACACCAAGCAGCACCAAAGCGATGCTGCAGTCTTTTGTGGGGCACAAAGTCAAAACGTTGCTGAGATCCACCCCCCTTTGCACAGTGTACTGAACTTAGCGCCTTAATCAGTGTTAAACCAGAAACGAAAATTAGCCCTGGCCTTATGTTGAAACCACCCTTCACACACTGAGGGAAGCTGAGACTAGTCTAGAATGTCACCCTGGGATTATGGTTGGGTCATTTTAGCCTATCCTGCTATGAAAGCAACCTCCTGTCCAGCAGCCTATTGAGGAAATACCAGAGTGGCAGTATGGCAAATTCGGCCCTGCTCAAGACGCACACACAGTTCCACCAGTGCTACTCAATTTGCACCTGTTATACAATATTTAAATGTGTAGGATTCCTAGAATATATAATAAAATGCACTTACCATTGTCTAACAATTACTACATCAAACTTTCGTCATCATGCACTGACCTCATTGGGCCATATTTATCAGTCAAAATACTTTTTTTCCATCACACAGATCAACAAAGTAAGAATAATTTAAGCCAATATACATAATACAATAAGAGATAAAAAAAGAACAGACCAGCAGCTATTATCATAAAAGAAGATGCAGTGGTAAAACAACACAATCCATTGTATAAGTAGGTCCCATTTACAATAAAAGGATCCGAACATAAATTCCTCTAATCACATCCCTAAATTATTTGCTTATGTAATGGGGGTGAAGACCACCCACAGCTACCACATTTTGTTGACACTTGGAAGGACTTATCCAGATTGCCATGAGACATGTTGCCATGCCAAAGACATGGAGCCAATGTGCACTAGTGATCGAAATTTGAAAAGCAACCTGGTGGCTCCTAGTACCTAGATCCTTGCAAAGTGAAACTTTCCATTTTTTCTGAAATCTACTCTACTGATGGTAAAAGAACAAAACATGTACCAATGATTCTTTTCCCCCAACACATGCAGGGCACTTGTCATCACCCTGTCTCTCAGCAGACCAATTAGAGGTAAAAGATTTAACTGGCACAATGCCATGAAGTGCAGATATAGTTTGCGCGCTAAAGGGGGTTCAATTTCATCTATGGTCACCTCATATCTCCTACTTGGTTTAAAATCAATGAAGGACAATATAAGGATACCTGTACTCTTGGTCGCTATATCCATGGCTGCAGCCTCCCAATATAGATGTTTAATCTTTGCTCTTTGCATATTCATCAATTCTGCCCAATGGACTACTTACCGTATGCCTGCTTCTTACTGAAATCCCCTGTGCTTGTTCAGGCAAATAGATTTGTACCACACATACTCTATCACTTTAAGGAAAGATGGCAATAGCATGCTGCAATGTCAGTGCCAGGTAAAAGAGCACACCAAGCATGCAAGGACCCCAAACAGGCCCTGCTTGCTCCACCTAAGCACTTCTGCTAAAGACTGAAACCAGAAGTTTATGTTTGGCATCTTGATCTTCCTTGTATTGTAAATCGTATCCAGAGGTCGAAGTTGGCGGGATCTGAGTGGTGCAATGTGCCCCTACTTTTTTAATTTGGCAAAAACAGTTCCCCTACTTTGTGTGAAAAGGCAACCGTCCCGGGGTGGTTAATTCCAACATCTGTAATGTCTCAGCTCAAGTGGAAGAGGAGAGAATCTCCTTGTAAAGTCGAGGGAAGGGCAGACAGCTGAAAAACAACCAAGCCTTCTCAATGCCCCCAACTAATGATACTTGGGATTCCAAATGACGCTGATATTCCAAGAGCCACGTTGAGATTCTGTATGTTGGGTTCTGTATGTTGGGTGTCATCATTGCAAAGAGGGATGTGGCACAAATGTCGGGCAAACAACAGGTGGCGAAATTGAAGGAAGGAATGAACAAAGGCATCGAGGTGGAAAGGGTGGTTTAACCCCTTCTGTGCCCGCCCCTTTCCCCGCCCTGTGCCGGCCGTTGAAGTAGCGGGCGGGGTCTATGACGAGCTGGACTCGTCATGGGCACAGCGCCACCGCGGCCCATGACGAGTCCAGCTCGTCATGGGCACTGAAGGGGTTAAGAAGGTAGAAACTGTCCCAAGAAATTTAACAGTTTGGGGGAAGTGGGAGCCTTCCATGGACTGGACGTGGAACTCTGTGATTCAGTGGTGGACGAGCTCTCCAAGTAGCACCCCCTGGAGGAGTGTTGAAGAAGAAGACGCTCGAGAGGGAAGGGAATGGCGTATTTTCCTTGCTGGTGGGGGGGTGATGGATAGCCAAAGGAGTGGGAGGTGAGGTCTACTAGAGACAAGATGGTTTGCTTTTCAGAATGTACTATATGCAATAGTAAGTGCCACTGAAAATCAATCCAAATATTTTTTTAAAGAAACAAGCCTTCTTTCCACGGTGTCTGCTGCTTGAAAGAAATGTAAATATGTGCATTTGGTTAATCTGCAAATGTAAAGGCTGTTTGGGAGCCGGTATTGGCTTTATTTGATGGAGTCAATTGAAGAGTATTCTGTTTGAGAGGTAATGTAAGCTGATCTGGTGAGCTGTGAAGTGCATACTTTTAGGGGAGTTAGAAAAAATATTTGCACTAGGTACAGTCTGCATATAATTCAGCTCTATATTTTTTATCTTATCCCTAAATCTTTCTGTGCCTATCTTTAACTGTGTGTACTGTCGTACATATTCAGAGTGCTTTTTGTCACAGATTTGGACCTCGTAACACTAAAAGCTCACAAGTCACTATTATCCACTACACAAACCAGAATTTGGATCCTTGGCTCTTTGGTTACAGACATAAATATCTGCAGTGATCGCATTATTTCACAACATAAAAAGTGCATCTCTCACTGATTCGTTTAACGCATAGTAATTTTTCATTTACGGTGGGCATTACTTTATATGCAGTTACTTGAAGGTGAAAGACCAACAAAATAGTTAAAGAATATTCTGTTCTTTTTAGCCATGTACCACGCATCAGGGGGTAGACTAACACATTTTAGTGCTGGTGTCCGCATCACCGCACTAAAATTCAATAATCATGCAATTATAGCTCTCCCAACTACCTGAGGAGGGTGCTCTAGGAGTTTAGCTGCGCAGCATTAAGTAATCGCGCTGATCAGCACTGTGTTTGAAGAACGGGTGGTCTCACTTGTTGTAATGTTTACTTACTAACAGTAACTGGACTTCGCACTCTGCAGTACCAATATATTTTGGATTGAGGTGCATTCCCAGAGTTAGTGGGGTGACCCCTCCAGGAGTTTCTCCACTGCTCCACTGTGGAACATTAACAAAATATGAGTGTGGGAGAAACTTTAATAAAGTTGTTGGCATGAGTTCTGCGGTGGACCAGAACTGAAGCAGTTTACTTTAAGAAATATTGTTTTGCCCTTAATGCTTAATACTTTCAGATTAGTAAATAGAGTTGGTGTCAATAGTCTGTGCAGCTGAGGTGCTGTATGTCAGGTGTTTTTTCAGATGTAGGGAGGAAAGAGGTGTGTGAAGAGGGTGCATATGGGTAAAAGGGGTGTCTGTATACAGAGACAAGTATCATGGTTCTGTGACAACGTTAGGAGCTTCCAAGCTAAATATGTGGGGTAGGTTGAGAATCTTTGTGAGAAGGACTGACTGTGTTTCATGGGATCATTGCACATATTGTATCACATGAGACTATGCAGGGAGGAAGAGGGCAATACAAGTATGTCAGGGTCTCTTCAGATTGGACATAATGGCTAAACATGACTTTTGTATTGAGTTGGTTTCTGTGGCATCAAATATGTTTCCGCTGCTACAGTGTTAGAAAAGTAAAGGAGATGAATGACCTAGTGCAAGTAACAGGCGTGCTGCAGCTACTTTAAGACCCACTCCAGGTTATTATGTTGTGCACAAGATGCTCATTTATTACATAAATACCATGACATAGACACATCTACCTTTTCCGGCTGCTAGTAAAGTGTCACACGTACAATTATGTTCCACATAATCACACTGCAGAACGAGAAATGTCACACATAAGCAAAATGAAAACTTGGCAGCTATGGCCATGCCTTTGACCCCACCCCATTGGACTCACGATCACAGTCCCCATACCATTTTTTAGGTCGAGCCAGGGCTGCGCATGCGCTGCCGCGAGGCATGCTGTGGTAGAGTATGGCTTAGAAGCCCCGCCCCACTCTCTGCCCATATTTGTATTTGGCTTGTGTCATTGTCCTTCATAAACACTGGCTTCTGATTCATTATGAGTCTTGTTAGTCCCTCCTTGGTACCGCCTTGTCGCCATTTGTAACCTCCCACAACGACTGGACCTTTTACTTGTAGTGTTACACGGTCTGCCTTATCTTGCCTGTGAGTACTATTTTGTTTAATGATTTCCCCCCATTCCATCCACGATGCGCTTTTCCCACAAGTCAGCATGCGGCTTGGCCGGTCTGCTTTAACTTTAGCGGCCCCCGCTTCTTTATTTACTTAATTTAGCAGCGCAGTCTGCTTATCTTTAGCCACCACCGCGCTACAAAACCGTTTTTTTTTATAAATTTGAGTGAAAGCGCCCCATATGGTGCTTTCACTTTAATGGTGGCCACACCCTTTCATTTAGATGCTGCTCGCCGTATTCAGTTTACAGCGAGCCGCGTCCAAAAGTGCGTGATCACCATTAAAGTGTAAGCTCTGCATGGGGAATTTCACAATTAAATTATTTCTTTTTGATAAAAACTCCCCACTTTTTCTTTAGGAAAACAGCGCCCAATTGTGGTTAGAATAGCGAACTCTATAGAAACTGCATTGACCTGGAACTGTTTACCTGCGACTCAACAGGGACAAGTTATTCAGCTGCACACATCACTAGTTGCTTTCAAAAGCAAAGATGGCAGATTACCTCCAGGTTTTGCGGCGCCCCGGGGGTCAGATCAGCAGATACAGTGGAATCCGTGGTGCCATCTGGCAGCTCCTCAAGTAAAGATAAGCATCTATGTATCATGCCTATCATATGCCTTCTGACGAATTCATGCTTTCGCATGCACCACTCCCCCATGTCACATGTGTCACCTTGCATGGTACATGATTTTGGAATTGCCAGAGTTTAAATATTCTATAGGCAGAGCTAGATATCATAGTAATATTTCAAAGCTTTATTTTTCATTCGTGCGAGGAATCCAGGTTCAGATTAGATTGAGATTGCCAACTACAAATTATTTTGGAAAGCATACCATCTATTAGGTATTTTTTGTATATTAGAATGCTAATTTGTTAAGTACTGTATAGGGATGTTTTGGAATTGTTCGTAATTTTAATGTCTTTTCCATACACAAAAACATTCATATTTTCGCTCTCTTGTCTTTATCGTTTAGCGCTTGGCTGTAACCCTCACCAACATGTACGCCTCTGTTACGCTTTTCATAGGTTACCAGTTTCCAGTATCTTGGAAAGTGTATGCCCAAATCTAGAAGACCGTTTGATACCTATCAGACAGTAAAACATTTTCTTAATTTATTGCTAAAAGCGGAAATGTATGTATTTAATGGAGTAAGAGACTTTTATTTCACTCCATTCTTGCTTCATTAACACAGTTTTCAACCCTGTGTGCAACTATAGAAGGTGAGAGTGAGTGGGTTTCAACTGTGGTTCTATTGAATTTAATGGAGATGACTCGTTCGTTAAAAAGTGACGTTTTGAGGTGTTCAAGGCAGGTAATCCCGTTATAGTCTACGGGAGGCATTTTGCTTGGTTGGAAGGTAAAGGTAAGTTCAAGGAGGATGACACCTTCAAAACAGTGGTCGAAGTGGGGGAAAAAAAGTTGGGGAACTGTGGGCGGAGAATCAGAGGGCGGGAACAACCAGAGGATTGGATCAGTGGGCGGAGTTAGAGGTGTGGCCAGGATTGGCAAAACATCCCACTCTTTAGTATTTTTTGTCATTTCACTGACCAGTTACAGCTTATTATGTTATGTAATATGGATACTCATGATTATTTAAAGATTAATATGCGGCTGCCCAAGGCCACCGCAGAGGGCCACTCAGGAGGGCGGCCCTCTAGTAGCATCGGGCTTCCCCCCCCTACCTTTCCCCCCCTCCTCGGGGGGTTTTGGCCTGGGGAGGAGTCCCCACCAGGGTCGCGGGTGTGCCGCGTCACGTCTGGTGCGCCAGGCAGGGTGAGGGGTACATATGTCCCCCTCACCATGTTTTCTGCCTCTTGTTCACCGGACGTCTCACGGACACCTCTACTCTCGTCACGCTGGGGAGCTTGCAGCCTCTCCTTGCAATCACTGCCTATGAAAGACCAAGCGAGGAGGGTGGGAAGGGCGTGATTGGTGCGCATTGCCCGGAAAGGGGGGCCCTGCCAGGAGACAGTGGAGCTTGCTGGTCAGGGTTCCTCGGGGTGTTGCGGTAGCTCTGCCTCCTAATCCCTCTGTAGTAGGGGCCAGTCATGTAGGGCCCCCCCACCCTAGTCCACCTTGAGGAACTGGTCATTCTGCCTCGTTTGCTCTCTGCGAGGACACTCCCGAGCCTGCACTGAGCCTGAACCATTGTCTGGAGCGTGCCAAAGACTGTTGGTAGAAGCACGAGGCACAGTTACTGACCTGGATCTTGTCCTGGTTTACATAGAGCGTGCATTAGTGGGGGGGGGGGGGGCACGGGGACTAGAGCGTGCAGCACTGGGTGGGGCTCCTAGGCCATCGGTGGTTCTCTCAATGCCCCGAACTAGTAATTTGGCCTGGGGTGGGGGCTGTGGGCTCCTCCTACACTCGCTCGGCGTGGGGTTCTTCTTCCCCCATGCCTACCCTAAAAAATAAAGGTAATGCGACGAGGTCCAAACTCAGTCCCAAGCGCGTGTCTCCAGGAGGACAGGCAGCTTGCACGGCCCGTTAGTTGTGAGCGAAGATTTCCGTACAGATACAGCCGGGCTGCCTTCAATGGGGGCCTCCTCGCCACCATGCATAATGGCTTCATGGGGTCAGCGCAGGGGAGCGCGAATGTGTGTAATGATTGAACTTTGTTTCTCTGTGCAGGCAAGGGCAGAAGGCAGTTACCCCCTTCCTACGGCCCGCTCAGACACGTATCAGCAGGTAATGGGGAAGAGTTGCGATGGGCAATCCAACCTGAGGGGCGTTTGCCGGCAGTTCTCAGTGCGACGCACGCTGCGTGTGTTCCCTCAGCATGTTAATATGCGGCACGATCTTATGCTATTTTCCTCCCCGCGCTATCAGGCATTAGAGGTGTCAAGTTAGTAGGTGAAGTGACACCTGTGCGGTGAGAATGATTACAGGGTTGTTTGAGCATGCCAACACATGGCGGATGCCATTCATGGCTCATACTTTGGGGCCCACAGCTTAATGATGGAATATGTCTAGCAGTGGCGGCTGGTGACATTTGAAAGTGGTAGGGCATAAAATTTTTGTCATAATGCACCGCAGCGAGCAAGCGTAGCGAGTGAGCCGGAACAACCTACCGCGCACTGCAACGGGATATTAAGCGCTACGTGAGTGACACAATACGCTACCTTATCTCTTCCTATCCATCACTAACCCATCTCTCCTCTGCTTCCTTCCCTCCCGCGGTGTTGTCGCACCTCTTTGTCATTGTGCCTCTCTAGCCTCCCCCGACCCTCTCATCTCCCTCTCTCAACGCCCTTCTCCCACCCTTCACTCTTCTCATTCACCCCTTCTCACCCATCCATCGCTTTATGTCACTCCTGACTCACTTTTAACCTTTCCTCTCAATGTTCCATGGCGTTCTCCGTTTCAAGCTACTGTTTAGTTTCTTCCCTCTTTCTCTGCCCCTGTCCACCCTCCTCTTTGTCTTTCCCTTTTCCATTTGACCCCCCGTCTAGTTTTTATTCTCCTCTATCCATGTTGTCCCTTCCTGCTCACCCCTGTGTCACTTTTCCCCTCTCCAAATGTAACTCTTACCTCTGTGCCCGTCCCACACAAGCGGTTATTCGCCCACAGTCCACTGCGCCAGAGCCTCAGAGGTGCCATACCATGGTACCGGGCACCATCAACTTACATATTACTTTCTCACAAACGCACGTCTTAAGCGCAGTAACCCCACGTGCTGCCTCCTCCTTAAGGCAAAGCGCACAAACCACCATAAAGCTACTACTCCCCCACACTACACGCAGAGACACTGCACTGGTCACTATTATATGGATATGGATTACCAATATGGATTATTATTATAAATCCCCGTCACCACAGAACTCAAGTGCGAAGGTCCACACGTGGGCAGCTCATCAAATCCGTGTTTCTTTCTATGTATTCTGGGACTGGTAGTGGCCCTGTACCTCTAATTAACTGGGACTACAAATCCCAGAATAAAAAGACTAAATTAAAACTGTGTGCGCGCCTAGAAATGTGAAACTTGTCAGCTCCGCAATCTTCCACCATGAAAGACACATGACCCTGACCCCCCTCCCGCTCCCCAACACCCCCCACCCCTGCCTTCCGTGGAGGACCTTTGCATCAGCCACCTTAACCCTCACACACTTTCTCCCTATACTCATCCTCACCTCGCCAGAGAAACTATTCAACGTCTCTTCAACAAAGACAGGAGCAGGCAGACAATAGGACGCTTGAAGAGGAGCAGGCACACAGGAGAAGTGTGAGGGATGCGAGACGTGCATAATTTACTGTGACACAGTCATTGCAAATTTACAATGAAACGCACACTTCACATACCAAATCTCGGTATGAATCTCAAATGCAATACCGATATAAACACTGGACGCACAGGCGATCAGCTGATCAAAATGCCAAACACGTTTGTCTCCCTATCGACTATCAAATGGTATATATTTGATCCTGGTGCAGTTAGTGAAAAGTAGTGCACAGCATACTATGAAAAGTCACGTGGCAAAAGTTAGCACATATCTAAATCAAAACAATCCAGGATGCCATACACACGCCAGATAACATTTCAACACAATAAAATGCCATTTACAATTAATTGGGCGATACTGTGGGATTTCACTGCTTTGAGTAGTTTTGGAAGTAGCAGTCCGAACATATTTCAGAATATTTAAAATACAGAGACAGTCAAATATTAAGTGAAGAATCCAAAAATTAATCCACGCCAATACTTACAATAACGGGCAAATGTGACGTTATTCACTCAAAAAAAGATATTGCTTCTGACTGAGCAGCACGCATATGATAAAATCACGCTTTTCATTTCAGTAAATTTATCACTGAAAACCTTAAATAATTTCTAGTATCACCACCATACGAGTGAATACATAAATGGTGGTACTTTTGCCACATCGTATGAAGAGTAAATCAAAACTGCAGCATTAACCCCTCACTTTTTAACTCTCGCACCGCAGGCAAGCCCAGCAGCCTTTCACCGTGAAAGGCTGGTAAGAGGAGTGCTAGTAAGTGTGTGGGATCTCCGAGTGCTGAGAGGAGAGCAGGTGGTGAAGGGCAGCACTGAAGCAGATCTTGGAACAGATGGGGGGGGGGGGGGGGCAGAGGGACCCAAGTCTGCAACGCATCCCCCTCCACCCAAGCCGTGGGGCTTTGCAGTGCATCCCCAGGGGGTTTGGATAAAGGAGCTCTTGCCTTTTCAGCAAACTCTGAGACTTGCACACTTGTGTGCACCGGCAGAAATCAAACGCCTCACCCCTCTGTGCAGACAGACAAGCCTCACAAAAACAGCCCCGGCACTCCAGCGATCAGCGCAAGGCTGGAGACATTTATAGAGGCACGACATCTTCTATTTTATTTTTCAGACACGCTTTTCGTGCACTTTTGTGTCCCACTTGTGCCCATGTTTTAAAAGCTTTGCTGAACATCTTTCACTGTCAGCTCACTTTCCATAAGAGCAGTAAGAAATGCAAACTTAGATGCTATCTGGTTTGGCTGTTTGAGACCCAAAAAGGAATTTTTCTGCGTTCTCCCAAATAGTGGCTTCGAAGGAACGTCGACCAAAACGTAGGCAGATAAGCCAAGAGGCATATCAGATAGCTGGCCAGACGGCTGGCCTGGAGACTGGAGCAGAGAGTCCGATTCAAGCTTCGAATCCTGACTCTAACCCTGACGGCCCCGGTGACCTTGGTCAAAGCACTTACACTCATCACCTTTGAACGTTCTAGAGGGCTCCGCCAACCTGCAGGTCACTGAAAAGTACTCCAGTAGCGCCACGTTATACAAGCCCCATAGACCACACAATGCTTCTTTTAATACATAAGCTGACCTCTGGGCCCACTCACACACCTGGACGTACTGTTGATCCGATATTTGTCATCTCTGTGAGTTAGACCTATACCGTCACTGGACAGTCCACTGTGTGTCACAATTCAAACTCTCCATCACATATTTGTGCCTGGTTAAACAGTGCTTTGAGAAGTTGGTTTGTCATCTTTTCCTGGAATCATTATGTATCAAACCATTGCTAAAAAGCACCTCTGTCTCTGGAAGATTTAAATACCTTCCAACCCACGTATCTACTGCCATACCTCAGGAAATTGGTTGAGAACCTCGTTTTAAGCTAACTGCAGGAAAATACAGAAATGGCTGGCATACTTAATACCAGTGGCGGCTCCCCCATTAGGGCGTTGGGGCGTTGCCCCACTGCTTTCTCGCGGTGCGAGAAGGCAGAAACATAAATGGTAAAAACGACCATTTATGTTTCTGCCTTCTCGCATTGCGAGAAAGCAGAAGTGCCTCTGTGCTTGGTTGGGGGCGGGAGGGTGGGCGGTCGTGCTCGAGGGCAGGGGGGGAGTGGCTTACCCACTGTTGTAGATACTGACTGTTTGGCCGTCGGCCCTGAGCCGACCAAACAGTCAGTACCCACAACAGTGTGGGTAAGCCACTCCCCCCTGCCCTCGCGTAGGACCGCCCACACACACTATTTCTCTATGCAGAGAAAATGTCCCGGCTGGGGCGCTCTCCTGCTGCGCCTGCGCCTGCGCAGCGATTGACTTGCGATGAGGAGGAAGCTGCCTGCTGGCTACTTCCTGTTCCTGCAGCAGGAACACGTGGACCCAACCGCCGCTGCACCAGTACAGCGTGACCGGCCAGGAGCCGAGGCGGTGAGGTACCCAACACACTCAGGTACGTATGTTTTATTTTTAATTGTTTTAATCCCCACCCGCGGCCCCCACCCCCTCCCTCGAGGATGCCGGCCGCCGCTGGTATTAAGTATGCCAGCCATTTCTGTATTTTCCTGCAGTTAGCTTAAAACGAGGTTCTCAACCAATTTCCTGAGGTATGGCAGTAGATACGTGGGTTGGAAGGTATTTAAATCTTCCAGAGACAGAGGTGCTTTTTAGCAATGGTTTGATACATAATGATTCCAGGAAAAGATGACAAACCAACTTCTCAAAGCACTGTTTAACCAGGCACAAATATGTGATGGAGAGTTTGAATTGTGACACACAGTGGACTGTCCAGTGACGGTATAGGTCTAACTCACAGAGATGACAAATATCGGATCAACAGTACGTCCAGGTGTGTGAGTGGGCCCAGAGGTCAGCTTATGTATTAAAAGAAGCATTGTGTGGTCTATGGGGCTTGTATAACGTGGCGCTACTGGAGTACTTTTCAGTGACCTGCAGGTTGGCGGAGCCCTCTAGAACGTTCAAAGGTGATGAGTGTAAGTGCTTTGACCAAGGTCACCGGGGCCGTCAGGGTTAGAGTCAGGATTCGAAGCTTGAATCGGACTCTCTGCTCCAGTCTCCAGGCCAGCCGTCTGGCCAGCTATCTGATATGCCTCTTGGCTTATCTGCCTACGTTTTGGTCGACGTTCCTTCGAAGCCACTATTTGGGAGAACGCAGAAAAATTCCTTTTTGGGTCTCAAACAGCCAAACCAGATAGCATCTAAGTTTGCATTTCTTACTGCTCTTATGGAAAGTGAGCTGACAGTGAAAGATGTTCAGCAAAGCTTTTAAAACATGGGCACAAGTGGGACACAAAAGTGCACGAAAAGCGTGTCTGAAAAATAAAATAGAAGATGTCGTGCCTCTATAAATGTCTCCAGCCTTGCGCTGATCGCTGGAGTGCCGGGGCTGTTTTTGTGAGGCTTGTCTGTCTGCACAGAGGGGTGAGGCGTTTGATTTCTGCCGGTGCACACAAGTGTGCAAGTCTCAGAGTTTGCTGAAAAGGCAAGAGCTCCTTTATCCAAACCCCCTGGGGATGCACTGCAAAGCCCCACGGCTTGGGTGGAGGGGGATGCGTTGCAGACTTGGGTCCCTCTGCCCCCCCCCCCCCCATCTGTTCCAAGATCTGCTTCAGTGCTGCCCTTCACCACCTGCTCTCCTCTCAGCACTCGGAGATCCCACACACTTACTAGCACTCCTCTTACCAGCCTTTCACGGTGAAAGGCTGCTGGGCTTGCCTGCGGTGCGAGAGTTAAAAAGTGAGGGGTTAATGCTGCAGTTTTGATTTACTCTTCACACGATGTGGCAAAAGTACCACCATTTATGTATTCACTCGTATGGTGGTGATACTAGAAATTATTTAAGGTTTTCAGTGATAAATTTACTGAAATGAAAAGCGTGATTTTATCATATGCGTGCTGCTCAGTCAGAAGCAATATCTTTTTTTGAGTGAATAACGTCACATTTGCCCGTTATTGTAAGTATTGGCGTGGATTAATTTTTGGATTCTTCACTTAATATTTGACTGTCTCTGTATTTTAAATATTCTGAAATATGTTCGGACTGCTACTTCCAAAACTACTCAAAGCAGTGAAATCCCACAGTATCGCCCAATTAATTGTAAATGGCATTTTATTGTGTTGAAATGTTATCTGGCGTGTGTATGGCATCCTGGATTGTTTTGATTTAGATATGTGCTAACTTTTGCCACGTGACTTTTCATAGTATGCTGTGCACTACTTTTCACTAACTGCACCAGGATCAAATATATACCATTTGATAGTCGATAGGGAGACAAACGTGTTTGGCATTTTGATCAGCTGATCGCCTGTGCGTCCAGTGTTTATATCGGTATTGCATTTGAGATTCATACCGAGATTTGGTATGTGAAGTGTGCGTTTCATTGTAAATTTGCAATGACTGTGTCACAGTAAATTATGCACGTCTCGCATCCCTCACACTTCTCCTGTGTGCCTGCTCCTCTTCAAGCGTCCTATTGTCTGCCTGCTCCTGTCTTTGTTGAAGAGACGTTGAATAGTTTCTCTGGCGAGGTGAGGATGAGTATAGGGAGAAAGTGTGTGAGGGTTAAGGTGGCTGATGCAAAGGTCCTCCACGGAAGGCAGGGGTGGGGGGTGTTGGGGAGCGGGAGGGGGGTCAGGGTCATGTGTCTTTCATGGTGGAAGATTGCGGAGCTGACAAGTTTCACATTTCTAGGCGCGCACACAGTTTTAATTTAGTCTTTTTATTCTGGGATTTGTAGTCCCAGTTAATTAGAGGTACAGGGCCACTACCAGTCCCAGAATACATAGAAAGAAACGCGGATTTGATGAGCTGCCCACGTGTGGACCTTCGCACTTGAGTTCTGTGGTGACGGGGATTTATAATAATAATCCATATTTGTAATCCATATCCATATAATAGTGACCAGTGCAGTGTCTCTGCGTGTAGTGTGGGGGAGTAGTAGCTTTATGGTGGTTTGTGCGCTTTGCCTTAAGGAGGAGGCAGCACGTGGGGTTACTGCGCTTAAGACGTGCGTTTGTGAGAAAGTAATATGTAAGTTGATGGCGCCCGGTACCATGGTATGGCACCTCTGAGGCTCTGGCGCAGTGGACTGTGGGCGAATAACCGCTTGTGTGGGACGGGCACAGAGGTAAGAGTTACATTTGGAGAGGGGAAAAGTGACACAGGGGTGAGCAGGAAGGGACAACATGGATAGAGGAGAATAAAAACTAGACGGGGGGTCAAATGGAAAAGGGAAAGACAAAGAGGAGGGTGGACAGGGGCAGAGAAAGAGGGAAGAAACTAAACAGTAGCTTGAAACGGAGAACGCCATGGAACATTGAGAGGAAAGGTTAAAAGTGAGTCAGGAGTGACATAAAGCGATGGATGGGTGAGAAGGGGTGAATGAGAAGAGTGAAGGGTGGGAGAAGGGCGTTGAGAGAGGGAGATGAGAGGGTCGGGGGAGGCTAGAGAGGCACAATGACAAAGAGGTGCGACAACACCGCGGGAGGGAAGGAAGCAGAGGAGAGATGGGTTAGTGATGGATAGGAAGAGATAAGGTAGCGTATTGTGTCACTCACGTAGCGCTTAATATCCCGTTGCAGTGCGCGGTAGGTTGTTCCGGCTCACTCGCTACGCTTGCTCGCTGCGGTGCATTATGACAAAAATTTTACGCCCTACCACTTTCAAATGTCACCAGCCGCCACTGGTAGCAACTAACAGTGAAGTAAGTATGGGGTCTTGGGCCAGAGACCGAGCGCTCTAGGAGCGGAACAGGAAGGTCGGATCGCCACCTCCAGCTAGGTTATGGCTTACAGTTCTATTTCTTTTCCAGGTCAGCTGTTTCCGATCTGATCGCCATGAATAGCCAGGGATACCCCCCGCTTTCCTCTTAAATGTCCCAGGTGGAGGATTCCCAGCCAGAAACCTCACAAGATGCGCAGCTGGCAGCCTTTATGGATATGGTCAGGGCTAAAGGAGTGGCTTGGGCCACCGAGCTATTGATGTCGCACAGCCCGGACGACTCTGGTATCGTCATGTCCGTCCCACGCACGGGGCACGAACCCACTGAGGAGACTGGCCCCCCCCAGGTCAAAGAGGGTTTGCAGGCCCACAGTAAAGGACTTCCCAGCAGACCCACTGCCAGCTAAGAGCTGAATCACGGGCAGTGCCCGGACTGTGGCCATGCTGGTGGCTGATGCCCCACTGCCCCCCCCAGCCAGACCGGTGGTACCCCTGGCCAACACAACGCTGTCGACGAGCTTTGCCACACGTGATGACCTGGGTAAGCTCACGGACAAGTTATCGAACTTTATGGCGGAGGTCAGAGCGGGCCTCATGGCTGTTGGCAACCCCAGTGTGGTCAGCAACACAAACAGTGGTGTGGGGGTAGCTAGGCCCGCACCTCCCGCACAAGTACAGGGTGGCCCATCGATCACGCATGTTTGGGGGGGAGGTGCAGTTAACGAGCAAGGTTGCCACACGGGAACCTGTAGCAGGGGGTTACAGGGCCTGAGCCAGAGCCCGGGGCAGTTGAATACACACAGCACCCCTACGGGGACAGAAGCAGTAGGGGGGAAAGTACTCGGCTTAGACAGCCAGCAACGGGCAGAATCAGCCCCTCCGTCCACAGCAATATGCTCCCCCCCTGGCAACTGCCTCCGCCGCGACCACGCCACCCGCGCCCCCAGCAGCAGGTACTCCCTCCCCTCCCGCAGCGATACCCACCGCGCTCCCTGCGCCAGTACCACTAGTCACATTGGCCCCCCTGATGTCAGGCCGGTGCTCCTTAGCGTGGGAGGTGCCACTTGCGGCTAAAGAAGGAATATGGAGGAGGGAGTTCATCGATATCTTTACCCTGATCATGCATGGGGCCGAGGGGGTGGACACCAGGAGAATGGGTGGCAAGGAGGGGACAAGAAGGTTCGCTTCCAATCATGGCCGGAGAAAACAATTAAAAGATGGGGCCAGGCCTTCGCAATTCTGGCAGCGTTAGTGATGGAGCGATACCCCGAACAAGGGCCTAGTTTGTTTCAATATGCCGGCATCATCACTGATGAGGCGGAGACTAATGACGGGATGGGCTGGTACAAGTACAACTGTGAGTTTAGAAAAAAGATGGCCATATGCCCAGAACTGGGGTGGGACAAGTTGGAGGTGCGTCTTTGGGTTCAGCACATGGGCAAGGGCAGGGTTGAGGCCAGCGAGAAGTCAAGCACCAACGATAAGAAGGGGGAGACGAGCAAGGGCCAGAGGCAGGACAAGAAGGGTCAGTTCAGGCAGCCCTTTCGAGGAGGCCGTGGTGGGGGGCAGAAGCAGGGACACAGAAGAGTCTTTAGTGGGACGTGCAGGCTGTATAACGCGGGGGCATGCTCCTGGGGTAAGTCCTGCAGATTCTCCCACACCTGCAGCAAGTGTGGCTCCACACACTCTGCCACCTCTTGCGACAAGCGCGAGCCCGCATCAGTGCAGGCCCGACACGACAAGTAGGCCTCCGGCTCGGCCTTACAGGGCCAACTCCCCCCCCCTGCTTCCCTTGTTCGCCTTGCACGCCCCCCCACGGGTTCCACTGCTGGGGAGCGCAGGGACAAAGGTCCGTCCCCCATTGTCATTTCCAACTTGCTACCCCTGTTAAGGGATTATCCGAATGCTAAGAACATAAAGTTACTGGCACATGGGTTTTTGGAAGGTTTCCGAATTCCTTATCAGGGGCCCCTGGTTTGCAGTGATTCGGAGAACCTTAGGTCCTCCAGGGATCATCCCGAAGTCGTAGGGGCCAAGATTAAAAAAGAAGCGGCCCTGGGGAGGGTGGAGGGCCCCTTCCAGCATCCTCCTCTCCTGAACTTTGTGGTCTCTCCCTTGGGTGTGGTTCCTAAGAAGGAGCCAGGGGTCTTCAGGTTGATTCAACATCTGTCATACCCGAATGGGGATTCGATGAACCACTGGCTGGAGGAGGGTTCCTGCTCGGTCTCATACTGTTCTCTTGACATGGCAGTGGACATGGTCAGGAGGGCGGGCAGGGGAGCGTGGTTGGCCAAAGCAGATATCGAGTCAGCATTCCGCCTACTACCAGTCCACCCGGAAACCCAGCACCTCCTTGGGTTCAAGTGGCAAGGAGAATTCTTTTACGACAAATGCATGCCCATGGGCTGTGCTGTCTCTTGTGCCTACTTGGAGGCCTTCTGCTCATTCCTGCAGTGGACACTCTCAGGAAGATTTAACGTGGTAGGGGTGACCCACTACCTTGACGATTTCCTGTTCATCGGGGGTGTTGTTACGCAGGAGTGCAGCAGGGGGCTACAATGCTTTCAAGACATGGCCTGACACCTGGGGGTGCCGTTAGCACCCAGTAAGACGGAAGGCCCTGCGCAAGTTCTCACGTTCTTGGGCATCGAGCTGGACAAGGTGATGGGCATGTCTAGGCTCCCTGCTGAGAAGGTGCAGGCGTTGCGTCAAGACATCCAGTCACTGCTGGGGAAAGACAAGGCTCCTTTGGGTGTCATCCAAAGCCTCTTGGGCAAGCTCAACTTTGCTGCCAGAGTCATCCCGGTGGGGAGGGTGTTCGCTAGAAGATTAGCCAGGGCCACAGCAAAAGTGTCTAAGAAACACCACCTTGTCAAGTTGGCAGTAGGCCTGAAGAAGGACCTGGCCATGTGGGGGGAGTTCCTGTCTCACTTCAACAGGACTGTTATCTGGAGGGCTCCTTGGGCGGACAGTCCCGAGCTCAGCCTTTTCACGGATGCATCAGGGAAGGAGGGCTTTGGGGCAATCCTGGGTGAGGAGTGGTACGCACAGGAATGGCCCAATGCCTGGCGCAAGCGCGGCATCACCGCCAAGATCACAGTTTTGGAGCTGTTCCCCATCGTCATCGCACTCCACCTGTGGCCAGAGATCTTGTCAGACAGAAAGGTCCTATTGTGGTCGGACAACATGGCGGTGGTGCAGGCCATCAATGGGCAGACAGCCAAGTGCCCGCTGGTGCTCTGCTTGCTCAGGGAACTAGCCAGAGGGAGCCTGCGCTGCAATATGGAGTGTAGGGCTAGACATATCGAGGGGGTCAAGAACGTGGCAGCTGACACTCTCTCTCGTTTTCAGTGGCTCCGTTTCCGGGAGGCCTGGCCGCAGGTGAGAGCGGAGATGACCCCCTTCTCGGCAGCCCTCTGGAGGATCTTGGAGTGGAACAACAGTTGAGAGCCCTGGGAGAACGTTCCTTGGCCCTAGGTACTCGGAAACGCTACCTGGCCGAACTGGTCACCTTCAACAAAGTGGGGGAGGCCTTGGGCTTGTCCGGGCAACCTATGGAAGGCAAAGTATAGGTGTTTGTGGTATGGGCCAAAAAACAGGGGAAGAGCCACTCCTGGGTCTGTGGACATCTGGCGGCAGTCAGCCACGATGTTAAGTTGAGGGGAGGGCAGGACCCAGCTAAATCCTTTGTCATTAGGGCGGCCCTGAAGGGGTGGGCCAGAGAGGAGCCCAGGGTTCCAGACAGCAGGTCCCCGATCGATTTCCCCATCCTGCAGGCCATGTTAGATGTCCTGGGAGAAGTTACCCACTCGCCCTATGAGGCTTCCCTCTTTGCAGCTGCGTTTTGCTTGCCGTTTTTTGGAGCGTTCCGCATTAGCGAGCTGGTGGCTCGGTCCAAAACAGACAGGTCAGGGGACGCATTGGGCATATTGGATATTGGGTTGGAGGGTAAGTTGACCATCCACCTCAGGAGGTCGAAAACAGACCAGAAAGGGAAGAGGGTTGAGGTGGAGTTATTGTCGTTGGGAGACCCCCGGTACTGTCCAGTTTCTAAGGTCAGGGAGTACTTATCACTTCGCCCAGTGGCACCGGGGTATTTATTGATCCATGCCGACCTGATGCCGCTTACCAAATACCAGGTGGAGCGTTTAATGGGTGCTTGCTTGTCCAGGGCCGGCCTCCTCCAGACGGATAAAAAATATTCAAGCCACTCTTTCAGGATTGGGGCAGCCACCACTGCATTTAAATCAGGTATGGAACCTGAACGTGTCAAAAAGTGGGACGCTGGGAGTCCTAGTGTTACAAATGCTCTATCCGCCCTTGAAGACGTCTGTGTAGTGGAAATTAGTGGTGTGGGTTGCAGTGTTGTGTGACACATGGTTTGATGTGTTTTGTAGTGCAATGGCATAATGTCTTTGATTAATAAAAATACTGAGTTGAACCGTGTCCTTTGTTTTATCAGGGTCACGAGTATGGATCATTGGGCACTCAGCCATCTCCCGGAACTGGATGCGTGGATTCTCGCAGACAAAGTTTGAGTGGTGGGGTTTCCCAGGAATGAGATGGAGCAGCCTCAGGAACAGACTGGAGCAGTCGCTAGCTGCGCTGGGTGGCCCGCCCAATTTTTTGGTGATCCATCTGGGGGGCAATGACCTCACTACCTCTGGGAGGACTCTGCTCCTGCATGCCATGAAAACTGACTTGGGGGCACTTAGTAAGCGCTTGGGTCAGTGCAAGCTCTCGTGGTCAGAGATTGTGCCACGGAGAGTTTGGCAGGGGCGAAGTCTGGCGAGGCTGTCGAGGCGGCCAGGAGACGCATTAACAGCTCCATGCGCAAGTTCACTCAGCAGAGGGGCCTGGGATTCATTAGACACGAAATTATTCAAGAGAGGGTCAAGGGAAACTTTGAGGCAGACGGGGTACACCCCACACCAGTAGGGATGGACTTGTTCTTGTTAGACTTGCAAGAAGCGCTGGCACAAAAGGGTTGCAGGTAAGACAAGAGCGGTTGGTGGGGGGCCCTGGCGGCGACGGGGGCCGCCACCAGGGCTGTGGCGGAGTTACAGGGCGATCTGGAAGCAAATGGGTACAGAAGGGTACCTCTGTGCGGCACATAGGGGTGCCAGAGCCGAAACTCAGGAGCCTCATGGGAGGTTCATGGAATTTGTGTTAGTCCTTCGGGCAGTTGTGGGCCTGAGCAACCGGGGGCTTGCCTAGCTACGCTCCGCCCTGAAAGGGGCGTGAGTATAAGGGACCAAGGGTCAGGTGATCCCGGAACGGGATCACCAGAAGGTGCAGTACAAAGGTGGTTCGCCACGGTGCTGCTAGGCTCATCAGGCGGGCAGGTGGCGAGAATGCTGCCTGCCCTTGGATCGCCCATAAACTAACCCACCAGATTACATAACATTGTATGTAATAAACCTGCAGCAGTTTTTCCCAAGTATAAACTTGTGTGGTGTGTATTTATTTGTGGGCTTTCATGCTTATGGGGGGAGGGGGGGCATTTTGCCATGATGGTGCTATGAGTTATTGACATTGAATTAAATTCACAAAGTGGGATATGTCTCTAATCACAGAATGTCCCAAATATGCTTAAAAGTGGAAGCACAAGCCATTTGTTTCCGAGCCATGGAGTTTCTGTCGTCAGCAATATACACAGAGACAATCAATTTTACATGTGTAAATCACTGTATAGGAAATGTTACATAAGACTAAGGATTGCGAGGGAGGAGCCTAGCGCGCAACCAAGATGGCCGCGTAGGTGCGAGGCTCCCGAGGACCTCCGCGACCTCCTGAATTAATCCTGGCGATATCCTGTCCTTGTTGAGGGGACTGTGTTGGGGAACCGGAGCTGAGGCGTCACCCGTTTTTTGGGCTCGAATCGGACCCCGAACGCCGGTGGGAGCATCGATCGAAGGTTGCGGCCTTCTCCTCGCCGGCCCCCCGGATTGGAGTAGTGGGGCGATCCGGGGACAAAGTGAATAACAGCGGCGAGCGGGGCTGGGCGACTGGCGTACCCCGCACTTTCACTTTCGCTTTTGCGCCCTCCTAGCTCTCAAGCCGGGTCGGGCTGCGGAGCGGGGTGCGGTGGCCTTGTCCAGGAGCCCGGCTGACCCGCCGGCGGTGGGTTGACCCGCGGTTCGGTGGTCGCCCCTGCCCCCCCCCTGGCACCCGTGACTTGGTATAGCGGCCCGTTTGGGGAGCTTGGCACGACGGTGGAAGAGCCAGCATGTCCACCAAACAAGATGGCGACCGGGCGAAGGTGAAGACGACCCGCCGTGGCACGGCGCACCAGGCCAACAGTATGGACCGCTACACGCTTCAGAAGGGTTCTCCGGAGACATCGCGTGCATCCCCGGTGGGCCCGACGGAGGCATCTGCTCATCCGGTGGATCTGACCCTCCGGGACGTCATGGGCGCCATCGCAGAGATGAAGGCCTCGGTGGACCAGCGTTTCGACACCTTAGCGCAAAAAATAGACTCGGTCCTTGTGGATGTGAGCCTTGTGAGGGCCGACTTGTCCAAAACAAACGACCGAGTCGACTCCCTGGCCCACACCACAACGAGCCTCACGACAGACGTGGTGGCCCTCCAGAAGGAGGTGCGCCGGCTTGGCCAGGCGAGCGCCCTGATGGACCGGCGATTGGAGGACTCCGAGGGTCGGGCCCGGAGGAATAATGTCCGTATTGTGGGGGTCCCGGAGGGACGAGAGGCGGAGGCGGCGGATCTTTTCGTGGAAGATTTGATCCTGACCCATCTCCAGCCCCGGGGGCTGAGTAAGCTTTTTGCGGTGGAGCGTGCTCACCGGGTCCCCGGGGGCAGACCTAAGACTGGTGCCCCGCCGCGGCCGCTCATCGCCCGGTTTTTTAATTTTCGGGACAGAGATGCTATCCTCCAGACCTCCAGGCAACAGGGACCGGTCAAGCTTGACAACATGGAGATACATTTCTACCCAGACTTTACTCCGGCGGTCCAGAAGCAGCGACAGAGCTTTCTTGGGGTTAAACGTCGCCTAAGGGACCTGAACCTCAAGTACTCAATGCTCTTTCCAGCCAAGCTGAGGGTAGAGGTGGATGGTCGCACGCACTTCTTCGACCGGCCCGAGGCGGCTGGGGACTGGCTGGACACTCTGCCTGGAGATCGGGGCCGGTGGGGCGGGGGGGGCGCGGCTGGCGAGGAGGGCCCGCCGGATCAGAATTGAGGGGTGACTGAATAGGCCTTGCTCTGGACGTTGTTCCTTAACCATTTATTGATTGCGTATGTTCCCCTCCTATGGAGGTTGCGTGGGGTCTGTTGGGGGCTTCCCTCCTCCTCTGGGGGACTAGTTAGTATTTTAGCTATGGGGCGACAGGCACACTGCACTTTGGGGGGGCTGTCTGGGCTCATGCAGGGGTGCAGGGAGGGGGGAGTTCTGTTGGGACCGGGGGGTGGGGGGGGTGTGTTGTTTGTTAGCACCGCAGGGCAAACCCGCTACTATGTTGTTGTTATTAGGATGCTCGATGGGGGACGACCGATTGATTCGACGTATGATGGGGGGTAGGGATTTGACTGTGTTGTCATGGAATGTTAACGGCCTGGGGGATAGGATTAAGCGTGGTGTGGTCCTGCAGTACTTAAAACGTATTTCACCAGATGTTGTCTTCCTGCAGGAGACGCACCTTATAGGTAACTCCTTTCATGCAATGAATCGGCGGGGATATCGTTTGGTGGCACATTCCGGCTTCACCTCGGGCTCGCGGGGGGTGGGTATTATGATCAAGAACTCGCTCCCGTTGGAGATTGATGAGGTGCGCCATGATGAGAGGGGACGCTACACGGTTCTGGTGGGAAGAATGGAGGGTAGAGTGTTTATCTTTATATCAGTGTACGTCCCGCCTGGGTTACAAGCCACCACATTCGCGGACCTGGGGCGCCTCCTTCTGGACCTTCCGAGTGGCCTGCTGGTGGTTGGAGGGGACTTTAATGCGGTAGCCTCTGGGTCTATGGATCGCCATCCCCCTAGGGACCTCCCCCGGGCACAGGCGTGGCTGCCCGGCCTTCTGGACACGCTGGGCCTGGTGGATTGCTGGCGATTAAAGCATCCCGCATTGCGACAGTACACCTTCCACTCGGGTGCCCATGGTAGCCTCTCGCGGCTTGATTACATCCTTGTCCCGGCGGCCCATGCAGGGAGGGTGGGGGAGGTGCGCCATCTAGCGCGGGGTATCTCAGACCACTCCCCATTGTTGTTGCATTTCGATGTCTTCCCGAGGGGGGATGGCAGGGTGGCCCCAATCAATGCATGGTATTTGCGCGACCCCACCATTCGTGCCGATTTGATCAAATCCTTACAGCGATATTTCGACGAGAATGTGGGGTCGGTCTCTTCCGCCATCTCCCTGTGGGAGGCTTTCAAGGTAGTCCTTAGAGGGGAGGCCCTCTCCTTTATCTCCCATGCCCGGCGGCTCGAGCGGGAGGAGGTGACCCGGGTAGAGGCCGAGATTGCAGAACTGGAGGGTGACCTGGGGAGCGGGGTAACAGACGCCAAGTTGCATGTTCTACACCTAAAACAGGCGGCCTATCGGGCCCTCGTCACGGAGGCGGCCAGGGGCCTCAGTAGAGAGCAGCAGGGGCGATTGTATGATGTGGGTGATAAGGCTGGCAAATTGATTGCGTGGTTGGATAAGAGGGAGAGAGCGAGCCGCGTGGTGCCTTTGATTGAGAGTGTTGATGGTGCGTGTGTCACCGAGCCGGAAGCCATTGTCTCCTGCTTCGCGGATTATTTCCGCGAAGTCTACTCCCCGGTTTCCCCCTGCTCGGAGGAAGATTCCCATGCCCTGCTTCGGGACATCGCACTGCCCTCCCTAACGGTGGAGGACAGGGATTCGCTGGACGCCCCTCCCACCTCGGACGAAATTGCCTTGGCTATTCGCTCGGTTGCATCCGGCAAGGCCATGGGCCCCAATGGTATTCCCATCGAGCTCTACAAGCTACGCCCGGATGTGTTGGCGCCCCACCTGCGCGCGATGTTCCTGGCGGCCCACTCGCAGGGTTCCCTCCCGCCGGACCAGCGCCTGGCCACAATTGTGGTGATCCACAAGGAGGGGAAGCCCCGTGAACGGGTCACATCCTATAGGCCGATTTCGCTTTTGAACGCGGAGCCCAAAATCCTTGCCAAGGTGTTGGCCAACCGGTTGGTTGGCGTGGTGGGCGACCTGGTCCACCAAGACCAATCTGGCTTTATACCGCACCGCAACACGGCGCTCAATCTGCGGCGCTTGCACGGGGTGCTCGCGCGTGTCCCATTTGTGCGGGAGCCGGCCATCTTGGCGTCCTTGGACGCCACCATGGCGTTTGATACGCTTGAATGGCCATACATCTGGGCGATGCTGGCGAAATTCGGGTTCGGCCCGGGTTTCATTAGCTGGGTCAAATTGCTATATTCGGGCCCATTGGCGCAGGTGGTAGTGAATGGGCGAGTCTCTGCCCCATTCGCGCTGGGGAGGGGTACGCGACAGGGTTGCCCCCTGTCGCCTCTCCTGTTTGCCCTGGCCCTGGAGCCCCTGGCGGAGTGGCTGCGGTGGCACCCTTCTATCCGTGGTCTCCGCTGGACCCCCGAGCATGAGGACCGTGTGTCCCTCTACGCTGACGACATCCTTCTGTATCTCGCCTCCCCGCGTAAATCACTGATCGTCCTGGTTGATGTTTTGCGCTCATTCGGTCGCAACTCAGGCCTGGTCATCAACTGGGCGAAATCCTGTGTCTATGTGCTTTCCGGGGAGGCTCCGGCCCTACCACGGGACTGTCCGATCCAGATTGCCTCCCAAGGTTTTCGGTACCTGGGTATCTATATCACACTTGACCCGGAGGCCCGCTATGAGCGGAATTTGCTGCCCCCCCTCCAGCGCTTGAGGGAGGACGTGGTGCGCTAGCGGCGTCTGCCGCTCTCGCCGCTCGGCCGAGCGGCTTTGTTCAAAATGATGTCCCTGCCGCGATTCCTCTACGCCCTCCAGAATACTATGGACTTGGTCCCGGCACGCTATTTCCGTGAGGTGGAGGGCCTCCAGCGGCGCCTGTTCTGGGACGGGAGGCCGCGCATTGCTCTGGCTAAATTGACGCTCCCGTGGTACGATGGGGGGGTCGCCCTCCCGGACATTAAACGGTATTACTGGGCCTCCCAACTAGCTGCAATTAATCATGGCCTTTATGGGCCCGCCTTGAACCCGGCATTTGAGATGGATAAAATGCTCCTACCCGGTGGCGATTACAATCGCGCGCTCTACTCTGGCGCGCCCGACTCCCGTTTGACGGGACCGACGCGTGTTATGGTGCGTGTCTGGCACGCGGCTAATGCAGCTATGGGGTGGAAGGACCGTTTGACCCGGGCGTCACCGCTGTATGCGTCTGAGAGGTTGGGCTCCCTATGGACGTCGAAGGGCTTCGAGAAGTGGGACACGATCGGAATCAGCACGGTGGGAGATCTCTGGACGAGGGGGGGATTCAAAACTTTTGAGACGCTGCAGGCAGAGTTTCAGCTGCAGGGCAGTGAGTACTTTCGGTACCTACAAGTCCGCCATGCGCTGGGCTCCGTCTTCCCGGACGTCGCATCCATTCCGGAGTCTTCCCCCCTGGAGGACAGAGTGCTGGACGGCCATGTACCGGACAGCACGATCTCCCTCATATACAAAAAACTGATCAACGATAGATCGTGCCTGCTGACTAGTCTCCGCGAGGCCTGGGTTGCCGACGGGCTGGAGCTGGACGACGAGGATTGGATTTCCGCGGTGGCCTCTCCGAAAGAGGTGGCCATCCCGGCTCGCCTTCGTTTCGTCCAGCTCAAGATCCTTCACCGGGTTTACGTGACGGGGCCAAGGCTTCTGCGTATGGGTTTTGCTGGTGACGGACTGTGTAAGCGTGGCTGTGGTGCGCTGGCGACTTTCATGCATATACTGTGGGAGTGCCCGAAGGTGGAGCGATTCTGGCGTGGTGTGCATGAGGTCCTGCGTGTGGTTACGCGTGTCGCGCTGCTGCCTGAAGCGAGGAGATGCTTGCTGAATGTATGGGAACCGAATGACTATTCGGTCCCGCAGACGCGGTGGGTGACTCTGGGATACATGATAGCTAAGCGTGACATTGCTCAATTGTGGGGATCCCAGAGGCCCCCTGCGGTGTCGGCCTGGAAAGAGCATATGGATTGGTGTATGTTTCGTGAAAAGGTGGTGTATGTGGCGAGGGGTAAGCCTGGGGCGTGGGTGAAACTCTGGGGCCCCTGGAACGCCTACCGCGGGGGTATTTGTGAGCCACCACTGCTACCGGCTGCCTCGCCTTCTCCGTCTCCCTAGACGGCCCCCCTCCCTCGGCCGCGGGCGCGCGGTCCCCCAGTCCCTGGCCTACTTCCATTCCCCTCCTCAGAGTTCTGCTGCTGGTTTGGATCCCCCACTTATGGAGCACGTGCTGTCACTTTGGGTCGCGGGTTGCCTTGCGGGTGTGGTTTTTTGGTGTTGTTTTGTTTCAAGAAAAGGGAACCGTACTGTGGGCTTGGAGCTGTGTGGCCTGCACCATTGATTACTCCTGTTTCACTGCTCTGCACTGCCGAGAGACTTTTACTGTATGTATGCACTATGCTTTTGTCATTCTAGCGGCCGGCCGGGTGGTTGTAGGCCCATACCTGTAACTTTTACAACCTGCAATAAACGGTTTCAAAAAAAAAAAAAAAGACTAAGGATTGCAATACCTGGTTAATGGGTGGATTGGGGGAGTTGGGGGCACAGCGCTTCTCTCGCGAACACGGTAAAGTGACGCTAATGTTTTTGGGGTTTGAATAAAACCAATCTGGCCACTTTAAGAACACTCCATCCTGCTTTATTTAGTTATTGATTTGTCATATTATGAACCTTTTTATTTCCGATGCTGCACTTTGGAATAGAAAAATGTGAAAACGGCATTTCCAGCAAAAGTTGTTTTCTTTTTTGCATCCATTTCACAGAGGAACAAATGAACGACAGGAAGAAAGAGATGGTGAGAACCATTTCTTGAGTCACGGTTTTCGGTAAGTGAGGAGGAGTTAGACAGAGAAGGAATAAGGGTAAGAAAGAGGGGGGGGCAGCTGCCAGCACCAATGCAGAAGCAGACACTGTCCTTGTCTTGTCTGGGCGAGAAGCAAGAGACGGAGACCTTTTCCTTCCCTGCTCCCCGCCCGTCCCCGAACAGCCACTAATGCCGAGCCTTCTCTGCAGGCCTTGGATATTTCTTACATCCAGGGACGCATGTTCAAAATAAAAAAGTAGGGGAACGGAATCTATAGAATTAAAGAATTAGGGGCACGCCCTGCCCTGCCGATCCCGCCCACTTCGACCACTGCTTCAAATATGGATGAGTTCAGAGGCATGTAAATAGCTTCCAGGCTTTCACTTTATTTAAGTGTGACATTTCCCTGTACGGTATTTTCTTTGTGTTTACTTTGTGTTTATTTTTGACATTCCCATTTCTTGTCTCAACAGGATTACTAATCGTAATGTACCATGTTTCAAAGTGGATGCCATTGAAAACAACAATAATAGGAAAGTGGCATTGAATCACTTTAGAATCCTCGCTCCCTTCGTAGTTGGCTGAGGGAATTATTTTATTGAATGGACTAGCCATTTTTAGGTCGAGCCTGGGCAGTGCATGCGCTGCTGCGAAGCAACCTGTGGGATTAGGCTCACCTTTCACCACTTAGGGCAGCTGCCACTTTGCTTCCTAAAAAGCAGGTAGAAGATAAATCGACTCATTTCAGAGCTTTTAATGCTGCTCTATGGATGTTCTTTAAAGTTTCATGCATAAAATCAAAATTGTCATTCTGTATCAAATTCTGTATTTGTGAGTGTTTGAGCTATTGGCATTGTAAATGACAATGCCTTATATTTATATGTTTTGCAAAGTTGCAAGTGGTGCGCAAACACGCACTTTGTACTTATAGTTGTTGCTCTCTTACTGCCAGCCTCTAGTAAGCAAGGACTATAAGTACGAAGTGGGTGTTTACGTACCGCTTGCAGGTTTACAAAACACAAATAAAAGGCATTGTCATTTACAATGACAATAAATAAAAGTCTCTAAAATGCGAGACCTATTGCATTGCAAATGCTTGTTTAATGCACTTCGACTGCTGATCGCATCTATATTTATATATTGCGGCCTAAAGTGTGGGCCCCGTGGGATCAATGGAAGTTAAATTTTCCTGGGCAGCGCCCGCCCTTGTAAACCCCAACACTGCCCTGAACCCCCAGGGCGAGGGGGTTTCAACCAAGACTTAAAGTATGCAGTGGAAGTACTTATTTATTGATTTGTTGTTTAATATAGCGCAGACTTCAAAATTGGTTGGTGTGAAAAAAGAAGCAGAAGTCACCCATGTGTAAACGGAAGATGTAAATCAAATATTACTTACAGTCATTGTTCGAAGTGGGCGGGATCGGGAGGGCACAGCGTGCCCCTACTTCTATGATTCAGTAGCTACCGTGCCCCTACTTTTTAAATTTTAATAATGCGTGCCAGGACGGCAGAAATAGCCAAGGCCGGCAGAGAAGGCTCGGCGTTCCTGGCCGTTCAGGACGGGCAGCGAGCAAAGAAGGAAAAGGTCTCTTTCTTTTCCTTCTTGCCAGAGAAGACAAGGACAGTGTCCACTTCTTCTCTGTCGCTGGCAGCTGTTCCCTCTCCCTTTTTAACTCTTCTCCCTCTTTCTGTCTCGCTCCTCCTCACTGAAAATCGTGACTTCAAGAAACGGTTCTCACCCTCTCTTTCCTCCTTTTGTTTATTTGTTCCCCTATGAAATGGATCCAAAAAAGAAAAATACTTTTGATGCAAATGTTGTCATTTTCTGACATTATTCTATTCCAAAGTACAGCCTCAGGACAGAGAGACATAAAAGGTTCAACTATGAAAAACAAATAAATAACTAAATAAAGCAAGACAGTGTTCACAAAGCGGCCAGATTGATTTTATTCACACCCAAACACATTAGCGCCACTCTACAGGGTTTGCCAGTGAAGCGCTACTTTTGTTTTATCTTTTCTTTGAACAGCATTGTTTTCCCTGAATGAGTAAATGCACCATTACTGAAGATACTGCAATGTCGGATTGATGGGTGGATTGGAAAACAAAATGCGTACCGCGGCTCGGTGTTCATGGATGTGGTCTTTTTAAACCATACTGCTTGCATTTTGTAAGGATATAAGCAACGGACATTGAAGTGGGTCCCTTCCGGGCCCTGTAGTCATGGCTTTAACTTTTCAGGCAAAACTCACTGATTTCTGAATAGTGAGTGTAAATGTGTTAAGTTAACCATGTTGTTCCTGCTTACATTTCACATGCTTAAATTAATCTTGCATTCCCTTTGCTTTCTTCAGGATGTTGTTACGTTTTTTTAGGCAGCGTATTGCTTTTGTTTTGTGTGTAATTTGAACTGAGTCGCATCCAGGTATTTATAGCAGGGCACAATTGGGTGTTAGTTGAAGACCATGCAAATTTCTCTCAGTGGGGCAGTATGGTGTTCAGTGGGGGAGAGGATGTGGCACTATGGTCAGAGCTGCTGAATGTGGACCTGGGGAACCAGGTTCAGCCTTCATGACCAGTACCCGAGACCACTCTCCTGAGGGAGCACATTCCCAAGACCTAAAAAGGCCCTGCAAGACCATAGAAGCTCTGGAGTCTTGGCACCAGCAGGTTTACCCCAGTGGAGGCATGTGTCGGTTAACCTTAGAGGCCTGTCCATCACAATCCATACTTTTATTTATTTATTTATTTATAGAGCGCAGCATTCATCCCAGGGGATACCAAGGTGCTAATAGCGACAGAGAGGGTTAAGCTGCTGGTACAGGAAGAGCAGGTGAGTATTAGTTTTTGGGAAACAGATGAGTTTTCAGTTTTTTTCGGAACACCAAATAGTTGGATGTGAGCCATAAGTCTATGGGGAGTTCGTTCCATTTTTGGGCTGCCAGATATGTGAAGGAGCGCCCTACAGACCTTACTTTTTTGATACGTTTCGCTCTGGCCAGTGCTTGATGTAAAGACCTTAGGTTCCTTGTGGGGACATAGAACGCAATTTTCCCCTGAAGTATTTTGGGGCCGCTTTGATAAAGTACTTTGTGTGCATGACTGAAGTTCACCTCTAGTCTTGCGGGCCGGCTTATGAAGCAGCACACCCTAGAGCAACAGTGACTCTGTCACTGAGGTCACAGGACACTTGAGAAGTGCCAGCTCTAGGGTGGTGAAACCGGTGTGTTCGCACCGGGTGCTGACTTTGGGTGGCATGTATATTATGGTTTTAAAGTGCTTGCTGCCTCCTTCCTGGCCTCCAGCAATTTTCGGCAACAATAAAAATGTTATGATAACTCCATTGATTAATGTTCTTCCTAGAGGGGGATCGGGGTTTGTCTAGTGGAAGTTTTGATTCATGGAAAAGTTGCTCAGTGGGTGATTGTGCCTGCTGCAAAGAACATGTACCATGCAGTCCGCCTCACCTATTGGTACCTCCATTGGCCTTGTTTCAGCAGTAGGAGTGCAACTCACCAGCGATTGGCAATGCAGGATTTGCACGCGCACCAAACTAAGTGTGCAAACTTCTCAGTCTCTCTGCTTCATGCACAAGCGCTTTTAAGATGTGCTGCCTGCTTTGGGGCCACTGGAATTATGCAGCAAAAGAAGACAAAATTACGCCGCAGTGTTGACTAAATTATGCAGCAAAAAAAGGCTGCAACCTAATGCAGTATATTTTTTGACACTTTATTATTTTGACATTTTACACTGGAAATATTTTGCCTTATTGGTACCAGTGTAACATACAAATGCAGCAGTGAGAAAGGTGATCAGTCAATCATTGCAAAGGGCCATCCACTTCGCAGCAACACAAGTCACATTTTTAAGTAACTTTTGATCCGTTTGAGCTACAAACAATTTATTAGTTAAAATTGTCAGATTATGTAACAGATGTTGGATTATGTGGCAAATATGGCAGAGCCATAATTATATAGAAAACTTTCACTAGGATATTTTTTCTATTCATGTTTGAACTGCTCTTGTGGAAAAAGGGAGAAGTGCTGATGACAGAAACTCCATGGATCAATGTCAATTGGCTTGTGCTTCCACTTTTAAGCGTATTTGGGACATTCTGTGATTTGAAACATATCCCACTTAGTGATTGTATTTTAATGTCAATAACTCATATTAAACCGAAAATAATTATGTGTATGCATTGATTAAATTAAATAACATAATAAGCTGTAACTGGTCAGTGAAATGCAAAACAAATACTAAAAATTGGGATATTTTGCGCATTCTGGCCACACCTCTGACTCCACCTACTGATCCAGTTCTCGGGTTATTCCCGCCCTCTGATTCTCCACCCACAGTTCCCCTTCTTTTTCCCCCCACTTCGACCACTGCTTACAGTACAGCATTTGTTAGAGGAACACAAAGGATTTCGCTACAGTGATTTATCTAGGTTCGGAAGTGGATCACTAGGTTAAGTGCAGTGAATGAGGAAATATAGAAGATTACACCACAAATAGATAGCAATTAGGGAGTGAATTAACAAATCTCAGGAAGATGGCTTTTGATTATCAGCTTATTCCGACCTCTTCCATAGAATCACTACAGCTGTAAACTGAGGCTCTGTGACATATACACATCGTCTGCCTGCGCCTGTTGCTTCTCTAGTGAAAGACGCAGGATGGTGTGGTGTGTGCATTACCGCAATGAATGCTTACTTTCAATTGCATGTTAAAGTATTTTTGTGGTTTATTTCTATTTGTATTCACCAGATGAGAGCTTAAAGCTCAGAATAGAGTTGCGTGGGGCACGGCTCCCAACATATGGAGCTGGGTGTGAACGTGCACGTGTGAGAGGGAGAACGTAAGAGGCGGGATGTGCATGCAGATTGGCCAGCTGTGCCACTAGAGGGGGCTGAAACACAGTACGTCACATCCCCAGCCCTTGGAGTGGAAAGGCAGCATCGGGTCTTACAGCCGCTTTGCACTTTGGACGATGTTCAAACCACGAACGGAGCCCTCCTCCCGCCCCCAGTCACCGGTGGTACAAGGTCTTGTGAAAAGCAGGCAGGGTCAGCGTTCTAACCCTTGGCGCGCAGATGTGCGTATGTGTCTAGCTAAGTATTAAAAAAAAAATCAATGCCACCGCTCAAAGGTGGAGAAGGCATACGCCCAACTCTGAGGAGGACCTTATTTACTATTTTAACTCCAGTCTTTGAAAATTCAGGGAAACGTTTATTTTAATGGGCCTTGTTCAGTGCTGGAATTGGTGAAAATTACTCCCAAAAACGAGTGGTCAGAGTCGGGTGGATCGGAGGGCACGACGTGCACATACTTTTAAAAAAACTTTTACACAAACACTTGACCTACTTTGTGTGAAAATATAACTTTCCCGGACGGTTAATTCCGACTGTTGAAATGCTTCAGCTCAATGGTGTGAGAAGTTGGCCTGGTATATGCTGTCCACTAGTTAAAGTTGGCACCTTGCACCAGTCCAAACGACCCTTATTGATGATTAGGTTAAAGACAACCTTTATTGAAAGCTATCCTAGTGGTAGCTATTGAGAACAGCCTACAGGCTAAGTCTCGAAGGAATGTAAAGCAGCTTGGTTTACCAGATTATAACCTCCTAAATGACCAAATGAAAGGAGAACCACACAAAGTATATATAAAATATATGTATTTATTACTAAACACTATCTTCTAACCTCTTTATGAGATTAGAGAACAAGGCACACAATATTAAAGCACTGGAACAACAGTAAATAGCACAATACACAGTGGGCTCCAGGGGGAGACCAAACCATATACTAAGAAAGTGGTATAACAACCACGACTTGACTAGACACAGTGCCTAGAGCACGTAGAATCGCTGGGACCCCAAGGAACCACCCAAGGTAGTGACACAGGGAACCCACGGGGGACGCGTGTAGTGTGAGAACACAGGCACGAGCTCCATTCAACTCTAAGGGAAAGTCGCAGTTGGAATTTTAAAAATTAAGGACACTTAGGAGAGGACTTCAAGCAAACCCTTTGGAACATAGAAGGTTCTAAGGCCAGCACCCTTGAGAGTACCGAGGTACCCGTGTTACCTATCCCAGGAGAGCCGGGAGCATAGGGGTCAAGTGGTGTCGGAAACACTCGTTGATTTCAATGGCGTGATGCGAAGAAGTGCTGCTGCCGGTAAGATGAGAAGTGTCCGGTGTGATCCAAGCCTGGATCGGAGCTGAGAAGAACCTGAGAGCAGAGGGGACAGAGTCTGGGTCACTTCACAGTGACCAGGGGCACGATAGACGAATGCCCACCGATGTCGGGGTTTCAGGTGAGAAGAGGTGAAGCTTGACTCTGCAGCCACGGGGAGCAGGAGACGGCGACAATGACCAAAGTCCGGAGGTGAGCTGTCCCACAAAGGATGTCGAGTGCTGGGGGGTCAGTGTCCGGATTGAACACCAAAAAACCTTGGCAACTGCACCCCACGCGGTCAGAGAAAAGATGCTTCGGTGAGGACCAGCAAGGTCCTGGGGACTCTCCAAGCTATGTAGAGTCAGGGCTCATCTGGAGCAACCAGGAAAGCCCACTGAAAGTTAAAGTTGCCTTCACAGGGACCCTCAGGCCAACGGACCAGGGGTTGTGAAGGGACCTTGAGCTGAATCTCAAAATACCAGCCCACGGAACACTCATGGAGTGTAGGCCGGAAATCTTCAGTGAAATACTGCTCGGGGTCTGGACTACAAGTAGCCCAAAGCACAGCCTCAGGGCTCGCCAAAAAGCATATGCTGCTGCAAATAGACACGGTGCACAGGGGTACAGGTTGCACGGTCCCCACGAGGGCTGCGTGTCTCAGGATTGCTGAGAGCACTAGTCAACCTCAGGGACACTTGGGAACCCACCTCCTGTGTTGCAGAAATCTTCGAAGTCCTCAGGAGCTCGGGAGATTCAAACCGGTCAGATGCGTTTAAGGTGCCTGCCTTGCAGGGGAGTAACTCCTTTACTCCAAGGGAGATTCTTCAGTCATCCAGCGTAGTGTAGATTAACCCTGGCCGCAGTACTATGCTACGCTCGCATAGTTTGCGCAACTACTCACTAAGCGAATTGCACGTAGCACAGTGCAAAAACGCATAGTGTAGCGGGCATTTTTTGCTTGCTCGCAGTCCTCAACATCCAGTTGGCGACCACGAGCGAGCCAAATGACATCCCGGCGAGTTTTTTTCCTCGTTCGCGATCAGCAACATCAAGTTGCCGATCGCGAGCATGGAAAATAAACCTCCCGGCGAGATTCTCAACGCTGGGAGGTCAGGTTTCTCATTGCGAGTGGTCGCGTATGAGAAACTACCAGTCCACGTTGAGAAAACTGCCGCTCGAGTACAAATCTACCTGAGCGGCAGAAAACGACCGCTTGCACTGTGCAAGATGCTGTTTGCAATGATTGCACAGTGCGGACAAGCATCCGGCACTGTGCAATCAGTGCGAACAGCATATTCCCTACCGCACTACGCAGCTTGCGTAACGCTACGTGTAGCGCTACTATGCAAACTACACCCAGGTTTAGTGTAGATAGTCGAAGTACTTGGTTTCTGTAGCAGAGTTTCGTCCAGGTAAATCCACCGTCCTGTAGTCACGGGGTTACTACTTTATACCCAAGGAAGGGGTGGGACAGACTCTGGGGACCCACCTATGGGAGGGTCAGGACAGAGGGGTGGCTACACCCATGTCCTTTGTCCAGTTTCGCGCCAGAGCAGGAGCAGATGGCTCCTGCAACTGCCACCAGTTTGAGCTGGACTATGCACAGGGACACCAAATGTGCCCCCAGTGCAGACATTAAAGCACTCTCAGAGTGCACCCACCCAGCCCCAATACACTAAAGCCTGTCTGGGAGGTAGTCACACCTCTCTGTGACAGGAAACCTATCGTCCAGCCTTTCACTGCCGGAGTTTTGTCTAGCAGCAGGAGGGCAGACTCGTGTCTGTGGCTGGCAGCATCCATTTTGTGATGCCAGGTTCTGTTAAGCTGGTACCGGGTGTACCGGTGTTGTCATATTTCTCCCTCTAGGAAGGTGGAAGCATACCTCCCACACCAGTTACTGGTGTGGAGGTATGAATCCAAGGTGTTTGACACCAAACACGACATGTTTCCATGCAGCCGTTTTAAAGTTAGCATTTACCGCGAGTTTATAATGCACTCATGAGTATATGGTTGGCTGCATCACAAACAACCCTGGAATATAGGTTCCAAAGGCTGCAGAGGGGCTCTGCTCATAGAGGAGCACCCTCTCACATAAAATCCAGCACCCTGCCTTCAGGATTGATAAGACCTGCCATAGGGGTAACTGATAGGTTTATATGTGCAGTGATATGGAGTAGATATAGTGAACCTATATCTAAGTAAGGGGTGCATACACCACCTTACACAGGCTGCTGTAGCAGACCTGTTGTGTCATTTTGAATGGTCTCCCAGGGGTGGCATAATACATGCTGCAGCCCCTGAGAGGCCTCTGGGGTACCTATGCCCTGGGTATATAGTATACCATATACTAGGGACTGATAAGGGTACCCCAGAATCCAATCTGGAGGTACCTAAAATACATGAACAACAAATTTAGGGAGAAAGCAGATAGTCTGGGGTCCTGATTAGCAAGATCCCAGTCTGAGTAAGTCGAAAACAAGCAAAACTCCAGGAAAAAAGTGGGGGTAACCATGCAGTCAGATTCCATTCTCCTACAAATGGGAAGGGAGTCTCCTGTGCAGTGAAGCCGAGGGTGGGGTAGAAACCTAAACAAGCCTTGCCAGGGTTCCTGTTGCCCGAATGCGCACAATTGGCCAATCTGCAAATATAAGGGCTGCTTGGAAGCCGGTATTGGCTTTAGTGGAATCACTTGAAGCTTTCTGATGACACACATTTATTCTTTTTGAAAGGTATTGTCTCAGAAGCTACCAGCTACGCTGTGAAATGTGTGCTTTGAAAAGACCGTTAAAAAAAAATGTGCTACCTACATTTTTGGGTATACTAAAATCTATATTTTGGAAACACTTTTTAATCTTAGTCTTTTTTTGTGAATATTGTAGCAGCCTACCTTATACTGTGTGTTATGCAAGTTTAAAATAACTACTTATCAGACTCGGGCTGCCGGTTTCCGCAGCTCGTATGTCTGGCGGCATACTGGAATACTTGGTTACACAATCACCGGGGTGGGGGTTATCGCCTCCCTCCTCCCCCATTTTTTCCACGCGGCCGGCCCTCTTTGGGTTGTAGGCGACATGCTGTATTAACTAATAGTCGGTATGTTCTCCATCTTTGTCTCGTTATCATGACCTGATCAGATGTCAGCTGGCCCGTGGGGTTGTAGGCGTCAGTGTCCGGTTTGCTTTGCTCTGTGCTTTTCAAATAAAATCGATTTAATACCAAAATAACTACTTACATGTTCACAGTGCTTTCTGTCACAGACTAGGCCCTTGTAGCACTAAACATACACACGTCACTATTCTTCACTGCACTAACTGGGATTCCATTCTGTGGATCTCTGTTGCTGTGCATTAACTAAGAGAGGTTTCAAAATGTATGAGAGTGCTTTTCCCACTGATTAACATAACCAGCTGGTCATGGTCATTTTAGCTGTGCAATATTTGATATGTAGTTACCTAAAGATGAAAGACTGAAAGAAGTTGCAGAATATTTAAGGGTCCATTAGGATGTAGGGCGGTGGCACCACCGTGGCGCTGGCGGTGCGGAAAAATGCCATTTTCCGCCCACGAGCAGCGGACCTCACTCCCGCCATATTAGTATGGTCAAACATAGGCCATTTCCCGACCGCCGCGGTGCGACGCGCACCGCCAACAAAGTGTGCCCGCCACCGCAGCAGTGGGAGCCAATGGAGACTCACCGCCGTGCGGAATGACGTCCGCCCCGCTCCACAAATTAGGATGACTCAAGCAAGCAGAAGCACCGCAGCGGAGACACCGCCAAACCAGAGATGGCGGAAGCGCGAAAGCAGAGTCCCGGTCATGACCGCCATGGACACAGCTCTACGCGTCTTTCCGGTGCTGTACCTGCTACATCACCAGGAACTCATGGACCGCCGCGGACGCCGCCGCAGGTACGCAACAACACAAACACAACACACGAGCTGACACAGGGTCCAAATCCACATAAGACACCCTAGGGGGGACAGGGACACATCCACAAGGGCACCCACACATCACCCACCTGCTACAAAGTCACCCCGCTGGATCCTGGACACACAGCTACCTCCACCATGCAGCATTGTCCCGGTCACGTCACCGCAGCGGGCGAACACAAGCAAATACATGCGCACAATGCAGAAGGCAGGGCCAGTGCCAGGCATGGGCAGGGCACAAAGACCACAGGGCCACACCCCCTCCCACCACACACTGGCACACCCCAAGAATGCACATGCCATGTGCCCCTCCTGTGCACCCCATCCACAACAAAAAGCCAGGGCAATACACACCCTGCACCACACAACAAACAATCATGGAGACACACACTGCAGGAGTGGCTGCACAGGAACACACAACACACAGCACAGTAGCACAGGGCCAGGGAAATACACACAACACCACACTCAGGGAAATATAAATGAGGACAAGCAACAAATGAACACATACAAGGAATTAACATCCAAATGGACACACAGCCTACACAATCACACATACATACCACAGACTGACACACACACACACATACACACCCCACATGCCAACAGCAATGGAGCACAACAAATGGAAGGCCATGGAGACACACAACAAGCATGTGTACATCACATCAACACAAGGAACAGAGCACAACACCCTCATACCATCAAAGCACACATGGCTGGCACAGTCAGTGAACACAAACCACAGACAGCTCAGTGTAACAACACAGGGAGACAGCAAGGCAAACCACGTATAGGCACAAGGATGAAAGGAAGGCCCTGAAGTCAAACTGTGAACAGCCACACATCCATACAACTACTTCACAGGAGCACACCAGAAGCACTACACACAGGGACCATCTACACACCTCAGGACTGATAAACACCAGTAAGAATCTACATACATACCCCCCTCACACCAGCAGCACACAACACCAGTGCCAAACACACTGAAGGCTGGCAATACTTGACAGTCAATATACACACAAACAACCACACACCCTGGGCTCAGCCACAAACATCACCCACACACACACACACACACACAGGGATGCCACCACAAATGCGGAAACAAATACAACAGACAAACACATAGCCCAACAGAAACACACACAGAGCCACAACAACAACATACATGCCTTGTGCAGCTAAACTGGGAAAAGGCAATGGGAGCACAGACACAACAGGAGTGCACAACCTCCTCACTCAGGAACAATGCACAGACAACATACCACAACACGCACAAGAAGTGCCCCATCACAGAACTACACAGCCACAGCAAACAAGCAACAGATGCACAGGCAGAACAATCACATAGCAAACACAGCAGGACATCAGGGGATGCACACCAGGCAATCACAAGGCAATATACACACACAGAACAGCATGCACAACAAGCTGTGTGTGCACACCAAGCATACCAGACACACACAGACATCAGTGACAGAACAGCAACCCACACAACACCATACAGCACAGCACAAAGACAACAGCACACCAAGGAAGTGAAGCAAAAACACAAACAACACACATACATTCAACACAACACCCAATAGATGCACAAGTCTGGGACACAAAGGTGGAGACAACTTGACCACAGGACTGGGCAGCACACACAGTTGAACTGCATAGGAGCAACCATGACTGACAAACAGCACCAGAACATCACACATGGCCCATTGGGGAAATGCCCTGAGTGACACATTGACCCTGGCCAAAGAACTGCACCACAAAGCACAGTGTCACAAATGAAGACATGGGGAGGCACACACACATACAAACCAAGGGGACAGCTCACACCAAAGTGAAGTGTACTGCATGTCAGTAGGGAACATGGCAGAAGTGTATCATATACAAAGAGAGGGAGTGCAGACCCACAATGGGTAGGCAGTTGAAGCACAGATAGGGGATGGCATGACAATACACACAATATGCCACACTGGAGGCAAGAAGGCAACATGTGACAGCAAGGCATGAGAAAACACAACCACAATGGCAGTGTTGAGCATCAGGCCTGCACAGTCCCCACAAACAGCCACCAGACACATGGATGTGCAACAAAACACAACACTGACTTGCCAGTAACACTCTGCATACTCACAAGTGACAAAAACAACAAGTAGGAGTCAGACAGAACTACAAGGACACACCAACACACTGCACAGTGCACAACATACAACTCACACATGGGCATACAACCACATCCACAGGGATGAACAATCAAAACAACAGGCACATAGCTCATGGGTGACATGTGTGTAGTTGACATTGCAGAGGCATGTACACATCAACGCTCCCCACAAGCTCACCCCCTTCACACTACCTGGCCATCCAAGAGCACAAATGGAAAGTAAGCCATGGGAGTAGGATGACTGGCCATCACAAGATGACCACACACATACACCACTGGGTTCAACACAGCAAAGAGCAACAGGGCCAGTGGCCAGTCCAGGGTGCAGACTGAGTCCATGAGAAGCTGCACAGGGAAGAGTCCAACACAGCAAAGAGCAACAGGGCCAGTGGCCAGTCCAGGGTGCAGACTGAGTCCATGAGAAGCTGCACAGGCAGGGAGCACACAGTAGTGAACGACAAGGCCAGTGGGCAGGACAAAGTGCAGACTGAGTCCATGAGAAGCTGCACAGGCATGGGGCACATAGCAGTGAACGACAAGGCCAGTGGGCAGGACAAAGTGCAGACTGAGTCCATGAGAAGCTGCACAGGCTGGGGACAAAACACAAGGCCAGTGGCCAGTTCAGGGTGCAGAGTATGTCCATGAGAAGCTGCACAGGGAATGTGTGCGACTGTACCTTTTCATGGTCAGCAACACAGTCAGGGGGCAACAATGTGCAGTACAGTGTGAGAAACAGGTATGTGAGGGTGACTAACACTCAGACTTGGTTGTCAGGCGGACTGGGAGCTGGCTGTGTCTCGGGGACTGTCGGGGCACTTGACGGGGGAGAGAGCGGAACAGCTGAGGTAGAGCTATCAATGGCTTGGTAAGCCGGAGGGCTGCTTGGACCAGGTGGTGTAGTGGCACGTGGAGGTGGAGTCATGCAGACGGGAGACACGGTGTGGCTGGGAGATTGTGGAGGGGTGCCCTTCCACTTCTTGGGGATCCTAAATGACTTGCCTGACTTTGGATCAATGGGAAGTGGTGTGGGCACAGCAGGCACACTCACCACCACAGCTGCAGCAGGTGCAGGCGCTGGCAGTCCCTCTGGTGATGTGCTGGACCCAGTGGAATGCTTTACCTGGCTTCGCCTCTTCCCCCCCTTCCCCTGTTTACTAGGTGTTACCCCTACAGTGCCCTCCGGCCCCTGCTTCACTGGGCTCGGAATGGGAGTCGAGGTGGTTGATGATTCTGCCTTGGAGCCCTTCCTAGGTGTACCCTTGGCATGCACCACCTCCTTGGGTGGGCACAGACACTGTACGATTATCTTTGCGCGATGCTTTAGGGGCAGGAGAGTCCTTGGATGGGGATGCCATATGTGCCTGAGGTCTGCTGCTTTGCTTTTTGTCCACTGGTGTCACCTGACAGGCTTTTCTCCCTGCGCTCTGCGGTGGCTTTGGTCTTCTGTGGGGATGGTGTCTGCGCCCGGGACCGCTTGGGTTGCTGCTGCTGTGTGCTTCGTGTGCTGTATCGTGACTTTAATGTATGTGTACCATGGTCACAATCCTCAGACATGGCCACTGCCAGGGGGGTGGACAAAGGGACCAGAGCTGGACTGTGAGTATGTGCCTGTTGCAGGGCAGATGTCATTGTTGATGACAAAGCCTGGACTGTCCGGTACAGCCCACCCACGTCGGAATGTATGCCCTCCATGAAAGCAACCACCTGGGCCAATTTCTTGTCGTGGTCAATGAAGGCATTGAGGAGAGCTCTCTGGCCTACACATAGCTGGCGCAAAAGGTCCACAGACTCAGCACTGATGGCAGCAGGGGGGACAGTGGCAGGGACAGCAGTGCCAGGGGTGAAGGACACTCTTCCCCCCTTACTGAGACGGACACGGGCAGCCCCAGAGGAAGTTACTGAGGCGCTGGTGACATCTGTGATGCTAGTTTCACCCCCACCGGTGTCCATTTCCTGTCCCTCCGTAACCACAGGTGATGCTGCATGAGAGAGAGAGATGTAGGGTCAGGTCAGTGGCAGCAACAGAACAAACATATGTAAGCAATGCATGACAAAAGTTGACCAAATCAACATGTTGCACACCACCCTGTGCAATCACATTGTGCCAACTCACTACATAGACTCAAGCAGTGCGTGGAATCTGGAAACTCAGGCATGAGTGAGCCATGTGATGACCACACAGCACAACACCCTGCTTGTGGCTCTGTTCAAACAGACACACAACTAGTTCTGAGCACACCTAGGGACATGATGGGGGCACACTACTTGTTGCCAATGACAGAACTGGATGGAACAGGAGTGGACAACACAGACCCAGACTACAACATGACAGTCCACAATGGACATTAGCCCATGCCACCCACCATGTCGTACCTTGGGGACAATATAATGCTGCACATTGCTGTAAGATGTGTTGGCCTCCCCAATATGGATGCATGCAATGGACGCATTGATGTACGCACAGTCAGATCAGTCCCACTGCCATTCCCTCCCATGGGATTCCCAAGGCTACCTCAATGCAGAAGAAACCTGAAGAGCACAACTCAGAATGTAATGTGAAGGCACAGCATCCAGATCACCTTTGTAAGTACGGGTAGGGCAAATGCATGCCACCGGCACCCAGGCCAGCAGCCACTTAGATGTCACAGCATCACACTACCAACATCACATAGGCCAGCGTTGGCACAGGCTCTGTACACATGCAGCCACTCCCAGCCAAAGTCACTGTCAGGATCGCTGGTCCGCCCGTCCCGATCGGCGAGTGGACATAAAACTACTAAGATGGCGGTTAAGGTACTACGCCTGCGCGGAGGTTTGGGGCTATGCTTGAAACCCGACCTCCCGTAGCGGCAAGACGCTTCGCGCTCTTCGGGAGTTCAGCGCTTCCGTGTCCTGGCTTTCAGAGTTCGCAAATACTTACCTGCAATTCTCCTTCCAGTGGTTCTGGTCGTCGTCGTGGCTTCGTCCCTGCTGTGGCGTTCGTTTCGGTGGATTTCCCTCGTGGTCTGGAGTTCCCATCGGTGGTATCCCTTAGGTGCCTATTTCCCTGGTCGGAGCGTCTCTCTCCTCGCGCCGTTTTCGCGGTAGGACATCTGGCACTGGATCTCTTCCGACCAGCGGGGAATCTGAATAAGAAGAAACAAAGAAAAGAAAGTTATCACGGTATCAGCGCTTTTGCGTTGTCATATTTATCTTACGAATATTCCTTTGCTGTTCACTTACCTGTGTTGTTCTGCACTACGGAATCCATCCTTCTTCTTATGCAATTTCTGGAAAGAAACATAAAGACCTGTAGTGAAGGTTTATCTCTTTTATTTATATGTTAAAAAACTACTAATATCAGCAAGTTGTCCCTTAAAGGTGGGTCCCAAAGTATATTTTTTATAGTATCATTCTCTACATGGTAACCTAGAGATTTAGTGTTGTTATTGTTTTTTGTGTTCCAGAAAATTAATATAACCTCATGAAAAACCCCTAGAGGAAGGGAAAAGCAACCCCCTTTTAATTTAGCTTGAGGTAAGAATTAAGACGCCTACAGAAAGAATCTTAAAGAGGATACAGGGTTCCTTTGTACACTGCATAAAGTTTGACCTTTTTTCTATCTTTTGTCTTTCCTTAGTTATTTGCTTACTGACGGACCCGAAGCCATCAAACAATCCAGTGAAGGAATTTCCTCCAACCCTTGTTTTGTTTCCCTTCTTCCCCGAATCACCCTTAGCACTTTGATTTTTATTGGGTGCTGTGGATGGTGAAGGGAGGTAGTGGAGATTGCTTCATGTCCTTGACGTTCCTGCGGGAAAATAAAACGTATCCTTGACAGTCAGACTCCACAAATGCTCACCCCTGGCTTACTGCTGATGCTCCTTCAAACGAGCTCAGGCTGTGTCACCGCCAAGATGCGCCCCATTAGTGGTGTCATGCTGCGCCGTGCCAAACGCCCAGTGCGAGAAAGCAGCCCAAAGGTCATCTCCGCCGCATTCTTTGCCAGCCGGCTGATGTCGTCCCATCTTTTGTGGCAGTGGGTGCGCCGTCGGTTTGAGACCCACAGAGCTCGCACCTTCGCTGCAATGGCCCTCCACACAGCCTTACGCTGGTGTACCTTGAGCTGCAGGCATGGGAGACAAGAGGAGGAAATGATCAGTGACACAGTGTCATGCCTAAACAACACTTACCGCGAATCTTTGTCCCCGCAGGGAATCACAACGCGGTCGTTACAACGAATGCGTTGTGATTCCGCATACCATTACCCCGCAAGTCGGAACAACGACTTGCGGAGGGGGGGGGGAAGGAGTTGGATTTAAAATCCAACACTTTCCCTAGTGTCCGCACAGACTGGAGTTGGAATAGTAAATTATACTATTCCAACATCCAGCACCCCCCTCCGCAAGGCGTTGTTCCGACTTGCGGAGTAATGTTGTGATTCCCTGCGGGGTAAAACACTGTGGGATGAGGAGATAGATTTAGTGTCATGTACCGACAGCTATCAGTATAGCAGCAAGATACAAAATCATCACATATCCAATGATATGGCAATCAGAGACTATAGTACAGCTCACATGGGACACTTGCATGGGAAAAGCTGATGTTAAAGCATGCAGGTGTGAGGGGGAACACAGTCCCTGCACATCTCACGCACATGCAGGATGCCAGCACTGAAACACCCATGTAGCCTGCCCACATCTCCAGTCCATTGTTGGCTTGGGCAACACATATATCACATGTCAACCTGTGTTTGGGGGTGGATTCACTGTGTCCAAGACTGCGCAGCCATCAATGTCCCTGTCCTGTGAATAGATGAATGTGTAATGGTGGTCACATTGAGGGACATGATCTCACAAATACAAAATGCCATTCATAAGGACAGTTGTGTGCAAACTATAGTGCTGAGATGGCCCATAGCTGGAGTGCAATGCGAAAAGGCTGATGTCATACTCTGTAAGTTAAGTGAGGTGTCCTTGTCTTTGTAGGTGGGGACTGTGCAGGCCAGCTGGGCTCACACTGAGATGGACTACAGGGGCACACACAGCCATCCAGCCACGCAATCACTGTCCTGACTACAGCATGAACAACCTTCTGTGTCACTATATGGCTGACAACACAACACAGGTCACTCATACATACATGTGCAGGGAGGGAAAGCTGTGGCATTGGGTACACACACCCTCCCACTGGAGACAGCATGCCAGGCAGTGCATGACACTACCCCACACTCCCAGGCACATACTGCATCAGTCCAACTACATGTGTGGCCCCCCTGCCCTACCCCACCACTGTTGAAGACTTACCACGACATTTGGGGCACCATATAGCCATGGGTACTGTGTGAGCACCTCGTCCACCAGGACCTCCAGCTCATCGCTCGTGAAGGGACTGGCACGGATCTTTTCTGTCCTTGACATTACTGTGGACATGAGACAACAGCGGCGGAATTGGGTGGTGAGGGGTCTCAGGCAGCAGTCCCTGGAGGCAGCAGCAGGTGAGGGGTCTCTGGCAGCAGTCCCTGGAGTCAGCAGCAGGTGAGGGGTCTCAGGCAGCAGTCCCTGGAGGCAGCAGCAGGTGAGGGGTTTCAGGCAGCAGGCTCTAGGAGCAGTGGAAATGCGAAGCTCACTCCCACACATATATAGCCCCCTGGGGTCGTTTCAAAGGTGCCAAGCTGCAGCAATTGGTGGTCCAGGTCTGCCTCTTTCAAATGCATCAAATGACCACCTCCGCCGTGGCGGAGCACGCCTACCGCGATCTTCAAAGTTGCCTCATGCCACCGCAATCTTGGCTCCCATTGACTGTAAGGGCATGCTCCATGGCGGTGACACAACGCTGGGGCCCGGGGTGCGCTACCGCGATGGTGCATCTTTCAAATGCAGCCAACCGCGATCTTCAAAATTGCATCATGCCACCGCTATCGAGCTTCGCATTGGCTCTAGGGCAAGCTCCATGGCGGTGACACACCGCAGGGGCCCGGTGTGTGCTACCACGATTTTAGTGGTGGAGCATGCCAACCGCCATTTCCACATGTCTCCATGCCTATCACTACCGCACTTGTGTGAATGGGGGGGCTGGTGACACATCGCTGGGGCCAGGCGGTAGCTACCGCGATATGGGTGCCATGCATTGACACGAGGCACTGCGATTTGGGTGGCGGAGCATGCCCACCGCCATATGGGCATGTCTCCATGCCTATGACTACCGTACTTGTGTGAATAGGGGTGCTGGTGACACACCACCGGGGCTAGGCGGTAGCTACCACTATATGGGTGCCATACATTGACACGAGGCTCCGCCATTCAGGCAGCGGAGCATGCCAATCGCCATTTCCACATGTCTCCATGCCTAACACTACCGCACGTGTGTGAATAGGGGTGCTGGTGACACACCGCCGTGGCCAGGCGGTAGCTACCATGATTTGGGTGCAATACAATTGCAATGGCCATCTGTCAAACATCAACAGTGCACAGTGACAACATGTTCAATGGCACATCATTGTGCACACAATGCCAATGTTCCATTTACTCCACTGATGGCTACACATGCCATGTTTGTGTATGTGTATCATAGATTGGCCTGTACCCACTCACATGTCACTTATGGATTTAATGTTGGTGTAGGCAGGACAGTGTTGTTCTGGACTCTACAATGTGTACACATGTCAATGTGTTGAGGTCCAGTGACAATCACAGCGATACTCGTCTCAATGAATGATGATCTATTTTGCATTGCCTCTCATGTCTGCTCATGAACACATTCATCATTCCAGCGCCGACTGTGGTCATTGTCTGGTGGATGTGTGCCAGGTTGTAATGGCGCATTAAGGTGTGACGGGTACAGCAGCTAGGTATGAGACAGTGGTTTTGATTAGTTACACATATGCTGGATGCTATACTCCCGGGCGTGCCCATGTGAAATGTGGCCATATCCCTATGTACAGTAACATTGACCAAGGAGGTGTTTGAGGTATTTGTCTTGTGTAAGTTGACAGGTGTGCCATTTGTGTAGCTGAAGGTGTCCCTACATGTAAGCTGGTCTGTTAGTCAATATTGATGTCAGTCATTGTTGTCGTTGTCATCCAGAACGTAATATGCTGTGCACATCTTATGATGTATTGCATTGACATGTGTCCACTATCATCTCAAATAGGAGGAGGCCAAATTTGATTTGTCACTTAACGGTGCTGGAGGACATGGAGGATGTTGCGATCATACGGAAATGCTGCCTGGATAGAGCCACCCTGAAAACCCTTTGTGATCTGTTGGAGCCCCACCTGTAGCCCCGCAGGACATATCCAACAGCTTTCAGCCCTACTTATAAGGTGATGGCAGCCCTGCATTTTTTTGCCACTGGATCGTTCCAAGAGACAGTGGCCAGTGCTGGTGGGATGTCACAACCGATGTTCAGCATGGTGCTGCGTGATGTACTGTCCGCCATGATGCTATACAAGGACAGATACATCCATTTCCTCAGGGGTGCTGAATTGCCAGCTGTGGAGGGAGATTTCTATCCCCTTGGACACATCCCCAATGTTATTGGGGCCATTGATTGCACCCATGTCGGTCTTGTGCCACCACAGGCAAGTGAGCACATTTACCGCAATCGCAAGCATTACCACTCCATCAATGTGCAGGTGGTGTGCCTGGCAGGTATGACCATCTCGCACGTGTGTGCCAAATTCCCAGGCTCGGCCCATGAATCCTACATCCTGCGGAACAGCATAGTGCTCCAGCTGATGGCTAATCTTCTTCGCGAGCGTGCATGGATTGTGGATGAGTATGCCTAGTCGTGTGGCGTGCTGTGTGTGTGACCTGCTGCCCTGAGCCTCTGCGACGTTGCAATGTCTATTTGTGTTTGTCATACCTAGGTGACTGCATATCCCAACCGTCCCTGGTTGCTGAGCCCACTGCGGAATCCCAGGTCCCCGGCTGAAGTCCGCTACAATGAGGCCCATGGAAGGACACGTCGTTTGGTGGAGCGTACTTTTGGTCTGCTCATGTCACGTTTCCGCTACCTGGACAAGACTAGAGGTGCACTGGCATACACGCCCAGGAAGGTGTGTCAGATTGTAGTGGCATGCTGCATGCTCCACAACCTAGCCATTCACAAGGAGATTCCCCTGCTCCTGGATGATGGTGAGGACCCAAGGCCCCAGCCTGCAAACCAAGCTGTGTCCAGTGATGAGGACTGTGGAGAGGAGGAAGGTGTTGACCTGCGTGAGCAGATCATCACCCGCGACTTCACTTGACGGTGAGTGTCAATGTGCAACATACCCATTGTCTGATGATATTGCTGTTGTCATAAAGGGGCATCTGAGAATTGTAGCAGCAGCCAGTTGTAGACTCAGTGGTGGTTGGAAATGTTTCTGGGACATGTCATTTGGGAACATCAACAGGACGTGTATGTTGACACTTGTTAGCCATTGTGATGTGCATGTTGGGTTATCCTGATGGTAGGGGTTGTGTGATGTCTGTGATACCACACCCAGACCAGTGACAGTTGTTCTGTTGTGTTTCCCTAGGTGCCTTCGACTTCTCCTTGCCTACATACAGCCCAATCTCCTGGTACATTGTGATCATGTTGAAGACTGTACATCCTGCAATAAAGACGGAGCAGACACGATAACATGTGTGTGAGGATATTTTATTTACAATGGTGAGATGCGAGGGGGGGTGTACATTTCCATTGGAGGGGTAGGGTGGAGCAGTAAGTTGACAGTTGTGGTAGATGAGATAATCGAGTAGTCACCACATTGCTGTGGTGACCCAGTCCAACAGACAGATGCCATTCACAAGGCAGTGTGGGGAAGGACAGTCCAAAAGTTCAATGCAGTGGTGGAGAGGGTTGCCATCATGGCTGGCTCCGTGACTGGCGTCTGGCAGGTGCTTGGCCTCCAGATACTCCCAGGGTCTTCTTGGGACGGCCCCTTAGTCGTTTGGCGGGGGCCCTGCTGCAGGGCCAGTGGGGTCTGAGGACTAACCCCTCTCTGTGGGCGCAGGGGAGGATGGTGAACTGGCATCGTGCGGCCCACCAGAGGGAGGTGGAGGTGTTGTCTGTGGCGCATGCCTGTCCCTCAGTACCACCACTTGCTGGCCCAAGAGGTCCATGATTTGTCCCATGTGGGTGTCGATGGACCTCATCAGCAGGATGAGCTTGTGCAGTTCGTCCGACCAGCCCGTTTGTCCCTGAGCTTGATCGTATGCGCCCAGGACTCTGGTGATGTGTTCCAGGGAGTGGGTCCCAGCCTCCTGGTGTCCCTGGGTGATCCTGCTCCTCCCACCTGCCCTGCTGCCACGGACCTGTTGTCTCACCACTGTGGGCACCCACATCCTCTCCCTGCCCTCCTCCGTCGGTGGTGTGTGCTGGTCATCATCTGGGACAGGGAGGATGTTGCAGGCAGCACTGGTGGTGGTGGTGGTTGTGGTGGAGGCGGTGGCCGCACAGGCCGTGACAGCAGGGGTCTGCTGGGAAGTTGTTGTTGGCGCAGATGTGGTGGGGGGGACAATGGGGTCTTGGGACGTGTTGCTCCCCGGCACACCAGATTGGCCAGCCTTGAGCTCATCGTCCATGGAATCCTGGGAGTAAACATCCGAGAGTCCATGTACCGGGGTTGGAGACTGGCTCTGCAGGTTGCTGGTGTTGCCCTCTGCAGTGAGTTCTTGGTCACCTGTGAGTCAGATGGGAAATGGTCATTGCAGTGCACCCAGCAAGCTTTGTGTTAGCTGTGTGTCATTCACTTTTTGTACACTGCACAATTGACAGATCATCACATTATTGACTATGTGCACTACTGTGCTTCCTGACATGATGCAGTGTACAGGCATTACTTGTCCATGGTGTGAGGTGTCAAGGCATACCATGCGACCCGTGCACAATTAAGGTTTACAGGGACTTGTTGCCATCTAGGGCCTGGCACAACATGTGTTTAATTGAGAACTCATTGTTTATTTGTCTGACCTGGCAGACGTCACATCTGGCCATGGACTGGCTATTGTCATCTCCTGCATACCTTTGTCCTGTCATGTGCATATCTTGATTTGTGCCACCACACATGCTTTCATATTTTTCTAATGGCCCTTGTTGCACTTGCCCCATGGCGATGCACATGTAACTAGGTGCTGTGCATGATGGTGCCCTGACTTTCTTCTACTTGTACATTGGTGTGTCACACTTTGGTAGCTGTGACAGTTTCCTTAGCTTACCTGTGTGCACACTGTGCTTGGCAATGGGGTAGGTATGCCTCTTTGTGCAATGAGAGGGCTGGTGTTGTCATATGGCACCATTTAATTTGTGAAAAATGGGTGGGTGCACGTACTGGCTAATTACCTGTAAGTTTGTTTGGTGTACTGCAATGGCTTCCAACTGCTTCTGGGTGGGGGAGTGCTCCATCCTGCTCAGGTGTGGGACAGAGGGAATGTTGGGAGTAGTAGTGCAGGCCTACGACCCACACACACCCTCACTGTGAAGATGGCTACCTGCCTGTGAGTTTGATGTGGGTTGTGTAATGGCTGACACATGCTTCTGGGTGGGGTGGGGGGAGGGATCCATCTTGCTAGGCTGTGGGACAGGGGGCATGGTGGGAGTAGTGGTGCAGGACCCCCACCCCCAGACACCCTCCCGGGGAAGATGGCTACCTACCTGTAAGGTTGATGAGGGTGGTGTAATGGCTTCCAACTGCTTCTGGGTGGGGGAGGGCTCCATCCTGCTCAGGTGTGGGACAGAGGGGATGTTGGGAGTTGTGGTGCAGGTCTCCCAGCCACAAACACCCTCACTGTGAAGATGGCTACCTACCTGTAAGGTTGATGAGGGTGGTGTAATGGCTTCCAACTGCTTCTGGGTGGGGGAGGGCTCCATCCTGCTCAGGTGTGGGACAGAGGGGATGTTGGGAGTTGTGGTGCAGGCCTCCCACCCACAAACACCCTTACTGTGAAGATGGCTACCTACCTGTAAGTTTGATGTGGGTTGTGGAATGGCTGCCAACTGCTTCTGGGTGGGGGAGGGCTCCATCCTGCTCAGGTGTGGGACAGAGGGGATGTTGGGAGTAGTGATGCAGGCCTCCCAGCCACAAACACCCTCACTGTGAAGATGGCTACCTACCTGTAAGTTTGATGAGGGTGATGTAATGGCTTCCAACTGCATCTGGGTGGTGGAGGGCTCCATCCTGCTCAGGTGTGGGACGGAGGGAATGTTGGGAGTAGTGGTGGAGGCCCCCCATCCCCAGACACCCTCCCAGGGAAGATTTTACCAAAAGAAAGGTGGTATGAGTAATAGGACAGGCGCTGCTAGAAATATTCACTAAGAATTTTATGTGTTACCCAGCTTAGTACGGTGCTATAAGGAGGAGAGAACCACCAGCCTCTCCTAATTAGCAGCCTAGGCCGCAAACAAATAGCAACATAACTCCCTAGCACACGTTGATTTTAAATGTTCATTAACATAGTAATTAAAAAAACATGAAATAAACACGAGACAACATATAAGTCAGTAGTACAGATTGTATATCTTGAAGTCTTCACTCTTTAATTCATATGTAGGTTTCTTAGGTTGATATTCCTGTGACTGTTTGTAAGCCCAAAGCCAACACGTGTTTCGTCGCTTCACGTTCAATTAACATGCAACTTTTTCAAGGCTTAATTTTCTATTTCGGGACTGTTCCAGTCTGGTGTTAATTCCGACCCACACTAACCTCTGGCGTGGTTAATAGCGGGCGGGCAGTATAATACGATTCTTTCAAAGGATCCGATATCAAAAGCCCAGTCGCTCGAATCAGCTAAGTCCAGAAGTAATCGCCCTCTCACGCCAACTTCCTCGAGTACGATGGCTACCTACCTGTGAGTTTGATGTGGATTGTGTAATGGCTGACACATGCTTCTGGGTGGGGTGGGGTGGGGGGAGGGATCCATCTTGCTAGGCTGTGGGACAGGGGACATGGTGGGAGTAGTGGTGCTGGACCCCCACCCCCAGACACCCTCCCGGGAAAGATGGCTACCTACCTGTAAGTTTGATGAGGGTGGTGTAATGGCTTCCAACTGCTTCTGGGTGGGGGAGGGCTCCATCCTGCTCATGTGTGGGACAAAGGGGATGTTGGGAGTAGTGGTGCTGGCCCCCACACCCAGACACCCTCCCAGGGAAGATGGCTACCTACCTGTGAGTTTGATGTGGGTTGTGTAATGGCTGACACATGCTTCTGGGTGGGGTGGGGGGAGGGATCCATCTTGCTGATGTTGTAGGTCATGGGGCCTGGTGGGAGTTGTAGTGCTGTCTGCCTGTACACATGCCCCCATGGTTATGTTGGTAGCTATGTTTGGGGTGAATGGGAGTGGGTGAATGTTGGATCTGTGAGCCATGTTTTTGTGAGTGTGTGGTGCAGATGGGTGGTATGTGTCCTAGGTGGTGTAGCTTTGCAGTTGTGCAAGACAGTACATAGCAGAGTGGCGGTAGTCATTTGTTTGTACTTACCAGCCTCCACTCCCCCGGCTACTCCTGTGAGACTCTCTGGATGCAGTATGGCAAGCACCTTCTCCTCCCATGGTGTGAATGGGTTTGGTGGAATGGGAGGGCCTCCGCCACTCCTCTGAGCCAGCTCACGGTTCTTGCTCCTCCTCTCCTTGACCACCCTCTTCAGATCATGCCAGCGCTTCATGATCTCCTTTTTGATCTTGGGGTGGTCCCTACTGCATTGACCCTTTGGACTATCCTTGCCGACATTTGTGTCCTTGTGGCTAATGGTGTCTGTTGGACCAGGGTACCAAAAAGCTGTAGTTCCACTCTGACTATCTCATCTACCATGACCTTAAACTCACTCTCAGTGAATTTGGGCATTTTCTGTGTGGCCATGGTGTGTGGTGTGCAAAGTGGTTGTGGGTGCAGGAGTGTGAGTGGTGGTTGTGGTTGTGCTGTGTATGGTGTGTGTTGTGCAGGTGGGTTAGTTGTGCTTGTGTGGAGGTGATGGTGCTGCTGTGTATGGTGTGGCTAGTGATGTTGTGGCCTTTGCCTCTCCTGTCAGCTGGGGTATGTGTCCCTTCTCTCCTGGAGTATTGCAAGGGATTGTGGTCAAGGAAGGGGCTGGTTTTATACTCAGCTATGTGGGTGTGTCCAATTGGGGTGTTGCTGACAGGTGTGTTGTCCTGGGATTTGTATTTTTCATTTTGCCATGTGGTTGTGTCATTGGGGTGTGTTTTGTGTATTTGGGAGGCATGGCTAGTTTTCTGTGTGCACTTTTTGGCCTTCTTGTGGGTTTTTGGCTTCGTCCGCCATATTTTTTACGGATCGTCCGCCGCGGTGGCTGTGCTTCAGCTCTTCCGCTGGCTCTTCCATTCATCCCATTGTGCGGCGGTCGGAGACAGCGGTAAGTACCGTGTGACCGTCGGGCATATCCTAATTTCCGGTGCGGTGTCTCCTCTATACTTGCGGCGGGTTTGTGTTTTTCCGCCGCGAATCCGACTGCCGCGGACGGATTTTGACCATCTCCGCCCACTACGGGCGGTTATTCTTGTCCTCGTTCCGCCGCGATCGGATTTTTTGGACGGTTGATCCTAATTTGGCCGCCGGTTTTCCCACGGTGCCGGCAGGCGGTTGTTTTCCGCTTCTGTGGCGGTCGGGGTGCTTTTCCACCCGCCATCCTAATGGACCTCTTAGTTTTTTAGCCACACCTTTGACAATGCTCCCACGCTCATTAACCTTATCCCCATTGCACACAGCATTACAGTTTCCATACTTTTTTAAGTGCGCTTCCACCACTGCAGAGAACCATAATTTGGGGCTCAAGGTGTGGTTGAGGAGAGGGGGCAGTCACGCAGGGGCGGAGCTTGAAAAGCAAAAGTCTGACAGTCAACTTCTATGTTTATGTTATTTATTTATTTTTATCTGCTGCAAACACAATTTGCAACAAGGAAAAATGTGACAGCAAATCTGTTCTAGTTTACTTAATTGGTCACAAAGAGGCTGCATTTTAAAATATCTTAGAAGGTTATGACACCTGCGTTGAAGCTGTTTCATATAGGTACTCCAATATAGGCTCAGGTAGTCACCTAACCTTTCACCTATATTCTTCCCTACCATTACACTACATAACGGTTTTAGTACTGACCTTTTACCTAGTTACGGTAATGCCTAAATGACATGGGGTTTTCTCTGAAAACTAGCCTCATTCATTATGCATGAGGATTCTTGGAATCACAGTAGGACACTATCTCCTGCATAATAACTATATACAAGAGTAATTCCTTCCGTCATCCTAGTCCGACATGACACAGCAAGCTATATCCCCTGAGGGTACAACTTTGGATATATATACACCATATCTTGCTGAGTTAGGCCTTCCATGCCGACACACTGACGTGAGACGCTGAGGTTCCTGCACGAAGACACTCCAGCTCGCAGTGGTCTGACATCCCTTGCGGGGTATCCATCTTAAACCCAATGCGGGGTCCCACAGTCTCTCACTTCAGGTACTGGGGTTGTCTTATCCTAGAGGGACACCAATTCTACAGTGTATGTTGTCTAAGAGCACAGATCCTAAATAGGTTTATAGGAACTACACGACAGTTATGACACCTGCGTTGAAGATCTTTCGGTTCCCGGCAATTTTGAGGACATTATAATTGTAGTTCTATTATATAGCTCTTATTACATCTGATGACGCGCTGAAGCGCTTTTCGGCGAGTAAGACGCTACTCCAGAACCGAAAGGATTACAGGGAAATATAAATTGTTAATTTGAGCGGTGGGCATGTGAGTCTTGTTGGTTTGATTGAATGGGATAGAGGACGGACGAGTTTATCTAGTGTTATTTGGGAGTTCATATTAGTTAGATGAGGTTTGGGATGAGTCAAAGGAAGGATAGAGGAGGGAAGAGGCTAGAAAGGGTTATTTTGAGATCATAGCAGTGAAATGAGGTTTGGGGTGAGTCAAGGAGGGATAGTGGAGGGAAGAGTCTAGAAAGTAGCGGTAAACTCTGGTGTCTAATGCAATTCTGGGAGAGTTCTGTGTTTTGTCCATTCACAGTTTTGACTCATAAAGTAGCATACAGGGTTACTGTGCCTGACGCAAAGCACATTGTGTAGAATGCAGATCATAGATTTCAGTTTTATATTGATAATTGGGTTGCTGCTTTTTTATTTAGAAATTTCAGGCGAGCTGAGAGCATAGTTACATATACCACATGGTAAAGTCTCATAACACATCATATGTAATCCTAACATCCAGTACCAATTGCGTGGCTATTGGGTTGCTGCTTTTAACGCCGAGATCATTTTGTTACTTCCAATTCATAAGATGCAATCTTAAAATAGCCCAGTGACCAACATCAGGGAGCGACATGTACACTTTAGGTCCTGAATTTCGACCCTTATTGCTTTTCTAGGTCTCGCCTAGCGACGCAGCGCATGCGCTGTTCGCCTTGGCGAGATCTATTGTCGTTGGTTTTTCGTCGGAAGGTGGACAGGAGATATGCACGCGCCCTGACAGGCGATGTGCACGTGTCCGGCTTGCGTCGGCTCGCGTTGTTTGAACACAATGCGCGCATGGCGCGCTTTACACCTTCTTTTGGCTACTGCAATCTTTTAAATCTGCTAATATTTGCTAGGTTTCCTTGCCGCTTGGCACTTTAATTAGAAGGCGCGCCACAGGAAAGCCTTTGTTCAGACAGTAAAAGAATTAATCAAGATTCAGAGAATTCATTCACTCTATATATGGAAGAAATTAGTCAATTAAAACTTAGACTACTGACACTGTTCAGCATTTACCCTTTTATGCAATATTTGTTTTTTAAAACAAAATGTTGCTTATATAACAGATTAGGTGTTGTAAATGGCATTACACAAACAAAGTAGATGAATGCGATTAAAATACCGAAAACAAAGGACTGCCACAGTATTCGATGTGACTTGTGAGGCTGCATGCTGATGTTAATTAAAGCTGTACAGGATGCTGGCTGCGAAGACCAGTGTGTTTAACTGGTTAAACATTTTATAAAATAAAATTTCCAGAATTCTGACATCTAACAATGCTTGCCCTCTCACAATCCGTTCTAGAGAGCTTAGAGGGATCGCTGTGTGCTGAACGTGCTAGAGTGAATAAGAAGTCGATGGTGCCACAGGATGCGTTCAGAGCCCCTTTGAACCATACAAGTGCAACACAGTTCCTTGAGGTTTGCATTGCTATAGGTCTGCACTTAGTAAGCCCCCCAGAATTACTGAATTGGGCAGAGATTGCACACTCAGCAATTCACTCCTCCACTTCAGAGCGATGCAAGCGACCATCCATGAAAGGAGCATAAAGGAACAACTCACTTCCAAATGTAACAATAACGAATTTCGATTGCACACAACGTAACATGACACAGTCTTAAAACTGTCTCACTACCAACCAGGCCTGGCAGTACAGCATAGCCTGCCCCCAGTCCTCACCAACCTACGCCACTGGGCAGCAGGAAAGTACATTGCAGAAGAAACAAGCATTTGTAAAGCAATAGGTCTCGCATTTGCGAGCGTTTAAGCTATTTGCATTGTAAATGACAATGCCTTTTATTTCTCTGTTTTGAAAACCAACACATATATAAAAAGATTGTCATTTACAATGCCAATAGCTCAATCTTTTGCAAATGCGAGACCTATTGCATTGTAAATGCTTGTTCTCAAATCTGTTGTTATTCTAAGATTGCAAAGAAGGGCTCCTTTGGGAGCTAATAAAGTCTTGTTAGTACAGACAACCCCAATCTTTGTGTTAGGTTTTTGATTCTGACTCCCGAATGTTCACTCTTAATATATGTCTACAAATATGTACAATATGTCATTCCTGCACTTTATAACCCTCATTATCTTAAGTACCATTTCCTGTACATTGAGTTACACACTTGTATGATTTATTGTGTCTCTGTGTGTTATGTAAAGCGCTCTGACACCCTACACTGGGATGTGTAGCGCTATAAAAAAATGAAATAAAAAATAAATGAGTCTGTACCATTAAGATAATTATTAGTGTAATTACTCCTACAAACAGGTACATCTGGCATTTTTACAGTGCATGCACATCTCTTGAATGGAGGTGGAGAAGGGGGTTGCTGGGCTGAACAACGTCAAAAACCCGCCTCCAAGTCATAGTTTTTCTAAGATACTTGTGAAGGGATAAGTTGTGTGCCTTTGGTTCCTTCCATTGCATTGGTGTCTGTCTAGGTATTATGCTCCAGATGATTCCCAGTCAGGATGATACTTGTACCAAAGAAGGGATGATAGACATTTAAATCAGGCCTTTGTTTGTGCCCTGCTGGAATTGAAAATAAGAATCCCCCTCACTGCCTTCAGGTTCCTGCAACAAATGGAAATCAGACACTGTTCAGGCTCTGCTGAATATTGTGCCTGTGTTGGAAAATGAAACCATGACAAATTCATCATATTCCCCAGGGTCGGGCAGATCCCAGATCCAGCCCAGAAATAGCCCCCAGAACAAGGATCCCCCTACTTTCCAGCACTGGTCCTTTTTAGGTCTTGCCTAGCGTTGGAGCGCGCATGCGCTTCTCGCTCTGCGAGGCGTCTTGTAATTGATAACATTTCTGTAGTGGGTTTGAAGCTATGCCCATCTTTTTGATTGGGTGGCGTCATTATTTATGCAAAATGCTGGTCTCCGATCGGAAATGAGGCTTCTTTGTTACCGCCCTGTCTCCTTTTTGGACGGCTCATACCAAATGGAGGTTTTACTTGCGGCGTTACATGGTCTCCTTCAATTAGATAAGCATGCAGTATTTGGGAAATGGACACTGATGGGGACAATGGTGACTGCAGCGCTATGCGCTCTAAATTTTATGTTTTTGATTACTTAAATGAGTGCGGCGCCCGCTAGGGACACCGCGCTCACTTTATTTATTTATATCTTACAGCAAATGCTTGTTTATTTAGTATGCACTTGTAAGCTTTTTTACTTGTTTATTTATTTATGTGCTAAAAAATGGCGGCCGCGCGGCTCGTCTCACCCAACTCGTAACGCTAGGCTCAACCTAAAAACATGTTGGTGTTTGAGTGGACCTGACCGCCGTGCGCTCTTTTCGATTTATCTTTTGCTCAGTACTCCACACTATGACAGCCAGTGTCTCTTAATGTGGCCTTTACGAACAGGTGTGCAGGCATTCCCCCGGTTGGGACACCTCACTACCACAGGCACCTGTGTCACGTCACCGGAAGAGGCTTCATCTAAAGATAGTGGCTGAGAGGTAGACTGGTTTCCCGAGTGACGGGTGCTCCACTGACGAGTAATCAGACCGTGGCCACGTGTCCCTCACCCCGGCACCCAACAGTAAAGTGGGAGAGGCGGCCAAGTCATTTGTCAAACGTGTGAGTAATTCGACTGGAAACATGCTTCTGGGAGTGAGGATAAGCAGCGCAATGTATATTTTCTACTTCTTTGCGCATTAAACTTTGCGACGTATTTTTGTGAGCGCCTTGTTAGTTTAGATTGTGAGGAGCAGGTACACTTACAGTCACACTGTGGGAAAGAGGAGAAGCCATGATTAGCAAGAACCCGGCGTGTATACTTACGTAGTCAAGTTTCCCCTGTCGCATGCACTACTGAAGCATCACCTTGTTCTATAGAAACAGGAGCCGGCTTTTCAGAAAAGAAACCTTGCTGACTGCCTGTCGCGGGCCCCCATCTGTGCTTTAGTTTATCCACGGGTAGGCAAGCGTAATATTGAGGGGCCCGAATTTCAGTTGCAAATGTTTTCTGATTGACACAAGAGTTGATATTTTTGGGCTTCCGCTTAATTAGGAGCAAACCCAGGTGCTCGCATTTTTTTTTTAGACTAGTTATTAAGAGACCAAATGATTATATTTTTGGTTCTTGACAGTTTTATATTGCAGTGTGTCATTGCCCTTTGAGCTTTAGGTGGTCCGGGTAGTCGTTCTACAATGCAGACTGAAGTCTGATTTGTTTTCAGATAGTGTTTTATTAGCATTGTAAATTGTATTTATTTAGCGCTTACTACATTTGGCGAGGCGTTGAAGCGCTTTACAGCGAGTAGCAAGCTATTGTATTCTGGTCTGTTTCGGATTGGTGGTTATGTAATATTCTTTTAGTCTGAAAATGTTTGGTTCTGGTGTGTAAGGCAAAAGGCTTACAAATTACTTGTGTGTCTTCTTGGTCAATTTTAGTGTCAGTTGTATTTTTATTTAATCGAAAGAATTTCTCTCGGTTTTGCATCTTCACCCATAGCAGAAGATGTGGTCCGTTGGCTTAAACTGCCGACTTTGGTGCAGGAAACCAGGGTGCGAGCCTCGAGGTCGCGTCCACATCCTGTGATTCTGGGTAAATCACTTAGGGCCTCATGTAGGTAGCCAAATACCGGTCGGTAACGGCCGATTTTCGGTAAATATGCCGTTACCGACCGGTATTCAGACAAGTGAGATGTAGGAGTCCAAAAACGACTTTTCGGTAAATATGAGGCGGTAAATACCGAATCATATTTACCGAATTCTAAAATACCGAATCAGATTTACCGAATACATACTTAACGAATCGGTAAATATGAAGTGGTAAATATGAAGTGGTATAAATTAAAATGACATGTAGGAGCACTCGGTAATTAAGAAATCCAAGAAAATCGGTAAATAAGAGTCGGTAATTAACACGGATTGAAAGCAGGTGGTAACCATCAACAGTGCACATAAGCAATCCCAAAATGCAACAGCGTGGACAACATGGCCGCAATGTATGTCATTGCAAGGCGCCTACGTCTACAGGCAGCAGGACTGAGGGTTTGGCGACGGGAGGAACGCATCTACAGACAGCGCATCACACTATTCCACCTGACTGATGCAGAGATACATGAGAGGTACAGGCTACACCCCGAAACCATCATGGACTTAATCAGGGACCTTCACCCACTCCTGGACCAGCCAATAAGAAGGGCGCACGCCATACCCCCACATGTGCAGGTGCTCTGCAGCCTACATCTTCTGGCATCCGGCAGTTATCAGGTGGTGATAGCTGCGGTGGGTGGTGTATCCCAGAGTTGCCTGTCACGTTTCTTCAGGAAGTTCCTGGATGCCATGATGCAGAGAATGCACCACTACATCAGCTTCCCCAACACACAGGCTGCACTGCAGAAAACAAAAACAGACTTTTATCACATGGCACAGTTCCCCCATGTCATCGGCTGTATTGATGGTACACACATCCCAATCTGTCCACCAGCTGACACAGAGCACATCTACAGGAACAGGAAGTCCACCCACTCCATCAATGTGCAGGTGATCTGTGATGCAGGGAACATCATCACAGATATTGTTGCAAAGTTTCCTGGGAGCACCCACGACTCGTACATCTTCCAGAATAGTGGGATCTACACACGACTGAGTGCCGGAGAATTTGGAGAGGGATACCTGCTAGGTGAGTAACAGTGACGCCCCTTGCAACCTGCAAATCATAGTGTAAAGAAGCATGTGACTGATGTTTCCCTTTAACTCATCTAGGCGACAGTGCATATGCATGCCGGTCATTCATCCTCACTCCCTACCTACACCCAGCAACCCAGAGTGAGAGACGATACAACGTGGCACACAAAACAACACGCAATGTGGTGGAGCGCACGTTTGGACTACTGAAGAGCAGGTTCCGCTGCCTCCACAAGAGCGGAGGCGCACGCCAGTACACACCCATCACCTGCTGCAAGATTATTGCCACTTGTGCAATGCTGCACAACCTTGCCACGAAAAAAGGTACAGATGTGGAACTAACATATTTTGAGGACAACGAGGATGAGTCAGGCCAGCCACAGGGCAACGCAGCTAGAGTGCCAACTGCAATCGATGGGAGAGAGAGACGGACAGAGATCACATGCAACTATTTCTGAGTAAGTAAGGGTACACAGCCAGTTGTGATTAGTCATGACGTAGTTTTAATGTGGCACCACGCCATGAACACATGAACAAGCCAATCTGGCAATATACCATCTATACAAGGAGTATGTCCAGGGTTACGTCACCCATTGGGAAGTGGCTAAGCAGGGCCACATCAATGTTTGCGCATACGCGCTGCAGTGGTGGATGGCACGGCCTGTGCATCCTCACTAGAGCCAACCCCAAGCCGCCTGCTGCTCCTGCGTCCTTCTGGGACGGGGGGTGTGATGCTGCTCCTGCTGCTGGTGTCGATGCTCTCCGCAGCATCCCCTGCAGCAGTTGTTGACGCCTGACTAGTAAATAGCACCCCTAGTGCACTTGTCACCTGTACCATCCCCCGAGACAGGTCGCTGCAGCAGTGTGTTAGGCCCTCCTGCATCGTCACAGAGCGCCGGCACAGTAGAGAAGTCGCAGTTGCCAGACGGTTGAGTGCCCTGTTGGTAGTGTCCCTTCTCTGCCGTTCCCGGCGCCGTGCCTCGATGTCAGCATCTAATTTGCTGCACAACTGCTGGATTGACTGGGACATGTCCCGAATGCCCGCAGCCATGCCGCTGATGTTATTGTCCATGTTGACTAATGTAGTTTTCATCACCCGCATGTGCCTCTGGACTGTCATGACTGCCTTTGTTTGCAGGCGCTGTTGTTTCAACATTTGGCCCTCGAGACCCAAGAAGACACCATGGCCGTCAATGGGTGCTGGTGGACTCTGGACACGCGACCTGCGGCGCCCTCTTGCTCCCGTCTGTGCTGCCTGTGAGGTGTGGGGCACAGTGGCATGGCTCCCTTCCTGGGGCCTGGTGAGTTCTTCAGGGCCCATGCTGTCGTCTGACGAGGTGTCTAAGGCTCGTAGCCTGGCTGCTGGACGCCTCCTCATTCCCACACCTGCAAGCGGAGATGTGGCCGGTGATTCAAACATGAGTGGCGATGCTGGCTCTGGGCGAGGTGATGCTGGCTCTGGGTGAGGTGATGCTGGCTCTGGGTGAGGTGATGCTGGCTCTGGCTGCGGCGAGGCTGCCTGTGTTGGTGGTGCGGCTGCCAGTGGGCCTGCTCCCTGGTCTGAACTTGTGCTGGATGGAGGTGATATTTGTGGCCGGTGTGCCGTCTCTCCTGCAGCATGGCCTGTCCTGCATGATGTCACATCTGTGGACAGAAATACAACATTGGCTCAGTGTCCCCGAAGGGCTGCATTGAAAGCGTCACAATAAATAATTTCACATTCCAAAATGTCCTCTGTCTCCTTGTGCCTCGAGTGCGTGACATGCCTTGTTGCCCTGTAACATTTACCTCATGGTTGGTGTTTCCCTGACTACATCTCCCGGAATGCATTGCCTGTCTGCACTGACACGTGTGGACTGCAGTGTGATTCTCGTTTCACAATGGGGGATGTGGGATAGGGATAGGGGGTGCTACATTGCTGTGCTTTCGTCTTACCTTGTTGTGTGGCGGCTCTGGCAGAGCTGTCGGCGTCCCCAAGACCCACAACGCTCTCTTGCTCGATTGTGGCCCCCACCAGCTCCTCCAGTTCGGTGAGGGCAGGTGCCCTGTTGGTTCCACCTCCAGTCTGGCTGGCCTTCTTCTGGATGTCGCCCATCTTCCTCTTGGTTACAATCCTCAGGTCATACCAGCGCTTCTTTAGGACCTCTATGTCCCTGTGGGTCACTCCCACAGCATTCACATGGGCCTGGATGGCCAGCCATATGTTGCGCTTTTCAGCCTCAGGCACTTGCAGGGATTGCCTTCCAAACAGCTTCTGGTGCTGCTTCACCACCTCCTCCACCAGCACCTGGAGTTCCTTGGGGCTAAATTTCAGCTTCCTCCTCCTTTCCCCTCCGTCTCTCTGTGTTCTCTGGCTGGACATGATGTTCGTTTTCCCGCTCGCACAGGCACCGGCTCCCTGCCTCTCCTCTGCACTCCAAGCCTCTCCAGGGTCGGCTAATTATGTACACCTGCCTGGGTGTGGCCACTTCCTGGTTGGGTGGGCTGTGGTTGCACAGGATTAGCTGTTTCGTCAAGTCATGTGATTTTATTTACCGATTCCGTACATACCGATTCGGTAAATACCACCTCGGTATTTTCCGATTCGGTAAATACCACCTCGGTATTTACCGATTCGGTGAATTCCGATTCGTGATTACCGAATGTTACCGAATCGGTAACTGTTACCGAATTTTTACCTACATATAACTTACTGATTCTAATTTACCGATTCGGTACGGCTCGGTATTTAAGAAACGGTAAAATTTATTTACCTACATGAGGCCCTTTATCTCCCCGTGCCTGAACGTGTAATGTAAATACGGTGTTCATGTAAAGCGCTCCAATACCTTCGGGCCGAGTTTGCGCTATATAAATATGCACACAAAAAAAAAATAGCTGTAAACTGAGGCTCTGTGACATACACATCGTCTGCCTGCGCCTGTTGCTTCTCTAGTGAAAGACGCAGGATGGTGTGGTGTGTGCATTACCGCAATGAATGCTTACTTTCAATTGCATGTTAAAGTAATTTTGTGGGTTATTTCTATTTTTATTCACCAAATGAGAGCTTTTTTTTTTTTTTTTTTTTTTTTTTTGGAAAACCTTTATTTAACCGTATGTGCAGACAAATACGGGCCTACAACCCTCAGGCCGGCCTCGACAATAAAGGGCACATCAGCAAGCAATTATACGACTCAGCAGCATACCAGTACAGGCACGAATAGACCAGATTACGTTATACACAATTGTGCCGCCGAGCGCCAGGATGATGAGGTTTAAGTTTTATAAAGTTTTGAAATAAGTCCATAGCAACAGGTCTGGAAGGATCCGAATCAGAGCAATGCAGTTAGGACTATAGTGGGCAACGATCATCAGAAGAGTCAGCAAGCATTATCCGTAAGGTAAGCAATCGCACTCAATGAAATCAGGATAGAAAAGAAGCATATCACATGACGATCCCCAAGCACTACCCACACGTTCCCAATCCTCCCCTCGACCCAAGAAAGGAAAGAGCAAACGAGGAAGGTAAAGAGTAGAAAGGGAGAAGAGAAAGAGAGATAAGAAAGAAAGAAAAAGGAGGCCCATAGAAAAAAAAAAAAAAAAAAACCAACAAGGAAATATACCCCCCACCCTACACGCATGCAGAGGCTACGGCCTACCCCCCCTAGCAGTGTGTCTGTCGCCCCAAAAGAGTACCCGAAATGCAGAAGAAGAGAAAGAAGAAAAAGAAAAAGAATGTCACGGTTAATCGGAGGAGGGCCAAGGATCTATTTAATACAAGCAAAATCGTTACCCGCGGTCACCCAACCCCAGGCCCCGACCTAACACCCTGCTACATGTACCTCCAACAGTCACAAGTCCCAGTCCCAGCCATATACGTATCAATGTGCAACAAGAAAAACCCCCTTCCTCAGCCTTGGCCCCTTCGAATCTGCAGTCCAACAGAATCCAATTGCAGTACAGCCAACCTGGACGGGATGGGCCACCATGGAGTCCGTTGCAGCAATCGAGGGGTAAGAGACAAGTCAAACTGGAGCGAAGCTCGATAGTAAAGGACCACAGAATGCGCCACTGCTATGCGGTGGCTAGTACAACAGGGAGCAGGACGATGCATAAGTCCCAAAGTAGCGGCCGGCCGATGTACAGGAAGCAAGTCCAGGAGGACGCTCAGAAACGTGGCACCAAAGGACAAAGGAGATGGGCAAAACGGCGGCTGAGGCACAAGCTCCGGCCATACCAAGGGAGCAGGATTGTCAGACTCCTCCAGGGCAGAGCCGAGGAGTACCGCAGCGGGCACTGGGACACGTCCCCCCGTCACTGCCACATACCTCAACTCGGGTGATCCACCGACAGTCGACTGAAGATGTGGCTTAACCTGCCGCACTGGAGAATCATCATGGCCAGCTGAAAAAGTCCGATCAAACCGGTCCTCCAAACCAGTGGCAGAGTCGCGGAAGGCCAACCACAGGTCCTCCAGTGCTGCCAGGATGTCGCGAAGCCCCAGCGGTGGATCAAGGATGGAGGGTGCTGTTGCGTCCGCCATCTTAGGCAAGCAACCATCGAGCGCCCCGGGAAGCAAGCCCCCCTCACCAGCCATCGGTATCTGGAAAGTGATGAGCTCTCTGCGGGGCCCCGGTGGTGCAGGAAGCGTGGAGGCAGCCGGTCGTGGAAAGGCTTCAAGGACAGGGGAATCTGTGGTGCAGGGAAACCCACCGGCGAGACCAGGGCTTCCGATGCGGAAGATGGCGTCCGCTGCTGTAGGCTGCAACAAAGAAGCGATCTCGGCCCTCTCCCAGCTGGGCCGGGATGCAGTATACGGGAGCTGGATACAATGTTGCGAGCGGGGCGCGCTGGGCAGCCGAGCATGGAAAAGGCTGCTGTGAGAATCCCAGCGCCGCGCTCCCGGTCCGGTGCACCGGCTCCTCCCTCTCCACAGCGGCCGCTGCTATCGTTGTCACCGCCGGCCGTCCCCACTAAACAATGGCCCGGCTGCGACCTCTTGGAAGGCCGGAATGGAAACCGGGGCTCAACTCCGCCGGGGCAGCTCCGTTTTCGACCGGAGTCAAAGTATCGTGGTCAGGAACGTGGCGCAGGTAAGCGTTGGGCTCGGAGGCGCAGGATTCTTGCCAGGATATCGACGAAGGGCAGAAGGGGCGGCGGAGCCGAAGAGCTAGGCGGCCATCTCGACTGCAGGCTAGGCTCCTCCCATGAGAGCTTTTTTAAGCTCAGAATAGAGTTGCAGAGGCACGGCTCCCAACATATGGAGCTGGGTGTGAACGTGCACGTGTGAGAGGGAGAACGTAAGAGGCGGGATGTGCATGCAGATTGGCCAGCTGTGCCACTAGAGGGGGCTGAAACACAGTACGTCACATCCCCAGCCCTTGGAGTGGAGAGGCAGCATCGGGTCTTACAGCCGCTTTGCCCTTGGGACGATGTCCAAACCACGAACGAAACCCTCCTCCCGCCCCCAGTCACCGGTGGTACAAGGTCTTGTGAAAAGCAGGCAGGGTCAGCGTTCTAACCCTTGGCGCGCAGATGTGCGTATGTGTCTAGCTAAGTATTTTTAAAAAAAATCAATGCCACCGCTCAAAGGTGGAGAAGGCATACGCCCAACTCTGAGGACGACCTTATTTACTATTTTAACTCCAGTCTTTGAAATTTCAGGGAAACGTTTATTTTAATGGGCCTTGTTCAGTGCTGGAATTGGTGAAAATTACTTCCAAAAACGAGTGGTCAAAGTCGGGTGGATCGGAGGGCACGACGTGCACGTACATTTTAATTTTAGACAAACACTTGACCAACTTAGTGTGAAAAGACAACCGTCCTGGACGGTTAATTCCGACTGTCGAAATGCTTCAGCTGAATGGGAAGGGCGTCTCCTGTGCAGTGAAGCTGAGGTGAGAGGGGGAAGGAGGGGGGGGGGGGGGTGCGGCAGACACCTAAGCAAGTCATGCCAGGGTGCCTGTTGCCCGAATGTGCACAATTGGCCAATCTGCAAATATAAGGGGTGCTTGGAAGCCGGTATTGACTTTAGTGGAATCACTTGAAGCTTTTTTATGACACAAATGTATTCTTTTTGAAAGGTACTGTCTCAGAAGTTACCAGGTACACTGTGAAGTGTGTGCTTTGAAAAGACCGTTATAAAAAAAATGCGCACCTACATTTCTGGGTATACTAAAATCAATATTTTGGAAGCACTTTTTTTATCTTAGTTTTTTTGTGTGAATGTTGTAGCAGCTTATCTTATACTGTGTGTTATGCAAGTTTAAAATAACCACTTACATGTTCACAGGGCTTTCTAGGACCTTGTAGCACTAAACATACACATGTCACTATTCTCCACTGCACCAGCTAGGATTCCATTATGTGGGACTCTGTTGCTGTGCATAACTAAGAGAGGTTTCAAAATGTATGAGAGTGCTTTTCCCACTGATTAACATAACCAGCTGTTCATTGTCATTTGAGCTGTGCAATATTTTATATGTAGTTATCTAAAGGTGAAAGACTGAAAAAAGTTACAGAATATTTCGTTTTTTAAGCCACACCTTTGACAATGCCCCCACGCTCATTAACCCCATCCCCATTGCACAGAGCATCACAGTTTCCCTACTTTTTTAAGTGTGCTCCTACCACTGCAGAAAACCATAATTTGGGGGTCAAGGTGTGGTTGAGGTGAGGGTTCAATCACGCAGTGGCGGAGCTTGAAAAGCAGAAGTCTGACAGTCAACTTCTATGTTTATGCTTTTTTTTTTTTTATTTGCTGCAAACACAATTTGCAACAAGGACAAATGTGACAGCAAATCTGTTCTAGTTTACTTAATTGGCAACAAAGAGACTGCATTTTAAAATATCTTACAAGGTTATGACACCTGCGTTGAAGCTGTTTCATATAGGTATCCCAATATAGGCTCAGGTAGTCACCTAGCCTTTCACCTATATTCTCCCCTACCATTACACTACTTAACGGTTTCAGTTCTGACCTTTTACCTAGTTACGATAATGCATAAATGACATGGGGTTTTCTCTGAAAACTAGCCTCATTCATTATGCATGAGGATTCTTGGAATCACAGCAGGACACCATTTCCTGCATAATAGCTATATACAAGCGTAATTCCTACCATCATCTTAGTCCGACATGATACAGCAAGCTATATCCCCTGAGGGTACCACTTTGGATATATATACACCATATCTTGCTTAGGTAGTCAGAGGAGAAAAGGCCTTCCATGCCGACACACTGACACGAGACGCTGAGGTTCCTGCATGAAGACACTCCAGCTCTCAGTGGTCTGACATCCCTTGTGGGGTGTCCATCTCGAACCCAATGCGGGGTCCCACAGTCGCTCACTTCAGGTAATGAGGTTGACTATATCCTAGAGCAGAGGTCTTCAAAATTTTGTAGATTGAGCCCCCCCAGCTCAATTTTTTCAGATGTTGGGCCTCCCACCACCTGACAGAAATTTCTGGAATCTAGTACACTACATAATCGACCGCCACACGCATATCCCTGGCCTTATCCAGAAAATAATGTCCAACACAATAAGAGTGTTTGGTAAAGTGCAGGTTTGTGAGTGGGTGTGGTGAAATGCCAGAGGCTTATTACACAGCTCAAACACCAGTTTTTCAAGATAAAATGTGCACAAATTGTTTTTACTAGGATGCTTTCCTCTACACATGACATAGATTGATAATAACACCACCAACATAAATGTGACGGGTGTGCCTGTTTTTCGCCACAGAGACAGTCAATCTGTGGATGGAATTTTGCTACTGCCATCCTCAGGTTGTGCTCCACACCCAGTCTTGAACGGTACTTAGTCTTTAATACCGCAAGTGCTGAGAACCCAATCTCACATAAATAGGACGAGCTGAAAGGCAAGAGAGTTTTGATAGCAGTTTCTCTCAAAGCTGAATATTCTGCAGACATTTTCAGCCAAAACAGGGACTGTAAGGGAGACAGTGTTGTCAGATTTTTCAAGCACTCCCTAGCTCAGAGCTGGTACACGAGAAACAAATCTTCTCTAGAAATCATTAACAAAGTTTTAGGCACCATTATAATGGGATAATTATACCTAATTGCCCACCAACCTGTTATGGACCCGAAGACAAAGTTGAAAGTCCACAGAGAGGGCGTTGAACAAACTCCTAATTGAGATTTCCTTAGTGGTACGATAAGTTGCTTGCCCGAAGCAGTGGGGGTTAAGGACACGTCGGGCTTATGTTAAAAAAAAACTAATAATGAATGAATGATGTTGTCTATTTACTTCAGAGCAATGTTGTGTGACAGACTTTGTGGTGGCAGGGACATGTTAAGGACTGTGTGGAGTTTCTATTCAATGCTGTAGAACTCAGGGATGTCATTAGAGTGACATCACTGAGAGACTCTGTGAATGCTGCCAGTTGATGAAGCTGGAGGTTACTCTATGGATGTGTACTGATCATCTTGAGAAATAAAGGACTTAAACTACAACCACTGTCCCTGTGGTTACTACATTTTTATGGCGACGAGGGTGAACACTAATTTCAAGGGAAGTTTACTTAAATGAGTTAAAGAAAAATTTGGCTGAATTACAAAATTCGGATATAAGTGCTGTGGGTTATGGTGGAAAGAGAATAAACATCATAGGGATGTTGTGGATGGATATTTTTTTTAAAGGTAACAGCGTTCATGGTAGAATATACATAACTGAAGATGAATCGAATCTTTTAGGGTGGCGACACCAAAAAGATCTCAATATAATTCTGGATCCCAATGCCAAGGAACCAGTCATGATAGTTGAACCTGCTCATGAATGTAGTTTGCCTGTTTCTGATGGTAATTCTGAGTGGGGAAGAAAATTAATGTTGTCATTTCCGCAGGTTTTTTCTGATGATTTGGGCATGCTCAAGAATTTTAGTCACCGGATTATTTTTTGATAAACAAATTTATTTTAAAGAAGAATGCTCGCCCAGTGGTACATAAGGTCAGATCCATACCTTTACTAATGAGGGAACCTTTACAGAAGGAACTTGACAAACTTTTGGAATGTAAAATTATTGAACCCATTGAGTCATCGGAGTGGCTTTCTCCGATCGTTGTCGCACCGAAGGATGGAAACAAAATTCGTCTCTGTATTGATTTAAGAGATTTAAATCAAAATATATGGGTGGATCGACAACCATTGCCAAATATAACAGAAATGCTAAGTGTTATGGGTGGTGGAAAAGTATTTAGTGTCTTAGACATGTCAGCTGCTTACCACCAGATAAATCTGCATCCTGAGTCACGAGCCCTAACCTCTTTTGTTACACCGCTGGGGGCTTTCCGCTATCGACGCATGCCTTTCGGTCTAGCTTCGGCATCTGCCGTGTTCCAAAGGATCATGCAAGATATTTTTAAGGGGATGGATGGTGTGTTGTGCTTTCAGGATGACATCATGGTGGTGGGAAGATCTTTTATGGACCATGATGAATTGTTAAATAATGTTTTGAAAAAGATTGCTAGTCATGGGTTGACCATCAAGAAAGAAAAGTGGAAGGAGGAGCCAAGATGGCGACCGAGACGGCAGCGTAGACTCCCGGCTCCGTGAACCTCCGCATCCCGCACGGATATCCTGCATGAGATCCTCAGCCTGCGCGATGCGATCGTGTTTGTGAATGAGAGTGGCAACCGATCGTGTGACTCCGAGGTTTCTGGCTGCGGTACCGCCTGAGAAAAGTGCATTTTAAATTTGCGGCCCGTGCAGCCCTGGAGCCTGGACCTCGAGTGGACGCCTTGGCCGAGTGGCAGTTCAACAACAGCGGCCTGTGGTGACTGGGTGGAGTCGGTCCACCGGAGCGGTGCCAACCTCGGCCTACATTTCGCCGTGGCCGTTCCTGCCGCTAAGCGAAGCGGACCGAGTGCCTGCCCTGGGGTGCAACTCTCAGATTCCCCGGTGATAGCCCCTGCCCTTGGCGGCGAGCTGTCCGGACGCCGCCCGTAACTCGCCCTGATTCTTGCAGGCGGCTCCCGGATTTTCGCGGGAACTGGTCCGTGGTGGGGACGACTGTTGCCCGTGCCCACGCAACGGATAAATGTTTGCCTGCCCCCGGACCCTGTTTCCAGCGCCGTGGGCCTCGAGGCGCTTGTTCCTGGGTCCCGGCCCCCATACGGGTCGGGCCTACCCGACGGCCATTTTGTTGCGATGAAGCCTACCATCCTGTCCACTGGGTCACAGCAGGATTGGGAGTGTGTGACTTTTGGGAGTGTGGCGGAGCGATCGCAGAGAGCTATGCTGGGGTACGGCGACCTCCTCGAGGCCCTCGGTGCCCTTCATTCCTCCCTGGTTCATGGCGTCGGGGTCTTGGGGAGTAAGCTCGATGGTGTGGCATCAGCGTTGGGACAGTGGCGGCCTTCCTGTCCTCAGGTACACAGGGACTTCCCACACTGCACACCGGAGGACAAAGTCGCGGCCACCCCTGAGATTGGTGCACAGCTGGACACTCCGGACAGTATGCTACAGTGTGATCGGCTGGCTGTGGGTCTGATCTGTTCCGGAGGTATTGGACCTGAGCGGGAGGTGGTGGCCTCGTTCCGTGCACGGCCTCCGGTGACCCAGAGACAATTCAAGCAACAGTTGTCTACTTTGGCTGCTTCCGCCTTCCTGGACCCTGGGTGCAGTGCAGACTCTGGGGCAGCACTGGGAAGGCCGTCCTTCCATGATGTGGACTGTGTTGGTACTCAGAGACTTCCACCCCACCTGTGTGTGTCGCTTCCCGGTCGTTTTTGGACACTCCTTTACCTTGGAACATCGGACATGGCGCTGGGTCGAGGGGTAGGCATGGGCAGAATTGCAAAGAGTGGTCAAGGATAAGGCTGATCCTTCAGGGGTGGTCATCTAGTAGACGGGCGGGCTCAGGGGTTGCGTGCTCTCATGGTATAGCTATTAGCATAATCGGTGCATAATGCTCCCCATCTTTCTTTGATATGGTCGATTTTGTGCTGTTCACTGTTTGCTTTGGGGAAAACTTACCGTGCGGGAGGGGGAAGCCGGGGGTATGTTTTGAAGGCCCTCCTCCAGTTTATTAATACTTTCTCTACCCCCCCGTCTGGTGGGGTTCTTTTCTTACTCCTTTTTTCCCTGTTTCTTCTATATTTCGGGTCTGGTTCCGGGGCGACAGGCACACTGCTGGGGGGAGGGGCCGTACTCATCTGCAGAGGTGCAGGGTGGGGGGTTGGGGGAAGGGGTTCTTTAGTCTTCATCTCCTTTTTCCATGGCCTCCTTTTTCTTCTCTGATTCTTCTTGTTTTTTCTTTTCTGGGATCAGTGTGGTACACCTCCTTTGTTGTGAATCGTCGCCTTTTCATGTGTGCCACAATTTCCGGGGTGTTCCCTGGGCTTTCGGGCAGGGGACTGCAGGCGCAACTGCTCATGATATTCTTCCCCATCCTGAATTTCCTGTGTCTGCGCCATTGATCCAATAGATTGCTGATTATTGCTTATGTCATTATTCTGCCTGCCTCTTATCGCTGTTGGGAAATTGTTCGGCACCTGATCCTTCTGTCTTTTTCATTATAAAATGAAAACCCTTTTTATCCTGGTGTCCTACCTGCGCTGTTCACTGGCCAGACTATATTAGCATGAAGATTCTGCTCCCCGAGGTGCTGCCTGTGTTCACACTTGATCCTTGTTGCTCTGATTGCTTAGCGGCCGGCCCCGGGGGGTTGTAGGCCCATACTTGTTATTGATTGAAATGTCAATAAAGGTTTTTCAAAAAAAAAAAAAAAGAAAGAAAAGTGTCAGATAAGAAAGGAAAAAGTGGATTATTTAGGGCATGAGATATCTGCTGAGGGGATTAAACCTAAGAGAAGCATAATAAAGGCAATTGTAGATGCTCCACAACCAACTGATAAAGATTTATTGAAATCATTCCTTGGGTTAGCGGAGTATTGCTCAAAATTTATATCAGGGTTTTCAGAGATTGTGGAACCTATGAGGATGTTGTTAAAAAAAGGAGTATTATTTAATTGGAATGTTTCATGCGAAGAGGCGTTTGAAAAGATTAAATTGTCATTGGTTAGTGCTCCTACTCTAGCCCATTTTGATGTGACTAAGAAAACAATTCTGACAACTGATGCAAGTAATATAGGATTGGGTGCTGTATTAACTCAAAAATCAATGGAGGGTGAAAGTGTGATTGGGTTTGCATCGAGACGTTTGCAGGGAGCAGAGAAATCCTACTCCGCCATTGAGAAGGAAGCGTTGGGTTGTTGTTGGGCAATAAACCATTTAAAATTTTATTTGTGGGGTTTACCATTTGTTCTAAAAACAGATCACAAACCATTGGTACACATTTTTAAAGGTGGAAAGGGGCTTGAAGGTGGTGTGACTCCAAGGATATCCCAGTGGCTTTTATCAATATTAGATTATAATTTCTCGATTGAGTTTGTAAGAGGTAAAAAAAATATCATTGCTGATTGTTTGTCGCGTATGCCAGTTGAGGGACAGGAGGAAGATTCATTCTTGGTATATGAAGTAGAATCTATGTGCGACATTAATGATTTGAGTTTAGCATTAAAACAGGAAGAATGGAATGAAGCTTTAGACAAGGATGAAGAGTACATGGTGCTTAAAAAAGTCATACGTGATGGTTGGAAAAGTGAAGTTGATATAAATGAAGAGTTGAAAAAGTATTTAAAAGTTAAGGACCAGTTAAGCATTCAAAAGAACAGAGTTTTGAGATGGAACCGAGTGGTTCCTCCTAAGATGTTGAGAGGAAAGTTACTTAAATTGGTACACGAAGGTCACCTAGGTAGAAGCATGTGTAAAAGAAGGTTGAGGCAGAGTTTTTGGTGGCCTGAAATGGACAGAGATATGGAAGCAATTGTAAAAGAATGTCAGCCATGTTGCAATAGTGATAAATGCAGAGTAATTCGTCAGCCTCCTCTGGGCTCCCTTGACGTTCCGGATCGGCCATGGGAGAAAGTGGCAATGGATTTTTTGGGTCCTATTAACAGGCTGGGTATGAGAAGTAGATTCTTAATAGTTCTAGTTGATTACCATAGCAAGTGGTTTATGATAAAGCCTGTAGAACATATTACATCTGAGGTGGTCATTGATTTTTTAAAGAGTGCATTTTTGGAAGAGGGAATACCTAAATGCTTAGTTACAGACAATGGAGTGCAACTTGTTTCCACGATAATGGCAAGGTTTCTTTCTAATCTTGGTATCAAACATGAAAGGGTGGCAGTATTCAGGCCTCAAGCTAACGGGTTGGTTGAGCGAGTGAATCGTATTATAATGGACAATATCCAATTGTCATTAAGTAATGGATTGAGATGGAGAGAAGAGTTAAATAAAATGGTGTGGGCACACAGAGTAACTCCACATTCTGTCACAGGTGTATCCCCTTTTGTGGCTTTAAAAGGGAGAGAACCAGCAACAAAAGAGTCACATGTATGGTTACAAAAGAAAAATCAGGTGTGGGTAGATCGAGAAAGAATTGCAGAAAGAGTTAGAGAGTCTCAAGAAAGAAATAAAGATGATTATAATAAGAGAAAAGGAGTGAAGGATATAAAAATTGCAGTTGGTGACTGGGTGATCACTAAAAGAATGGGCTTGGTTAAAAAAGGGGAAATTACGTTTTCCAAACCTCAAAAAGTGGTAAAGGTAATGAATTATGTGGTAACTCTTGCTGATGGGAAAATATGGAGCATGGGGAACTTGTGCAAGATTGATGTCCCAAATTCTTTTGAATGATTATATTTCTGTATCTCTTAGGATTAATGAGTGTTTTGTTATTCCTATGAATGCTAACCTGTACAGTTGTTGTTGTTGTTTTTGGATTGTTTTATTGTAAACTCTTTGTAAGGGGGGAGATGTGTGGAGTTTCTATTCAATGCTGTAGAACTCAGGGATGTCATTAGAGTGACATCACTGAGAGACTCTGTGAATGCTGCCAGTTGATGAAGCTGGAGGTTACTCTATGGATGTGTACTGATCATCTTGAGAAATAAAGGACTTAAACTACAACCACTGTCCCTGTGGTTACTACATACATGTTAAGGATTTGGGGTGCCCTGGGCCAAAACTATTTTGGGGGCCCCTGTTCAGTACAGCTTCGAGTTTAAATGATTTACTTTCAGCTCTGCCATGCTCTCTTTAGCCAGGCTACTAATGGTGCACAGGCACTATGGTCGAAATTCTAAAAGCGTTTACATCTAATATTCAGAGATAGTGATGTGTTTTCACTGTTGTAACAAAGCAGCAGCTCACTAATATTACAGCGAATAATATCTGTGATATCCTCCAATTTCTCATATGTGAGGATCCACTTGGATCTAAAATAAACTTTTTTATGGTTGTTGCATGAAACAAACAAATTTCTGTGCAAGTATTAATAGACTCCTTACATCAATCACATTAAAAAGAAATTGAACAAAACGGTATTTACAAGAATCTGTTTAGGAATTATTCCAGGCCATCAGGGCAAAAACAGAGCTTTCTCTATCACGGGGCCCCCTGAAAAGCTGTATTGCAGTGCATGTAAATGTGTCCTTTTGTAATTTAGGAAGAAAACCTTGATGGGGCATGACATGCCCATACTCTTGTACAGGGGCGCAACTAGACTGTCCTGGGGCCTTACGAGAATTGTAAAAGCAAAGGTAGCTTGGAGTTCAGGGAACAGGCTTCCCATGTCGAACGCTGAGAAGGTTCTACCTGGGTCGTCAGGAGAGTTATGCCGAGGTGCAGTACACACCTTCATCGCTGAATGGCTTGAGTATTGTGTCGTGGGAAGCCTGTCTTCCAAATGTGACCCATTTGTAGGTTCGGTACACAATACTGGTCCATTCACGGCACCGATTATGAGATCTGCCTCAGGATCTTTTCCACCAGTGGAAGGAAGCACTTTATTAGTATCACATGATACTGGTGCACGATATTATCAAAGCTGTGCCTTCCCCTGTGTTTTCGAGGTGGTGGACATAAGGTCTAGTTTTCGACCTTGAGACCTGGCTTATAATCCTAGCCCTGGCATTTGACCAAAAGTCATGCGATTCTGGACAAAGCAATTGATATCCCTGTGTCTCAAATTCATGCATACGCACATTGTGATTTATATGTGTAATCTAAAAGTCCAGCAGACAGTGTGCGGTTAGATAGAGTTTAAATCTAATTTTTCATTCCTCACCCACCCTTTATCCCCCTGCCCTCCTCATCACATCCTGGTTTCTGTAATCTGGTCTCAGCCAGACTCCAAACCATCATTTTCTATGTACATGGCCTTAAGTTTGCCATACATCTGCTACAATAAAAATGTTACCTGTAAAGGATCCCTGTGCTCCTGAAAGCTAGGTCTGCACTTTATCACAATATGTCAGTTAATTTAAATGAGATGGGTGTCTGTTGAGCATGGTAAACCCCTTCCTGTAGAATTGGACTGCTTATATTTTTAGTAGTTTTACAGAACCAGTGGCTTGAAGGGTGCAAACATAACACATGCTTTCTCCTTGTGGACTGGCTAGATTTATGAGATTGTTACGGGCATGCACTTCCTAAGCTCCGGAGAAAGCGGTAGCTTACTATAGTGACACTGGCCATATATTGCCTGCCGCCTATATGAATTAATTGCTTGCCTTGGGGAGCAGGAGATTGCCAGATCTATAGTGCAGTGTTCCACAGTTGGAGTAGAAGTGTAAGATGGGAAATAAACTTTGTCTCCTTTCTGGGAAGAGCTAACCATCCCAGGAGGGGGTTAATTCATAGAGCTGAAGTGCTTCAGCTGTAGTGGGACAACAAACAAATGATGGACGGAATGCTGACAATGCATACATTCTCCCCCAGTCAAGAGATCTGGGTCAAATCCATCGTTCTTTTGCCCACTACACCACCCCAGTTTAGACATGGCCATATGGAAATCAGTCTTGACCCTGTGCCTCATGGGAACAGTCCAGCCCGAACTGCCAAGCCATGTCTTCCCTGGACCGGAATCAAGCATCCTAGGACCGGTTTCTGGCTTTCAGCCGTCATCAGCCAGGATAGCTTGACTCCAGTGGCGTAGTGAGCACGGGTCCCACGTCTGGGAATACCCATCCCACTTAGGGCGAAAAGCGTTACAACAAACAAATGATGGACGGAATGCTGACAATGCATACATTCTCCCCCAGTCAAGAGATCTGGGTCAAATCCATCGTTCTTTTGCCCACTACACCACCCCAGTTTAGACATGGATATATGCAAATCAGTCTTGACCCTGTGCCTCATGGGAACAGTCCAGCCCGAACTGCCAAGCCATGTCTTCCCTGGACCGGAATCAAGCATCCTAGGACCGGTTTCTGGCTTTCAGCCGTCATCAGCCAGGATAGCTTGACTCCAGTGGCGTAGTGAGCACGGGTCCCACGTCTGGGAATACCCATCCCACTTAGGGCGAAAAGCGTTACAACAAACAAATGATGGACGGAATGCTGACAATGCATACATTCTCCCCCAGTCAAGAGATCTGGGTTAAATCCATCGTTCTTTTGCCCACTACACCACCCCAGTTTAGACATGGATATATGCAAATCAGTCTTGACCCTGTGCCTCATGGGAACAGTCCAGCCCGAACTGCCAAGCCATGTCTTCCCTGGACTGGAATCAAGCATCCTAGGACCGGTTTCTGGCTTTCAGCCGTCAACAGCCAGGATAGCTTGACTCCAGTGGCGTAGTGAGCACGGGTCCCACGTCTGGGAATACCCATCCCACTTAGGGCGAAAAGCGTTACAACAAACAAATGATGGACAGAATGCTGACAATGCATACATTCTCCCCCAGTCAAGAGATCTGGGTTAAATCCATCGTTCTTTTGCCCACTACACCACCCCAGTTTAGACATGGATATATGCAAATCAGTCTTGACCCTGTGCCTCATGGGAACAGTCCAGCCCGAACTGCCAAGCCATGTCTTCCCTGGACCGGAATCAAGCATCCTGGCAGTTCGGGCTGGACTGTTCCCATGAGGCACAGGGTCAAGACTGATTTGCATATGGCCATGTCTGAACTGGGGTGGCGTAGTGGGCAAAAGAACGATGGATTTAACCCAGATCTCTTGACTGGGGGAGAATGTCTGCATTGTCAGCATTCCGTCCATCATTTGTTTGTTGTAACGCTTTTCGCCCTAAGTGGGATGGGTATTCCCAGACGTGGGACCCGTGCTCACTACGCCACTGGAGTCAAGCTATCCTGGCTGATGACGGCTGATAGCCAGAAACCGGTCCTAGGATGCTTGATTCCGGTCCAGGGAAGACATGGCTTGGCAGTTCGGGCTGGACTGTTCCCATGAGGCACAGGGTCAAGACTGATTTGCATATGGCCATGTCTGAACTGGGGTGGCGTAGTGGGCAAAAGAACGATGGATTTAACCCAGATCTCTTGACTGGGGGAGAATGTCTGCATTGTCAGCATTCCGTCCATCATTTGTTTGTTGTAACGCTTTTCGCCCTAAGTGGGATGGGTATTCCCAGACGTGGGACCCGTGCTCACTACGCCACTGGAGTCAAGCTATCCTGGCTGATGACGGCTGATAGCCAGAAACAGGTCCTAGGATGCTTGATTCCGGTCCAGGGAAGACATGGCTTGGCAGTTCGGGCTGGACTGTTCCCATGAGGCACAGGGTCAAGACTGATTTGCATATGGCCATGTCTGAACTGGGGTGGCGTAGTGGGCAAAAGAACGATGGATTTAACCCAGATCTCTTGACTGGGGGAGAATGTCTGCATTGTCAGCATTCCGTCCATCATTTGTTTGTTGTAACGCTTTTCGCCCTAAGTGGGATGGGTATTCCCAGACGTGGGACCCGTGCTCACTACTCCACTGGAGTCAAGCTATCCTGGCTGATGACGGCTGATAGCCAGAAACCGGTCCTAGGATGCTTGATTCCGGTCCAGGGAAGACATGGCTTGGCAGTTCGGGCTGGACTGTTCCCATGAGGCACAGGGTCAAGACTGATTTGCATATGGCCATGTCTGAACTGGGGTGGCGTAGTGGGCAAAAGAACGATGGATTTAACCCAGATGTCTTGACTGGGGGAGAATGTCTGCATTGTCAGCATTCCGTCCATCATTTGTTTGTTGTATCAGCTGTAGTGGGAGGCAGGAGGTCTCCTCTGCTTAAACTGAAAGCAAACAAACAGACTTATCATTTCAGCTGCAGTGGGAGGCAAGGAGTCTCCTCTGCTATGATATCGAATGCGAAGGAACAGGACTGTCTGTTCGTTTGCTTTCGTTTTAGCAGAGAAGACTTCCCGCCTCTCACTGCCGTTGAAGCATTTCAGCTCCATGAATTAACCCCTTCCTGAGACGGTTAACATAACAAAAGCATGGGCAGGTCGCGCCCCATCGATTTTTTCCCCTCCCTCCCCCCTCCAACCATACCGGCTGCTCCAAGAAGACTTGCGACGACGCAGGGAACAAAGGTAAGATTAGAGTGGAGTGTGCGCCCCCCCAGGGGGGTGCGCCCCACAGATTGTAGAACTCTGTCTTAGATGGACACCAATGCTACAGTGTATGTTGTCGAAGCGCACAGATCCTATGTAGGTTTATAGGAACTACACAACAGTTATGACACCTGCGTTGAAGATCTTTCGGTTCCCGGCAATTTTGAGGACATTATAATTGTAGTTCTATTTATATAGCTCTTAATACAACTGATGACGCGCTAAGCACTTTTCGGGGAGTAGCACGCTACTCCGGAACCCAAAGGATTACAGGGAAATATAAGTTGTTAATTTGAGCATTGGGAATGCGAGTCTTGTTAGTTTGATTGAATGGGATAGAGGAGGGACGAGTTTATCTAGTGTTATTTGGAAGTTCATATTAGTTAGATGAGGTTTGGGGTGAGTCAAAGGAAGGATAGAGGAGGGAAGAGGCTAGAAAGGTTTTTTTTGGTGATCATAGCAGTGAAATGAGGTTTGGGGTTAGTCAAGGAGGAACAGTGGAGGGAAGAGTCTAGAAAGTAGTGGTAAACTCTGATGCCCGAATGCAATTCTGGGAGAGTTCTGTGTTTTGTCCATTCACAGTTTTGACTCGGGGTTACTGTGCCTGACGCAAAGCACATTGTGTAAAATGCAGATCATAGATATCAGTTTTATATCGATAGATAATTGGGCTGCTGCTTTTGACGATGAGATCATTTTGTTACTTCCAATTCATAAGAAGCAATCTTAATATAGCCCAATGATCTATTTACCAACATCAGGGAGAGACATGTATACTTTAGGTCCTGGATTTAGACCCTTATTGCTTTTTTCTCAATCTGTTGTTATTCTAAGATTGTAAAGAAGGGCTCCTTTGGGAGCTAATAAGGTCTTGTTAGTACAGACAACCCCAATCATTGTGTTACATTTTTGATCCTGACTTTATGATTCTCCCGAACATTCACTCAATATATAATGTCTACAAATATGTACAATGTCATTCCTACACTTTATAACCCTCATTACCTCATTAGCGTTTCCTGTAAATTGAGTTACACACTTGTATGATTTATTGTGTCTCTGTGTGTTATGTAAAGCGCTCTGACACCCTACACTGGGATGTGTAGCGCTATAAAAAAATGAAATAAAAATTAAATTAGTCTGTACTATTTAAATAATTATTAGTGTAATTACTCCTACAAACAGGTACATCTGGCATTTTTACAGTGCATGCACATCTCTTGAATGGAGGTGGAGAAGGGGGTTGCTGGGCTGAACAACGTCAAAAACACGCCTCCAAGTCATGGTTTTTCTAAGATACTTGTGAAGGGATAAGCTGTGTGCCTTTGGTTCCTTCCATTGCATTGGTGTCTGTCTAGGTATTATGCTCCAGATGGTTCCCAGTCAGGATGATACTTGTACCGAAGAAGGGATTATAGACCTTTAAAACAGGCCTTTGTTTGTGCCCTGCTGGAAGTGAAAATAAGAATCCCCCTCACTGCCTTCAGGTTACTGCAAGAAATGGAAATCAGACACTGTGCAGGCTCTGCTGAATATTGTGCCTGTGTTGGAAAATGGCACCATGACAAATTCATCATATTCCCCTGAGTCGGGCAGATCCCAGATCCAGCCCAGAAATAGCCGCCAGAAAAAGGATACCCATACTTTCCAGCACTGGTCCTTTTTATTGAATTTAAAAAAAAAAAATTTATTGAGCAGAAAAATAGAAAGAAATTCATTATGTCTCGGTTAATACTCAATATAAAATCGGAAAATAATTTAAGTACAGTGTAACAGCAATATATTTCAATCATAATGAAACATTAGCAAGAAGTAAAAATCTCCCTTGCCATAGAATGATATTATAATTCATGCCTCATAATAAGGAATTATTTGAGTGCAAAAAGCAGTAGACATCGTATAAGACCAATGGAAGGATAAACAACATGGATCAATCGCCAATTTGTTCCAAATTTTTCAAACCCTCGTAAACCTTTTCATCACACCAACCCTTTTGGCGTAGACATCTTTGAATTTACTTGTGCGGGTCATTTTCTTATGCCATTCTATATATGTGGGAACTCTACTTATCCTCCAATTCTGCAGAATCGAGGATCGTGCCACCAACGAAGTAATCAAAATAAAGGTTTGCATGGCTTTAATATTAGCCACCGTTAGCTTCTGTTTTGCCAAATCAAAAAGTGCCACAGCGAGCTCTTGGATGAGTTGGCTTTGTAAGTCTTGAATTAGGGCACCAAATATTTTTTCCCAGAATTGAGCCAGCGGTGGGCAAGTAAAGAAATTATGAAGCTAATCACCATCTGGTTGCTGGCACCCTTAAACATCTATCTTCCAATTCTATGGCAGGACCTGGAGGCGAAGATTATGCTTTTCCTTTCTTCGCTTTTACTCACAGCAGCCTTTTTTTCAAACAATAAGGTATTGAAACAAAACTACATTTCCTAGGGTACATTGGGAAAACCAAAGAGAAAACAGTCTATCCAATCAGGATGCCTCTGCGTGTATAACAGTCCCAGCGGACGCTCCTACTTCGCTGCTCCAGCAGCTTTCAGATAAATTCCTCTCTGTTTCCCTATTGTGCAAGGTTTATATATATTTCCGGTATTTAACTTGTAAAATTAATTCTCGTGGCTTAACAGCACCTTTTGCCAAGTACTGTGCTTTCATTTTTATGTGATTGCCTGCTTAATTGCGTTTTCTTTCAGGGACCGCAGGAGCTTCCACTGCTCCTACGCAGTTGTTCTCTGTGTATCGCTCGCACGCGTTGCAGTCAGCCGACAGCTAAGGGGCACGCGCATTACAGGCAACGCGCTCAGCACGCTTCTACCCCCTACAACCCCGGTAAGCGTCTCTTTCATTGTGTTCAAGTGAAGCGTGGTCGGCGGAGGTAACTGACACGGGGGAGGCTTAGCGAGAGCATTGCCTATTACTCGCATTCTCTAAAGTGACGCTTGTAAGCGAACAACGCCTGTAAAACGAGCACTTGGCTTTCTATTAATAGAGTTTCCTGACGCTTGAGAAGCGAGAACCTGCCCGGAGACAGATACCCGTACTAAGGTTAGAGAAAAGAGTTAACACACTAGTGGGACAGTCCCAGGCAGAATACTGTTTTCCCTAGAAAATAACAGGGAGGAAGTCCCACAACTGCACCGCTAAACACCATCAAGGGGGAATAACCCCTAGAATAGGGCACAAAGTTAGGTGTTTCACCTGACCAGCTTGCCCCACTACATCAAGCTATAGCAAAATGGAAAGCTTTGAGGGGGATGAGTATATGGAGGAGGAAGTAGTTACTTACCTCCCAATTGACTATCACTTCTGCGAAGTAATGGATGCCTCCATCATCAAGGCAGTATCACAGGTAGTGGCCCCCCTGGAGAAGAGACTTATGGCATTGCAAGCCCAATGCCAGAAACCTCTCAACCAGAGGGAAGACGTTGCGGGGTCTCATGCTCCTTTACCTCCAGGCAACCCTACCAAACCCAACCCAGACAAGCGTAAATGCACAGAGGGGTCAGGGGTAGATCTTGACACTTTTGAGCGTCTGAAAAGAGCATTTATTGATGCCCAACACATCCAAGAACCTTCAGTTCAGGGCACTCCTGGAAAACCCTCTCTGGTGTCCCCCAAGGTACTCCTGGAGATGGGGACGACTCCCCAAATACTTCTGACGGTGACTGGGAGCAGTCCAGATCCAGGCGCCCCAGCCTGTCCCCCCTTCCGGACTCGGAACCAACTGGCTCAAACCCGGACACGGCAGTAGACCTACTAGAGCTGAACGATCTACTGCAGCCACATTATTCAGAAAGGTTCCCAGCACCCAAAGTTGCATCCTATATGGCTAGCAGGCTTAGGAAACCCCTGGATAAGGAGGTGAGGAACTGCCTCAAGGCGGAATGTCCTCGGACGTCTTTAGAGGGGAAAATGGCTCTAACCCCGGAGATAGACGCGAAAATGGCCACCTTCCTCACCAAATTCGTTCGCAGCCCCAAAAAGGGCATTGACAGGTCCTGGCAGTCCTGTCAAGATAAGCTATTGGACATAGTAGGATCCTTGGCCAAAATAATGGACATGGCAGAGGATGCGAAGGCCTCCGGTCCGCTGATCTGCCCAAAGCCTTTTCTAGCTGGGCTCAGCGGACAATAATCTTGTTGGGGAATTCCAACTGCTTAATTTCTACAGATCGGCACTGATCCTTACTAATCAAGATCGACCCCAAAATAGGGGATCTCTCAACCTCCGAGGCAGGCACAGTCGCCCAGGGCAACCTTTTGGGGGACCCGTTTATTTGGGAGCTGGGGAAATTTGTTAATACATTCAATTCCCGAGATAAGGCTCAAACCTCCATTAAAAGAATATTTAATCCCTGTGTTTTTGCCAATACCAGCCGAGGAAGGGGGCCCTCCTCCAGCTGCTATCAGCAGCAAGCCTCCAGAGGAGAGCACCGCCGGTGCCAATATCAAGACTCCAGTGAATTCGGAAACTTCTACCAAATCAGAACCTACACCCATCGCAGAGGTGCCAGGGGCGGCCACAGGGGCCACAACAACGACAACAATTCACAAGGTGAGAACTCAAAGTGTAGAAGGCCTCCGGCTTGAGGGTTGGTTGGCATTATTCTTGAAGAACTGGGAATCCCTGTCTTCAGACACCTGGGTCCTTCAAACTGTCCAAGGGTTTCACATAGAGTTCTATGGGACCCCTGACCAGAGACACCGCCCCAGACCTTTGGTCTTTCCACGGGATCAGCAAACCCTGATCGATTTAGAGATAGCAGATCTCTTGGAAAAAGGAGCTGCCGTCCCCACGTCCAGACACCCCAATGGGTTCCTCCGCAATCTTTTCTTGCTAGAGAAGAGGGACGTAGGCCAACGTCTGGTGATCAACCTAAAGGACAACAGATGGACCCTATATTGTCACTTCAAAATGGAAGGCATTCATCTCCTCAGGGATCTTCTGCGGAGGAAGGACTGGATGGTGGTCCGTCCAGACTTGAAGGATTCCTATCTAGCCGTGCCGATTTTTCCGCCTCGCAGACGTTTTCTGCAATTTCAGTGGAAATCTCAGGTGTTTGAACTCACCTCTCGTCCGCCCCTTGGTGTTTCACCAAGTTGATGAGACCCATGGCAGAATTCCTGCAGGCACGAGTGTATGAATGATCGTCTATCTCGACGATATTCTCCTCATGAATCAATGTCCTCGAACTCTAGCCCTCCAATTGCAGAGGGCCGCAAACCTATTAGAGTCAGTGGGCTTCGTGATCAACACGCACAAGTCCATTCTGGTCCCGACTCAATCCATTCAATTTCTAGGATTCCTAGTCAACTCGGTAGAGGCGACCCTCAGTCTCCCTCCTCAGAAGTTGTCCAAAATCGGGCACGAGTTGTGGAGAACCTGACCAAACCTCAGATCACTTTAAGGCAATTGGCCAGCATAGTGGAGCTGTTGTCGGCTTCCATTCAAGCGATATTTCCGGGACCCCTCCATTACCGGGCACTACAGCACTTAAAGATAATGCATCTCCAGCAAGGCCTCTCCTATTCCCAACTGGTCCCGCTCTCAGCGGAGGCGATAGATGAGATCAGGTGGTAGATCTCCCATATGGAGACATGGACTGGCAGGGCGATTTTCGGCTCCCAACTGAACCTGGTGATCGAATCTGACGCCAGTGGTTTGGGGTGGGGTGCACGCTGCGGCGAATTCTATACCGGAGGAAAATGGTTTTCCGGTGAACAAATCCTTCATATCAACTGCCTAGAATTGATGGCAGGCTTGTTCACACTCAGGTGCTGGTCGAAGAATAAGATTCAGTGCACAGTCCTACTGAAGATGGACAATGTAGTGGCGGTCCGTTACATCAATCATCTCAGGGGCACTCGCTCAAAGGCCCTGGTGGACCTTGCCCGGACTCTATGGGAGTACTGTTTAACTAATCACCTATCCCTGACGGCAGAACACCTTCCAGGCCAAGCCAATCAGATAGCGGATTGGCACTCTTGTCATTTGCGGGACGTCAGCCTGTGGAAACTGAACCCCTCAATCTTCAACCGGCTTCAGGAATGTTGGGGCCCATTTTTTATGGATATTCTTGCCTTCCACCTAGACTTTCAGGTGGAGAGGTTCTGCAGCTAGAGGCCAGATCCATTGGCAGTGGCGACGGATGCCTACGTCCAAGACTGGAGCCTGGAATGGGCGTATGCATTCCCTTCATTTGCTATATGTCAGCCCAAGTGTGCAGGCAGGTGGCGGATCTGGTCGTGATCGCTCCAGTCTTGAGGTCACAAGCCTGGTATCCAGTGATGATGGAACTTTCCTGAGATTTTCCAATCCCTCTACCCCTAGATCCAGATCTCCTGAGAGATCCCCAGGGCAATCCTCATCCCTTGATAATGGCAGGTTCCCTCCGGCTAATGGCTTGGAGGATTACCGGGAATGATGGAAAGTCCAGGGAATTTCAATGGAGGCTGCCGCACTCCTCGCCAAGGCCTGGGCGGAGAGCACCACCAGACGATACAGATCGGCGTGGTCTAGATGTGTATGTTGATGTCTCCAACGGCAAATGGATCCCTTGGTGGTGGAGGTTGTTCACATCCTGAATTTGTTAGCGAACATGGCCTCACAGGGCTTAGCTTACAGGTCCATTAACACCTTCAGATCAGCAGATCAGCGGGACACCTTCCAATAGATGGCCGCCCGGTAGGGGAACATCCTTTGGTATGCAAACTCCTAAGAGGTATTAGATTATCACTCCCTTCAGAGCCTAGATACTCTGTGCTATGGGATGTGAACAATGTCCTTAATCTATTCACTACCTGGCCTTCCAATAGATACTTGTCTAGAAAAAAACTGTCAGCGAAATTGGATCTATTGCTTTGCCTCATATCCTGTCGCAGAGTCTCTGACATGTGGGCTTTGGATATTTAAGGTAGGATTTTTACTTCAGAAAGGGTAACATTTCATATTTCTCGCTGAATGAAATGCAACTCTAGAGTGGTGTCTTACCCAGAGTTTCAGTAGGTGCCAAAATTATGTGTGGTCCGGACCCTTAAAATGTACAAGCTGGTCACAGACGAGCTTTGTCCCCACGGGGAAAGACAACTGTTGATTGCTTTGACCAAACCTCACAGAGCGGTTTCCTCCCCTACGATTGCCAGATGGATAACATGGGTAATGCAAGAAGCGGCGATTCATTCCTCTCAGTTTGGCGCCCACTCAGTCAGAGGAGCCATGACTTCTAAGGCCTTCTCCCTAGGAACTCGTTTAGAGGATATTCTCAATGCAGCAGGCTGGTCTTCCGATTCCACATTTGAATAGTTTTACTTCAAACCGGTATCTTCTCAGGCAACCGTAGTGGTGAACCAACTTTAAACTAGCCTAATCCTCGCCTCCCGGTCCTGCCATAGAATGAAACATTTCCTACCTATCATAACGGAAAGTTTTAATTCTATTAAGGACACGGAGGCGAGGATTAGCCCACCTGTTTAGCCAGGGATAAGCTCCCACCCACAGTAAGAGTTGGATCTCAAGGTTATAATATTCAAAAATGATTAGACGTAACCTAACTTAATCATCCTGATTTGTTAAGGTTTGCAGTAAAGTTTATCTAAGGATTGTTATGCCATTGATTAAGATGTTCTATAATGGAAGTGACTGACTGGCACACGTTGAAGAGAGTATCTCAAATTTCTCTTTATGCATCTTTCCAGGATCGGAGTTCACTAAAGAGGAGGAATGTTAAGATGGAGAAGCTGTGTTTGCTGGAAAAAAGAGGAAGAAGGAGAGTCTGCAGAGACCGTTATACACGCAGGGGCATCCTAATTGGAAAGACTGTTTTCTCTTTGGTTTTCCCACCTTGCCATGGGAAATGTAGTTTTGTTTCAATGCCTTGTTGTTTAAAAAAAGGCTGCTGTGAATAAAAGCGAAGAAAGGAAAAGCCTAATCCTCGCCTCGGTGTCCTTAATAGAATTGAAACTTTCCATTACGATAACTAGGAAATCTTTAATGCTGGGTACATTCTATGTAAGGCGTTAGGGGTGTAGTATGCCATCCATCTTGAGAAAGACATCTGCTTAAAGTCTGCAGCCCTTAAGGCTTTACTACCAAGTTGCGAGATTGTTTGCCACTCAACCTCAGAAAAGAAGCACTGTGTTCTCTCAGAAATGTGTGCCAAGAAATTATTTATTAGATGGTTTTCCCCTTGACTCTGCAGAGATCTATACCAGTTGCTCACTCTGTTCAGCCTAGCTGTATACATACAAAAAAAGGGCTTACTACGATCTCCACACCTTGCTAAAATTTTGTGCCAAGTGATGCACATTCCTCCCAAAAGAAAATGGCAGAGCTCTCTGTAGCCATTTAAATTCCAAAACCTTAGTCTATATGCCATGGGTCTCCAGACCCAGTCCTTCAAGGACCTGGGGGCCTTCATACTCTCCTTTCAAGAAGGACAACTTGTAATGGGTGGGGATTTCAATGCAGTTGTATCGGGCCTACTTGACCGATGTCCACCACGAGATATCAGTGCAGCGAGCAGTTGGCTCTCTAACTTCCTCGAGGCCTTTGGCCTCACGGACATTTGGCGGGTGCGCCACCCTGATCTCAAATAATACACTTTCTACTCGGGGTCACATCGCACCTTCTCCAGAATCGACTATATCCTTATGCCCGTGCAACAGAACACGACCATAAAAGAAATCAGACATCTGGCAAGGGGCATCTCCGATCACTCCCCACTGTGGGTACACCTAACAGTCGGAGACAAAAGGGTCGGTTGTGTAGCGCCCATTAACCCGTGGTATCTCCACAACCCCGAAGTCAAAACTACACTCATACTAACTTGACCATTACTTCCAGGACAATGAAGGCACAATCGACTCCGCTACCACCCTCTGGGAGGCGTTTAATACGGTCATTAGGGGTCATGCTCTCTCGGCCATAGCCGGGTTGCGCAAAGAAAAGGACAAAGAGATGACTTGTATTGAGCATGACCTCCTCGAGGAGGTGGCGAAGGAAGGGGAGGATCAAGTCGGCCTCCATAACCTGCAACTGAAGACGGCAGAATACAAAGAAGTCGCTACTGATGCGGCCAAAACCCTCGTAAGGGACATAGATGGACGCTTATACAACCAAGGAGACAATGCAGGCAAGCTGATCGCTTGGTTGGACAAGAAAGAGAGGGCGAAAAGACTGGTACCAGAGCTCAAGAGTAGCACTGGCGCTGTATTGACGGAACCCCACGACATTGTGCTTGAATTTGCAAATCACTTCAGACAGGTGTATCAGAGCAGTTCGGAACTACCGGAGGCGGACTCCTCCGCACTTCTTGTAGACATCCGACTGCCTATCCTTACAGACTCCGATAGGGAATCTTTAGATAGTGCACTGACAAATGATGAACTTGTCACAGCAATAAGAAGTCTCCAACCTGGGAAAGCCCTGGACTGCCCATTGAACTTTACAAGCTTAAACCCGACAAGCTAGCCCCGTACCTTAAGAAAATGTTTGCGGACAGTAAAGAACATGGCCTACTCCCACGTGACCAACGTATCGCCACATTGGTTACCATATACAAGGAAGGGAAGCCGAAGGATGAATGCTCCTCCTATAGACCTATCTCCCTATTAAATGCGGAACCCAAATTCCTGGCCAAACTGCTGGCGAACCGGCTAAGACAGGTTATAGACAAATTGGTCCACCCTGACCAGTCGGGCTTCATGCCACACCGTAACACCGCGCTCAATTTGCGAAGGTTACACAGAGTACTGGGGCGCCTGGCCACCATTCAGGAAGATGCAATAGTAGTCTCTCTAGACGCCACCATGGCATTTGATACACTCGAATGGGCGTATCTAATAGCGGTCCTCAAGAAGCTGGGCTTCGGCCCCAATTTATTGGGTGGGTGCGGCTCCTCTACGCGGAACCATTGGCCAAAGTTGTAGTAAAAAACAAAGTCTCTGAGGTGTTCACCCTTGGCAGAAGAACTCGACAGGGGTGTCCCCTCTCGCCCCTACTTTTCGCCCGGTCCCTCGAGCCATTAGTGGCCTGGATACGACAAGACCCCTCCATCAGGGGACTCAAGTGGGCGGAGGGGTGGGAGGATCGAATTTCCCTCTACGCAGATGACATCCTCCTGTATCTTGCCTCTCCCCGGAAATCACTGCGAGTTGTCCTAGATATCTTCACAAATTTCGGGAGAAACTCTGGCTATAGAATTAATTGGAGCAAGTCGCTGTTATATGTTCTGCACGGAGATTCCCCCCTGCCAAGGGACTGCCCCATCCTGACAGCAACAGATGGATTTAAATATCTAGGTATTTTCATCACTACTGACGTTAAACTCCGCTATGAACGCAACCTTCTCCCCCTCCACAGAGGTTCAAACGAGACACCACGACCTGGAAGACGCTGCCACTGTCACTATTGGGACGAGCAGCGCTCTTTAAAATGATGACATTACCGCGTTTCCTCTATGCCCTCCAGAACTTCCCAGACCTAGTTCAGCCCGAGTTCTTCAAAGACATCGAAAGCACCCAAAGAGATCTACTATGGGATGGTAGCCCGCGCATAGCGCTTCACAAGCTCACACTTGGATGGTATGAGGTAGGCATAGGATTCCCCGACATTAAAAAGTATTACTGGGCGGCACACCTCGCAGCCATCAATCACTGCACTTACCGCGTTGGTGACGACCTGTGTTACAGAATGGACAAATGGATACTCCCAAGGGACAGCTTCACTAGGGCGCTCTATTCCAGGTGCAACAAATACTCACTAACAGGACCTACACAACACTCAGTCCAGCTCTGGCATACGGTCAATCGTAGCTTAGGCTGGGCCAAAAGGCTCAAGCTAGTCCCTCCACTGTGGGATTCCGAGTGCTTGGGTACACTTGGGCGGACAAGGGGCTATGATAAATTGGACCTAATTGGGCTCTCCCGCATTGGGGATCTTTGGGGAGTGAACGGGGTGGTCTCATTCGCCTCACTCCAACAGACACACGAGCTAGCGGACTCAGAATATTTTAGATACATACAAGTCAGACACTCCCTCCAGACTAACATCCCCACCGGGTCCTCCCCTCCAGAATCCTCTCCTCTGGAGGATAGATTGCTGGATGGATATTTTACGGACAAAGCCATCTCCCTCATGCACAAAAAGCTCATTAACAACACCCCAGACCCCTTAATATCACTGAGGGAAAGATGGGGGCGGGACGGCCTCGGGTTAGATTATGAAGAATGGCAGGAAGCACTGTCCTCTCCTAGGGAGGTTGCTATTTCATCCAAACTGCGGCTTGTCCAGTAAAAAGTTTTACACCGAATCTACATCTTCGGTCCTAGGCTGGTGCTGATAGGTAGGGTTGACGAAGGATTGGGTAAGAGACAATGTGGATTAGAGGGCTCCTTTATGCATATTATTTGGGAATGTGCGATGATTCAAGACTACTGGAAAAAAGTACACAAATGTATGAGTGCAGTCTGGGGAGTGGAAATTCGGCATGAAGCCAATAGGTGCCTCCTAAATGTGTGGGAGCCCACGGACCTTAACACGAAGGGCAAACTTTGGATGACTCTTGGCCAAATGGTGGCCAATCAGAACATTGCCCGTCTGTGGGGAGCAGCTGCACCACCAACACTGAGTGCCTGGAAGGCAGATATGGACTGGTGTATGATAAGGGAAAAGACTGTGTATGTTGCACATGGCTGCCCCTGAAAATGGATAGCTGTTTGGACTAATTAGAATGTGTATCGTGGCAATATCTGTGAACCCTCTCTTGTCCCCCCCCTAGACGAACCGGTATCACCTTGATATGCATGACTAGTGAGCCTCTTTTCCTGCCATATGTAGCATTAAATGCCATGTACTTATTCGACTTTAAAATATTTGATACTGCTGCAACCAAAGATTAATTGTAAGCAATGACCAAAACCTTTTGTTTAATAAAAACAGTTTTAAAAAAACGAATTCCAAAACCTTAATTGACTGGACAGGATTTGTAGACCTAAAACTTTACATTCCTTTAACTGGAGATATCCATAACTGGCCACGGACGAGTTGGAAGTAGAGAGAGACTAGAGTCTAATACAGAGGTCCTGTAATTTATTATACCTCGTTCTTTTTGGGAGTTTGGCCGTTTTTATAAAACCCAGAAGCTGTGATCCCTCGTCCTATACCATTCTATTAATAAAAAAGTCCTCTAACAACGCCCTTCAATCCGATATACAAACCAAAAAATCGAGGAGGGAAGCTTCGTAGTATACACATATCTGGGGCAGTGCCAACCCGCACGGATTTACTCCCAATTGTAGAACTGGATATTTGTCCCTAGGTGCTTTTTTATTCCAAAGAAACTGACGAAAAAGAACATCCAGCTTTTTGACATAGGCTAAATTCACTTTTATCTGAACATTCATAAATAAAAAAATGAATAAAGGCAAAATTGACATTTTGATAAGGGCAACCCGGCCAATAAGAATAAGAGGGAGAAAAGACCAGCGATCAAGTAGAGCCCTATTTTTTTTAAGGTAGACTCATAGTTCAGCCTATAAAGTTCTGCATAGGAATTAATTACATAAACTCCTAGATATCGAATCGGATTGATCGAGACCACTGGACACTCAAACCTAACAGAGAAATTATCAGCTGAGGTGTTAAAAATAAGAGTTTCTGTTTTATTATGATTGATATTGTACCTGGCAATAGATTGAAACTGCTGGAACTCGCCCCAAATTGTATTTAAGTTTAACTCATCAGGCCTGAGATACAAAATTATATCGTCTGCAAATAATTCCAGCTTGGCCATGCCTTCCATTGGGGCTATGATTGCCTGATTGGCCCTTATCCTGGCTGCCAATGGTTCAATGAAGAAGGTAAAAAGTACAGGTGATAAAGGACAACCCTGCAAAGTGCCCTGATTTATATCTATAGTTCCGAGCATGCTGGAATTCAAATATTTTTGCCTGTGCACCCTTGTCTATATTGTATAGTATATTGATGATATTACCGGGAAATCCAACCCTTTTAAGTGCAAATGGGTATCCCAGTTAACAAGGTTGAATGCGTTTTCGGCATCGACCATCATTATATAAGCAGGTATCAAATTAGATTTTAAAAAAATCAATGCCATGTATTAGAAAAGTGGTATTAGCTGATATTTGCCGTCCTGGTAAAAAGCCAGCCTGGTCTTTATGAATTATTTTCTGGGCGACAGGCTAAATTCTGTTGGCCCAGACTTTGATTAAGATTTAATAATCAGAATTTAGGAGACTATTATGTCTAAATGAGTTAACATCACGGGGATTCTTCCCTTTTTTAACAAAACTAACAATAATTGATTCCTTAACTATCTGGGGAACCTCTTTGCCATTTTTCACTGGATTAAAAAGCTCCACTAAAAACGATAATAATTCTTCCTGAAAGACTTTGTAAAACTCAACTGGAAACCCATCGTTCCCGCAGGCCTTTCCTGATGGCATTGTCGCATTCACTTGGACAAATTTCTAGTGCTGTAATATCAGTTACTAATGCCTCAGTCTGACTACTTGACATTTCCGGTAGATTGATATCTAAGAAATACTGATGTTTGGCCTATTGTGGAACCGTATACTTTGTGGCATAAAGATTTTTATTGTGAGTAAGGAATATTTTTGCAACCTCCTCCTTATCTATTGCCAACACCCCGACCTCGGTTGCTGTAGTTCGGTAACTTTAGCAGCGTCCAGATTCACCCTAGATGACCAGGCCAGGCCAACAATTTTCCGACAATCTGACTTTCTTCATAGACTCGTCCTGCTGCTCAAAACTGAAAATAAGTGAATGTGAGTGTACATGCATGCAACGCAATATTTGGAGGACTACAAACATATCCTAGATAATTTTCGCAACCATAGCTATAGGTATGATTTGAAAGCAGTTATTTAATTTTTTACAGAATTTCAAAGGCAGTAGTTCTCTGAATTAATTAAACAGACTTTAATTAACTTTGTATTTAATATGATTCAAGTAAATTAATGTAAACAATGTATCAAGGTATGATTAGTGTATCATTTAAGATATCACCCTAATTTGAACAAAAATGATGTTGCATTTTTTGTACTTTCTGATAGGAAATTAGAGTGAACAAAGAGCATAGAGAAATGTTTATGAACTGTTAACATTGTGGGCATTATTTAATGGAACCCCATTTGTTATTTTCTATTGGCATATGTTTTCAAAGGGGCATCTATTGCCCTGTTTACTCCGAATCAAATAGGTACGGCCTACCTTTGTGGCACCAATAATCCCTTTGTGTTTACATTTTTTTTTTTAAACATTTTTGATTGATTACACCTGTAAAGGTAAAACAAATTAAACTTGTGGCAATCTCCAGATACACCACATTACAATACTTTTGAGAGGGGACGGTATAGTTCAGTTGGCCACGGTCAATACAGCTTGGCAATGAAAATAGTTTGTGGCCAGGATCATAAAGTGTAGGGAATTGATAGCCTCCAGAGGTGTTTTCTGGGTCTTCACCCCCTAAATGTTGAGCTGAGGTTCCATCCCTGCTGGTTGGCTATCACGTTCCTCTCAGATTTTGCCTCCAAAATTCTTTCCATTGACCCCTTGCCTTGGAGAATTTTTGAGTGCATCCTCAGGCTAGATAAATAGTCTCTTCTGCTCATATGCACCAGTCCATGTTGTAGACCCTTCGATTCACCTCGGGAACTGCCCTGCTGCCCCACGGCTGAACAGTGTCTCTTTTGGCCACAATCAGTGCAATGTTACAGCATTATAAGGAATAGCTGCGGTGTAAGCCTTACCAACTCCTCTATGGTGCGGAATACTAGTTGTCCTAATCTGGACCAGAACAGTTGGATAACTGGGCACTCCCATATAGTGTGGACCAAGGAACTCAACATATGGCAGCCCCGAATACATTTATTAAAGTACACCCTTCCTATCTTATACAAATGTGTTCCAGTAAATTAGCCTTATACAGGATCTTCATGTGCAGGAATCGAAAGCCCAATCTGAACACAAAGCTTCTCTTGGGTACCTGTAGGCCTCCCTCCAGTCCCTGTCATTGAATGTTCCGAACTCTACTTCCCATCTGTGCCTGAGAGCAACAATAGGGCCATTGGTAAGCAATGTCCTATAAATTTGGGGAATCACATATATAAGAAGTGGTGCCGCCAGGAGCCTAATCTCTAGTGGGAATTTCTCTTCCATGGATTCAAGGAGAGGTCCATATTGGTCGGTAAGCTCATATTATTGTTGGAATTCTTCTTACAACATTAGGCCTGCAGGGTCCCATACGCCCCACAAGTTGGATATGCCTAGGAGATCCCATTTTCGAAAACCCTGAAGTCTGGTTAGGTCCGACATTAGGGCTGAGTCCCAAAGTGTTGTTTCTAATGTGAGTTTTCCCTGCCAGCCCAGCACCCGAGTTGCCTCTGGACACATTTTAATAACTGTTGCTATTGGAGTAAACCGCCAACCCACACCACCCCCACCATACAGCTTCTTAGGATATCCTACAGTAGTTTTGGCTCTCCTGTCTGCCACCAATGTCGTTTGCTGTAGTTCAACAGATCCAAAGTCATTCATTTAAGAAGTTGTAAGACCCATTAATAGACTTTCAGGGTGGGCACTGCTATGCCCCCTCATAAGATGATCTCATCAGTGTGTGCAGGGCGATCCTAGGGGTTCCCTTGTCCTTTTAGTAACCTTGTTACACTATTTACTTTCTGAACAAAGGAGTGCAGGACCGCATAGGACGGATTTTGTAGTATATAAAGGAATTTCAGCTGGGAGATCATTTTATAGAATGCTGCCTAGCCTATCACTGATAGCGGCAGCTTTCTCCAGTGGGGGACATCCGCCTTATATTCTTCAAGGATCCTATCTAGGTTGCTACACATAACTACAGCGCGATCCGCAGTGATGCATACCCCTAAGTATGTGAACCCCATACAGGCATATAAGGTTCTGCCTGGTCAACCTGTGTGGCATGAACCCTGATTGGTATGGATTTATAAGTTAATCTATTACTTGATATATGTGGTTGACTAATAAATTGGCCAATATTTTAGCTTTGGGGTTCAGCAGCGATATAGGTTGATAAGAGGAGCAATCTTCCAGCGGTTTACCATTTTTATAAATGAGGGTGATATTGGCTATACTAAGGTCCCTGGGTAGGGTTTCCTCACCTCTTACCTCATAGAACATCTGTGTGAGAGGTTCTGCGATCTCCACCCCCCTCAGGTATTTGAAGAAATCTGTGGGTGGCCAATTTGGACCCAGCATCTTTCTCGAGTGCATTTATTTAATAGCTCAGTCACATCTATTTTCTGGTCTAACTGGGCCGTATCTTTCCTTGTCAGGACTCAGGTGAGGAGTTCCCACATGACTGTTACCATCGCTTTTGGAAAGTATTTCAACTTAGACCAGTATAGACCCTCCAGGTTGTGTGGTGAAGGCCTGTGTGATGGCCATCTCTAACTCCAGTACGGTACTGGTTTCTGTCAAGATGCGCCTCATCCTCATCCATCTTTGGCCCTCGACTCTCTGCGCAAGCTAGGCCAGCAGTTTGCCTGCCTTGTTTCCCACCTCATAGAGCCTGTGTTGCTTCGCTCGGAAGAGTGCCTCTGTTTCTTCTCCATCAGACTATATTCATCCCTTAGGCCGAAGGCACGCCAAAGGCAAGCCCGTCTGCGCCTGTCCGCGACCCGACTGCGGCCAGCGCCAGGACCCCTGGCTCTCCGGCCCGCCAGTGCTACAGCTCCTCGGCTCTCAACGATCTCACGCCAGCAAGAACTTCAACTGCAAACTCTCCTCACCTCTCGACACCCACGGACCTTTCACCTGCTGTCACTGCCACCACTCCTTCACCTTCGCCGAGACCCATGACCCCCCACCTCCCTCCAGCAACAACTTCCACGCACCCCAAACCTTGAGATGCATCCTCCTCACGTCCGCTCCCTCCACAAACACGCCACGGAAATCTGGGAACTCCTTGACAGCACCGCCCCGGACATCGCCTTCCTCACAGAAACCTGGACGAACGCCGCCTCCGGCCCAGACATCGCGATCGCCATCCCAGAAGGATACAAGTTCAACCGGAAGGATCGCCCCAACCGTCCCGGAGAAGGCACCGCCATCGCTCACAAGACTAAGCTCCGTCTGAGAAACTACTCCAACCGGCCCACAGACCTGATGGAACACCTCCATTTCAAGATCCAGACCAACCCGTTCTCCACCCTTAGAGGCACCCTCATCTACAGACACCCCAGACCCCTTCGCCGACTCCATCACTGACATCATCACACCGCATGCCATCACCTCCACCGATTTCACGGGACTAGGAGACCTCAACTTCCACCTCGACATCCGCTTGGACCCCCAACTCCGCCGCCCTCCTGGACAACCTCCACACCATCGGACTCAAGCAGATTGTACCGGAACCAATGCACACAGCTGGTCACATCCTCAATCCCGTTTTCACAGCAGGGAACTCCATCACCTTCAGCCACTCCTCCGAACTCCCATGGACGGACCACCACTGTGTCCACTTCACCTTCAAATCCAACATCCCCCGCAGACGCCCGCATCCGCTCCAACGCAGGAATTGGAACAATATCCCTGACGTCCATCTCGCCAACGCCCTCAGCACCTCCACTCCCACCACCACTGACGATGACCCCACCACCGCTGCCCTCACCCTACACAACTGGATCACCGACTACGCCAACACCATCGCCCCCTCAAGAAAGCCTCCAAGTCCCACGGCAAGAAAGCCAGCTGGTTGTCCACCAAACTCCAGGACACCAGACGCACCTGCAGACGACTTGAAAAATTGTGGAGGAACTCCAAAACCCCGACTGACCTCTACAACTTCAAAACCACTACCACGGCCCACCACAAGCTCATCAGACTCTCCAGGAAGGAAGCACTTCTGGACAGAATCTCCACCAATGCCCAAAATAGCAAGGAACTATTCGGTATCATCAAAGAATTCACCCAACCCAACAGCGAGTCCACAGACATCACCCCCTCCCAGGACCTATGCAACAGACTCAGCACTTTCTTCCACTACAAAATCAAGACCATCTATGACAACTTTGATGTCAACAACCCACACGAGGAATCCCCTCCCACCACTCCCAACAGAACGCAACCGACACTGAACAGCTGGGCCGCCCTCAGCACCGAAGACACTGAGGATAATGAAGGCCACTCATTCCGGGGGCCCCCACTGACCCCTGCCCCCTCTACAGGAAAGTCGCAGACATCATCGCCCCCGAACTTCAACAAATCATCAACCGCTCCTTCAAGACTGCCTCCTTCCCCGACGACTGAAAACAAGCAGAGATCAACCCTCTCCTGAAAAAACCTTCAGCGGACACCACCGACCTCAAGAATTTCAGACCAATCTCCCTACTCCCCTATCCGGCCAAAGTCATGGAAAAGGCCGTCAACCACCAACTCGCCGTCTTCATCGAAGAAAACAACCTCCTCGACCCCTCACAATCAGGCTTCAGGAAGAACTACAGCACAGAAACCACAATCCTCGAAGCAACTGACGACATCTGTGCCTTGACAAAGGAGAGACTGTGGCCCTCATCCTCCTTGACCTCTCCGCGGCCTTCGACACCGTCTCTCACCGCACCCTAGCCCGCAGACTCCATGACGTGGGTATCCAGAACAAGGCCCTCGACTGGATCCTCTTTCCTCTCCGGCAGAACGCAATGAGTCAGACTCTCGCCATTCCACTCAGAACCAACACCAACCACCTGCGGAGTCCCACAAGGGTCCTCCATCAGCCCGACCCTGTTCAACATCTACATGGCCCCTCTCGCAGCCATCGCCAGATCCCATTGACTCAGCATCACATCATACGCGGACGACACCCAACTCATCCTCTCCCTATCCAACGAGCCCAACATCATCAAACGCAACTTTCAAGATGGATTGGAAGCCGTCGACAGATGGATGAAGAGTAGCTGCCTTCAACTTGACACGGACAAAACAAAGATACTCATCATGGGGCCACACACCAACACCTGGAACCACACCTGGTGGCCCCCCGCCCTCGGGGAGCCCACGGACCACGCACACAACCTAGGGATCATCCTGGACTCCGAACTCAAAATGGACCGCCAGGTCAACTCCATCACCTCCTTCTGCTACCACACCCTCTGCTTATTCCGCAAGACCTTCAAGTGGATCCCCCCCGGATATACGGAAAACGGTCACACACGCCCTCATCAGCAGAAGACTAGACTACAGCAACACACTCTACGCCGGGATCAACAAGAACATCACCCGCAAGCTCCAGAATATCCAGAACGCCGCTGCCAGACTAGTCCTCAACCTACCACACTACTGCCACATCAGCCAACACTTACGGACCTTGCTTTGGCTTCCCGTCGAGAGGAGGATCACCTTTAAGCTTCTCACCCACGCACACAAGGCCCTCCACAACGCAGGGCCCGCCAACCTGAACTACCGCCTCGTGTTCCACGCTCCCCAGTGCTCTCTCCACTCGGCACAGCTCTCCTTCACAACTGTACCTTGAACCAAGTAAAGCAGAACAGGAGGGCGCTCCTTCTCCCTCCTCGCGGACAAGGCATGGAACTCCCTCCCTCTCCACCTCCACATTGCTCCCCAAATTCCTAAAAGACCTCAAGACCTGGCTCTTCGATGGAACTCAGTGACCCTGCAGGTTCGGCGGAACCACCCCTACCCTCCCTCCCTCAGCACCTTGATACCCGTTCCGGGTGAGTAGCCCGCACTATACAAACCTATGATTGATTGATTTGGTGCAACAGATCCCTACTTGGGTCTTGTATGTACTCAGCTTCTTTCTGGCCCAGCAGCTGTTCTAAATCTTGAACATCCCTTTCATTTTCTTGCCATTTACCTGACATAGTGGCTATAAGCTGCCCCCAATGAATGCCTTCTACGCTTCCCAGGGAGTCACCCCGAGTCCACCGTCCCTGACTTCTCTTTGAAGTAATCATCTGTAGCTTACCTCACTTGAACCCTGGATTTCCAGTCTCGCAGGACCCATGGATCCAGTCTCCATTCTGACTCTGATTGTCCCTGGGTTAGTGTGTAATACAACATGGTTGTGAGTGGAGAGTGGTCAGATGTTCAGTGAGGACAAAAGCGTGTGTTCCCATATCTTCCCCCCAGTGTTAGCGGAGTGAAGAGGTAATCAAGTCTGGAGAACGAGTATCTGTTACTTGCCACATAGGAGTATTCCCTTGCATTAGGGTGTACATTTCACCAGAGGTCCAGTAGACCAAAAGCAGTCAGAAAGTGTTGCAATTGTTTATCTTCATGACTTGGGGGGGGGGGGGGGGTTAAGCTGTCCTAAACATGTCCATTTCATGATGTAATGTTAGTAGCCAAATGGACCTGTGTTACCCATGTCCCCATGCATCCCAGCATAACCAATTGTATTCCCAGAGGGAAGTACATGGATGTCACTAATATCCTCTCCCCATTCCACTCCCAATATTGCTACATAACATCCCTCACTATCTGTCCAAACCCAGGTGATTGATAGTGGGAGCAATCTGCGCTCCGGAATGCCCACCCCACTTGAGCCAGAGGTGAACCCACAATAGGCTACAAACGTATTATCAGCCCCGCATATAAAGCCACAGTTTCAAGTTTAATAATACTTTATTTATACAGTCAAGTCCATCAAAGTAAGAACAGCATAATATAAATGTGATTAAAATGAATACAATACATACAAAGGCATGAAGACTCAATCAATTCATAAATGGCTTTTAAGCCATAGATAGGGAGGACATGGTAATGTAAATGAATGTCTGACAAAATACCCAACTATTTTAATGACATGCATACAAAAGGCATAAAGACTCCATGAATGACACAATCAATTCAAAGAATAGGTTTAAGCCATAGATAGGGTGTGACATGGTAATGTAAACAAATGTCTGACAAAATACCCAGCTATTTTAGTGACACACAAGGAACAGTGTAAATAAAGCAGCCAGGTTGAGCCATGTATGCTGAGTAATGAGCAAGTAAAATCACAGTTGTTGTCCACTAAGTGTGTCTCCTGGAGGTAAATCAAATCGAGGTCATGCCTTTTGAGAAAGTCGCTCACCGTCCCCCTCTTTAGTTTATGTCCCAGCCCATTAACATTCCATGTTAGGATCCTAGATCTTTGCTGACCTGCCATCGTGTAGAGACTAAATGTGTTTAGATTGCCAGACTGCTGGCCGACCCCATAATGCTCTTGTTTGGGAGTTGTCCCAAAGCTGCCAAATCACCCCTAGGCCTCCCAACTACAATCCCCCACCCAGCTGCCTCATTCTGCAGGCTTACAACTACCTTCTGACCCAATGCTTGAGGCGCCTGTCGCTCATGTCTATAAAGATTTTAACTTGTCAAACCTAATGAAATTGGTAAACTAAAAGTTCAGCTGTTCCTTAGGTCGTCTTGTGACCCAATGATGACGAGAAAACAGTACATGGGTAAAACAGGAGCTTGGCATCATGGCTCTGTTCCAGAATCTCTCACCCACCTTCAGGTCTTCCTGGCATACCGGAGATAAGTTATAGTGATCAAGTGCCAGCGCTTTCAGGGTCGTCTGTTGACCGCAGCATGGTTGGGTCTTCTTCCTTAGGTTGTGGTGACGTCAGTCCTGTCCACCACATTGATGTTGTTCCCTCGCCTGAGTGCCGTGGGAATGGGCGCCTCCCGCACTGTTTCTCACATTCGACTGGGTGCAAGCCCTCCAGCCAGTTTCAGACCTCCTCTGGCTATGTAGAGTACCATGATTTACCCTCTGATAGAATCTTCAGTTTGCTTGAAAATAACACTATGTATTGAACATACAGTTTCCGTATTTCTGCCGTTGTACTGTCAAAGGATAGTCGCTTTGCTTGCACCTCCTGTATGTAGTCCAGGGTCAACATAACTGTACAGTTCTTGCAATTTATTGGGCCGTTTTGGCATACAACTCTGAGGATAGCGTCATGGTCCCTATAGTTGAGGACCCTGGCTATCATTGGCTCTAAGGAAGTAGTCCCCATATAATCCCCAATTCATATTTTTTTTATTAAGTGTATCGTATTGGGATACATCATATCATCAAATATCTCAATATTCCAATTAGTAATGTCCTTTTTGGACCTACCCAAATTGTACATATATTTTATCCATCCTACCCCATTGGGCCTAGTATTTCTGTATCTCCCAATGTCATAACTCTTCAAATATGACTATAAAATCAAACTGAGCTATATGTCTGGGGAGGGGGGACAAAATTCATTCAGTTTGTCATACTAATCCCAAGTGAGAATCTAAAATATCCTGATTAATGCTACTTGACCATTCAAATTAAATCAAATGTAGATAATTATTCTCCTTACTACTATCTCCATACTAAACATTTTCTTGATGTGCTAAAGTAAAATTAAATAATATAAACAAAGTGATGACCCCAACCATAAACTGAATATCCTTATAGTGTTGTGTGTGGAAATTTGTTCTATCTTATAATATCATTGCAGAAAATAACGTGGAGTGCAAGTTGGTAGAAAGGGCAATGTCTACATTTATCTTAGACAGCTATGTAATTCCTCATCCATTTTTAAGCCACGAGGTTCCCTACTGTCCATGTCTAATATGTGTGGGGTCTCCAGTTGCCTAGGTTTCGCTTCACGATTCATTCCTCTCTGGTTCTATGGAATCTGTGCAATGCAACTGTATCTTAATAAGGTTGCATCGCTATCATGATACTTTTTGAATTTCAAAATGTCTCGCAACTGAGTATGCCTTATCCTTATTTGTTATGGCCCTCATATGTTGGCTTATACGTTTATGTACAGATAATTTAGTGCTCCCCACATAATTCTTAGGACATGGACATTTCAAAAGGTAAATCACTTTTACATGTAAGTCTGCCCTTTACTTTATTAGTGGAGTTAAAAGATGTTTTCACTTAGGTCATGTATCCTTCTTGCTGGCATGCTTTACAGCGAATACACTTTACAAAGCCTTCTTTCTGTGTCAACCATGTCCGCCTAGATGTTATGGGGGTCAGCTCGCTTTTGACCAATTGGTTTCTAAGTGATCTGGCATGCCTAAAGCAAAACAGATCCTAGGATGCTTCTTTCCAGTCCAGGGAGGACCTGGCTTGGCAGTTCAGGCTGGACTGTTCCCATTGGGCGCAGGGTCAAGACTGATTTGCATGTGGCTGGGTCCAAACTGGAATGATATGGTGAGCAAAAAAACGATGGATTTCGGCCCAGGTCTTTGTACTGGGGTGAATGTATGACATTGTTCTGCATTCTGTCCATCAATTGTTCTTTGTGCATAAAGCTCATCTGTGGCCCATTGGTGATACCTTGTTCTATAACGGTGTCATGTCTGAGTATGTTCCAATGCTTCTGCAGTGACAATTTAATTTGTATATGGTCTGGATTGTATGTGGTAACAAATCTCAGTTCTATGGTCTTTCTGAGTTGTTTCTTCGATGGGACACATAATGCTGCCTACCTCTTGTGTGTTCTGTCCCTCTTTGCAGCGGCTTCAGTGAGGGAATTGGAATTTCCCCTCTCATGAAACTGAGCAATCATGGCTGTCTCCGTTTTATGTATTCCTCCTCTGTACCGCATATGTGGCGCGCCCTAAAAAATTCACCAAATGTTAACTCTTGATCAAAGGGAATTGGGTGGTTGATATGTGCATGCAGGATTGTACTTCCTATTGATGGCTTTCTATACGCTGTAGTTACTAACAAATCACCCTTCACTTTCACTAAGACATCTAGAAATTGATTTTCTGTCTTGTTGATCTTACTGGCAATTTTAAGGTTTAGGTCATTTTGATTGATTTTTCTCACAAAGTTCTCAGCCTGAAACTCGTTCCCTTCCAAAGTAGGAATGGATCGTCAATGTTTCTCAATTCTAAGGCAATATGCTCTGTAAATTCTTCCATACTGCCCAGCACCTGCTCCTCCCACCAGCCCATATACAGATTCACATAGCTGGGGGCGAAGCAGGTGCCCATTGCAATTCCTCTCAGCTGATGATAAAGTGTGTTATTGAATATAAACATATTCTTCGTGAGACACCATTCCATCATAGATAGTAGCATCTTATCATGCTCCACAAATTGTATTGGCCTCCTTCTCAGATAATGTTGTGTTGCCGGCAGGCCATCACTGTGTCTTATGCTAGTGTAAAGTGTAGCTACATCTAAAGTCTTGGTGGCGTGCTAGCATCCTTATGCACTTTAGGGATAAGATAAAAGGTAGGCAATTTGGTATAATCCTGTTTCAGAAATGTCTTTTCTCTTTGTGCAAAATCCCATATGCCACATTCTCGTCTTGGTATTCTCTGTTGGTAATTGTCTGAGAACATTCCTTATCATTCGATTGCTTGTGTGCTTCTCGCAGATATTCTGCAGCTTTCACTATGTGGGTAACTCTTGTAATTTGGACAAAGTCATTTGGATTTCTTTCTGTTCCATATTGTATCTTCTCTTTATTTTATTAGCTCTTTTGGCGATATTACGAATTTCTTAAACCATATTCTCCAAGAAGGTATCTATATTGTCCTTACTGGTTTGGGGATATATCTGGATTTCCTTCTAAATGGCGTATCTCCTCCCTCCCTGATCTCAATATTGAACAGTTCTTCCTCCTACCTTCTTTTGTAGTCTTCTTCAGTTTCTCCTGAGTCCTGCTCTAATTCGTAATCTGGAGCCTGCAAATTTCCTTCCCTCACATTTTAGGCCTGAGCTGGGGCTCTGTCTCTTTCTTTGTTCTTATTTTTGTGAATTTTTGCTAGTTTAAAGTTTCTTACAAATTTGTAAAGATCGATTCTAGACTGTGCATTGTTGAAATTGTTTTGTTGACAAAAGGACAAACCCAGGGATAAATTATATTCATCTTTGTATGTAAGTGGTGTCTGTGTCAGATTGACTACCGTTTTACTTCCACTGTGTGGAGCCAGATCATCTACTTGCGACTGCTCCTTGTGTTCCTCCCGGATGTCCCTTCCTTTTCGTCTTTTCCTTTGGCCACCTCTTCTTTGTTTCTGCCTCCACCTGAACTCTGTACGCAGATCTGTTCTTAAGAAACACAATTCATCTGCCAGGAATGTGCGATTTATCGTAATCTTTCTCCCTCCTGCTCCCGCTTCATCCAATTTTAATTTGAACGGTCAAGTAGAACTACCCGAGAGATTGTAAATTCTCACTTGGGATTAGTATGAGAAACGGAATGAATTTTGTCCGCCCCAGACATAAATCTCAGTTTGATTTTATAGGCATATTTGAAGAGTTATGAAATCAGGCGATACAAAAGTACTAGGCCCAATGGGGCCAGAATGGATATCATATAAGTACAATTTGGGTAGGTCCAATAGGATATTACCAATTGGAATATTGGGATATTTGATTATACGATGTATCCCAATATGCTACACATAATGAAATATGAATTGGGGATTATATGGGGACTACATCCTGAGAGACAATAGTTTTATCAGGTTGATTTGAAAAGTTGAAAATGTATTTTTGATTTTGAGTAAGTGCTAAAAATTAAGTAACTCGCTATGAAAATTATATGAATCCAAAAGTACAGCACCTCTCATACTATAGGTATGTATGATTCGTAAAAAGGATAAACCTTTTAAGTTCAAACTGTAACAATGAAGCTCAAGATGTTACAAGATGGCGCTCACTGTTCTCAATGGATTGTAGGAATGTTTCACCACAATCACAATGAATTATGGGATTGCTTTTCTTTATTTATGTTTAGTAAACAAAATGGCGTGTTTAATCGTGATCAATGTAACGGTTGGCTACTGAAACGCATTGATTTTGCTCATTCTGTGAATAAATTATCACCTGAAAGAACTTCAATCGGAGTGCCCTTTTCGTTGTCCCAATACGGAAATGAACAGAATCATATATGTGTGTATGTGCGTGTGTGTGTGTGTGTGTGTGTGTATATATATATATATATATATATATATATACACATACACAAATTAATATCCACCATTTAGCAGAAAATCCACGGACACTCCAGCAGGCTTGATTCTAAGTATTTAATGACACAAAAAGACGTGTTTCGGCATTACGCCTTGTTTACGGTCACAAGTACACACTGCATCAATTTCATGTTAAGCACTTACACAACAGTGAAGACGAACTTAACCCAAATTCAGTGAATTACAATGTAGAACACGGCGACCATTTTAGGCTAGTATTCCATAACATATGTTGTACATATAACCTCTTTGTTACAACGAATACATCACACATTTGGTCATAATTTTGAAATAAATTAATGATTTTGACAATAAGAAAACACAGGAAATACATTTGATTCCAAATGGTAACAATACCTATGACTCTTATGAAGATAAGCTCGAAAAATTCTATGTTGCATGTGCAAGTAGGTCATTGTACCGTCCTTGAAGCTGACTCACGCAGCTTGGGAATACAGATGCTGTGATTCTTCGCGCACAGAATATCATCCAGACCTACACAGTGCATTGTCACTGTTTCCAGAATTTACCAGGGATTACCCATACCGCTATGGCTATAGCGAGTTGATGTAAAGAGCCGGTCGGCCAAACCGTACCCCTGACTGCCAGCCTTTCCTCACACAGAGTACCCGGACGGATCCTCTTGTGAGTAATACCCTTTCACTTCTCACTTGTGGCGCATCACTAGTTCACAAGGCTGCGCATTAAGCAATCCAGATGTCCCTGCATCACTAGTCCTGAGGAGACCCCGTACTGATAGAGGGTCGAAACACCGTCGACAAGCTGAAAGAGCGAAACATTGCCCAACGCGTATTATTATATACAGTTGCTATTTACAAAGAAATTATACAAGAATGGTCGCCTTTTAAGATTTATGGAAACCTTGTATATAAATATAAACCCTGTCACTTATGATTAGGTTCCATTTTTCACTTTGGGACACAGTGCACAAATATCTGTTCTATTGTAAATTTAAACCATGTATATAATAAGTCTGTTGTGTTTATAAAACAAGTCATAATTATACATATGTGTTGGTGGTTCCTTGCCCTCTGACATTATTCTACCCTCTTTTTATTGCGATTTTGCAAATTATATTGCTTGAATCATTTTTTATGAGTCCACAGGAACCGTTGTTTCCCCTTATATAGTAGCACTTATGGCACGAATAAAGCCTCAATGGGCTATTTGATAACCAACAATATCATGTTACAATCATGTCACGAAGAACTTACTTATAGCACGAATATTGCATGTGCAGATAGCACTTACGGCACACATGAAGCCCCAGTGGGCTATTTGATAACCAACAATATCATGGTATAATCATGTCACGATGAGCTAGCTTATAGCACGAATATAGTCCCAGTGGGCTATTTGATAACCAACAATATCATGGTGCAATCATATCACGATGAGCTAGCAACATTCTAAAAAGTCTAATTGATCAATCATCCTCTGTATCTTATTCAACAAATAATGTATTAATTTTGCCAAAGGGCACGCAGTTCCACATTAATCAAATAATAAATAAAGTGCCAGCACCTGTGTAGAAAGAAAAATTTACAAAATGTTATGTCTGATAGCACGTAAATGCTCTAAAACTCTTTTTTTATCATGATGTATTGTGCTCCCTATATATATATTGTTACAGGGACAAAAGAGAGCATAAACACAGTATGTAGAGTTACAAGTGAGAGGTTTTCTGATCATGAATTCTCGTTGTGAATTAGGTATCAAAAATTTAGTACAATCCCTACTATTACTGCAAGCCTTGCAATTTTTGCAACACCGAAAACCAGGATTGCCAGTACTTTTAACCACCTCTTCCTGTGTTATCAAATTGTGACTTAACTCGTCACGTAAAGATCGACTTTTCTTAAAAGTGATCTGTGGGTTGTTGCTCAAACATTTCTTTAAGTTGTAATCCGTCTTTAAGACATGCCAATGCTTGTTTAAGATTTTCTGTATTTCCTGTGCTTGGAAGGAGAAAGTTGGTATTAATCTTATAGTTTCTGTATTCTCCTCTTGTCTAAGCAGATGAAGCAGTTTGTTTCTACTGGTATTTTCTACTTTCTTAATAGCCTGATTGATGGTTTTCTGGCTATATCCCCTTTCTGAAAATCGACGGCACATGATCTCTTTCTCCTTTTCGCTGCAGTTGCGCTTAGCACGTAGTAACACCCCATAGGGGAGACTGTGAATAAGATTAGAGGGGTGAGCGCTCTTGGCACTTAGCTGTTCCCTGATGTTGCTTTCCTGAAAAGTTTTGTCTCTTATGTATCACCAATTACATTAACTTGCACATCTAAAAAATCAATTGCTGTTTTGCTGACATGTTCAGTAAAGGTTAAATTGTATGAATTCTTATTCAGCCTCCCTACAATTTTCTTTGCAGAATCCTCATCCCCATTCCAAACTCAAAAGATATCATCAATAAAACGCAGCCACAGGACAACACAGCTTTCAATTTCTTCCAGCTGTGCGGCCACCTGCTCCTCCCACCAGCCCATGAATAAATCTGCATAGCTGGGGGTGAAGCCGGTGCCCATTGCTGTGCCCTGTGACTGCCGATAGATTGAATTATCAAAGATAAAACAATTGGTCTTCTTCAAACAAAAATAAAACGTATCTAAAAGCATTTCAGAGTGAAAAAATAAGGAAATTGACCGTGTTTTCAAAACGTGTATATATATATATATATATATATATATATATATATATATATATATATATATTTAACATGAAACTATTAGAGCACTGTACTGCATGATGGTCAACACCTGGCATGCTTGACTCTGAAACTGACTCCTTAAAATTGCCACTTATCTTTGTTCTAATGTTTGTGCCTGTTTGCTTTTCTGGCAAAAGAGTTGGGAGAGATTATTTGGTGAGGTAAGACTTAAAGTCAATGTCTGAGTCATCAGATTAAGCGGGGTCCAGTCAGCTACTACTTTTTTTCTCACCCCTGAGTAGTCAGTCTGGTGTTATGTTCTTTCCTTGTTGTAGGGTTGCTATGTAATGTGCGTAGCTATGTTCTAGCTTGGAATGTAGCCATGCAAGGGAGCGGCAGAGGACTGCAGGACAGCGAGAGATGTAGATTTGAATAACTGCACTGCTCCAGACAATATACTGGTGTACTGGAATTGATTTCCTACACAACAAACTTGGCAACAAGTGTCTGGAGCGGGACCCACGTGAGTAATTAGAAAAATGTGCAGCCACAGTCTACCTTATAAATTGTCAGAGTGATGGTCCGTCGAAAGCAGCAATAATTTATTACCAAAGAGGAAACCGTACCAGGAATTTTTCCAAATTTATGGGGATTTGTGCCTTTATTTGTGGTTGACGTAAACCCAGCGTGTCAAAGAAGCGAGACAGGACCAGCTGTGAACTGTCAGAAACAGACCGAAATTATTGGGAGCTCTGGATTTGGCTTTCGAAATAAGTACTGTTACAAGTTTACGTGTTGTGCAGTCAACAAACATTGGTAATCAACATATGCTGTATTGTGTTGACTAGAAGCTCAATGGACTTTGGTACTTACTTTAAATGTCAACGTGTGCTAACGTTCTTAGGATCGTTGAAACATCAGCGTGTTGATATTTGTTTTCAGCCATGAATTCAATTAGCCCTGCACTGTCTCTCTGGAGTGCCATCATTGTTCCCGATTCTGTTTATCAGTGTTCTATGTGCGGCTTCTGGCGTCATTCTGTGCCTGCATCACCAGTGTTCTACGTGCAGCTTACTTTGTCATGAGCGTGCGGTCACAGCAGTGCGTGACCCTACGTGCCACCATTTTGGACATACCGGATATTCCTAGTAATTGCCTTTCTGTGTACCGAAAGATCGGAAGAGCACAGCGGACTGGCCATGTGTGTAGCAATTATTGAAAGTAAGTTGTATGTTGTGTTTAAAAAAAGGGAGCAATACAAATATTTTGGGCCTGAGTAACAGAGAGGAATTGAAGATCTTGACTTTATTCACCTTGCAAACCAACATTTAACATCTTATTGCTGCACATACCTCATGCCTTCTGCCCTTCAGGATCTGAGGCCACCCTCAACTGGACAGAATGGAAAGATTATTTTTGTAACTACATGGCTGCCATAGACGAATCAGAAAAAATGTCAGCAATACAATTTTTTTTTATTTCATTCTCTCAGACCATATGGTTTGAAGGTTTACAATCAGATGTCCAAGGCTCCTGTTGTAGGTGATTGCAATGTCTTTCAAGCAACATTGAAGGATCTTGATGTGTATTTTGCGCCTAAGGTGTGTATTGGCATAACGAGGTATACATTTTTTCAGTGTAAGCAAAATGAGGAAGAATCAGTTGATAACTCTGTTGTTGAGCTGCAACAATTAGCTACAGATTACGAGTGTGGTGTTTTACAAGATGATTTGGTGAGGGACTAATTGGTTATGCATAGAAACCACCAAGCCATACAAGAGAGGTTATGGGTACACAGCGATTCGCCACTTCATGACGTTATTAGCATTGTACACAAAGGTGAATTATCTGGCAGATGTACTAAAGAGCCTCTGGTTAAAGGGAGAGAAATGGAAATCAAAGCTAAATACTTCAATGCTCATCTAAAGTCTAATGCTAATGTCTTAGGGAAATCCTATAGGTGCGACAGCAGGGATCATGAGGCATATAGCAAGACATATCCAGCTTTGAAGCAAACATGCAGTAGTTGTGGTACTTTTGGGCATCTTGCCAAAGTGTGCAAGAAAAATAAAAGTAGTGTGAAGTGCATACTTGAGGATGATGGGCAAGATGTCAAGGAAGAGTTTGAGTGCAATGATGACAAACCCAGCAGTGTCTTAAATCATTCCGATAAGCTAATTTTCAGCATAGGAGGTGAAGCCACCATGAATAATCCTGCGTGCATGTTGAGCGTTGGTGGTGTTGAAATCAAAGTGTTTGCCGATTCTGGCTCGTCATATACCATCATTAATGAAGTTCTGTGAATGAGCAAGTTTGTTTGAAAGGTTGGAGGAAAGTTATGCAAACCAGACATTCAAACTCAGGGTTATTTCAGGAAGAAAATTGAGGTGTTGGGATACAGATGGTTTACAATTTAATGCAGAGGAAGGAGTGCACATGCAAAGCTGCATGTGGCCAATAAGGATCCTCTCTTTCTAGGATGTGTTGACCAAGGTAAATTGCATATAATTTTGGATCCCAACAGTAACAACCAAGTTTAGGGTGTGGAAGAAGGGGTGAATGTTGCGGAATAGTTGTGTGAGAATTTCTTGAAAGTTTTCAGTGTGACATTAGGGAACCTGAAGGGATTTGAACATCGAATTGTACAAAAATTATATTATAGTGCTTTTTGATTTAGTTTCACGGTGGCCGGTGGTAAGTGTGGTTGAAAGAAAATCGATACAGCCAGAGTATTGGAATTTATGGACAAAGTATTTGTGTCAGAAGGGTAACCAAAATCAGTGCTTAGTGACAACGGTGTACAATTTATGTCAAATGCAGCCAGTGATTACTTCAAGAAGGTGGGAGCGGTACACAGAACTACCCCCTTGTTCAATCCAAGTGGAAACTGTGCTATCAAGAGATTCAACCGAGTGGTCAAGAGGGTAATTCAATCTGCCTTGATTAATGGAGTTATCTACTTTTGTGATAATGATAGGACGTAATCCTCAGTCAAAATGTATTCCAGGTTGGTTACAGGTTGGAAGAAAAACAATCTAAAATTAAAGAATGTTATGATTCAAAGCACGGAGTTGGGTTTGTGGGACGAAGCCTAGAAAAGTCAAGAAAGGTCTTAATCAATTTTATGAACCAGAAGAAGTGGGGGAAGTGCTCAACAATGCTGTCAGATTAAGGAGTGGTAAGGTCTGGAATTTGAAGTGTGTTGCTTAAGGTTCCAGAGAGATGTGGAAGGAGTTTCCTACATTTAATTTTGAGGAGGAATTTAGGTGGTTAGAGCCAGATGTTAATTTGGATAGTAGAGAGAAGAGTGCAAGTACGATAATTGTGTGGAAAGAGAGGTTGGTGCTGGGCAGGATGGTGTGCATAGTCAAGGGCAGGAGGTTGAACTTATTGAAGATCAATTCTGTGAAGACTGTGGAAAGAGAGGATGGAAGAAAAATTCTGTGAATACTGTGGAAAAAGAGGATGGCGCTGGTCTAGAACTTATGGATAGTCAAAACAGGAAGTTTCAGTATATGAATATAGGAATTATGCAAGGAGAGAGGGAGTGAGAACAAGGAGGCCGCCTAAATGGTTGGAAGCCTATGTGAGTGAAGGCGTTGATGATCATGATACCAAATTAAATGTTTGTGTTATAAATTGTATTATTTTGTTTGACATTATTGTTAGTTGGTCACTAAGTTATTTTTTTATGTTGTTAAGATTTTGTTGTATAGCTTTATATGAAATATTTACTTTATTAATTGTTTAATAAATGGAGGAGGATGTGTTATGTTCTTTCCTTTTGGGTTGCTAAGTAATTTTCGTAGCTATGCTCTAGCTTGGAATGTAGCCACGTAAGTGGGTGGCAAAGGACTACAGGACGTACAGAGATGTAGATCTGTTTAACTGCACTGCTCAAGACAATAAACTGGTGTACTGGAATTGATTTCCTGTCGTTTGTACACACATCGGGGTTATGATGTATGGGCAGATGGAGCAAAGGACTGTTATCATATTGAGGTAGTTTACACTGCAGAAGGTCGGTGTTGTTCATCCAGCGTCTAGAGTGTTCCCTGTGTCTCTGGAAAAGACCCCCAACCTGTTCTTATTAGACAATGGGGAGTCAACTCGTACCAGAAGTTGTAATTGTGGCAATTTGTGTTCCATTGTGATTGAAGTATACAGAATACAGAATGCTGTTTTTAAAATGAAAGGAAAGCATGAAAACAAGTGGTTCGTCACCAATTGCTGCAGATTTTCTCCTGTATACTGGCCACTTTTCCCTATTCACATTTTTATCAGGTTTCTGAAGATATGTCTTGATGGATACAGGCAAGTAGTTACTGATCTTGGACACAAAATGGAGGCTTGTTGTCTTGTTTTCGTTTTTTTCAATTTTTCTGCACTTCTTTATCTCCACTCTGATGGTGTCCTGGCCATGCGTGTACCGAAAGCCAACAAAGATGGTGCTCCTGTGAGCCAGATAGGCAGGTGTGCTAGTTGTGTGGTGGCTTTGTGGAAGATGGAATGGGAATTTAAAATGATGCAGTTTGCAGGTGGAACCAGTGGAGTTCTATCAGGGTGGTGGTGATTTGGTCTTATTTTTTAAGCTCCTTATTGAGGCATTCTGTGGCATTTGGGATTCCATAAAGAGGGCGAGTTTGGAGTCTGGAATTCCATGAAGCAGGATGATGCCACCAAAGTTCACTTTGAATCTGTACAAGTTCATGTTGTTTCTTATTCTTGGTGAACAGTAGGACTTCTGTCTTGTTGGGCACCTATTGGGAATATGTAATAGGGTCCTAATGGTAAACATTACTCTGATAGTATGTTAACTGAGATCTTTTGTACTTGGTACATATTTATACCATTTATCTCAGTATTTACTCATGCTCTTTTTTGTTTATTTTTTATTTTAATTTATTTATTGCTCCACAGCAGCAAAGAAACAAAAAAAAAAGGAATACAGTACAACTTATTCATATACAAATTTCACAAATTCATGTATGGTCACAAAAAGCACCCCAAATACTCAAGCCAGTCTTACGTTTTTTTGCCCCCTTAACAGAAAATAAACTTAGTTCTAAATTAAAAAGGTTATACATTTTAGCCCGCCATAACTCAAATACAGGGGGTTCCATTTGAAGCCAATTAGAGGCAACACATAGCCGTGCAACTGTCATTGCTATGAAAATCAAATAACGATGATTATATAATAAAGTGCCTTCGTCAGTTTCAGGCCCCATCCCTAGTAACATTATGGCTGGTGTGATCCTCAACGGTCTCCCAATAATTATAGCCATAAACTTCTCTATATCCGCTATAAATCTAGACAGTTTACACCAACTAAAAAAGATATGCAGGCTGTCAGCATTATCCCCCGGCAACGAAAACATTTTCCATCATATCCTCCCCCCACTTAAATATACGAGCAGGGGTATAATACAAATCAAAAACAGTTTTAAAAAATTGCACTTTCAAATTAGCGGACATTAACACAACCCGAGATCTAGCAATGGCGTCCTCAATAGATATGTTATGTTCACCCAAAATTCTAGACCATTTGATGTTGTGTTTCCCTAAATCATCTGTTCTATATGATAACAATATCTTATACAGGACGCCAATTTTCTCCTGCCGTCTTACAGCCTCTATAATTAAATTGGGAGCGACCGCAACCTTTCTCCAAGTTTAAATAATCCCGAATTTGAGGAAATTTAAAAAACTGTAAATTAAGCAAATTATAATATCTCCACAATTCTTCAAATGACATAAGTGACCCCCTCTGGGAAAAAATATCCCCTAGTATAGTAATACCTTTGTTCCTCCACACATTAGCTATGTTATCCCAGAAAATGGGAGGAAGGATCTTAGTTGCATTCATGGGTGTGTAGTATGATAATTTCTCCAATAGGCATTATTTCCATATTCTCTTCCATACTTTAAAGGCTCCTTCCACCACTTTAAATCTAGTTCGCTTGAAATAACTTCAACAAAACCGGTGAAAAAAAGGGTCTAAGGGAAAAATAATTTAGAGACCTGCCCAAGTCCTAATCCCCTACTCTAAACTTATAAACCTACGAAAATAGACTGGGGGTCTAAGAGAAAGCACAATCGGTGATGTATATACTGGTAGAAGGATAACTATTCTATCATCCCTGGCAAACAGAGCCGAGCAGGATTTCCATCAAATTACTTCTTTGTAATAGAGCTAAAGTGTCAAGCTCTGTTGATCCGTGTTACTTATCACGTGGTTATCCGCCACCTCCAAGAGGGCAACCTTTTGATCATAAGGATTCCCTCTTTGGCAAGCTCATACGCTCTCCGTGAATGCCATTCCCAGCCAAGGCAAACCGTAGATGCCAAAACTTGTCAGAGAATAATGGAACAAACTAATGTGATGCAGTGCAATGAACGTTAAAAAGATTGTGTGGAAAGACTAAAGCATCTAGACCAGGGGTCTCCAAGCCAGGGATGATAGAATAGTTATCCTTCTACCAGTATATACATCACCGATTGTGCTTTCTCTTAGACCCCCAGTCTATTTTCGTAGGTTTATAACGCTTGAAATAACTGCCATCAATCTCTTTAAACAGACATTGTCAGGCCTCAGATCCCAACAAGATCTCAAAGATCGAAGGGGCCTCGGCAGTGTTAGCCAATCCGTCCCCGGTCAATAAAATCCGCATTTTTAACAACAAACATACATAAAAATATAAGGCAAAGTCCGGTATAGCTAAGCTACCTCTCTCCACTGGTAGCGTCATGAATCTAACCGCTCGTCTTGGTTTACCAGGAGCCCATATAAACTTCATACATAAGGATTGAAGATGTTGCAACTGAGCAGCTGTCACCTCCAAGGGGATTGATCTAAATATATATAAAACCTTTGGTAAAATATTCATTTTAATGATATTACTTCTACCAATTAAGGTAAAATGTAGTCGTCCCAATTTATCAAGCGAGTCCTTAACACTCTGTAGCATAGCATTCCAGTTGGCATCAACCACCTCTGACATTGATGTCCTAATATTAATGCCTAGATAAGTCACCTCGTTTAACACTCTAGTATCCTGGAAGTCAATACTCTCGGAACAAAGGATTTGTGTTTTGGTTACATTAAGTTTGTAACCGGACACCTGGCCAAACAATGTTGCTAGATGTTCAATCTCTTGAAGTGCAAGAGATGGATCAGCCGAAGTCACTGCGATATCGTCCGCGTAAGCAAAGACAGAAAATTGAGTATCATATACATAAACAGGATTGACACGAGGATTGTTGCCCAACTGCTCAACAAAAGGGTTTATATATAAGGCAAACAAAAGTGGCGAGCAGGGGCAACCTTGCCTGGTGCCTCTGGTAATTCTAACAGAATCAGATAATAACCCCATAGCAGTAATTCTACCAATCGGTGAAGTGTATAGTACCTGTAAAGCATTCATAAATCCCGACTCAAAACCAATCCGTTGCATCAATTGCCATAGATACTCCCACTCCACACGATCAAATGCTTTCTCCGCTTCAGTAAGATTAGCCCTAAATCTCGTTTTTCAGTGTGGGCGACGTCAGACAGTGTGATGACTTTATTTACATGTGTAACAGTCCCACAAGATGATATAAAACCATGTTGATTTAAAGGAACTAGTGAATTAATAACCTTAGATAAACGCATTGCCAATATCTTAGAGTATATTTTACTATTGCAGTTTAACAAGGAGATCGGACGGTATGATCCCACTAATTCCGGGTCTTTGCCCTTTTTACAAAGAACCACTATAGTGGCTTCAGCCCATGAATTGGGAGCATGGCCCTTCTGGGCAGCCTGAAAAGTATTCAACATTTCGTCCTTCAAGTGATGAAAACCAATTTGCAAATCTCTGCCGGCATCTTGTCAGGACCAGCCGCTTTTCCTAAGGTTAGACTATTAACAGCCATTTCTAATTCTGCCATTGTAATAGGGCTATCCAATTGTTCCGAGTCACAAGGATCTAAATGTAATACTCCTTACTTGAATAAAACATTATCATCCAATCCCCCCCGTCCTGTTTAGTGTACAATTCAGTATAAAACTGATGAAAAATAGACAGTATCTGCTGCGGATCCTGATAAAGTTGGCCGTTCTTATCCTTCAAGGCAACAATAGAACGAGAGGATTCTTTCATGCGTAGCCGTAAAGCCAAGCATCTTCCAACCGTTTCCCCATATTATTGCATTTGCTTCTTATAAACTAAATATTTTTTGGCACTCTCAAGATTCCATAAACCCGAATTTTAGCCCGGGCTACAACTACAAAATTTTCTAGCTCCAGAATATTATTACTTTGCTGAGAAATCCCCCGAGTTAAATTGCCCTCTGCTTCTCTCAAGGCAGCATACAGTACCTGTAGCTCTGCTTTTATTTTCCTTTGCTGATGGAGTCCGAAACTAAGTACTTCACCCCGAAAACAAGCTTTAAACGTATCCCAAATAGTTGCAATATGGTCCGACTCCCTATTGTTATCAAAAAAATCCTTCATCCAGGGGATCATGTGTTCTCTAAACGTATCGTTTAAACATAGTTTTCTGTCAAAGGAAAAAGTCTTAGGCAAGACCTTCTGACCTAAACCAATCAATTCCAAAACAATTGGGGCGTGGTCGGACGAAATCCTGAGATATATTTGAGCAGAAGCCCCAACTAAAAAAGTAGTAGAAACAAAGAAATAATCTAAACAAACTAGCTTTTTATGGGGAAAGGAATAGAACGTTTAGCCCGAATCCCCAGGGTTTAACTTACACCACACATCAACTAACCCATGATCGTTTACTAAATTATATAAAGCTTTAAAAACACGTAGTTTACGACCTTTATAACTTCGAGGCCCATCCTGCAATTGATGATTCGCCAGATTAATATTTATATCCCCACAGATTATCAAAGGTTGCTCCCAGGTAGCCAGTTCTAAATGTAACTCCTCCAGTATTTCTGCCTCATCTATATTAGAGCCATAAATAGTACATACAGTAAATTTGCTATCACCAAGCCTGCATTCAACAATTTGCCCAGCGTCCAAGATTATCAGCCAAGGATCGTCCAGCAATTTGTACATTTGAATTAGATAATATAGCCACCCCACGAGTCATAAAAAGTTGTGTAGATGCCTTTACCAATGAGAACCCAAGCTCCTTTAAAATATGCCGTTTAGGCCAAGGTGTATGCGTCTCTTGAACACATACCAGATCCGGCTGAATAAATCGCAATTCAGCGGCTACCCTCTTTCGCTTTGACAAATTATTAAGTCCAGCAACATTTAATCCCTTCAAAAGTCATCATAAGAATGCAACAACCCTACTCATGAATACCAATTCACGTATAATGCCATAGCTAAACATACATAATTTCTTTGTGACCATGTCGCTATTTTTCAAAATGTTTTTGCTACTGCGGATATTTTTTCTCTTTTTACCCCACCTACGTGCCCCATCACTCATCAACCCCACCCATGCCCCCTAGTGTCCCCCTTTCCCCTGCCCCCCGTAACGAGGCTTTAGGACCCATGGTCCTGTGGATGCAAGCACCCGTGAACCTCCTGCCATTCCCCGCGAGACAAACACCTCTCACTACAAATAAAAATTCTATAAGGAGTAGAAAGAAAACAAAAAAAAAGAAGATTCAGCCACGACCCTCAAGAAATATTTTAAGAAGAGTCAGGCTCAAAATAACCAGTGCCTACATAAAGGTCAGAAGTCAGAATCAGCCTCACTAGATAGAACTTAAAAACTTCTTCGCTGACACTGCATTAGTGAAAAAACGAGTACGCTCATGAAAAATAATATCCAACTTTGCAGGGAACATTAAATAAGCTTGAGCCCCCTTAACTTGAAATTGAGTGATCAGCTGTCGCAATTGCCAACGAAGATCAACAGTATGGTGGCAAAGATCCGGTCTCACAAAAAGTTCAACATCTCCCCCTACTCGTTTTTTATCAGGTCGAGCTAGCTTAAACACCTCCTCACGAGCCAAGAAACTATTAAATGAAATTAAGAAGGCTCTAGGCTTAGATTCCCCCTGGCCAGTTCTAGGACGGGTATTAAAAGGAAACCTGTGGGCACATTCAATCTCCCTGTCCCAGTCCCATCTGGTCAACTCGGGGAATGCTTTTTTGAATAAGTCTATAATAAATCTGCGTGAGTTCTGCCCTTCTTTCCCCTCCGGAATCTGAAGTACTCTTAAGTTATTTCGGCTCGCCCGGTTTTCTAAATTCTAGATTTACTCATGCTCTTTTTAACAATACTGTTGAACAATTCTAGGCACTGCTCCGGTTCCTGAGCTTTGTGTTTTTCCATTCTATAACAAAATTGCATAAATAAATACAAATATACAGTAAAATATTAAAAGAAATCAAACCACAAAACATACATATGTGAATGAAGTTCAACTTCATCAATTTGGTCAAGAGGCGTATACTTTACATGTTAATTAGACATGTTATTATAATTTAACAACACTAAAGTTGTATTTTCAGGAATAAAATTACATTTGCCTTTTCAAATGGTAAAAATAATCCATAATCCACAGAAAACTGTAAAATAATACCAGAAAGAGATCAACATTTACCTACCCAAAACATGTGCATGACACATTACTTTTTATCCAGACATTGCCTCAGTTGAACGTTTTTCTCCATACTGGTCTCCTGTCTCATTCCCCTTTTGCACAACTTCTCCATTCTCTGACTGTGGGGAAACTATAGTAAATTTGTGTACTTCTTGCTGCTCACTGTGCAATTGTGAGATGAGAATAACATGACATTTCTGCCTCCACACTTCGGAGTGAACCTAAATAAATACACTATATGCTATCTAGTGTATTTCTGTCCCTACCCCACTACAATCAGAATAACACACCCAGTGGTCGAAGTGGGGGAAAAAAAGTAGGGGAACTGTGGGCGGAGAATCAGAGGGCGGAAATAACCCAAGGGTTGGCTCAGTGGGCGGAGCCAGAGGTGTGGCCAGAATGCGCAAATATCCCAATTTTTAGTATTTGTTTGGCATTTCACTGCCCAGTTTAATCAACCAATGGATACACATGATTATATAAGGCTATAATGAGTTATTGACATTAAAACACATTCACAAAGTGGGATATGCTTCTAATCACAGAATGTCCCAAATACGATAAAATGTGGAAGCACAAGCAATTTTTCGCAGAGCCATGGAGTTTGTCATCAGCACTTCTCCCTTTTTTCACAACAGCAGTTCAAACATGAATGGCAAAATATCCTAGTTTGCAAATGTTTTCTATATAACTCTGGCTCTGCCATATTTGCCTCCTAATGCAAGATCTGCTGCATGATCTGACAATTTAAACTAATAAATTGTTTATAGCGCAAATGTATCAAAAGTTAACAAAAAATTTGACTTTTTTTGCTGCGGAGTGGATGGCTTATTGCAAAGGTTGACTGATCATCTTTCTCACTGTTGCATTTGTATGTTACACTGGTGCTAATAAGGCAAAATCTTTACAAAGACTGTTAGCATGTGTAAACGTCGAAAATAATAAAATATCAGAAAATATACTGCATTACGCTGCAGCCTTTTTTTAAATGCATAATTTAGTCAACACTTTGGCATAATTTTGTCCTCCTTTGCTGCATATTTAATTCCAGTGACCCCACAGCAAGCAGCACATGTTAAAAGTGCTTGTGAATGAAGCAGAGAGACTGTGAAGTTTGCGAACTTAGTTTGGTGTGCGTGCCAAATTCTGCATTGCCAATCCCTGGTAAGTTGCAGCTACTACTTCTGAAACAAGGCCAATGGAGCTAACTATGGTTGAGGCAGACTGGCCTCAAGGGCAAGGCCGGTCTTAGCACTGGTGGTGCCCTCTGCATTAATGTTTGTTAGTACCCCCCAATGACCACCTCTGCCATGGATTCCCTCACTACCACCCTTTAACAGTGCCCTTCAAGTCTCCATAACCACACTCTCTCTCAGATGCATTTAATTTAATTTACAGCGCCACTCATACCAGTGTAGGGTGTCAGAGCACTTTACATCACACACATTACTCAGAGACAATCAATATGTGTGTAAATCACTGTATAGAAAATGTTTCATAAGACTAAGGACTAGAAGGTGTAGGAGTCACATGACAACCATACTACTAGGCGGTATAGTTTAATAGTGATTGGTCTGGAGAAACAAACTCAGAATTTTAAAACATAATACCATGGTTGGGGGTTCTCTTTAATAATCAGAATTGATTTCTGTCCAAAAGAACACTTTTTGCAACATTAGGATAATCAAAGACTGGGGGAAAAAACATAACGCTCTAATCTATACCTTGCTGTTTGTATGCAGCTCTTAGATGAAAGTTAATAGCTCACTGTTCTATGTTAGGATTTTAACTTATAAAGTAACAAAAGGATCTCTCTGACAAAAGCAGTAGCTCACTGACCTATTTACATTATGTGCACTTTGTGATCTGTGTAGGAAGGTGGAATGTGACTACATGGTTGCCCCCACTTTTTTCCTGGTGTTTTGCTGTTTTTCGACTTAGTCTGGCTGGGATCCTGCTATTCAGGACCCCAGCCTATCTGCTTTCTCCCTTAAATTGATTACAAGTACTATAGGTACACTCCAGATTGGATTCTGGGGTACCCTTATAAGTCCCTAGTATATGGTATACTATGTACCAAGGGCATAGGTACCCCAGAGGCCTACCAGGGGCTGCAGCATGTATTGTGTCACCTCTGGGAAGCCTTCCAAAATGACACCACAGGTCTGCTACTGCAGCCTGGGTAAGGTGGTGCATGCACCCCTTACTGAGATATAGGTTCACTATATGTCTCCATATTACTGCACATATAAACCTATCAGTCACCCCTATGGCAGGCCTTACCAATCCTGAAGGCAGGGTGCTGGGTTTTCTGTGAGAGGGTGCCCATGCATGAGCAGAGCCCCTCAGCAGCCTTCAGAACCTTTATTCTGGGGTTGTTTGTGATGCTGCCAAACCATACACTCTTAAGTGCATCATAACCAAACGGTAAATGCTAACTTTGGAATGGCTGCTCGGAAACATGTTGTATTTGGTGTCAAACACTTTGGAATCATACCCCCACACAAGTAACTGGTGTGGGAGTATGATCCCACCCTTCTAGAGGGAGAGACATGACAGCACCGGTATACCCGGTACCAGCTAACAGAGCCCTGGCATCACAAAATGGATGCTGCCAGCCACAGACACGAGTCTGCCCTCCTGTTGCTGGACGAAACTCCGGCAGGGGAGGCCTGGACAATAGGTTTCCTGTCACAGGGAGGTGTCACCACCTCCCAGAAAGGCTTTAGTTTATTGGGTCTGGGTGGGTGCACTCCAAGAGTGCTTTGAAGTTCAGCACTGGGGGCACATTTGGTGTCCCTGTGCATAGTCCAGCTCAAACCGGTTGCAGGGGCTACCAGCCCCTGCTCTGGCGCGAAACTGGACAAAGGAAATGGGTGTAGCCACCCCTCTTTCCCGACCCTCCCATAGGTGGGTCCCTAGAGTTTGTCTCACCCCTTCCTTGGGTATAAGAAAGGAACCCCTGGCTACAGGACTCTAGATTACACCTGGACGAAACTCTGATACTGAATCCTGGAACTTAGACGATCTACATTGAACTTGATAAGTAAAGAATCTCCCTTGGAGTAAAGGAGTTACTCCCCTGCAAGGCAGGCACCAAAGACAGATCTGACCGGTTTGCAGCTCCGAAGCTCCCGCCAGACTCCGAAGAATTTTGCAACACAGGAGGTGGGTTTCCGTGGTCTTAGAGGTAGAACAGTGCCCACAGCAAGTCTGAGGCCCGTATCCCTCGTGGCGACCGTGCAAACCGAACCCCTGGACACCACGTCACTTTGCAGAAGCATCAGCTTTCCAACAACTCCTGCACCTAAGCTTTGGATTACTTATAGTCCTTACCCCGAGCAGCATTTGCACTGAAGATTGCCCGCCTACAATCCATGAGTGTTCCGTGAGCTGGCCCTTTGTGTTTTCTCTCGAGGTCCCTTCGCGATCCCTAGTCCGTCGACTGGTGGGTCCCTGTGAAGGCAACTTTATGTTTAATTCTTTTATTAGTTTTAACCTGAATAGAGTAACATCGACAGCATCAGCGTGAAGGCAACTTTACCTCTAATTAGGCTTACCTGATTGCTCCAGACGTGTCCTGACTCTCCATTGCTTGGGGAGTCCCCAGGACCTTGCTGGTCCGCACCAAAGCATCTTTTCTCTTTCTGCGTGGGTTGCTGTTGCCAAGGCTTGTTGTGTTCAATACGAGGACCGACACCCCAGCACTCGACATCCTTTGTGGGACAGCTCAAATCCAGCTTCTGGTTGTCGTCGACGCCTCCTGGTCCTCGTGGCTGCAGAGTCAAGCTTCGCCTCTTCGCACTTGAATCACCCAACATCAGTGTGTTTTCGTCTACCATGCCCCTGGTCACTGGCAAGTGACCCAGACTCTGTACTCTCTGCTTTCAGGTTCTTCTGATCTTCGATCCAGGCTTGGATCACACCGGACACTTTTCTCCTTCCCGGCAGCAGCACTTTGCAGTAGATCACCATTGAAATCAACGACGATCCCCGACACCATTTGACACCTTTGCACCCGGCTTCCCTGGGTGAGGTAACTAAAGTACTCCGGTGCTCCCGTGGGTGCTGGCCCTAGAACCCCCTAAGTCTAAAGGGGTTTTCTCAAAGTCCTCTCCTAAGTGTCCTTAACTTCTAAAATTCCAACCGTGACTTTCCCATAAAATAGTACGGGGCTCGCGCCTGTGTTCTCACACTGCACACGTCCCCTGTGGGTCTCCTGTGTCACTACCTTGGGTGGTTCCTTGGGGTCCCAGTGATTCTACGTGCTTTAGGCACTGTGTCTAGTGAAGTCGTGGTTCTTATACCACTTTCTTAATATATGGTTTGGTCCGCCCCTAGGGCCCATTGTATATGGTGCTATTTACTGTCGTTTTAGAACTGTATTATTGTGCATCTTGGACTCTAATCTCATAAAGAGATTAGTAGTGAGAGTTTAGAAATAAATTCATATATTTTATATATACCTTGTGTGGATCTCCTTTCATTTAGTAATTCAAGAGGTTATAATCTGGTAAACCAAGCTGCTTTACACTCCTTCAAGACTTAGCCAGAAGGCTGCTCTCCATAGCTACCACTAGGATAGCTTTCAATAAAGATTGTCTTTAAACCTATCATCAATAAGGGTTTTTTGGACTGGTACAAGGTGCCCACTATAACTAGTGGACAGCATATACCAGGCCAACTTCTCACAATATGTATGGTACATGTTCTTTGCAGCAGGCACGTTAACCCTCTGAGCTACCTTTCCATGAATCAGAACTTCCACTAGACAAAATGATCTCTCTCTAGGAAGAACATTAAACACCAGAGTCATCATGAAATTTTTATTGTTGCCGAAAATTGCTGGAGGCCAGGAAGAAGGCAGCAAGCACTTTTAAAACCTTAATATACTTGCAAACATAATGCCTCCACCCATAGTCAGCACCCAGTGCGGTCACACCGGTTGCACTGCCCTAGAGCTGGCCCTTCTCAAGTGTCCTGTGACCTCAGTGACAGTCACTGTCGCTCTAGGGTGTGCTGCTTCATAGGCCTGTCTGCAAGACTGGAGGTGAACTTCAATATGGATTGTTGTGGACAAACCTTGAAGGTTAACCCACACTTGCCACTGCTAGGGTCCACCTGCTGGTGCTAAGACACCAGGGCTTCTAAGGTCTTGCGCAGCCTTCTAAGGTCTAGCAAGGGATTGTGCTCTCTCAGGAGAGTGGTCTGGTGGACTGGTTATTAAGGCTGAACCTGGTTCCCCAGTTACAAATTCAGTAGCTCTGGCCATAGTGCCACATTCTCTCCCCCACTGAACACCATACTGCCCCACTGAGAAAAACTCACACTGCCTTCAACTACAACCCAATTGCTGCCGGCTATAATCACCTGGATGTGGCTCAATTTAAATGACGCAGAGCAATATGCAGCCTACAAAAAAAAGTGACAACATCCTGGAAAAAGCAAACACTCATAGGAAATGCAAAATTTAGCAAACCATGTGAATTGTAAGCAGGAACAACATGGTTACCTTAAAGCGTTTACACTCACTATTCAGAAATCAGTGAGTGCTCTTGCCTGAAAAGTTAAGGACATGACTACAGGGCCCTGAATGGACCCATTTCAATGCCCATTGCTTATATCCTTACAAAACGTAAGCAGTATGGTAAAAAGACCACATCCCTGTATGCAGAGCCGCAGTACACATTTTGTTTTCCAATCCACACTTTGCAGTACCTCCAGGATTGGTGCACTAGTTGCAAACCCAGGGAAAACAAAGACAAGAAAACAAAAATAGCGCTTCACTGGCAAACTTTGTGAAAGTGGCGCTAATGTGTTTGGGTGTGAATAAAATCAATCTGGTCAGTTTGCTACCAGCAGGCGCGCAACACCCATTGGACTCAAAGGGCTTCAGCCGCCCCCCTCCCCCATCCCCCCCCTCCCCCACGTCGTGTGTGGCAGCCCGGGATGAGACAGCTTACTGGGCACCCAGACAGCCGCACCCGAGCACTTCACAGGTCTTTTAAAGACCATTTGCTTGTTAATGAGGCCTTGCTGTTGTTTCACCCCTTCTAAGAGCCCCTGCAGCTCCACTCTGCCTATTCCTTAAAGATTAAGCCCCCCCCCCCCCCCGAAATTTTTTCTTTGCCCACTTGCTACCAGTCTGTCTTACTTTACTTCGTTATTTTTCCTATTTTTAACCTTTTATTCCAGATGCTTCACTTTGGAATTAAAATACGACATTTCCAGCAAAAATTATTTTCATTTTTAGATCCATTTCACAGGGGAGGAAATAAGAGAAAGGAGAGGCAAGAGAGTGAAAACCCCGTCTTGAAGTCATGGTTTTCAGTAAGAGAAGAACTGCTAGACAGAAGGAGAGGGAAGAGGGGAAGAGTTGGGGGGAGGGGGGAAGGCAGCTGAAGCTACAGAGCAGAAGCGGACACTGTATTTTTCTTCTCTGGGTAAGAAGAAAAAGACAGGGTCCTGTTACTTCTCTGCCGCCCGTCCTCGAACGCCAGGAACGCCGAGCTTTATAGACCATGCCGATTTCTTGCGTCCCGGGACGCATTTTCAAAATAAAAAAGTAGGGGAACGGAATCGCTGGAATTGAAGAAGTAGGGGCACGCCGTGCCCTGCTGTACCCCCCCACTTCGACCACTGAACACACCACACTTTTCCTGTGTAGAGCACATCTTGTACTAGATGCTGCTGGCAATTGCAATGTTTTATTAAGAGTTGTCAGCTGTTTCTCCTAGTACATTTTTTTTATTAAATGGAAAAATTAGCAATTATATTAAAAAAAATATCAGGAGAATGTCCTGCAACCCTGCAAGATGGTGTGAGATTCCCTAGTCTCCTGGGCCGGAAGCTAAAAGAAGTAAAGCGTAGTGCAGAAGTTACCAAAGCCTCGATGCATTAAAGTGGATTGTTGTAACATAGTTCGAACTAGGAGGCATCAGGAAGGTTTCAGTGTAGCTCAGTTCTTGGAATCCAGAATGATCCGAGACACCTGCCTGTCCTTGGTAAGAGAATCCAGGAGCTCAAAGTGATGATCTTAAAAGATCATGCATTGAAGGCTAGAATTGCTTGTGTGGACGAGCTCCAACTCCAGGAACGTAGCGCCAGCTTTTGCAGCCTGATTTCTCATATGTGCCAGCAGTTGGACTCTTGAGGAGTTTCTTGCTGTTCATCTGCACCTCATTTATACTTTGGGGCCACCTGTAAAAGCATCATAACAATTCGCAGTGGTGCAGGATGCATTTTCTAAGTGAGTGTCCTGCCCTTTGGTGAAACCACACAAATTTCGTAGGAGCTAGGACTAACAGTGTCAGTGAATAAAATGGGATACCTAAGGCTTTCCGGGGCGGGGCTTGGGTGGAGAAATGCTTGAAAAAATGGAGCCAAATTGTCCAAATACATTGTTTGAAAAGTTATAAGTTATAAAGATAATTCTGAAGGGAAGCACATCACTGCATTCAATTGATCAACATTTTTAGTGACCCTAAAGTAACAGTGTCCTGAAACGCTCAAAATATGAATATTCCCTTTCGACATATTCAGTGAAATGTTGAAAACCTAACTCCAGTTACAAAAGACCAGCAGCCCAGTCAAGGTTCTGCTTTGCGCACATCTGGGGGAGACAGACCGCAATACTATAAAGACATGCCTTCCTAAACTTTGCCCTTACAGATTGAGAAATACTGTGTACGTGGTTTACTGAGTTCATGCTTCTTTGTAAGAATTCCATCCCAATAACTTTTTTAATAGTTACCTCGATTTTATTTCTATGTTCCATTCTTTTGGCATTGTGGACAGGCTGGAAATAGGACTGAAATGTTCTATCAGTTGACAAAAAGAGCTAATAGACAAAGCACAGTGGCACAAGTGCATTGAGCTTTTGAACACAAAAATTGCATTGTTTGCTCGGCAGCTCATTACCCTTTAGGCTATGAAAGATTTGGTGTCATTTTAGCTAGCACTTATGGCTTATTTTCTCACTGTGAAAGGGTGGATGTGGCCAAGTTAGTCTACTATTCATCAAGAGCTGAGCCCCCTGGTTGGGAGGCCACCTTGGTGGTATTTTAGTGAAATGGCCTGTATTAGTCAGTTCCAGTAAAAAAATGGAAACGCATCCTAAATTATGGCTAAAGCAAATGCATGGACACTTGAGTGAAAAGGTATAGGGGATTTTATTCAAAATTCTACTCTGGTATCAATTACAGACCATTACAAAATTCAAGAACGTGAATAAATGCCCTGTTGTTTTGTAAGAACAATGTGGCAATCCTGTCTCTGACACTGATGGACAGGAACATGTGTGGCAGCCCTTTCAGTTTAGATTTGTATTTATCATCCTCACTCTGTCACTTCTCATATTCTTTTAATCCCCAGAGCCATGTATCTCTCTGTGATGCACTCAGTTTTCTGGTCTATAGGTAGGTCTCAACTACACCTTACACCAAACAGTACATTATGGTCTTGCATGACTGAATTATGCCTAAACAAAGTAATTTCTCTGAATATTAAAGGGCTTAACCACTCAGTGAAGTGCAAAAAAGTATCTGATTATTGCCACACACTGGGAGGTGACCTGGTGTTTCTTCAAGAACTGGCACAAGGAGGTACTATCTATACACAACGGATGAGTGAATGATCTATCCTTCTCCCCGACATGCTCTAAGAAAAACGTTGTAGTCACCTTAATATCCAAGAGTTCGGGCCTATCAGTCATTGCCTCAGAGCAGTATGACAGTGGCAGATGGCTGATCACCCAACTCCAATTTAGGGACATGGAATTATTTGCACTTAACATTTACGCTCCGTGACAGGAAAATGGAAGGGAGTTGACGACACCGGATTTCTGAGTAGTATGACTTTTATTTTGAAACAGTTTTGTATAGTTCCAATAAGGTCTGACTATAATTCTCCAGGCCCTCTTTCATCTAAATCCTTTTGTGTCCGTCTTGGTTCTTCCTTAGGTGGGGTCGGCTGCGTATAACCCCGGGATAGAGAGACATTGGACTTAATACTCAGGGTCTTGTGTCCCGGTTTTCTCCTTAACCTCACACGCAAAGTGATTAGTGTTGTTGTAAGAAAGGAATAAAACTCCCTACTTTTCCAGCAGTCTTCACACCCAGTGCACAATAGGTTCTGTGGAAATGGTGTCCGTGAATAATACAGTGTATTTATAAATAGGGGGTAGTGAAGATGAGAGAAGGATTAAGACCGGACTGTCCCAAAGAACAAACAATCACCCCCTCAACTGCCCCTCGAGGGTTCTCCATCTGGGTATCAGGAGATCAAAGCCATCCCTTGCCAACCCTCTCCTGTATTGCCGCCCACCACTGCACAGGCCTTTATCCCTTCTGTAGTTCTAGTCTAAGGCCAAGGCCCTGACCTAGGACCGCAGCAGTTCTCATCCTTCGCGCCGCCCCCTGAGTCAGCCGAATCGTCTTTACGTTGGGGAAACCAGGATCCGCCCCCTTCTCGGGGTTCCGGTGCCGTCTCTTCGCCGCTTCACCCTTCTGGTTGCAGGAATCCTCCACTTTTTCTCTCTATTGGCTTTATGTCCTGAGACCGTTGACTGGTTCAGCAGTGGTCCTTCGGGGTCTCCTGCCCCCTTTCGCCGATTCTCATCTCGTCTGTTTTGTGTTGCCTCCATCCTACACCTCACATTCTCCACCTTCTTCCAGGTTGCTCTCTCGATGAAAGAGGTCTCCGCCCCTTATCACTGGACTCGATACCGCTGAGTCAGCAACTAGCTTGAGGGTTTCATGAACTCATGTGCCCCTGGGGTCCAGTCTTTCAAATACCTCCTTGGATGTTTTGTGCAGCCCATCACTGTACCTCCCATCCAGACATAGCTGATCGGCCATGAAGAACTAGCAGTCCAAGAAAGAAAATCAGCGGTGCTCTGCATAGTGACCACACCGTCATCCGCTTCAATCAACACGCATGCACAGACGTCACCCAAGGATTACACTGACACTTTCTTTGTGGGTGAAGAACTGCTGCAGGTTTATTTCATACAACATAAGTATGACGATAAATGGGTTATCTTACGGGCGATCCAGGGCAAGCAGCCCCTAGCTGCTCCGCCCGCCTGGTGAGCCAGCACACACGGTGGGTCGATGCCCGGCAGTGTGGCACATATTTATTTGCAGATCATCCACTGGGTCACGTGATCTGTCTCCTACTCCCGCCCCTTCTGACAGGGGCGGAGCGTGTTATGGCACACCCCCGGTTGGTCAGGCCCCCCAACCGCCCGAAGGACTAACGGGGCGCCGTCGCGGTCTTCCCAGAACCCCCTTCGGCTCCTGGACCTTGGCTCGGGCACCCTTACTGTGCCGGACAGGGGTACCCTTACTGTACCGCCTGTCGCAGAGGTACCCTTACTGTACCCGTCTGCATCCAGATCGCCCTGTAACTCCGCCTGCAACGCAAAAGAAAAACATTAAAACATTCCAATAACGCGCTGTCTCCGCCACGCAGGGTAAGCGGAAAGGGTGGGAATACGCGTGTCCGAGCAGGAGCAGCGCGCAGGAAGCAGAGGAGGAACTGGGCGAGAGGGACGCCTAAGTAGGGGGGCTAGCCTCGCCCCCCCAACGGCCCGCCTCCACCTGCACACTTGTTGGTAGATCTCCTCCCTGGGCGTGGCCTCGCGCGCGAGGCAGAAGGAGGGGGAAGGCTGCGACGGGCGGCCACTAGAGAGCTGCCCTGCTGATGTCCCACTGCGTGGGACGCGGGCAGCGGCATAGTGACCACACCGTCATCCGCTTCAATCAACACGCATGCACAGACGTCACCCAAGGATTACACTGACACTTTCTTTGTGGGTGAAGAACTGCTGCAGGTTTATTTCTTACAACATAAGTATGACGATAAATGGGTTATCTTACGGGCGATCCAGGGCAAGCAGCCCCTAGTTGCTCCGCCCGCCTGGTGAGCCAGCACACACGGTGGGTCGATGCCCGGCAGTGTGGCACATATTTATTTGCAGATCATCCACTGGGTCACGTGATCTGTCTCCTACTCCCGCCCCTTCTGACAGGGGCGGAGCGTGTTATGGCACACCCCCGGTTGGTCAGGCCCCCCAACCGCCCGAAGGACTAACGGGGCGCCTTCGCGGTCTTCCCAGAACCCCCTTCGGCTCCTGGACCTTGGCTCGGGCACCCTTACTGTGCCGGACAGGGGTACCCTTACTGTACCGCCTGTCGCAGAGGTACCCTTACTGTACCCGTCTGCATCCAGATCGCCCTGTAACTCCGCCACAGCTCTGGGGAGGCTACCGTCACTGCCAGAGCCCCCCCTTCCTCCCTTTGCTGTTATATGTGACCTGCCCCTGCGAGCCAGCTTATAATGGGCTAAATTAGGGGTCCTGTTCTGTAACCCGTAAAAGACGGCATCAATTTGCAACATTACTCAGAAACCCAGGGCAGACGAACAAAGGATGTCTTTTGGCCCCACTGCCGTAAGCTTAGACGTGACTGGTGTTCCTAACCTTCTAAGCGAAGCCACAGCAGATCATCCTAACGTAATTATGGGAAGATCTAGCACCTGCATATGGAGCCAGAACTAAACCATAGCTGAATTCCTCAATCCATCGATTCCCTTCATATCCTAGCACAAAGGTTTTAATTTCCACTCTATCTGGGCAAAACATTTTTAACGCAACTGCTAATCGGACGCCGTTTATCATGACTCCGGTTAAAGCCAGTATGACTGACTGAGCTGCCGAAGAATACATCTCTCAGCTCGGGGACCCAAATATGTGAATGTTTCCCAACTCCCTGGCTCCAAGAAAGGCTGAGCGGGAAGAGCAACACCTAAATCTGTTTCTCAGGCTGGGAAATATGGCATGGTAACAAGGCATAGGTGAATTAGGCACTTATGGACCTGCAATCCTATTACAATTTTTCAATTGGCCAAATTAAGTGCCTTCCTGGCTTGTAATTGTGTTCCCAACAGCTGCAGCACAACAAGCAGGGTGAAGGTAGCGTGTGAGTCAGCCACTTTACTTACGTATACAAACACAAGCTGACATCACGGGTATATAAATTTGCTGCCTTTCACATGGTATTATCCTATTGTTTACTGCAAACTGACCCATATCTTAGCAACATCTCCCGTTTTAGCCTTTCTACTTGCAAATTAAGTTATATTAAATTGGACGATAGAGCCTTATACTAGTCCCGCTGTCCATCCCAATCTTTCCTTGCTCTCCACTGCGACAGCGTCTCCAATTGCCTCGCTTGTTGAATAGAAGCCAGCTTTCGGACTTTATTGCTGCTGGAAAGGGTCAATAGGTTTGCCTACAGTCCTTGTTATACCGGTGTTGCTGTGCTATAGGTAATTCGTGGCACCGCCAAAGTGGCTTGATAATGAAACGTCTTATTTTATCCAATGATTTGTTGTGAGCCCCAGTTATGATTTCGTTCATATCTTCATAGTTGACAGTGTCTCTATCTTGCTGGGTCACGTCCGCCTTAAATGACGACATTACATCTGGCTTTTCCGCTAGCCTTGCCCATTAACCTGTCAAATGTCTGTGGAGAGCAGCACATCTCTGGTCATGCTCAAGGTCGCTCCCTGCTCTCTCAATGATTACTATGTAGCTGAGGGCATGCCATACCCGGGTGTCTGGTTGAAGTATGCACAGGTCATTGACACTCTCCCACGTGCAGTGCTGTGAACCGTTTGAAGTAGTTCATCAGATTCAGCCAGCCACCCCCAAGGTGGAGGCTTGCACTCCCAAACTTCTGCTCGTGTAAAACCCGGCCACACCTCCAGTTCAGAGAAATGTAGTAATTCGCGACACTGACAGCCCCAGGGGCCAAATACTGGGCTGTGTAAATGCGGCCCAATACCACCATGAACAATTAGCTTGGAGTGGATGGGTGTTAACCTAGGCTGGCTGAAGGCAAAACCTTTGCCAATCAATCCTGGCAAGATGTGCCAACGCAGGTAGAATAAAGAGTTATCCAGCCCTCCTTACTTCCTTTCCCAGTTCGACACAAGTCGAAGAAGAATGCCCCTTCCAGAAAGGTCATGGCCTTATCCCTGAAGCCTATCCCTCCAGCATTCTACCGGAAATCTACAGCATTGCTTTGTAAAGTTTTTTTTTCTGGTTCCCCAATTAATTGTGGTCGATATGCTCTCCCTCAGTCTGAACAAATCTTAGCTCATCGTACGCCTGCCTAATTCCTAGGGCTGTCTGGCTTAATGCTTACGCCTGGAATTGCCCCACCAAATGAAGCCTTGCAATGAACTTAACTTGGCTGTCTCAACTATCCTTTTAAAGCTAGAAACGCCCCCCGTGCTCCTTGTGCTTACTAAATACCTTTGTCATTTGTACTCCTGCTGCCACGATAACACATATATATATATATATATATATATATATATATATATATATATATATATTCACTGAAAAAACCATAGGTTTCACACACGTTATAGTTAGGAATTAGCATTTAAAAAACCTTAGAAATTCAGTGAAAAAACCATAGGTTTCACACATGTTATAGTTAGCTGGACATTTTACTCGTAAAAAACCAATGAAATTGCCCCGTTATAGTTAGTTCAGCTAACTATAACTCACGCGCCCGCAATGCACTGCTGATGACGTCACATATTACATCACTCATGACATGGTCAGTGACATCACTCATGACATCACTGATGACATCTCAAATGACATCACTGATGACCTCACTGATGACATCATCCAGTGAATGTGTGTTTTTCTGAAAATTAAATATGTTTTATATATGTATATCTCAAGGTCGATGGAAGAATAAATGGGTATATAAGTGTCTAAATGGATGATTTGTTTTTAAAAAATTGATTGTGTAACTGACTGATTAAGTGTATCTCTCACTTTGTGTATAAGTGGCTGCATGGGTTGGTGAGTAGCTACATGGGTGTCTATATAGGTTAGTAGTTGTTTTTTTGAGTATCAGTCTGAGTGTCTGTATGGTTCGGTGGGGGGTATTACGTAGTGCATAGGTGCATGAATGAGTGACTCACTGTTTGTATGTGTTGAAGACAGCATGTGTGCAGGACTGTATGGGTGGATGAGTGTGTGTATGGGTGTGTTAGTGAGTGAATGACTGTCCCAATAGTGTCTTCAGGAGTAACTACATATGTTTTAAACTAGTATATGTGACTATTGGTGTATATATGTGAGTATATGTGAGAGGGAGAGATTGAAAGAGTTCCTGTATGAATAAGTATGTGTTTCTATAAGTGATTGTTTAAAAGACTAAGTATGTGTAAGTTTCAGTAGAAGTAAGTGTGGTGGTGTGTGTATAACTGTATATGCAGGTGAATGTATGTTTGATTCTTTATTAGCATGAGTGACTATGTGTGTGAGTAACTCTATGGATGAGTGGCATTATGTAACAGGATGTATAGGTGTATGAGTACATATGATGAGTGAGTACATGTATGAGTGACTGTATAGGACTGTTGGTGAATGAGTGGATGTGTATGTGGATCTTAGAATTACTGAAGAGGTTGTTGTAACTGGTATTGGTATGTCCATTGTTTTGAAAATTTTAGTCTCTATTTTTGAATGTGTGTATCAAAGCTTATATTAAGGTGAGAGGAGGTCTGCCACTCTATCACAAGGATGATGTCATCAGTGATGTCATCAGTGATGTCATTTGAGATGTCATCAGTGATGTCATGAGTGATGTCACTGACCATGTCATGAGTGATGTAATATGTGACGTCATCAGCAGTGCATTGCGGGCGCGTGAGTTATAGTTAGCTGAACTAACTATAACGGGGCAATTTCATTGGTTTTTTACGAGTAAAATGTCCAGCTAACTATAACATGTGTGAAACCTATGGTTTTTTCACTGAATTTCTAAGGTTTTTTAAATGCTAATTCCTAACTATAACGTGTGTGAAACCTATGGTTTTTTCAGTGAATTTCTAAGGTTTTTTAAATGCTAATTCCTAACTATAACGTGTGTGTAACCCATGGTTTTTTCAGTGAATTTGCAAGGTTTTTTAAATGGTAATTTTTTTTTTTATTCTTCATTTTTTTCAAACATATTTTTAATTTAAATTTCTTTCATTTTATAAAGACTATGCTTAAATTTTTAAAATCCTTAAATATTTTTTTTTAATATATTTTTTAAAATAAACATGTAAAATTTATTACCAGATTTTTTTTTTTTTTTTTTTTTTTTTTTTTTATAGTACGCGTACCGTAAGCTCACGGTAAGCGTACGGTTTACGCAACGTCCGTAATCTATCTACGCTGCTTGCGTATAGTTACGCACTTTGCGTAGCCGCGCGTACTGCGCGTGGGACGCGTGCGCGCTTACGCCACACGCGCACGTTACGCGGAAGTGCCGGGGAGTGACTGTTATGCGCATGCGCGCAAGCGCGTGTCTTTTTTACGCGCACGCGTACTTTTTGCCGTAAGCGTACCGTAAGCGTACCGTAAGCGTACGGTAGGTCATGTGATCTTGAAACACAACTTTTGATTGGTTGAAACTACTTTCAGTTCTAGAACTCTCCTACACCACACCCATTCCCCTCATTTCTGCTTGTGATCCCTTGGGAGAAGGAGCTGGTTTGTCTTTGGGATACGATGGCAGAACAGCAGAGCTCTTCTGAGAGTGAGGCTAGCACTAGCAGCACTGTCTTGAGGCAGAGATCGAGGAAACAAAAGCCTTCTTATGTTTGGGATTATTTTACTTTTCCAGAAGGCCAGCAAAAGGTGAATGCACCCTTAGTTACTTGCAAGCTGTGTCAGCGTGTACTTTCTAGAGGTAATCCTAACAGGAAGTATTCCTTTGGGAATCACACCATGAAGAGACACCTCCAGGATGTACACAGAAGGACACATGGTCATCTTTTTGGAGGTAACTCTTCAGAAAGACGAGCCAGTACATCCACAGCAGCTCAGCCTGGACCATCATCTGCAGGGCTGACTCCTTCTTCTGCAGGTCAGGTGAGCCCTTCATCTGTGGGGGGAGAATCTCCTTTTGCTGGCCCTCTGGAAATGAACCTTCGATTTCGGAAGGTTGATATTCATTGCACATTTTGTAAAGGTCTAATTTGTCATAGGGAGACCAGTGTTTCCCTAGTGAACAACAAAATAGATCAGCACATTTGTAGCTTTGAATGATTTTCCCATGCTTCCTTTCCTCTGTCCCTGCATGAACACAACGGTTCTTTTAAGAGCCAACCTTATCTTTCATCTTTTTTTTACATATGTTTTTTAAAACCTTTTTTTTTTTTTTTTTACCCTACGCGTACGGTGCGCGTACCTTTTTTTTATTTTTTAAAAAAAACACTAAAAATCAATTATCACATTACAAGGTCCTTGAGAGACTACAATTATTATTATTGACTTTCCATACTCACTCAAAAAAATATTTATTCATTTGTTTTTTTAAAAAATAGTTTTAAAAATGGTTGTAGTTTTCGAAAATTTTCTATATCGATCTGAAAAAAAAGAAAAAAGTATTAATATTTTTTTAACAATTTATAATACAGTATACATATTTACATTTTTTTCAAAAAAATATTTTTGCCTTATTTTTGCTGTTTTCAGAATATATTGCATTTCACTATAAATTGTGAAAGCAATTGCATTCATCATTTTACAGCGGGCAAAAAAAAATAACAATCTCAAAGATTGTATTAAAAAAGCCCAGAATCTCTTCTCACTTAAACTTATCATTACAGAAATGCATATTATTCTAAAAAAATATCATCTAAAAACAACACTTATTTCTTTAAAATACCGTCTGATATGTTTGTTTCAGAAGTATAATCACAATATTATATCTCAATTAACTCCAAAATACATCTGATTTCATTTCCTTTAGGCCAAATAGTATTTTTTTTTTTTTTTTTGGAATAAATTTCCAAGGGAAATCCATTAAAATTCTAAAGTTTAATCTGTCCAGATCTCACCGATTCTCTGTAACATTTTGGTTCACGAAAATTTTTTGAATAATTTATTTAGTCCACAATAGAATTGCTTACTTTTCCACATGGCCAAATAGTAATTTTTTAAATCATTTTTGAAAATATTTCCAATGGCAGTCCAATAGCATTCCAAAATTTAAAATGTGCAGAAGTTACCGATTATCTATAAATTATTGGTTTTTCAAAATTGCATTAAAAATTAAAAAAGTCCACATTACAATTGGTTATCTTTCCTTTAGGCCAAATGATAATTTTAAAAATATTTTTTCTACAAAATTGCAATGGTAATCCAGTAAAATGGTAAAATTATTTTGTCCAGATCTTGCCAAGTCTCTCTAAAATTTAGGTTTCAGGAAGATTAGATAGGAATTTGCTAAATCAAAAGGCAAACGTTGTTTGAAAATCAATTGGGAATCATTACACAGTGTCCAGCCTTTTTCACATTTTAGATAAACTGTGTAATGTCCAGAAGTAACAGTAGGTCCATCATGGAAAATTATTGCAACAGTTACAAAAGTTTTTCCTGAAATTGATAATTGCTGTCCTGTAAACTTCTTTATTAAAGTATCCAATTTTGAACCATCAGCTCTACATCGTTGCATCATTAAAATTACATACTGTCCGTATTCCCTTAAAATTAATGTTGAAAACATGTCAGAATTACACTCACCACATTTCATGCTATGATTAGCATCTTTAACTAATTTTGCAAAAGTGACTGTTTTACTCTCTGGCAATGTCAAATAAATAAACCTTTCATTATCAACAATAGAGCCACATATATTATAACAATTATCACAACTATGTTCCCATTTATAAGAGAGACCCAAAAAAATGTCAATGGGAACTCCTTCTTCTTCCACTACCTGAAGAAAATACATCAAAAATTCGTGTGCATCTTGCTGTTCATTTTGAGAAAACTGTGTTCGTCCTGAACATACATCTAAAAGTTTTCTAATATCAGTAGCACTTTCTATTTGAGTTTTATCTTTACTCAGCTTTTGAAAAAGGAGACTCAGCTCTGAACAGAATCTTTTTCCCTGATTTACTATTATCTGCTCTTGCAAACTTTCCAGATAAAATGCAACATTCAGCACTACATTAGCGTAGCAGTTGACACCAGAGCTATTTTCAAAATGACATCCTACAACCTGTTCTTCATTGTCCTTTTTCTTTTTGCTTGCAATTACATCACTCCTCTTTTTTTTCCTCTTCTCTATATCTTCATTACAGATATTCTCATTTCTCCTTTTACGAGAAACTACACGTTTCTCCAACACAGGATACTGACCTAAATGAGGAGCATAGCTTCTTCTTAATCTATTATACTCCTTTACACAGTTTGTATCAGCACTAACTTTTGAGTCATCAAAGTCTATCATGAATAAACCTGATAATGTTTTGACTCGTGACAAAGCTACATATGCCATACCTTCTTTGAACACAGTTGAACCAATGTTCACAAATGCACAATCTACAGTCAATCCTTGAGACTTGTGGATAGTTACAGCATATGCTAGAGAAAACGGAAACTGCTTCCTACGTACATATAAGTCTTTCACAAGCATAAAACGAACTGTACAACGACAAATATCTTTAACTTCATCTATCTGATCAAATTTTATCTGTAAACATTCAATTCCTTCTTTTTTCTGATAATTAATAAAACCCACAACTCTTCCCATCGCTCCATTCACTAAGCCTTTCTCAACATCCAAATTTCTCCTTAAAAATACTCTACAGTTCATGCAAACATATAGATTTTTTTCTAATCCTGCTGTTTTGGAGATGTTCTTCTCTAGTGAGTCCAATTTATTTTTCAGTTTGCCTGTTACTGTGACAGTAATTCTTCCATCCTCAATTTTGTCCACTGCTTCCAATTTCCTGATCTCTTCCTTTTCCAATTTCAAAAGCTCCTCATTAAATATTGAGCATTCACGTAGAGTTGGCATTAAGCAGATGACACTTTTGTTTTCTGCAATATTCTTGTATATTTTCTCTGCAACTATTTCTTCCTTTGGAAATAAATTATGTAGCAGCCGACTCTGTAATGCTTTTTTCCCAACTTCTGTGAGTAGTCCAATTCTGATATCTTTCAGAATACTTCCATATTCTTCATCGTTTGCTTGCCTCATATTAGTTGTAAGTTCCTTGTACTCAAAGAAGGACCAAATATTTGTATTTCCAATGCTTCCCAATGACTTCTTCGTTTCTTCATGTGTCACAGTATTAAACACTGGTTGTCCTTTAACTGGAGTAAGTTGCAAAAGATCCCCAAAAACTATGACGTGTTTTCCACCAAATAACACGTCATAGTCTGTCTTCAAAATTTGCTGCATTCTTAAATGCACAAAGGCAAGCATTAAGTTTGATACCATGCTCACCTCATCAATAATGAGAACTTGCATCTTCTTCAATACTCTTGAAACTTCCAAGGATGCTTCTCCAGTTAGCTTGTTGAATTGTATTTTGTTCTCATGCTCCACTGGTAACATTAGCAAACGATGTAAGGTGATTCCTTTTATGTTATATGCTGCTAACCCAGTTGGAGCAGTAACCACACAAGACAAAGTAGAATCCGTTTTTTGCTTTAGGTAGCTTCTGATGACTTTAATTGGGAAACTTTTTCCAGTGCCAGCTTGTCCGCTTACATACATCCTGATTGGATGAAATGATGTGCATGAGCACTCTTTTTTTATATGTAGAAATCCGTGATCAATTTTGTTTTTGATCTCTTCATAAATGTGTTGCTGCTCTTGATTCAGTTGTCTTTCCAAATTTTGTAAGTCTATAAATTCTTCTTGAGCTTGATTCATAGCCGTTTCCACTTCATTCATGGCTATTGATGCTTCATTTTCAACGATTGGTTGTCCTAGGGGATCTTGACTGTATGTTCCTGAACTTTGGCTGTCCTGAGAACTGTCTCTAGCTATTTCTGCTGCAATTGTAGTTTCCTGTTCAATTTCTTCATTTAACATTTGCAGATAAGTTGAGAATGTACTGCATTGTATGCTGTCTTTGCAAGCATTAAAAGAATCTTCATAGCTCTGGAATTCTCCCAGTAGTTCATCCTCTGTACGCCATGGTTTAAACAACTGTAAAAGAGCCAAGTAGTAAAATTCTTTCTTGTCGGTTGTGTCGCAACTCAGCTTCCGGTGATTTATCAAACTTCCTTTGGTTTGCTTCACCAAACATCCTTCTTCACCAACAACTTTATATTTTCCACTGTTGATGTCTTCTGCAGCTTTCCGTGAATAAATGTAGTTCTGCAGCACTTCATAGAGACACATGTTCTCCAGATGATGACTTCTCTTGGGATAATATGTGTCCAACATGTTTGTTTTCAATATATCTGTACTTTCTGGGTCATTCTCGGCCAAATATTCAATTTCTCCAACAGATTTCAGTACCCGATTTCTCATTGCTGCAAGGCCTAAACTTGCCCAAATTATTCTTCTTGACTTCGAGTAGAGACTTGCAGAAGATAACCTATCTGAACATTCGTAGGATCCAATTTCTCGATGCGATAACATCTTCAAACTGAAACTGTACAGCTTCTTACTGACAGTCTTCTCGTGAGAAATCTCTTCCCACATTTCCTTCAATTCTGTTTTTTCTGATTTCGTAATGTAAGACGTTACATATCGTGCAACAGCAATGGAATTGTCAGCTACATACTGTATATCCATGTTAGCGTTCCACATGGATAAAATGACTGGGTTGTAGTCATTTATATTTTTTGATTCTTCTTTTCTTTTAAGGTTGTAGGTATTCTTAGGTGATTTTCTTGTGATAGTATGTCTCACAGCTGACATAAAACTGTTGACTCTTCCATTTGAAAGAACAGGTCTAGGAAATCCAAATCGACATTTAGTGTAGTATTTTTCTTTGCTCTTGTATTTCCGTCGACAGTATTTTCCACACCGATGACTTTGGAAACGTAGAACTTGCTCCTTTAACTTGTTCTCTTCTTTGCTTTTTGGTATACCACATGTTGCATATTCTTCAATGTAAGATAACACTGCTTCATCAGTATCTGTTCCAAACTTTGGGGCATCCTTGATCCACAGCAGCATATGAATATGAGGAGCACCTCTTGCCTGGTACTCTTTTCTCCAAAAGAAATCCACTACTTCTCCAAGGGGTGGATTTTTTTTATTGCAGATGAAGGACATCATAGCCTCAAATCTATGATTGAAATATCTGCAAACATTAACCGGATCCAATGAGCACAGTTCTCCTGCTGTCTTGTATTCGATGTTTTTAATGTTTGAATTGGCCTCTCGTAGAAAATCCAGTAAATCATCCCAAGCGTACTCGGCACAGCTTAGGGTAAGGAACCATGTTGGTGTTCCTAAATTGCGTAACATGCATTTTAGTTCACCATGGCGTCGGTACCAATATTCATTTGTCCCACGCTGACAAGCCATCAGATTGATCAGTTGTGTTTCCAAATGATCATCTCGGTGCTGCACTTTCTCCATAAAATCCTTAGCAGACACATTTTGTAAATGTACTCCACTTTTTAAAATGTGATTTACTGCATAAGACAGTGCAGACAAGTCGCTTTCAAATAAAAGATGGAACAAATAAGGAATACTTTGTCGAAATCTGGGATCTTCAGCATATAGTCTTGTAGTCCGATACTCTGAAGCTGGAATCTGTTCTGGACGTTCATCGTATCGTCCTCCTTTTCCTTTAGGAAACAGCTGGGGAAAACATCGAGCTTCCAAGCTCTCCTCCCATACACTCACGGGATTTCCTTTTGCTTTCTTCATCTGAAAGAGATCAATATTGTCTCCCATAACTTCTTTCGAATGGAGAGGATGTATGCTAAAATGTTCATAAATTTCTTCTTCCTTTGACTTGTCCACTTTTTCAATTTGTCCAGTTGGTGTTTCTGTGTGTTCTTGAAAATCTTCTTCTTCTTCTTCTATATAAATTGATTCATACCATTTGTTATTTTTTTTCAAATACAAATTTGCTCTTTGTACTTTCCGCACATCTACCAGCTCCTGCCAAATCTTCTTATTCTTTGTAGGTACACCATTAACCAGAATAATTAATGGTTCAGTTTCCAAAGTATCCGCATCAATAGTTTCCATATTTTTTTTCAAATCCAAGGGCAAATACACCACTCTACCTTTTAAACCTCTCAGTAAATCTGAAGGAGGTAATTTACCAGTTTTGGGCTCCATACGTACTATGGTCTGGAACGGATGAACACATTGAATGAGTATAGACTCATATGTATTTAATTCAGAAAGTTCAGCAGGAATAGCATCCAATTCTAAATTATTATGTACAGCTCTGGTCGGCATTCTATTTTCCTCTAACTTGTTGTAACAGTATTTACAAATACGCTGATCTTCACCCAATTCAAAACAATTTTCAAGAAATATATATGTGGCAAAATCCATCCACTTATAATTATCTTCATTTTCACTCTTTCTGTAGAGATCAACATTCCTAGTTTGTTTTCTATAATGAGTTCTGCGGCAACAAATACAAGTAACATTTGGTCTTTCATTAGAGACTATTGCAAATTTTGTTATGTGATCATTAAATGTGTTACTTACAGAGGGTTCTACATTCTCTTCCACTTCTGCCTCATTTACTGTGTCCTTCTCTGCACTGTTTTGTTCAGGACCAAAGTAACAAAACTGAATTTCATCAACAACCTTCTCTACATCTGATACCGTTCCTCGGAACAGAGCCCTATTCAATTCATTTAACTTTATTGCTGGACTTTTGGCAAAATACAACCGTCTCACAAACTTTCTCATTTCAGTATGATGAACAGCCAGCATCCTAAAATGATGGAAAACACTATTGCACACTTTTCTAGATAGACAAGCAAGAGAATGACCCTGCAAACCAGTATTCTCTCTCACTCTGCATGGATCCAGACTTTGAAGCACCTTAATCTTTTGTTTTACACTTTTTTTACTATATTCTCTTAGAAACTCTCGAAATCTGTCAATAGATTCCTGACGCACAGTGCAAATACTACTACAATTCCAAGTGTACACTGGGGCTTTAGGACGTCTCCCCATTGCCTCATCTGCCATCACTTGTACCTCATCTCTTGGAACCATTATCTCCTTCTCCATTATGCAACCATTTTTTACTTCGTATGAACGACCTCTGGTGTCAACTGCATGCAGCAAACTATTACTTTGAAAATAGCTCTCTTCATTAAAAAAAGGTTCACTACTTGAACTATGCATCCACTTTCCTAAAAACACTTTACAAAAGTTTGTTCTGTTCACTACTCTTTTGCTTTTGCTTTGTGATTTCAGTACATTAACCATTTTATCTAATGTACGCATCCTATTCAAAATTAATATGAATAGTTTCCTTTTTAATTCTAATGCTTTTGCTGCAATGGCTTCAATTTCTTTTTTTCTCTTGTAATATTTTGCCTTTTGCTTATATTTCTTTACATCCTTTATCAAATTGGACATAACTCTTCTCTGAAACATTTTTCTACGTATCTCTTTAAACGCTGTTTTTCTGTTTATGTTAAACTTTTCAATTGCAGAAGGTATATTTGCATTAACTAAATTCTCAATTTTTTGCTGTTCTCTATGTTTTGTTACATTTTTCCGAGGACAGACATTTTGTACATTTTTCTTTGTTTTGAATATTTTGTTAAGAAATTGTTTTTTCTGCTTACCAGAAGATTTTTTCTTTTTCCCAACATGAGCATCTTCTACTAACTTTGGTCCTCCAGTTGTCTTCAAATATAGTTTTTTTTTTTAGCGTTTTTTGAGCTCGAGATTTTGTAGGCATCTTAAATTTTGTTCACTGTTCTTCAGCAATACCTGAAAAAAACTAAAAAAAAAATCCTTTATTGTATTTAAATATATTACTACATTTGTTTTCACAATAGTCATAAAACAAAATTTCTTTGCCAATTTGAATGCACACAAACTGCTCTTTTTTTTGGGCAAGTGAAAATCTCTTTTACAAACTGTCACATTATGAAACCACTTTTCAGATTTTTTAAAAAGCCCATGTCCACAGTGCTACACTCCAGCAAGGGCAACCAGCCTTAGTGAAGCTCAATGTATTTGCATTACAGACTGAAACCTGAAAACCCCACTCGCTTGTAAATACTTTGCATGACTATACACGGCAAGCACATGGGTGTGTGCTAAGACTCTGCTTCTTCCCCCAAAAATTCGCTCCCCCTTTCCATCTAATGCAACTGTGAAATCACCAGAGCAAGACGCAATAAATCTCTGCCTATAATTCCTCTATGCACACAGAGTCATGTTTTCACATTGGTCCCAAAACGAAATTTCTTTGCCATTTTGAAAGCACACTTACTGCTCTTTTTTTTTCGGGCCGAGTGAAAATCACTTTTACAGACTGACACATTATGAAACCTTTTTTAAAAATTTATTTAATTGCACATGTCCAAGCTGTTTTTTTTTCAGACCACCACCATGTGTATTCTCTGTGTCTGCCTACACTCCAGCAAGGGCAACCAGCCTTAGTGATGCTGAATGTATTTGCATTACAGACTTAAACCTGAAAACCCCACTGGCTTCGAAATACTGTGCATGACTATACACGGCAAGCACATGGGTGTGTGCTAAGCCTCTGCTTCTTCCCCCAAAAATTCGCTCCCCCTTTCCATCTAATGCAACTGTGAAATCACCAGAGCAAGACGCAATAAATCTCTGCCTATAATTCCTCTATGCACACAGAGTCATGTTTTCACATTAGTCCCAAAACGAAATTTCTTTGCCATTTTGAAAGCACACTTACTGCTCTTTTTTTTTCGGGCCGAGTGAAAATCTCTTTTTACAATTTGAAATCACTTTTACAGACTGACACATTATGAAACCACTTTTTTTTCTTTTATTTAAATGCACATGTCCAAGCTGTTTTTTCAGACCACCACCATGTGCATTCTCTGTGACTGCCTACACTCCACCAAGGGCAACCAGCCTTAGTGATGCTGAATGTATTTGCATTACAGACTTAAACCTGAAAACCCCACTGGCTTCTAAATACTGTGCATGACTATACATGGCAAGCACATGGGTGTGTGCTAAGCCTCTGCTTCTTCCCCCAAAAATTCGCTCCCCCTTTCCATCTAATGCAACTGTGAAATCACCAGAGCAAGACGCAATAAATCTCTGCCTATAATTCCTCTATGCACACAGAGTCATGTTTTCACATTAGTCCTAAAACGAAATTTCTTTGCCAATTTGAAAGCACACTTACTGCTCTTTTTTTTTAGGGCCAAGTGAAAATCTCTTTTTACAATTTGAAATCACTTTTACAGACTGACACATTATGAAACCACTATTTTTGATTTATTTAATTGCACGTGTACAAACTGTTTTTTTTTCAGACCACCACCATGTGCATTCTCTGTGACTGCCTACACTCCACCAAGGGCAACCAGCCTTAGTGATGCTGAATGTATTTGCATTACAGACTTAAACCTGAAAACCCCACTGGCTTCTAAATACTGTGCATGACTATACATGGCAAGCACATGGGTGTGTGCTAAGCCTCTGCTTCTTCCCCAAAAAATTCGCTCCCCCTTTCCATCTAATGCAACTGTGAAATCACCAGAGCAAGACGCAATAAATCTCTGCCTATAATTCCTCTATGCACACAGAGTCATGTTTTCACATTAGTCCTAAAACGAAATTTCTTTGCCAATTTGAAAGCACACTTACTGCTCTTTTTTTTTTAGGGCCAAGTGAAAATCTCTTTTTACAATTTGAAATCACTTTTACAGACTGACACATTATGAAACCACTATTTTTGATTTATTTAATTGCACGTGTCCAAGCTGTTTTTTTTTCAGACCTACACCATGTGTATTCTCTGTGTCTGCCTACACTCCAGCAAGGGCAACCAGTCTTAGTGATGCTGAATGTATTTGCATTACAGACTTAAACCTGAAAACCCCAGTGGCTTCTAAATACTGTGCATGACTATACATGGCAAGCACATGGGTGTGTGCTAAGCCTCTGCTTCTTCCCCAAAAAATTCGCTCCCCCTTTCCATCTAATGCAACTGTGAAATCACCAGAGCAAGACGCAATAAATCTCTGCCTATAATTCCTCTATGCACACAGAGTCATGTTTTCACATTAGTCCCAAAACGAAATTTCTTTGCCATTTTGAAAGCACACTTACTGCTCTTTTTTTTTCGGGCCGAGTGAAAATCACTTTTACAGACTGACACATTATGAAACCTTTTTTAAAAATTTATTTAATTGCACATGTCCAAGCTGTTTTTTTTTCAGACCACCACCATGTGTATTCTCTGTGTCTGCCTACACTCCAGCAAGGGCAACCAGCCTTAGTGATGCTGAATGTATTTGCATTACAGACTTAAACCTGAAAACCTCACTGGCTTCTAAATACTGTGCATGACTATACATGGCAAGCACATGGGTGTGTGCTAAGCCTCTGCTTCTTCCCCAAAAAATTCGCTCCCCCTTTCCATCTAATGCAACTGTGAAATCACCAGAGCAAGACGCAATAAATCTCTGCCTATAATTCCTCTATGCACACAGAGTCATGTTTTCACATTAGTCCCAAAACGAAATTTCTTTGCCATTTTGAAAGCACACTTACTGCTCTTTTTTTTTCGGGCCGAGTGAAAATCACTTTTACAGACTGACACATTATGAAACCTTTTTTAAAAATTTATTTAATTGCACATGTCCAAGCTGTTTTTTTTTCAGACCACCACCATGTGTATTCTCTGTGTCTGCCTACACTCCAGCAAGGGCAACCAGCCTTAGTGATGCTGAATGTATTTGCATTACAGACTTAAACCTGAAAACCCCACTGGCTTCTAAATACTGTGCATGACTATACACGGCAAGCACATGGGTGTGTGCTAAGCCTCTGCTTCTTCCCCCAAAAATTCGCTCCCCCTTTCCATCTAATGCAACTGTGAAATCACCAGAGCAAGACGCAATAAATCTCTGCCTATAATTCCTCTATGCACACAGAGTCATGTTTTCACATTAGTCCTAAAACGAAATTTCTTTGCCAATTTGAAAGCACACTTACTGCTCTTTTTTTTTCGGGCCGAGTGAAAATCACTTTTACAGACTGACACATTATGAAACCTTTTTTAAAAATTTATTTAATTGCACATGTCCAAGCTGTTTTTTTTTCAGACCACCACCATGTGTATTCTCTGTGTCTGCCTACACTCCAGCAAGGGCAACCAGCCTTAGTGATGCTGAATGTATTTGCATCACAGACTTAAACCTGAAAACCTCACTGGCTTCTAAATACTGTGCATGACTATACATGGCAAGCACATGGGTGTGTGCTAAGCCTCTGCTTCTTCCCCAAAAAATTCGCTCCCCCTTTCCATCTAATGCAACTGTGAAATCACCAGAGCAAGACGCAATAAATCTCTGCCTATAATTCCTCTATGCACACAGAGTCATGTTTTCACATTAGTCCCAAAACGAAATTTCTTTGCCATTTTGAAAGCACACTTACTGCTCTTTTTTTTTCGGGCCAAGTGAAAATCTCTTTTTACAATTTGAAATCACTTTTACAGACTGACACATTATGAAACCACTTTTTTTTCTTTTATTTAAATGCACATGTCCAAGCTGTTTTTTCAGACCACCACCATGTGCATTCTCTGTGACTGCCTACACTCCACCAAGGGCAACCAGCCTTAGTGATGCTGAATGTATTTGCATTACAGACTTAAACCTGAAAACCCCACTGGCTTCTAAATACTGTGCATGACTATACATGGCAAGCACATGGGTGTGTGCTAAGCCTCTGCTTCTTCCCCAAAAAATTCGCTCCCCCTTTCCATCTAATGCAACTGTGAAATCACCAGAGCAAGACGCAATAAATCTCTGCCTATAATTCCTCTATGCACACAGAGTCATGTTTTCACATTAGTCCTAAAACGAAATTTCTTTGCCAATTTGAAAGCACACTTACTGCTCTTTTTTTTTTAGGGCCAAGTGAAAATCTCTTTTTACAATTTGAAATCACTTTTACAGACTGACACATTATGAAACCACTATTTTTGATTTATTTAATTGCACGTGTCCAAGCTGTTTTTTTTTCAGACCAACACCATGTGTATTCTCTGTGTCTGCCTACACTCCAGCAAGGGCAACCAGCCTTAGTGATGCTGAATGTATTTGCATTACAGACTTAAACCTGAAAACCCCACTGGCTTCTAAATACTGTGCATGACTATACATGGCAAGCACATGGGTGTGTGCTAAGCCTCTGCTTCTTCCCCAAAAAATTCGCTCCCCGTTTCCATCTAATGCAACTGTGAAATCACCAGAGCAAGACGCAATAAATCTCTGCCTATAATTCTTCTATGCACACAGAGTCATGTTTTCACATTAGTCCCAAAACTAAATTTCTTTGCCAATTTGAAAGCACACTTACTGCTCTTTTTTTTTTCGGGGCAAGTGTAAATCACTTTTACACACTGTCACATTATGAAACCACCATGTGTAACTACAACAAAAACAATTCCCATTTCTATTATTCATTTCTTAAGTTACCACATACATCCCCTCTCAAACTCTAAACTCACCTTTAAAATTAGTTAGTTGTGAAAGAAATGTGACACTCAAACAGCAGATTATCAGAGCCAGGATCTCTGTTGTGTTCACCTCTCTCCTCTCAGCAGAACCAGATAATGGCAAACTTCCCCTCTATTTTTCCACACATATACATGTAAGTTTCAAATCTCAGTGCTTCCCCCTTTTTTTCAAATGTAATCACACATTTCTATTGGTTGAAAACCAACCCTTTTCCAAAAGTACCCTGCCCCCAACTTGACTTCTGCCTAGTACCCTTCCCCCAACTTGACTTCTGCCTGCTACCATAGCAACAGCTCATGGAACACTGCTGTGTGCAGTTAGGTCAGAAGTTCGACACACAATGTTTCAATTCCACAGAGCAAGAGTGCTTGACTTTTCAAACCTTACAGCAAATCCATAGTACTGTTCTTTGGTTACACATTTTTTTGTACCAATACAAAACATGCTTCTATTAATTTTCACATACAGCCTAGTTTTTATTCTAGAATGGTATGAAACAGCCAATCAGTTCTTTTTGTTTTAAAAAAATATGTATGCCTCCATTTCCAAACTGTCTTTCTTTTCATATTGCCATTCTACTGAAAGACACCTCCTGAGTGCATCCAGTTCTCCTTTGAAGATGTTCACAGTGTGGATTGTAGGGCACAGCTATGTCTTCTGGAGTGAAAAGTTTGCAGAGAAAACAGATATGGTGAGAGACCTTGCTTTGCCAAATGTAGACATTAAATGGATTGGTCAGAGAGGGTTAAAGTGGCACCAATTGATGCCATTGGTGAAATCCTTCATTCAAATCCAACACCCTGACCTCATAATAGTGCACTGTGGTGGCAATGACCTAGGCACTTTGACTGGGGTAGGTCTGGAAATGCTTATGAAGGACACCTTTGCACAACTGTTTACACTTTTCCCTAAAACTGCCTTTGTGTTTTCCAACATATGCCAAAGGCAAAAATGGAACTGGTCCAATCATTTCTGTCCACAGATTGACAAAGCAAGAAAGCACGTCAACAAATCTGTTTCTGCTTTCCTCCGTGACTATGGTATGGGTGCCATTTACCACAACAACTTGCGTTATGACATGCAAGACATTTATAGAGGAGATGGTGTGCACTTCAATGATGAAGGGAACAGAGTCTTCCTCTTGAACCTTAGACTCTGCATCGGTACTTACTTGTAGGTACCACTAAAAAAATGACTTCATAAACACAACAGCTCTTTTTAGAGCTCCCTAATTTCTAAACTCTTAAATCTGCTTTTCATTTATCTATTTTTATTTTTTTACCGTACGCTTACCGTAAGCTTACCGTACGCGTACCCCGTGATTTTTTTTAAAATCAATAAATGTTTTTTTTGTACTTTTCTGTCCTTCTTTGACCCCCTTACAAATGTTAGGGGGTCTGTAACTCTCCTCATTGCCCCCTTTCCTTGTTTTCACTCTTTTTTTTCAGAGTGAAATACACAAAATGGCGGCCGCCGCTTCCTGGTTTCGGCCGATTCGAATGTTTACTAAGATCTAACAGCCAATCAGAATCGCGCTCGCGCACGCCGCCGTACGCTTACCGTAAGCGTACGGTAAGCGTACCGTAAGCGGGCTCAGATATATATATTGATTTAAAGGCTATTTTCTCAGAATCTACTGAACAGATTTACACCAAACCTACAAAAGGCACTTCCTTGACCTAGGGACTACCTCTCTGCCAAATTTTGAGTAATTCTGTTCAGCCGTTCGGGCTGTAGCTCGTTCTAAAGGTCCTATGGAAAAATGCATGGGAAAAACGCGTTTTGGGACCCCCCTTTTATCTCAGCCCCCGCTTGACGGATCCCCCCGAGACTTTCAGGGTAGGAGCGGAGCGTAGCGCCCCACCTATTTTGAGAAATTCGCGAGGATTCGTCGACCGGCGCCAAAGTTATTCAAAATAGAATGTTGAGGTTTTCCTATGGAAACGTGGTCCTAACTATAACTACCTACTGGCGACCGCCAGTAGGTAATATATATATATATATATATATACATATATATATACATCCCCTCCCTTATCCTGTTGCCCCACTCGGGACACACAAGCTTCGTCACTTCGTGAGAATAACTTTACAGATGGTATGCATGACACAAACCCAGGCCCTCCGCTTGCCTTAAAACAGCTCAGGCTGCTGACTGTCCTGTATAGACTACGCTGAACATTACACCAGCTGTTTCCGAATAGCAAGGCTAAAGATGAAAGGCAGCAGCATCTCTTGACCTAAGCGTGGAACTCACAATAATAAATCCGTATTCCGAAACCAAACATTTAACCAATATCCGATCTCATGTGACTATCTTATTCACCATCAGCCAGGCCTACTTCCTTAATAAAAATCGCGAGTGGCTGGCAAGGGGTACGTTCGAAATATCAAAGACATGCATGTTCAACATGAAGCCAGGAATCGAAGGAAAGCATGGGGGCGATAGTGTGAATAGTGATGGTGGCATCTGGTTCACGGCTTTCAGGAATGAAACAGCCTTCAAGTTAAATTTTTAAGTGTATGGTAGTGCTGCACGACCAGCAAGGTATCGAGTGTTTGCGCGCTTTACCTGCGCTCTAACTAACGCTACACCCGGGACACACTCTTTTCTTATTAGGCACGGGGAGATTAAGTGATTTTCCCAGAATCACTGCATATTGATAAGGCGCTGAGACTTCTCTCTTCTTTTGTAAATCTACAGTTGTCTTGAGGCATCACACCAGAGGTGTTTTGATTGCATTTCCTACGTAATGAAAACACGCTTATATATGATTAGATATTATGGGTTTTCCAAGCGCCACTTGCGTTTAAAACACATCTAGAGTAAGTGAACTTATTTGAGAAGCGGCATTTGTTGTAGGAGTTGTGACAGTTTGAAAGTTAGAAAGTAAATATGTCCCCTATTTCCAAACACGAGAAAATATATGTTAAGGGGTTCACACTTACGAATAAATACGGGTAGATTTATTATACTATATGCTCAAGGCCAATATGTTCTTTGACCTCCCCAGGTTCTTACCCTTTTGATATCTGGCTTGACAGGGCATTTTTCTTAAGACATTATAGCTACAAATGCTTTAAAATCGAAATGGGGTAGCATGTGGGTTCCCCAGAGCAGCGTTACTCACATCATGTTACTGGCTGCTTGGTGGATTATTCCACCTCCAAGTGAATGCTTTCATTGAAAGTATCAGGGACTACTTAACATCTCTAAAGTACAATATATCATCACACTCTTGTTTTCCTCATAGATGCATCAAATAGAGTGATCAATCGTTATTGCTTTATTTCCTCTGCCTTTTACGTTTTGTAGTTAGGATACAAAATGAATGCTAGCCAGGCATATCAGCTTTGCAATTGGTTGCTTATGTTTGTATTATTATTTGGGTCAGTCTGGTACTTTGGTGTTTATGTGTGATTTTATTTATTCTAAACATAATAATCGGTTTACATGAAGGTCAATGCCTTACAATTTAACTACTCATATTTATCAATGTAGGAAGTTTCATGATACGAGTGGATAATTGCAAGTATTTCCAAGACACCTGCCTTAGTAGGCTTCAACTCACTAGTAATGTGCTGGGCTTACCCAATGCAGATAGGCTGTTTGGCCGCACGCCCAGAGTCTAGACCGGAGAATGGAGTTCTAAGGAGGCTGGGCCTCCGACTGTGTGGCCGCCAAGGTTGGGGCCTAGAGGATCGCTGCAAACCAGTTTCCCATATTTCAAAGTTCCCTCCTGGATGGTCTACATTCTGCACCTATCAAGGCTGCCAGAACACTAAAACGTCTATTATTTCCATGGGGGATAACCTCGTGCAAAGATGGGACCAGACTCGAACTCCGGCACCCAGCCCCACAGTCGGCAGGCTAGCCGGAGCTCCACATCCCCTCCCCGATTCATACACGGGCCCGACCGCCATGTATAGAGCGCAACTCCGCCGAACCGCCCCGGGACGCACCAACGCTAGTAACCCAGAGATTCACATCGGACCGTGACAACATCACACACCGCTGGCAATCGCGTTCAAAACAACCACAATTGTAAGGGCCTAAGCGAAAGAGCAGGAAGAGCCATGAAAGTAACAAATAGGGTTCCTCTGTAGTTTTTCCTCAACAGTATACCATTACCAAACAATGCACATTTTGCTGCGTGCTGGCCAAGCGAGAAATATAAACACAATGGACATTATGAAATGGCAGCCATATTTTTAAAGATGGAAACGAGGCATAGCTGAGGCCTAGTTTAGTCTAAGCCAAAAAACACATTAAAGCACAACCTAACGATTTTGTTTCAGTTGCAATCGTTTCATGTTATTTCACGTATATAATTCAAATGTGGTATAACGTCCATATAAGCAACTTGTGAAGTACCAGAGTAACACTCTGAACTACAAAACTTATAGTCATCAAGTGAAAGCAGACTACAAATCATGTGACGCGAAGAACCAATCAATAAGAATAACATCAGTATTATTGAACATTCTCCCTGCGAGACAGTGAACTAGCACACGAAACCGCCATGAATTCCGACAATCTGCAACTGCTCAACCGGAAACCCGCGGCAGCTATGCACATCGAGCCCTTCCTTGCCAAGCGAAACTCCCCCTCACGCAAGATGAGAAACAACAACTACCAAACTTGCAGCTTCAAAAGCATCACGTAGCCACAGTCTATTGCGTGGCACACGGACCCAATCGGGGCAGAATCTTTTCCGTAGGCACGGGGAGATAGAATGCTGTTCCCGGAGCAAAAGATGGCGGGATGCCCGGGCTCCAAAAACTCCCAAATCGACACGTACGCTCCCAAACCAGTGCTCCGACCGCCCGTACACATGTACCCATCCCCTCCTTTCGGACGGCCCCCATTGTGTATGCTGCCAGGAATAGGGGACCACGTGACCTACCACGGAAGAGGGTGTTGCGAACACGAGCGGGGGGGGGGGCCTTGCTCATAAGCCTTAAAGGCAGCAACGCAAGGATCCACATGCCAATTGCCCAACAATCGAATTTAGAACAGTGGTGTAGCTCCATGCGATGCCCCAGCGCATCCCACCCAGGTGAGGCTCCGTGGAACTCTACCCGCCCGCCATAAAGCACCTAGCCATGCGCAGCCCAGCCCAGCTATGTTCCGCAGTCGGGGCGGCGCTGCAACCGCCAGCCCCAAACTCGTCTCCCGGGGAGCCAGGCCCACACGCACCCTTGCTCGAACCATGTGGCATAGGCCACTAAAGCCGACCAGGCCACGCCAAATATGGGAGGCCCAGGGGAGATGCCCCCCCCTAGACCCGGACCGAGGCATGCACTCCCACGGGGCGGGGGAATACCAAGTTCATGTAGCGCGAACCTGACCCAGGGGGATTCGAGCGCTAGACAAAACACCGGATGCCCTGGGGAGGATCTACCTTACACGAGGGCATGCACGCCCGCTCTTGTGAAGCCACCACGACTGGCGCTTTCGGGACCACTCTCGGCGCCCGTATCACTTTTCTGGCCCCCAGCCCTCTGGCGGCGACCGCTAACCCCCACGGAGACCAGGGGCACCGCGCAAATATACAAAAATGGTGGGAGAGTGTCACTACCGCAGTCAAATGTCATGGGGGGGTGCGAACTAACCTCGTCATCTACCATGCAGATGGCAGCGTTGTCTCCCACTACGAGATCAACAGGCAGGGTCGCCGAGAGGCCCTTACATTCGGCGTCATTCTAGGCCTCGGCGACGACGGGACTGAAAGAGGGCTACTCTCTGGGTGGCGGGCGAGAGCATTTAAAATAAATTCGGAGAAAGCGAGGCCTGGACCCGTTCCCATGCCCCTGCCATCTACCACCCACACCATGCCCTAGTACTGTCGGGGGCCTGCTAGGCACACAATATGGCTTTCATTCCCCTCAAAGCCGAGCCAACACGTCAATATGTATCACAAAGTAAAGTGTAACAAAAACCCGACAAGGAAGGGCCGTGTCCTCGCCTCGCACATGCCATCTTCTGTATCGCTAAGATGGACTGAGCCTGTGATGATCTTTAGCTGTACTTTAGGCCCGAAGAGCCACGTAGTATCGGGGAAAGACGGGAGGCGGTACTGCCCTGCACTCCCCAATGAAAACAACGGCAGACCACGGACACAACCGTGTGACCCATGCCAGACCTGAGCTACGGCCCCTGCTGCGGCACAGGATACCAACGGCATGAAAACCTTGCACAACAAAGACCCCTCCCCCGGCCTCGCACCCACACTCGGCGCCCTTTGCACACTACCCCGCCGCTCAGCATAAGTCTCGCTCCCCTCTGCCCACCTCCTGAGCCCCACCAGGCAACCCAGCAACATCCAGGCCAGTGAGGCTCGGGGACAGGGGACAATTAACACTCACCGGGCTAACACGAAGGCACAAACCCGACGCCAGACAGGACGACCAGAACGCCCAAGACACTCAAAACGGCGGCGTGGTGAGGAATACGCGTGTCCGAGCAGGAGCGGCGCGCAGGAAGCAGAGGAGGAACTGGGCGAGAGGGACGCCTAAGTAGGGGGGCTAGCCTCGCCCCCCCCAACGGCCCGCCTCCACCTGCACACTTGTTGGGAGATCTCCTCCCTGGGCGTGGCCTCGCGCGCGAGGCAGAAGGAGGGGGAAGGCTGCGACGGGCGGCCACTAGAGAGCTGCCCTGCTGATGTCCCACTGCGTGGGACGCGGGCAGCGGCAGTCCACCAGGAAAATGCCGGACCTGAAATGAGAATGGTTACAGAGCAGAAAACCACCTGGGGACCCGCAAATTCGTGTCCTAGTTCACACTGTCAGCTGTGGAAGAAGAAGCAGGAGAGGGATTAAGATCTTCAGCCAGCACATGTGGTCTATTTAATACACGTCTCTCTCTCTCTCTATGTGTTACTTTCTTCCGGGTCTTACCCACCTTCAATAGTCTCATTGCAAAAGGTGCCTCCCTCCATCACTGGTTCTTTAATGCTTTATATTTCATGGAGGACAGTAAACTAGGGACCTTAGGACAATCTGTACCAATAATAATTTCTTCTGCCATGTAAGGGATGGCCCCCACGTGTAAGACTTCTGGGTGATCTTTCCATTGGATAGTAACCTCAGCTACTGGATAGGGTTTACTATCCCCGTGGACACACGTAATCATTACAGTGTTTCCTCCCTTCCATTGGTCAGGTTTTACTTTCTCCTTGCTTATCACGGAATGGCAGCGCCGTGAGTCCACTAGTACCCTGGTTAATTCCTCATTGACTTCCAGGAGTCTCTTTTACTTGCTAGGGTTACCACCGTCCACATGACTCTACCCCTGGAAGAGCCTATTTCCATGGGCTCAGCTAGGGTCTGTTTCTGGGCACAATTGGGGCGCAATATGTCCCCACTCTGCACAATGAAAACATTGGGGCCCTTGGGGTCTGAGGCTGTCACAGGGTTTTGGGGGAAGACGTGGAAGGTGTTTGGGAGTGGCATTTCTCCAGCTGGGTATGACAGTGGAACCTGTTTTCCAAAGTGAGACCTTAAAGTCTGGGGATTGGTGGAAGGCACACGATAGCTCTAGCTCCACGCCCGGGTTGACACAGGAAGGTCATCTAAGTATTGTTCCAATAAAACTTTGTCCATCACGTCCTCAAGGGTGGCTCCTTGAGGTTTTAACCACTGGTTTCACAGGTCTTAGATCCAGTAGAAAAGGGCTCTCAGGTTGTCTTGCGGGGTTCCATTTTTCCTTCCTGAATCTTACTCAATAGTATTCTGTGTCAAACCCTAACCTCTCAAGATTAGCTTTCTTTACTTCGGGATATGGTATAGTCCCTGAGGGGTTGACCGCTTGAAAGGCAGTCTGTAGTTCTCCAGACAATACTGGTCCAATATACTGACTCCCAACGCTCTGCATACCAGGTTGTAGAAGTGGGACTCTTTCAAAGTTTGTGAAGAGGTACTCTGGGTCATCACCGGTCTGGTACTTTTGTAGAACTGATCTGGCAATGTTTAGATGGACTTTAGTGCTGGCAATGGTATGATACTGAAACCTCCTGAGGCGGAAAGCCGGGAGATGCGCTAGGCGATAGCGTTTTAAAACTGTGTGATCTTGTGTTTTAAAAAAAAGCTTACCGATCCCTTGGCACCATTCCTCAGATCCAGGCATCGCCGTACAGCGGACTCAGCGCTTACACGGGCAACGCCTCTCTGTTGACGCCATTGCCTTCGAGCTCATTGGGCCACCAGACACGCCTACCTGTGTTGGCCACGCCCCCCCCCCCTTTCAGATAAACGCGCGCGCTGACTTAACGCCGCATTGATACTGAAACCTCCTGAGGCGGAAAGCCGGGAGATGCGCTAGGCGATAGCGTTTTAAAACTGTGTGATCTTGTGTTTTTAAAAAGCTTACCGATCCCTTGGCACCATTCCTCAGATCCAGGCATCCCCGTACAGCGGACTCAGCGCTTACACGGGCAACGTCTCTCTGTTGACGCCATTGCCTTCGAGCTCATTGGGCCACCAGACACGCCTACCTGTGTTGGCCACGCCCCCCCCCCCCCCTTTCAGATAAAAGCGCGCGCTGACTTAACGCCGCATTGATACTGAAACCTCCTGAGGCGGAAAGCCGGGAGATGCGCTAGGCGATAGCGTTTAAAAACTGTGTGATCTTGTGTTTTTAAAAAAAGCTTACCGATCCCTTGGCACCATTCCTCAGATCCAGGCATCCCCGTACAGCGGACTCAGCGCTTACACGGGCAACGCCTCTCTGTTGATGCCATTGCCTTCGAGCTCATTGGGCCACCAGACACGCCTACCTGTGTTGGCCACACCCCCCCTCAACACCCTGGCAACCCCATAAAGCATGTGCTATTGCCGGAAGCACAACGGACGAGCGCAGCGGGCGCGACGATGGCGCGACGAAGGCGCGCTTAAGGCAAGCTCGTCTGCGTTCGTCCGCGCTAGGCAGAGCACAGAGCCAGACACTATAGATAACGACATCCCCCTCACGCATAGATACTCAAGGGATGCTTTGCTACGTCTGAACAAAGAGGTAAAAAGCCCATGTCTACACTCTGTTATTGGGGATAGCTCTTCCAATCACTGCCGTTACTGCCCGTACAAATGTACATCTACCGTGTCTCAACTTTCCTCCTCCACCCTTATGCGCATGGCCCTGATCAACTGCAGATCACTTCCCAAGCACTCAATAGAAATCTATCACACCTTAGAAAATGGTAAATTAGACGTTCTTTTTCTAACAGAAACCTGGTTGGGACCAGACTCCGACCCAGACATCGTCAAATCTCTCCCTCCCGGCTTCCTAATTCAACATGTGGACCGTGCTAAAGGGAAGGGAGGGGGTATTGCCATAATCTATAAAAACCATCTTTCCTGCCGAATGCAAGGCAGCCCCCTCCGTGATTGTGAAAATGTCTTATTCTCCATTCAAGTCTCCCCATGTAGATCTCTATCTGGAATTCTTATCTATCGCCCTCCAGGACCCATGGGCCAGTTCAGTGAATCTCTCATGGAACATACCTGCACACTTTCTGCCATCCACTCCACTTTTATGATTCTAGGAGACCTGAATATACATTTTGATAAAGAGGAAGTCAAACCAGCCTCCGACCTGATAGCAGACCTTGAAACCCTCCAGCTTAGGCTACAAAGCAGACAACCGACCCATTCACTGGGCCACTTGTTGGATCCTATCTTTTCCAACATCAATGATCTCACTATCTTGGACCATACTCCGGTACCATGGTCTGACCATTTCTTAATCTCACTGAACTGGTAGCTATATAACATCCTACGTCCTAAATCTCCACCTAATAAACCTACTCGCTCCTGGGCGACCTTAGACCCAGAAAAATGGAAGGCAAACCTAGAGCGCTCCCCCCCGAACCTTGTCTCTAACCCTAATCTTGCCGATATAGAGTTTTCGAAATGGATAGGAGAGTCATTGGACAAAACCCTTCCCAAAAAACTTTCCTGTAAGCCCCGAGATAAAACTTCCTCCCCATGGTTTACTCAGGAAATGCGAATTCTTAAAAAAATCTGTAAGAAATCGGAAAGAGACTGGAGGAAAAATTTCGACCCTACTAAAAAGATTGAATGCAAACAGACCATCCTCACTTACAAAAAGGCACTCAAAACCGCCCAAGTTAAATATTTTGAGGAAAAAATCAAATCATCTACCAATTCATCAAGGGAGACGTTTCAAATCGCAAAAAAACTTCTTAAAGCACCGTATCCTCCCCCTCTAGTAGAGCCATCAGCTAAGCGATGCAATGAACTCGCGGAATTTTTTGACTCTAAGATTAGAAACATTCTCAACTCTCTGCCGTCACAAACTTCTGACGCTCCTTCCATCTCTAATCTGCCTAGTTTCACTTCCCATGCTACAACATATCAACTGTCCCATTTCACTCCCCTGACAGTAGAAATTCTCTCCCCAATACTACACTCCATTAAAAGTGGATCTCCAACTGATCCCGCACCATTTAACATTCTAAAATTAGTTGCGCCTACCATTCTTCCTTACTTAACGAACTTGATCAACATCTCGCTTATACACGGCGTTCTTCCACCTAGTTGGAAAAAAGCAACTGTCAAAGCTCTTATTAAGAAATCTCATTTAGACCCACTAGAACTAGGCAATTTTCGGCCGATCTCCTTGCTCCCAGGCAACAGCAAGATAGCCGAAAAATATGTTAATCACCAACTTTCCAAATACCTTGAAACGAATGGTCTTCTGGAGCCGTCTCAGACGGGATTCAGGCCCGGCCAAAGTACAGAGACTGCGATGTTGGCGGTTGTCGAAGAAGCAAGAAAAATCATCGACTCAGGGGGATCAGTGGCATTGATCCTCCTGGACCTGAGCGCAGCCTTCGACACCGTCAACCATTCGACACTGGTCCATAGGCTCAGAGATCTTGGAGTCGTAGGAACAGCCCTGTCCTGGTTGGAATCCTTCCTTAACGATAGATCCTTCCAAGTAGTAGATGGTAATTTTACCTCAAGGCCCACTGCCATCAGCTGTGGGGTCCCTCAGGGCTCGTCCCCGAGTCCGACCCTTTTTAATGTTTACATGTCCTCCCTGGAGAAAATCGTCACCCCTTTTGGGATTAAGCTCTTAACGTATGCTGACGATACCCAATTGGTAGTGTCCTTAAGTCAGCAAGACCAATCCCTTACCAACCTACACAACTGTCTTAGCTACATAACCAATTGGATGAACATCTCACATCTTAAACTTAATAATGATAAGACAGAGATAATGGTTCTAGGCAATCATTCACTGTACCAACCTAAATCCTTGTGGCCGCCCTGTATGGGCACGCCACCTAACCCAAAAAAGGAAATCAAGAGTTTAGGAATTTGGTTAGATGAAGGCCTTAACTTTTTCACCCAAGCAAGAAAGACGGCAGGTGTGTGTCATGGCCTTCTACGGTCCGCTAGAAAAATCCTGGCACTGCTTCCAACGCAATCACAAAAACTTTTGATTCACGGCCTTGTGCTGTCCCGCCTGGATTATGGCAATGCCCTCTATTTGGGCGCCCCTAAAAAAGTACTCTCAAAACTCCAGATAGTACAAAATGCTGCCGCTCGTCTTCTCACAGGAACTCATCGTCGCTGTTCAGTTAAGTCTGCTTTGAATGCCTTGCATTGGTTGCCGATCCAAGAGAGGATACAATTTAAGGCACTATGCACGACTCATAAAATTCTGCATGGTAAGGCCCCACCCATCTTAAAAAACCTTATAACTCCTTATAGCACCAAGAGAACGTTACGTTCTTCACATTGTAACTTGGCATCCGTACCCAGAATCAAGAAGGCCCGTTCTGGAGGTCGACTCTTTGCGTACAATGCTTCTAACTTATGGAACTCTCTGCCCCTGGACATCAGAGCCCAGCCCAACCTCCTCCTATTCCGCAAGGCACTCAAAACCTGGCTGTTCCCGTAAGGCTTCGTGGCGCTTGGTTTCTTATCATTAGCGCTGGGACGCTTACGGGCAGCCATGCGCTTTATAAATCTGTAAAATAAATAAATAAATAAATAATGAGCAAGCCTTTGGATAGCTGTATCTAGCACTTGGTAACTACTAGTGGAACGGTCGCCTGGGCTTTTAAAGCAGTGTGCAACTCTGCTTATTTGCTGGGCAGCCTAGGTCAGTTGTTCAATTACTAACTAGAGATGGCATTGTCCTTCTGCCAGCTGTTTCACCATGTCCTCCATGGCAATGGCTGTGGTGGTATTCATTTCCTTTCGGGGAGTTTTTCCACTCCCACTTCTGACACCACTGTGACAGGAAAATGGAAGCCACTTAACAACGGCAGATTTCTGAGTATTGTGACTTTTATTTTTAAACCGTTTTGTATAGTTCCATTAAGTTCTGACTATAATTCTCTGGGATCTCTGTCATCTTCCTCCTTGTGTCCATCTTGGTTCCTCCTCGAGTGGGTTCGGCTGGGTACATCCTTGGGAATAGAAAGGTCATAGGGCTTAGTACTCAGGTGCTTGTGGCCGGTTTTCGCCTTACCCTTCCACCGCAACGTGATCAGTGTTGTTGTCAGTAAGAACCCGTTTAGGTATCAGGAGATCCATGCCATCCCTCACCAAACTTCTACTGTTTTACCGCCCACCACTGCTCAGGCCTGGATCCTTTCCCCAGTACTTGCCTGAGGCCACGGTCCTGACCTAGGACTGCTGTAGTCTCATCCTGTCCTCTCTTCCCGAGTAAGCCAAATCTGTCTTCAGATTGGGGAAACCAGGATCCATCCCATTGCCAGATTCCTATGCCGTCTTCTCGCTGCGTCTTCCTTACAGTTGCCGGAATCCTCCAACTGTTCTCCCCATTGGCCCCCATGTCCTGAGAGGGTTGACTGGTCTCGCAGTGGTCCTTCAGGTCCTCCTGCCCCCTTCCGCCGTTTCTTGTCTCATGTGTTCTCCTCCTGCGAAGTCCTCACACGCTCCACCTTCTTCCGGGTTGCTCTCTCAGGAAAAGAGGTCTCCACCCCTTATCATTGGATTGGACACCGCAGCTTCAGCAACTAGCATGCTGGTCTTGTGCACTCCTGTGACCTCGGGGTCCCGTCTTCCAACTACCTCGTTGGATGTTTCATGCAGCCCATCTAACATTGATGACCCTCTATTCTGGTCAAAATTGTCAGCCAAGTTGGCTTTGCTGCCAGCGAAGGCCCAAATTGTTTTGGGGGACACTTCAATTTACCAATGTATATAATTCTAGATAGAAACTCTAAGTTTAAATACAGGACCTCTAAAGCTCATAAGACATTACGATCAATAGGTACTTGGCGCATGAACACAGAAGTTCTGAAGAACGATCTACAGTTGCAGGAGTTATGCAAAGAGTTTGTCTCATCTCCGGTCACTCTTTGGGACACATTGAAATGTTTTTTAGAGAGCAAATGATAAGTCCAAATTATTAGTCGTATGTCCAAGAAAATCAATGAAATCAAAACTACCTTGAACACATTTATGGGTGATATCAAATCCCAGGAAATAATATTCAGACAGTCGAAAGATCCCACAACACTAAAAATACAAATAAAAAGCCTCAAATATGTGTGCAACAAAATAATCCGTATGCATGCTCACCTATGTGGTCAAATGCAGAAAGGTAAAACATTATTTTACCTAAACAAGGCAAGAAAGTCTTTGGCCCCCTACTTATAATTTAAAAGAAACTCCACCTTAATCTCTAACATTAAAGACCCCCAAAGTACAACTAAAACCAAGACAGGCGATATTCTGCAAATTTTCAGAAATTCTATACACACTTCTACTCCCTCTCAGTTTCAACTCCAAAAGATATTTGTCTCAATTTTCTCCAGACTTTGCAAATAAAATCCATTTCTGCCGAGGACCATATAAAACTACATAAACCGAAGACGATTAAGCTTATGCCATCGGGTAAGGCCCCTGGTCCGAATGGCCTTCCCATAAATTTTTAGAAAACTTTTGAATTCACAATTATGGACCCTTTCAAAACCATACTGAACCACTTTGCCTCCTCAAGAGCGGTTTTGAGTACTATTGTGGCGATCTCAAAAGAGGGGAAGGATCCTACTGATCCAAAGAATTTCAGACCAATCTCATTCATAAATATGGAGGCCAAAATGTATGCTAAAGTCCTGGTGTCTCCTCTCGCCCCTATAATTACAAAGCTGGTCCATGCCACTCAGACTGGTTTTATCAAAGGCAGATTAGCAAGTAATAATATTCAGCTGTCTGGCACATTATCAAAAAATCATCCCTTCCACAAGCTTCCGCCGCAGCAGCTATATCCCTGGATGTGGAAAAAGCCTTTGATAACGTGTCATGGCCATTTCTGGAGGCAGCCTTGGATAGATGCAACCTTGAGGAATCATACATCAAAATGGTCATGTCTTTGTATGCCAAGCCTTCAGTGAGAATTAGAGTCAATATAAGCTTTTATCTTCGGTATCCTTACAACAAGGTACCCGTCAAGGTTGCCCAATCTCACCATTCCTTTTTTACTTGCGATTGACCCCTTGATTCTGATGTTAAATTAATCTCCCGGCATTGCTGGACTGAAATTTGGAAATATGATTTTTAGAATTGCGGCTTATGTGGATGATATTTAATTTTTTTAAGAAACACCTGACACTGATATACCTGATATTCTGGACATTAATACGTTCTCTTTTTTTTCCCAGATTCTCTTTGAATAGGGTCAAAACAGAGGTTTTACCCCTCAATGTCCATTGTGACCGTTCCTGTCTGGGGAACTCGCAGTTCCAATGGCAATTTAAATCTATCAAAATACTTGGGAATTTGGTTCAGTAAAAATTTGGAGGAATCTATTTCCCAGAATGAAGTAAAACAATCAATAAAATTGAAGATCTTGTAATGGATTGCCCTCCCAAAAATTAAATGCCCTTTAGTCTCTTCCTGATCTCTAGACCTGTTCTTTAGATCTGGGTCAAATCTCGACCACAGTCCGATTGACCATTCACTTGGATCTTCTTTTTCAATTGCTCTCCCTCTCTTTACTCTTCCCATGTTATACCTACCACCAACCCATTTACCAGACCCTGTTGGTCCTTTTGTGTTATTTCTAGACCTGCATGGTATCTTAAGAATATTACCAGGCTCTTTAGCCTCAATAGTCTGCAATAAGATTCATCTCACCCTGCTTGTCAGCATAACCGCTCAAATAGTCAGGTTGTATCCAGTGGCAGCTGGTGGAATTTGAAAGTAGTGAGGCGCAAGACCAGCCAGTGAACCTAGGCTCACAAGCGAGTGCAATGAACAAGCCTGACTTTTCCCAGAGGGCTCAGGGGTGCCTCTCCCCCTAAGAAATTCCCTAGAAATTGGCGGAAAATGTTGCATCCCCTAGCATAATCTCTGTAACAAATTGACCAAAAACACAAGGAGGTATGCCCCGATGTAGCCACTTGCGTAACGAAAAGTGAGGGGGCCTCCCTGCACGGAATGTAGAGGGGCCCCCTCCGGGCTTAATCAGGAGCTTTCTGGCCAGAGTGCAGTGCCGAGGGGGCTCCTTGGAGCTTGGGGCCAACCCCGCACCGCGGGGGCTGCGGTGGCCTGTGTTACGCCCCTGGATGTAGCACCCACCAACGCTCCCCCTCATCAAAAGCACATTCTCACATTGATGGTCGAGTGCAGCTCAGCTCCCCCCCTCCCCAAAGGTGGCTGCAACAGAGAGAGCCCCTGAGGTGAGCCACAGCCGTCCCTGATCGCACTCCCAGCTGGGACAATGTCAGCCAGCCAGTGCAAAACCCCACGCAGCCCCCTTTCCGTGTTGTGGGTGATCCAGACTGGAAACTAGCCTGTCGTGAGGGGTATCACTGCACAAAGGCTGTTTCTGGAGAGCAGCCGGAATAGACATTAAAAAGAACCACCACAAAGTGGTCCTGCCAAATGTACACTTTAGAAAGATTCATCATCCTTGTTTTGAAGCACTCTTATGGTGTATTATACCAGCAGTAGTAACATTCTGTACATGGGATTTACTCATTTGAACTGTGATATATTTCACATATTTACAATTAGAGGTATACTGGTGGTTAGGATATTTCGGGAAACAGCCTTTACCACGAAGCATTTTCTACGCGTTACGTTTACAACGGTACACTTACCTCGTAAACGTCTTCACAACGCGTATTGCTTCAACGACGTCTTTAGCACGCAAGCAACGTCATCACGGAAAAACGTCTTCCTGGTCAGAAAAAAAAGCGTCAGTCCTTCGTTAGTGTCGGCGAAGACCTAAGAAAAAGGGAAAAAAAAGAAGAAAGGGGGCTTGGGGGGGGTCTCCCCACCAAAAACGAAAAAGCGGGGTAAAGGCAAGATCGAGGTAAGGGCAATGCGAAGAAAAAACATTCCGTTGTAACGCATGCGTGGTAAAGGCATGCGTTGCAACGGAATGCGTAGTAACGACATATATTCGGATATTTCATCAGAATCACACAATTGTTGCGAGCAGAGGCCAGGTTTAAAACCCAAGGCCCAAGTTGCAAAGCCGGTCACTGTATTTTAGCCTTCCGACTACATTGACTTTGCTTGTATCTTGTTTAATCGGTTTGAGCCAAAATGTGCAGCCATCTCTATCTGGGGAAAGAAGATATAACAATGTCAAAGTGCAGCTTAAAACATGGAACATTCAGAGTTCTTGTTCGCACCAAGACGTATGGTCTGCAAGTTACAAGGTCGAATCTCGGCCTGCCAAATCAGCCCCCCATCCCCCTGACTTCAACAGTAGAGCGGTCCAAATCGACTGGGCAAACGTGACGCTTGTCACTGCAGCGCCAAGAAAAGGCAAACCACGGCACCAATCTCCATAAAAAGGAAAAAAGGACACTCGAAAATGAAGCACTGACACCCACATAGGCACACACACTTCACTTTAACCTCATCGCATACCGCCGGCGCGCTGCCAGCTTCCGCAATTGCAAACATATAGTAACCCTTCCAAGTTTATTGCCTTCAGCCACATTCACAAATGTGATGTTTCCATTAAAGAAATCAAGACGAACTCGCCGCTTGTTTGCAGCACTGTCCAACTAGTCAATATCCTCGCCTGTCATTCACAGCGTTCAGAAAGCGCCGACAAACCTCACCCCAAAACACTAGGCCAAGATTCCAGAAGAATTTCAGGCCAAAACTGCATAACTGCATGGCAAGAACACAAAAATACATGTGCTTGCGCGGCAAGCAGCAACAAAATTGACTAGCCAAAAAGGACCACAGGTGTCCGTTGCATAATGCAGCAATGGATTGTTTAAGGCATGCGACCGTCAGCACTCAGCCACAGATCTCTCATCCTTCCCTCCTTTGCCCACTCGATTGAACTTGGATGCTGACAGTTGGACCTGCAAATGACTTGGTGCCAATATCGGCAACAGTTATCACAAAACACATAAGTACATAAATAAAACACACAACACTGAATGTAAGTGGAGAAATATTGCTGCAGGTTTATTAGCATAAGCAATATGCAAACATGGTGGGTTATCTTACGGGCGATCCCAGGGCAGGCCAGCCCCTATGCCGCCTGCCCGTCTGATAAGCCTAGAGTCACCATGGCAACGCCAATTGGTGTCTACCAAATGTTGGGAGGGTCCCCCCCTCCCATCCGTGGACCACCAGTCCACTTGCTTCACACGCCCCCCCGTGATGGGTGGGCGGAGCATACATGGCAGCCCCCGGTTGCTCAGACCCACAACCGCCTGTCGGATAGCGGGGCGCCGTCGGTCTTCCAGTGGACACGCTAAACATCCCTGGGTATCCTGGCTTAGCACCACGCGGTGCTGCTGCATGCTATACCCCTTGGTATGTGCAGACCCTGGATCGCCCTGTAACTCCTCCTGCAACACAAAGTGAAAAATTGTTAGAAAACCTGGCCCCCCCTTTGTCCCTCCGGACGCCGGGTAAGCGGATGGGCGGGCAAGGCGAACGAGCGGACAAGAGGGCGAGGAGGGGGCGGAGACAGAATATGTACCCCCCTGGCTCCTCCCCGCCGGAAGCAGCTATCTGCTGGGGTCTCCCTTGGTCTATCCCAGGGACACGACCTCCCACCCCTGTGCCTTCCTGTGGCACTAAGGCGGCCGCCCTCAAAGGGGCGGGCCGCTGCGCAACCCCCCCCCCGGGCAGCCTTACATAGTGCCAATATCGGCAACAGTTATCACAAAACACATAAGTACATAAATAAAACACACAACACTAAATGTAAGTGGAGAAATGTTGCTGCAGGTTTATTAGCATAAGCAATATGCAAACATGGTGGGTTATCTTACGGGCGATCCCAGGGCAGGCCAGCCCCTATGCCGCCTGCCCGTCTGATAAGCCTAGAGTCACCATGGCAACGCCAATTGGTGTCTACCAAATGTTGGGAGGGTCCCCCCCTCCCATCCGTGGACCACCAGTCCACTTGCTTCACACGCCCCCCCGTGATGGGTGGGCGGAGCATACATGGCAGCCCCCGGTTGCTCAGACCCACAACCGCCTGTCGGATAGCGGGGCGCCGTCGGTCTTCCAGTGGACACGCTAAACATCCCTGGGTATCCTGGCTTAGCACCACGCGGTGCTGCTGCATGCTATACCCCTTGGTATGTGCAGACCCTGGATCGCCCTGTAACTCCTCCACAGCCTTGGGAGTGGCCACCGTCACTACCAGGGCCCCCCACCAAGGTAGACCTATGTACTTACAACCTGCTGCAGCCCAAGCTTCCCCTAGGTCCAGTAGGAAAGGTCCATGCCTAAACTAGAGAGGTGCACCCCCTCCAAGCACCCTGTGGACTTGGCGTGTATAAGACCATGCCTGATGAAGCCAAGACCTCTTTGCTCCGCGCAACTGCGCATGGCTTCCGGTAGGCCTTTATACCTACAGCATACTGATACCGGGCTTCTCCCAGGTCCAGCCAAAACAAGTCTACGCCCAACCGGGCCGGCGGCCAGCGGGCACAATCAGGACAGGTTCCCCCATCCTTTCTAACTCCCCCGTGGATTTGACTGAAATGACCTTAAACCTAAACTAGACGATGGTCCAAGGTTGCCTTTGCATGGCTAAATAACAATCTCTTTGCCAAGGCACTCCTGCCGGGCAGTGCCCATGCGGGAGGAGGTAAGAGTTGACAAGCCTGCCTTACTTCCTCCTTCACTCTGTTAGGAGTACGCCCATCGTATTCCATCAGTCACCACCAAATGTAAAACCTTGCCCTCCCAAAATTCTGCTAGTATACCAGGGAGAGAGATCAGGGTGACCACAGAGGAGAACAACGCCAATCAATTGTTCCCCTGCAGATTTGTAGCCCAAAAGTGTTACCCCGGAGTTTCCCTTGATCATATGGACCATAGGCCCCTGTTGGAAGGCCACTTCCACAACCTGCATAGCTGCCAGCCAGTGCTGGAGGGCGGGGGAAGTTACCCGGTACCGATTCTCGCATCAAGGTACCTGTTTCGTCGAACTCAGGGGCGGGCTACTAAGTGAGCAACCAGGCTCCGCCCTAGTATCCAGAGGTCAAAGCCAAGCCCCTCCAAGTTCTGCTGCGTCATCTGCCTGTTAACACGAATCCCAGGGCAGACCACCGGCCTATAACCCATGCTTGGCCATGCCTGAGCTAAAATACCTCTGAACAGCATGACAACAGGCTAACCACCAGCATAGCGTACTGAATGTTTCTGTCACCGCCAAAAAACATGCGCATAACTAAAGCAACTGGCAACATGCCATAAAAGTAACAATTCAGCCTTCTATGAACAAAAACGTGCCCTTGTGGCGCACCGATTAGTGCTCCCTCCAAGCCAGCAGCCCTACCCAGGCAACCCGCACCCTCTTGGCACTGGCACACCCCCGCCCCAGCTGCCCTAGAGTGCCTGGTCGTGTGTAGCCAGAACCTATCTTTTATCACTGACGTTATACCGGGGTAGCATGACACATCTAACTCTACTGCTGAGTGCCCGTTGCACCATCGCAAGATGCCTTTGCCTGCTCAGCATCTGGCTGCAAAGTTGGATGACATTGACACCCCAGCCCAGAGCGAGAATGGCAGCTTTACAGTATCTGGTGCTATAGACGGTCCCCGTACCCTGATGGAACAGAATGCAATTCCCTTGCTCCTGTTGAGCACAAACCCAGAACCAATTACTCGCCATGGTTCAATACCTTCCTGCTGCTAATCATTTCCTAGCAGGATGTTGGCAAATCTATGTTCTGCAATGGCGCTACTTCGCAGCCTGCACCATTCTGCCAGTGACGAAAAGACCTTTGTCATGCTACCTGGCCTAATCAATCTTGCCCTGTTCTGAAAGCGCCCGCTTCAGCCCTAGAGCAAACAATTTGCCAGAAACCCCAAACTGGCCCTGATGCGAGACAAACCGAGCCAAGGCACAACAGTGAGTGTACTAATAGCAGGTCTAACAGCGTCAACAGGCATCTTCAGCTTACAATATGCGTGATGGAGTAAAGGGTATCCAGTGGGAATCAAGATGACAGCTTCCCAACTGACCAACCGTGGTGGGAACCACTCCTGTATATTCTAGGACAATTGGTCCCAGTTCACCTGTCACTGCCTGAAGTACGTGACCTAGGTACATGGTCCCCTTGCATGGCGGCATGCCATTGAGACCAACCTCCATTCCCCGATAAGTACCACTGTCTGCCTACGCTACCCTCTTGCCTGGCGTTCCTTCATGCCCAGATATACCATGCGATTATTGCTCTCCTCAGTCAATTGACCCGACCACACCTTGACGAACAAACGCAGCGAGAGGAAGCGGCCTGTGACCTGCCACAAGACTCTATGAAATCCTCCTAACGAATGGTGTGGGAGCTCGCCACCACCTCTGTCCCAGCCTACCAGCCCAAAAGTATTTGGACCCTTAATGCTCCAAGAAATGGAGGGGGGGGGGGAGGAAGGTTATTCCTGTCTGGAGATGTGTGTAATGGAGGACATGCGCCCTAGAGTACCTGTTTGGTGCAAATAACAGTACCACGAGTCCTGATGTGTTTAATACTATTAACAGTAGTGACAACTCAATCAGCACAGGGCTAGGTGCCCCCCCCGTCTTACAACCGTGTGGACAAACAGGGAGATTAAAGGAAGGCTATCCCCAGTCAGACACAGAAAGACCCACCACGTGGCTGTGCCCAAAAACCACCCTCCCGTGTCAAACCGACCCGATGGAAAGACAACAAGAGCCTAACGCTCTCCACCCGCGGATGACCCCAGGAAATAACCAATCGTTTAACAATCGAGTAAAAAACAACGGACATCCTTACAGCATCTGAAGGCCTCCATTTCAGAGGGAACCTGGGACCCCAATGCCAGGCATCAGAGCAGGCCTCGGCACCTGTGGAGGATGTGCTCTTGGCCCACTACCGTGTGACCAGGGCCCGCGATGCATGCTTTCTTCATTATCGCTGAAGCACACGTAAACCACCCTAGCTGTTCCTTGCCGCTAGGTCGTCCTAACCTAAGGAGCCCCAATGAACGACTAGGTAACATAACACTCACTCAACACTAGGCGTGACTTTTTGCATAGCCTATGTGCTGGATGCAAAGTAACCGGGCGGGCCGTCAGAAGACCAATTAACTACAAAGAAACAGGAGGAGCCTGAAGGCACTGCACCTGAACCAGTGCTGTGCCTGAAAATTACAACCGATATTAGAACAGATGCTACCTCCCTGCTTACGAAAGCACAACAAAGGAGCCTAAGGACCAATTCACCAGCCCTTCGCCACACGCCTGGTATTACCCCTAGCAGCACTTTTCAAGCAGTAATCATTCTGTATTTTACAGCGGCGCGCCGACCCGCCACTGCCATCACCCAGAGGGGTTTGGGAACAACGCTTGCCACTGCACGATTGTGTTACCCCAAGTGTGTAGAGCTTCGTTTAAACATGAGCAGCTGCAAAAGTATTCCTAGCTGAAACTAAGTGACAACAGTGGGACTCGGACCAGTGTATTCGGAAACTGAAGATGTAACGCCTATCGAACATACCTCCTCACCTTTGCACGAGAGGAGAGCGGCGCAACCTCGCTGCCCGCCCCACATCTCCGCACGTTCAACCCCCAGTCCTGGTCGCCCGGTGCTAGCATGTGCTTACATAATGGTCTGTTTGCTCTAGGCCCTCTGCTACGCCCTGGAGGATGTGGCAGTGAGGGGCAATAATGCAGCTGGGTCGAGTGAAACCGCACCAATGCAACCCTATCTTACAAAGGGGACACCAACCTTAAGGAAGGGTACCGCTAATCTGGTGACGCGGCACCTGGGGGAGGTAATGAAAGCATGAGAAAAGGGGGCTAGGTGAGGTAAGGAGCGCGCGAGAAATGGGCGGAAGGTCTACTGAAGGTAACTGGAGTATGAACGAACATTGATGTCTCCCACTACGTCGTGCCTTCCCAACTGGCAATAAGTTCAAGATCTGCATCAACCAGGAGCTCTGTCCATGTGACTGCGCCCATACTTCGAGACCCGGGCAGGAAGGACTGTGACCGCCCCAATCTCCTTGCCCTAACACCGGCCCAGCTGTGTCCAAAAGACCTCACAATTCAGCACGTAAAGTGCTTAACTCGTATAACACTCTGTCAGGACTGACACAAGGCGGCCCCATATAATGCGCCATACATACTCCTGCCGTGCTGCGGAGTGCCCATCTCCCTGCCATTCCAAGGACGTAATCTTTCTTCCCGTGGCAACTCTTAAAGGTAGCCAACCAAAACAACACTACCCACTCAGCATTCCCGAAGCTCAGGAATCTGTGGCCTCAAAATTGAGTATAAGGATCAAAATTCGGAACCCATGGCAGCACGACGGTTGCTGCTGTGGCGAATTCTGCGGCGTTGCCTATGGGTCACCAGTTTTTATGTGCCCTCGATATATTCGCGCACAGTAGGTGAAGGGTATGAAATAATAGTTGATTAAAGCACTCTACTAGCTAAACATAGTGACGTTTACACTCCCAATATGCCCTAAAGGGTGAATAGCTACACCTAGCATGGTAGTATCAAATGCTTGAGTGAAATGTGCAAAACGAGCGGACAAGAGGGCGAGGAGGGGGCGGAGACAGAATATGTACCCCCCTGGCTCCTCCCCGCCGGAAGCAGCTATCTGCTGGGGTCTCCCTTGGTCTATCCCAGGGACACGACCTCCCACCCCTGTGCCTTCCTGTGGCACTAAGGCGGCCGCCCTCAAAGGGGCGGGCCGCTGCGCAACCCCCCCCCCCCCCCCCCCCCCCCGGGCAGCCTTACAGAGCGTGCAGCCCTCCAAATCCTGGCTGCATTTTAGCCACGTCGATGTTCTCCCTGACAGACACCGCTAAACCACCATATGCACATCGGAGAGGATGGGGTCTGTGCCATAACCAACTAAAGGCACGCAAGCACACATCCTGCCGAGAGCACCAGCAATACCTTCAAATCAGGCAAGTTACAACAAAAGGCCATCACTGGTACGCCACTTGTGCCCCCGCCAGCGTGCAAAGCAGTGAGTCATGCGTACTCCCTTCAAACAGTCGGAAAAATACACTCTGCTTAAACAAACAAAAACAAAAGCACCCACCGACGTCGGCTCCACCTCCGCAGGGAAGACCTCAGAGACTTGGGGCGGACTGCTGGTGTCCCCAGAGAAGGAAGGCACTGGAAGTGAAGGGCCAATGAGCAAACCAATCATGGAGCTGCTCCAATCCCGTTTGATTGATCCGAGCAGGCCAACACAGTGCTCGCTCCCAGACTAGCAGCCTATGCCTGCAGACAGTCGCCCCGCCATCACTCAGCTGATATAGTTGCGGTCCGAAGTGTGCATGTCGGGCCAGTTGTATCTTATTTTATTAAGTCTAACGTGTAATCTTGTTAAATATGCTGTCCTGATATATGTGTGACCTATCTATACCCATTCTTAAGCACCAGTCAATATCTTGTCATGCCAAAGGTCGATTGGTTTGGAACATACCTTTTGTATTATTCTAAAATTCATATTGGAATAAAAACATGTAAACGATCATCAGGCTACAAGGAACGGTCTTTTTTTTAACCAGTAGGACTGTACAGCCACGCTGTGCCCATTGGGCTGAAAGGGCTTTAGCTCCCCCACCCCATTACTCCTCCTCCCCGTCAGCCGGCTTGGGCTGGGATGTGGCTGCAGGCCGGATTGCTTTTTTAAGCGTCTGGCTGCTCCATCGTTCATAGCAAGGCAATTTCAGCAACAAGCGTCTGTTCACTTTTACTTTTCAGTTGCTACGGCCTCACTCGCTTCCTAATTGTTTCGTTTTTATTCAGACCAACATTGACAACTTTTAAGTGTTTGGGGTTATATGTGAAAGCTACTAATTTCATATCCCACCCACATTCAAAAAAGAAAACCGAATGGAGTGTGTTCCATGTGCAGCTAAAGACAGGGTGCTAGCCCCATAGCTATTTAATAAAGCGACACTGAAATGGCAGGTGCTATCCACCAATGAGTTTGCCATCCAAGAAAATGTATATAAAAGCATTGTAGAACAGACATCTTCCTTATGTTTTGTTTTATTTTAAGTGCCGTGAGGTCTTCCAGAACTGGCAACGCTGAGTAGTAACATTCTGTACATGGGATTTACTCATTTGAACTGTGATATATTTCACATATTTACAATTAGAGGTATACTGGTGGTTAGGATATTTCGGGAAACAGCCTTTACCACGAAGCATTTTCTACGCGTTACGTTTACAACGGTACACTTACCTCGTAAACGTCTTCACAACGCGTATTGCTTCAACGACGTCTTTAGCACGCAAGCAACGTCATCACGGAAAAACGTCTTCCTGGTCAGAAAAAAAAGCGTCAGTCCTTCGTTAGTGTCGGCGAAGACCTAAGAAAAAGGGAAAAAAAAGAAGAAAGGGGGCTTGGGGGGGTCTCCCCACCAAAAACGAAAAAGCGGGGTAAAGGCAAGATCGAGGTAAGGGCAATGCGAAGAAAAAACATTCCGTTGTAACGCATGCGTGGTAAAGGCATGCGTTGCAACGGAATGCGTAGTAACGACATATATTCGGATATTTCATCAGAATCACACAATTGTTGCGAGCAGAGGCCAGGTTTAAAACCCAAGGCCCAAGTTGCAAAGCCGGTCACTGTATTTTAGCCTTCCGACTACATTGACTTTGCTTGTATCTTGTTTAATCGGTTTGAGCCAAAATGTGCAGCCATCTCTATCTGGGGAAAGAAGATATAACAATGTCAAAGTGCAGCTTAAAACATGGAACATTCAGAGTTCTTGTTCGCACCAAGACGTATGGTCTGCAAGTTACAAGGTCGAATCTCGGCCTGCCAAATCAGCCCCCCATCCCCCTGACTTCAACAGTAGAGCGGTCCAAATCGACTGGGCAAACGTGACGCTTGTCACTGCAGCGCCAAGAAAAGGCAAACCACGGCACCAATCTCCATAAAAAGGAAAAAAGGACACTCGAAAATGAAGCACTGACACCCACATAGGCACACACACTTCACTTTAACCTCATCGCATACCGCCGGCGCGCTGCCAGCTTCCGCAATTGCAAACATATAGTAACCCTTCCAAGTTTATTGCCTTCAGCCACATTCACAAATGTGATGTTTCCATTAAAGAAATCAAGACGAACTCGCCGCTTGTTTGCAGCACTGTCCAACTAGTCAATATCCTCGCCTGTCATTCACAGCGTTCAGAAAGCGCCGACAAACCTCACCCCAAAACACTAGGCCAAGATTCCAGAAGAATTTCACGCCAAAACTGCATAACTGCATGGCAAGAACACAAAAATACATGTGCCTGCGCGGCAAGCAGCAACAAAATTGACTAGCCAAAAAGGACCACAGGTGTCCGTTGCATAATGCAGCAATGGATTGTTTAAGGCATGCGACCGTCAGCACTCAGCCACAGATCTCTCATCCTTCCCTCCTTTGCCCACTCGATTGAACTTGGATGCTGACAGTTGGACCTGCAAATGACTTGGTGCCAATATCGGCAACAGTTATCACAAAACACATAAGTACATAAATAAAACACACAACACTGAATGTAAGTGGAGAAATATTGCTGCAGGTTTATTAGCATAAGCAATATGCAAACATGGTGGGTTATCTTACGGGCGATCCCAGGGCAGGCCAGCCCCTATGCCGCCTGCCCGTCTGATAAGCCTAGAGTCACCATGGCAACGCCAATTGGTGTCTACCAAATGTTGGGAGGGTCCCCCCCTCCCATCCGTGGACCACCAGTCCACTTGCTTCACACGCCCCCCCGTGATGGGTGGGCGGAGCATACATGGCAGCCCCCGGTTGCTCAGACCCACAACCGCCTGTCGGATAGCGGGGCGCCGTCGGTCTTCCAGTGGACACGCTAAACATCCCTGGGTATCCTGGCTTAGCACCACGCGGTGCTGCTGCATGCTATACCCCTTGGTATGTGCAGACCCTGGATCGCCCTGTAACTCCTCCTGCAACACAAAGTGAAAAATTGTTAGAAAACCTGGCCCCCCCTTTGTCCCTCCGGACGCCGGGTAAGCGGATGGGCGGGCAAGGCGAACGAGCGGACAAGAGGGCGAGGAGGGGGCGGAGACAGAATATGTACCCCCCTGGCTCCTCCCCGCCGGAAGCAGCTATCTGCTGGGGTCTCCCTTGGTCTATCCCAGGGACACGACCTCCCACCCCTGTGCCTTCCTGTGGCACTAAGGCGACCGCCCTCAAAGGGGCGGGCCGCTGCGCAACCCCCCCCCCGGGCAGCCTTACATAGTGCCAATATCGGCAACAGTTATCACAAAACACATAAGTACATAAATAAAACACACAACACTGAATGTAAGTGGAGAAATATTGCTGCAGGTTTATTAGCATAAGCAATATGCAAACATGGTGGGTTATCTTACGGGCGATCCCAGGGCAGGCCAGCCCCTATGCCGCCTGCCCGTCTGATAAGCCTAGAGTCACCATGGCAACGCCAATTGGTGTCTACCAAATGTTGGGAGGGTCCCCCCCTCCCATCCGTGGACCACCAGTCCACTTGCTTCACACGCCCCCCCGTGATGGGTGGGCGGAGCATACATGGCAGCCCCCGGTTGCTCAGACCCACAACCGCCTGTCGGATAGCGGGGCGCCGTCGGTCTTCCAGTGGACACGCTAAACATCCCTGGGTATCCTGGCTTAGCACCACGCGGTGCTGCTGCATGCTATACCCCTTGGTATGTGCAGACCCTGGATCGCCCTGTAACTCCTCCACAGCCTTGGGAGTGGCCACCGTCACTACCAGGGCCCCCCACCAAGGTAGACCTATGTACTTACAACCTGCTGCAGCCCAAGCTTCCCCTAGGTCCAGTAGGAAAGGTCCATGCCTAAACTAGAGAGGTGCACCCCCTCTCCCTCCAAGCACCCTGTGGACTTGGCGTGTATAAGACCATGCCTGATGAAGCCAAGACCTCTTTGCTCCGCGCAACTGCGCATGGCTTCCGGTAGGCCTTTATACCTACAGCATACTGATACCAGGCTTCTCCCAGGTCCAGCCAAAACAAGTCTACGCCCAACCGGGCCGGCGGCCAGCGGGCACAATCAGGACAGGTTCCCCCATCCTTTCTAACTCCCCCGTGGATTTGACTGAAATGACCTTAAACCTAAACTAGACGATGGTCCAAGGTTGCCTTTGCATGGCTAAATAACAATCTCTTTGCCAAGGCACTCCTGCCGGGCAGTGCCCATGCGGGAGGAGGTAAGAGTTGACAAGCCTGCCTTACTTCCTCCTTCACTCCGTTAGGAGTACGCCCATCGTATTCCATCAGTCACCACCAAATGTAAAACCTTGCCCTCCCAAAATTCTGCTAGTATACCAGGGAGAGAGATCAGGGTGACCACAGAGGAGAACAACGCCAATCAATTGTTCCCCTGCAGATTTGTAGCCCAAAAGTGTTACCCCGGAGTTTCCCTTGATCATATGGACCATAGGCCCCTGTTGGAAGGCCACTTCCACAACCTGCATAGCTGCCAGCCAGTGCTGGAGGGCGGGGGAAGTTACCCGGTACCGATTCTCGCATCAAGGTACCTGTTTCGTCGAACTCAGGGGCGGGCTACTAAGTGAGCAACCAGGCTCCGCCCTAGTATCCAGAGGTCAAAGCCAAGCCCCTCCAAGTTCTGCTGCGTCATCTGCCTGTTAACACGAATCCCAGGGCAGACCACCGGCCTATAACCCATGCTTGGCCATGCCTGAGCTAAAATACCTCTGAACAGCATGACAACTGGCTAACCACCAGCATAGCGTACTGAATGTTTCTGTCACTGCCAAAAAACATGCGCATAACTAAAGCAACTGGCAACATGCCATAAAAGTAACAATTCAGCCTTCTATGAACAAAAACGTGCCCTTGTGGCGCACCGATTAGTGCTCCCTCCAAGCCAGCAGCCCTACCCAGGCAACCCGCACCCTCTTGGCACTGGCACACCCCCGCCCCAGCTGCCCTAGAGTGCCTGGTCGTGTGTAGCCAGAACCTATCTTTTATCACTGACGTTATACCGGGGTAGCATGACACATCTAACTCTACTGCTGAGTGCCCGTTGCACCATCGCAAGATGCCTTTGCCTGCTCAGCATCTGGCTGCAAAGTTGGATGACATTGACACCCCAGCCCAGAGCGAGAATGGCAGCTTTACAGTATCTGGTGCTATAGACGGTCCCCGTAACCTGATGGAACAGAATGCAATTCCCTTGCTCCTGTTGAGCACAAACCCAGAACCAATTACTCGCCATGGTTCAATACCTTCCTGCTGCTAATCATTTCCTAGCAGGATGTTGGCAAATCTATGTTCTGCAATGGCGCTACTTCGCAGCCTGCACCATTCTGCCAGTGACGAAAAGACCTTTGTCATGCTACCTGGCCTAATCAATCTTGCCCTGTTCTGAAAGCGCCCGCTTCAGCCCTAGAGCAAACAATTTGCCAGAAACCCCAAACTGGCCCTGATGCGAGACAAACCGAGCCAAGGCACAACAGTGAGTGTACTAATAGCAGGTCTAACAGCGTCAACAGGCATCTTCAGCTTACAATATGCGTGATGGAGTAAAGGGTATCCAGTGGGAATCAAGATGACAGCTTCCCAACTGACCAACCGTGGTGGGAACCACTCCTGTATATTCTAGGACAATTGGTCCCAGTTCACCTGTCACTGCCTGAAGTACGTGACCTAGGTACATGGTCCCCTTGCATGGCGGCATGCCATTGAGACCAACCTCCATTCCCCGATAAGTACCACTGTCTGCCTACGCTACCCTCTTGCCTGGCGTTCCTTCATGCCCAGATATACCATGCGATTATTGCTCTCCTCAGTCAATTGACCCGACCACACCTTGACGAACAAACGCAGCGAGAGGAAGCGGCCTGTGACCTGCCACAAGACTCTATGAAATCCTCCTAACGAATGGTGTGGGAGCTCGCCACCACCTCTGTCCCAGCCTACCAGCCCAAAAGTATTTGGACCCTTAATGCTCCAAGAAATGGAGGGGGGGGGGAGGAAGGTTATTCCTGTCTGGAGATGTGTGTAATGGAGGACATGCGCCCTAGAGTACCTGTTTGGTGCAAATAACAGTACCACGAGTCCTGATGTGTTTAATACTATTAACAGTAGTGACAACTCAATCAGCACAGGGCTAGGTGCCCCCCCCCCGTCTTACAACCGTGTGGACAAACGGGGAGATTAAAGGAAGGCTATCCCCAGTCAGACACAGAAAGACCCACCACGTGGCTGTGCCCAAAAACCACCCTCCCGTGTCAAACCGACCCGATGGAAAGACAACAAGAGCCTAACGCTCTCCACCCGCGGATGACCCCAGGAAATAACCAATCGTTTAACAATCGAGTAAAAAACAACGGACATCCTTACAGCATCTGAAGGCCTCCATTTCAGAGGGAACCTGGGACCCCAATGCCAGGCATCAGAGCAGGCCTCGGCACCTGTGGAGGATGTGCTCTTGGCCCACTACCGTGTGACCAGGGCCCGCGATGCATGCTTTCTTCATTATCGCTGAAGCACACGTAAACCACCCTAGCTGTTCCTTGCCGCTAGGTCGTCCTAACCTAAGGAGCCCCAATGAACGACTAGGTAAAGTGTGTAGAGCTTCGTTTAAACATGAGCAGCTGCAAAAGTATTCCTAGCTGAAACTAAGTGACAACAGTGGGACTCGGACCAGTGTATTCGGAAACTGAAGATGTAACGCCTATCGAACATACCTCCTCACCTTTGCACGAGAGGAGAGCGGCGCAACCTCGCTGCCCGCCCCACATCTCCGCACGTTCAACCCCCAGTCCTGGTCGCCCGGTGCTAGCATGTGCTTACATAATTGTCTGTTTGCTCTAGGCCCTCTGCTACGCCCTGGAGGATGTGGCAGTGAGGGGCAATAATGCAGCTGGGTCGAGTAAAACCGCACCAATGCAACCCTATCTTACAAAGGGGACACCAACCTTAAGGAAGGGTACCGCTAATCTGGTGACGCGGCACCTGGGGGAGGTAATGAAAGCATGAGAAAAGGGGGCTAGGTGAGGTAAGGAGCGCGCGAGAAATGGGCGGAAGGTCTACTGAAGGTAACTGGAGTATGAACGAACATTGATGTCTCCCACTACGTCGTGCCTTCCCAACTGGCAATAAGTTCAAGATCTGCATCAACCAGGAGCTCTGTCCATGTGACTGCGCCCATACTTCGAGACCCGGGCAGGAAGGACTGTGACCGCCCCAATCTCCTTGCCCTAACACCGGCCCAGCTGTGTCCAAAAGACCTCACAATTCAGCACGTAAAGTGCTTAACTCGTATAACACTCTGTCAGGACTGACACAAGGCGGCCCCATATAATGCGCCATACATACTCCTGCCGTGCTGCGGAGTGCCCATCTCCCTGCCATTCCAAGGACGTAATCTTTCTTCCCGTGGCAACTCTTAAAGGTAGCCAACCAAAACAACACTACCCACTCAGCATTCCCGAAGCTCAGGAATCTGTGGCCTCAAAATTGAGTATAAGGATCAAAATTCGGAACCCATGGCAGCACGACGGTTGCTGCTGTGGCGAATTCTGCGGCGTTGCCTATGGGTCACCAGTTTTTATGTGCCCTCGATATATTCGCGCACAGTAGGTGAAGGGTATGAAATAATAGTTGATTAAAGCACTCTACTAGCTAAACATAGTGACGTTTACACTCCCAATATGCCCTAAAGGGTGAATAGCTACACCTAGCATGGTAGTATCAAATGCTTGAGTGAAATGTGCAAAACGAGCGGACAAGAGGGCGAGGAGGGGGCGGAGACAGAATATGTACCCCCCTGGCTCCTCCCCGCCGGAAGCAGCTATCTGCTGGGGTCTCCCTTGGTCTATCCCAGGGACACGACCTCCCACCCCTGTGCCTTCCTGTGGCACTAAGGCGGCCGCCCTCAAAGGGGCGGGCCGCTGCGCAACCCCCCCCCCCCCCGGGCAGCCTTACAGAGCGTGCAGCCCTCCAAATCCTGGCTGCATTTTAGCCACGTCGATGTTCTCCCTGACAGACACCGCTAAACCACCATATGCACATCGGAGAGGATGGGGTCTGTGCCATAACCAACTAAAGGCACGCAAGCACACATCCTGCCGAGAGCACCAGCAATACCTTCAAATCAGGCAAGTTACAACAAAAGGCCATCACTGGTACGCCACTTGTGCCCCCGCCAGCGTGCAAAGCAGTGAGTCATGCGTACTCCCTTCAAACAGTCGGAAAAATACACTCTGCTTAAACAAACAAAAACAAAAGCACCCACCGACGTCGGCTCCACCTCCGCAGGGAAGACCTCAGAGACTTGGGGCGGACTGCTGGTGTCCCCAGAGAAGGAAGGCACTGGAAGTGAAGGGCCAATGAGCAAACCAATCATGGAGCTGCTCCAATCCCGTTTGATTGATCCGAGCAGGCCAACACAGTGCTCGCTCCCAGACTAGCAGCCTATGCCTGCAGACAGTCGCCCCGCCATCACTCAGCTGATATAGTTGCGGTCCGAAGTGTGCATGTCGGGCCAGTTGTATCTTATTTTATTAAGTCTAACGTGTAATCTTGTTAAATATGCTGTCCTGATATATGTGTGACCTATCTATACCCATTCTTAAGCACCAGTCAATATCTTGTCATGCCAAAGGTCGATTGGTTTGGAACATACCTTTTGTATTATTCTAAAATTCATATTGGAATAAAAACATGTAAACGATCATCAGGCTACAAGGAACGGTCTTTTTTTTAACCAGTAGGACTGTACAGCCACGCTGTGCCCATTGGGCTGAAAGGGCTTTAGCTCCCCCACCCCATTACTCCTCCTCCCCGTCAGCCGGCTTGGGCTGGGATGTGGCTGCAGGCCGGATTGCTTTTTAGGTCTCGCATAAAGCAGCGCATGCGCTGCCTCTGCGAGGCATCAAGTAATAAGTATTACTACTGAAACTCCACCCATTGCATCTCACTTTGTTTTGTCACTTGCCATTGGTTACATCTGGCATTGCTCTTTTTATGTAGCTCATTCATTGGCTGGAGGTCCGAAACGTCACTTCCGTTTTGCTTCCCTTGTGCAGGAAGCAGCACTGACCAACTACAGTTTAGTTCCGCTGCTCCGCATTATCTACTCAATTTGGGACTACTTCCTTGTTTATTTTCAACCGCCGTTCACCACTAGCTGCTGAGTTTGGAAGTGTTGGCATTTACTTTTCCTGTTCCGCCCCCCTCCCGTTGGTCGTGTTATCCATCCTCCCGCCCTCTTTCCCGTTGTCAGTGTCACCGTTCCCTTTGTTCCCGCCCCCCTCCCGCTGTCCGTTTCCCTGTTCACTTTGTTCCGCCCCCCTCCCGTTGAGTGTGTTCTCCATCCTCCCGCCCCTTTCCCATTGTCAGTGCCCCCGTTCCCTTTGTTCCCGCCCCCTCCCGCTGTCTGTTTCCCCGTTCCCTTTGTTCCCGCCCCCTCCCGCTTTCCGTTTCTCCGTTCACTTTGTTCCGCCCCCCCTCCCGTTGAGTGTGTTCTCCATCCTCCCGTCCCTTTCCCATTGTCAGTGCCCCCGTTCCCTTTGTTCCCGCCCCCTCCCGCTGTCTGTTTCCCCGTTCCCTTTGTTCCCGCCCCCCTCCCGCTGTCCGTTGTTTGGCAGCTTGTGGCAGTCATGGAGGCGCGCGCTTGTTTTTTTATGGCCTCAGCGTATTGCGGCTGTTTTAGGTTAGGGACTCCATGCCGCTCCGGCAGAGGCTGAGTTACTCCACCGGCCACTTCCTGAATAACCTGTGCCCTTCCATGTGGTTCACCTACTTTCTGCTCTACTACCACTTGGTGCTGGGCTTCAACACCACCTACGCGTGGGTCCTCCTCCTCCTGGGCCAGGTGGCCGCCGGCATCTGCACCCCTCTCGTGGGCTACGAGGCAGAGAGTTTCCCCGGGTGCAGCCGGTACTGCCGCCGAAAATTCTGGCACGTGGTCGGTAAGTTTGTCGTTTTGCCATTTGTGTAGTGGTGTACATCTTTCAGTGTCAATTGTGAGTACCTCCGATACCCAAAGTCTAAACAAATCGAAGTAAATCATAATGTTAATTTGTTTTCTGGGCGGGTCTGGAAAGGACGTTGTCTTTAAACCTGCCTGCCTGTTTCATTTAGGGATTTATTCCATTCTAGCCCATACCTTTAGGCTTTCAAATTAACAGTAGCTTTCAGTTTTACTGATTTGTGTTTGCCCTAACACCAACAGCAAAAGCCAAAACCAGCTTCCTGCCGTTCCCGCCCCCACCTTCCTTTCTATGCCCTCTCGTGCCTACTGTCCATTCCCTACTCCCAGTGCCCCGTTCCCCTGCTCTGCCCAGGTCCTTGCTCTCTGCTCTCTCTTCTCCCTTCCCCCCCCCCCGTTTCCGGCTTTCCCATATCGGACGGTGTGTCCAAAAATATTAATTTTTCCAAACTTATCGCTGCCTCCAAACCACTCTTGCCAGGGGCTGTGTTTTTTTGTCTTTTCTAACTTTTGTGGGGTTAGCGGAGGCGTGTCATTACTTAATGGTGTCTGCTGAGTTATAACTGCTCTCAATTGTGGAAAAGTGCTGCTGTATGTGTGAGAACATGGGCTTATTTGCTGTATGTAATACTGTCGGGATGCTCTGCTTGCTCTTGGTAATGTGAGAGGGATTTGCCTGTGTCTATCAAAGAAGGTGGTTCATATGTATGTGAGGGACATCCTGCTTGCTCCTTGATCTTGGGTGTCTGTGTGTTTTTCTTCTTCTTATCTGAGGGAGGCTGTAATATCAGATCATGTTTCAGCAGCGCTGCTTCCCCCATCAGTGTCCAGCTGCCCCTCTGGAGGCTTGCCTCTCACAGTTCAAGGACCCCCACACCCAACAACAGTAATACATGAGTATTTTGCACTCTGTGCATGTTTTACTTAAAGCTTTTCAACTTCTAAAAAAGGTCATTTAGCCCAATAGACTCGGTGCCAGTGCTCCATAAAAACCTCTGTAGGCAGCTGCCTCAGGGTACCACCTCAAAGGGCAAATGCAGAGCGCCAGACTGCAATGAAGAATTTTAAAAATTGCCCTACGTCTTTGGAAGAGTGAGCGCCCAAGTGGCAAACTAAACATTTTGCCGGTAGTTCTGGAAATACTTGCGGCAAGCGGACCAGATTGCACGTACCAGGGCCCATTTTACCCAGGCCAAAGTTAAATGAAGTTAAGCAGCTGAGAGGGAGAGAAGGAGGCGCCCTGTCCAGTGATACCTAGCTTTGTGGTATATTGCATCTGAGTTTGATATGTATTCAGTGTTCTGTCTAATGTGTTCTGTTGGTGGCAGGCGCGCAACACCCATTGGGCTTACCGGGCTTCAGCACCCCACCCCCCCCCTGTCATGTGTGTCAGCCCAGCTGAGACAGCCTCGCGGGCTGGCGCCCGTCTAATTGCAGCCGGATCCGAGTACTTCACAGGTCTTTAAAAGACCATTTACTCGTTAATGAGGCTTTTGTGTTTTCACCCCTTCTTACAGCCACTCTGCCTATGGCTGGAAGACTTAGCCCCCCCCCCCGAAATCTTGTCCAGCCCCCCCCCCCCCCCGAAATGTGGCTCTAGTTGCCCGCATGGTTGGTGGTGTTTGCTGCCTAAAAGAACAGTTGTGCCAGCCTCAACTTAAAAGTAATAGTATCAACCCTAACACCTTCATGACTTGTACACACAAGTGCAGGTGCTGTATTTGTGCAGTTGTGTACCATTTATGCCACTGTTTCCCAAACTGTGAGTCGCGGCCCACTGGTGGGTTGCAAGCTGGTTTTTGTTGGTTAACAAAAGTCCAGCAAAATATAAAGATGTATTAACATTTGGTGCCCCACCACCCCAAAATTTGTGTCTATTTGCGCCTCTGACTCCGAGTGTCCCACAAAAGGGTGTAAAGTGAACGGGAATTATCCAATGCAAATAAGAGCCACTAATTATTTGGGAGACTCGGCAGGAACTGGTCTTTGGAAGAAGGGTCAGCGTTTAAGTTAGTATTTCACTATGCTGGATATTTATTGCCATCACATGAGCAAAGTAAAAAAAAAGCATTTGCAATGCAATAGGTCTCACATTGACACAAGTTTCAGCTATTGCTATTATAAATGACTGCGTTTTATTTATGTATTTTTATTAAAAACAAAAAAAAGGCATTGTCATTTACAATGCGAGAGTTTAAGCTATTGGCATTGTAAATGACAATGCCGTTTATTTATCTGTTTTCAAAACCAACACATAGATAAAAGTTTTGTCATTTACAATGCCAATAACTCAAACTTTTGCAAATGCGAGACCTATTGCATTGCAAATGCTTGTTTAAGCGTCTGGCTGCTCCATCGTTCATAGCAAGGCAATTTCAGCAACAAGCGTCTGTTCACTTTTACTTTTCAGTTGCTACGGCCTCACTCGCTTCCTAATTGTTTCGTTTTTATTCAGACCAACATTGACAACTTTTAAGTGTTTGGGGTTATATGTGAAAGCTACTAATTTCATATCCCACCCACATTCAAAAAAGAAAACCGAATGGAGTGTGTTCCATGTGCAGCTAAAGACAGGGTGCTAGCCCCATAGCTATTTAATAAAGCGACACTGAAATGGCAGGTGCTATCTACCAATGAGTTTGCCATCCAAGAAAATGTATATAAAAGCATTGTAGAACAGACATCTTCCTTATGTTTTGTTTTATTTTAAGTGCCGTGAGGTCTTCCAGAACTGGCAACGCTGTGTACATTTAAACTCAACAATAGAAATGTTCCATTCTGACATCTGGTAAAACAAATGCATTTTGTGCTATTCTAATGCTTCATTTCCTGCTTCTGTTGTTTCTAAGTACTGGTAATAGCAGATGCCATTCTGCAATGTATTGGTATTCAGTGTACCTACATCAGAAGGGTGACCTACCAATCCCATCGTTTCAGCAGCAAGCATTTAACTAAATGTTCTATCAAATGTTGCACTTAGTGTATATGTTGAGCATGAGTCTATTTGTAGACATACATATATATTTGTGACTATATGTTCCAGAAATGCGCATTCCGAAGGGATTTATTTGTAAACTGCAGAGTTCCATTTGAATCCCAGTCTGGGCACCCCCTTTCCCAACCTTCTAAGGATGGCAATATGGCTATCACTGACTTGATTATGGGACACTTTGTCATTACAGTGCTGCAAATCCTGCAAAAGCAAGTCCTATTTAAAATATAAGATAGTAAATATTTGTTAAATGAAAACATAAAGCGGTTAATGAAAGCTAAGGCTGCAGTGCATACTGATTGCAATGCTTAAAAAGCAACTTATAGCACTATACAAAGATTTGTACTTTTCCAGACCAATACATAATATTGGGTGGTATGTTGTGCAGTATTATTGATCACTCTGAATTACTTAACTCTTTTCTATAGTATTATTGAAAAGCACCTTCGCTCATTTACAGCTGCCTTATTTTTGCCACTAGCAGAGGGCAGTAAAATCTGTCACATTGCAGGAGGAAGCTGCAAATTTGGGGCATTTACTGAGGGAAAGGAATGTTGAGCAGAGTAATTTTAGCTCCACACGTCACAGAAAGGTAATATACTTATGTGTATTTATCAATCATTATGCTCAATGTGCCCTAACGTCATTAATGAAAGTGGAGTATTCGAATGTACTTCTGAAATGCTTCATTGTGTTAGAGATTTATAAACGTGAGCATATTAATGTTTAAGGTAACAAGCAAATGTTAGTTGTCCTATCTAGTTAAACGTGTTTCAAGTTGTTTAAAGGTATGAAACACGCTATTCAGATCAATTACAGTGTAGTACAAGAACAGTCAGAGTATATAAAACACAAATGGTAAACTCCTTGTCTTCAGGTGTTGTATTTTATTTGATCCTCATCTTTTAGCCTTAGCCAAGGCTCCGTGAACACAGACAACTGTGCTATTTTTTGAGCGATCCAGAATGGTACTTGATCCCTCTTTGATGGGAACGCACCCATTAATGCTTTTATTGTACCAGGTGGAGCAGCTCTCGCAGGTTGTAATATGAGTGTTTGCATGATGAACTGGACAGTGTGTCTATATAGCTTGACTACTTCTTTGTAAAGTGCACGCACTTCCCCTACTTGGAGTGTGTCTATCTCAGGATGTGGAGTGTAAGTTGCTAAGACTGGCCATGTTGCTCCTCCTATGCTGAGCGGACCGAGTCTTACGACCGAAGTTGTGTGATTAAGGGCGCCTTTAAACTAGTTTTTATGTTGCTGGTAAGTTAACGGGACTTCGATGTCCTCCTATGGGATGTATTCTTCCGGTGGGTCCACTTCAATATATTTGTGGAATAGATGTCTCTGTGTATCTTCAGGCGGGAATTTCACACAGAAATAGAATACCTCTGACCCAAACACCTTGTGTGCCTCAATCACAAAAGTTAAATGTCCACCTGTTACAGGTACGCCATGTTCTAACAATCTGCCTGTCTGCAGTTCTCTGTGATGTTTAAAGCGTTAACAAATTTGTCTCCTCCCGCGCATTCACTGCTTTTCTTAGGTTCAGTCATTTTGAAAGGAGAAGAAACTAAAGGTTGAAGAGGTAGGGTTTGGCACAATATGGTAACATTTAATCCTTACAAGCTTGTCTAAACCATCAGCCAATACACAGGGTGTACCTGCTCAGTTGAGGCGTATATCCCTTCCCACTTCAGACGTCTCTGAAAAGTGTGAGTAGGGCTGTCTGAGAAAGTACGACTGAACTACTCAAATTTTACTGTTCATATAAGAACCAAACCAACGTTGGCGGCACCATGCCATGTTCAGTGATGTTGAGATTTCAGCGCAGGATTCTTAAACAATCTGGCCTCTTCTGTGCTGGGAACCGTTTAGCACATTTTTTTAACATGTACCAAATTAAAGGTTGACTTTGTTTCTTCTCTGCTCTATCTGAACATAGTGGCTTTCAGAGTGCTCAGAAAAACAATGCCAAAATATTCAAACATATAAAAGAACCGTTTATGAACGCTTTTTTAGGAAAGAATGCTTTTACTATAGACCTTGCTTTTATAGAAATTTGTAAAGACTTTTTTAAAGTGCTTTTTAGTATGTTTTATTATACATGAATGTTATGCCTTTTTTAGCATTCACTATTGTTACCTAGCTGACCTTGTTGACCTTTTGATGAGGAGTGGATGTCATGTCCTTAAGGATAGTCCCATCATGTACATACCGATTACATACATTTTGTCCCATCCACACGACATAACGGTCCTACACAGGTGACCTTTTACCAAGTAGCTTACTTCTCTCTATTCGACACCAGGCTCTATGTACTCTATTTAATCCCTGTACCTGACGTACATAAACATGTCCCCAGGCACGGCAGATTTCTTCTGTATACGGGTCACCACTTTTTTCATCCATGGCCAACAGCCAGCTGTGCATGAGTGTTTTTGTTTAGAAAAGAATTAGCGAAGGATTAGTTAATGTTTTCAAAATATATTGATTCTAGAAGAAACCCTGGAGTGACCACTTTAGTATAAAAGACCCTCACTCCCCCTTACAAGACAGAGGAGAATTCCTTCCAGGCTGTACCGAGACTCTGCAGGATGATCCTTTGACAGGCAGAGACCTGACATCCGTTGCAGGGTGCCGTCCTTGACACGAAGAAGGGGGCCATTCATTCTTAACCATCAGGTGAGGGGTGGGCACTTCCCCAGGTAATTCTTGGCTCTATTAGGATAAATCCTAGCACTTACATACACATGCTTCACCTACATATCTAGGCTAGGTACATTTAGGTAGGCTACGCATCGTAGGAGTACGCCAATGCTATTGTTTTATATAATCTGCTTATTAGCACTATGGTCGAAATGTATCTACTATTTACAATATTGGTGCTCCTGATCACACTTGTCTGCTCCTGTCTTTTGATTTGTCGCAGTGAAAATGTTTCATACTAGACTGACGCTTGATCAATAAATAATAATTGAAACCATTCCAATCGTCATTCTATGTGTATTCTGAGAAAAGTAAGCACGAGTGACTGAGCGAAAGATACCGTATTGTTTTCCAAGATACCTGAGGAATCAGGCTTGTCATGTTCGGTGGTTGCCATAAACTACATACACCACTGTAGAATACAGTGCGCTGGTAGTGGCACTGTAAAGCTAGCTGGTCTAATGGCTGACTAATCCTGTGGGGGTGTCCTGAGTCTGTCTGCACACCAAACCCTCAGTTTAGGTCTTCCAAAACGCGCAGGTCCTGAGTGGGTTCTAGGAACTACATAACCCCAGGATAGCCCTCAGCATTTCTGGGACTGTCTTCTTTAATAACAAATGGACTCCAGACATGGAGTTCCAATGTAGGGCACACATTTCATGCACAATAAACCATTTAGCTGCTCCCTATGTTCACCTTGCACTTTTACTGAGTCATGTACATTAAAGATACTTTTTCCCATTGGCCATTTTATTGCTCACAAGAAAACACACATTTTACGGTTCATATTTGCACTGTGCCTCTTTCGCTAACCCCTTCCAACAGCTGGAGTTTACGTAGCTGAGATGAATGTGGGAGTGAGGTCCTTTGGCACCCCTTTCTGCACTTGTGAATGTGATTGTGAGTGACAGCGTGTGTGGGCGTTTGGTAGGTGCACGAGTAAGAGATTCTTAGTGAGGGGCTGTCATGGTACAGTGGTGACAAGGGTAGCTTAGATAGGTTCCATGACGCTACCTCTTGTTCATGCCATCCATTCACCCATGTTTCTTTTCCCCCTTTTGCTGACCTTTCTGCTGCAGAGTGACAGAGCGGAGGAGCAGTAGAGTCACAGAAGGGCTCCCTTCTTGCAGTTGAGTGGCCCTCAGGGGAAATGTCCGTTAATGGCTGAATCAAGGGCTCTGCTGGGAAGGATGATGGGTACTGTTGTGGCTGGGAAGAGGGGGGTCAGTCAGATGGTAGAGCTCAGAGTAGGGACATGTTGGAAGGGGGTGGTTAGGGAAAGGGCCGAGTTGGCATGAGATAAATGGGTGGCGATTCAGTCAGATGTAATGATGGACGGTGTCAAGTTGAAGGTATGGAAGTTGTCTTGGTTTCAGTGCGCAGACGGGCTGCCAGGGCTCTTGGGATATGAGAAGAGCTGCAAGAGCACCTGCTTCAGGGTGGTCACCTGGTGTGACTAGTTGTGAGGAGAGCAGTCCCGGATGGGAAGGGTTTCCTTCGCCCGAATTTGAGATGGGGTGCAGCCATTTAAAGGTGAAACTCAAGGTCACTCAAAATGCCATTATCATTGAGGGGAAGGTGGACTTCTGGGGATGTATGGGTAGGAGGAGGCAGGGAACACCAGTATCTGGGTCCAGAGATCTTTGCTGAAAGAAGTAACACTGACTACTCAGGCCCCCAGAACTCCAATTTGCTCAGACAGCTAAGGGCTCCTCGAACTCACAGTAGTCTTCCATCTGGCACATATTAGTTCTCCCTGAGCTCACACAAGTCTGTCCAGTTAGCACAGGCAGCTGAGGCCTTCCTGAACTCTCCCAAGTTTTCATCAGTGGCACAATCAGGTTCCCCTTAAATCAAGTGTATCCATGACTGGCACAGACAGCTGAGCTCACCTTGTATCCACAACTGCCTGCCAGATTGCCCCAGCCTGGGTCGCTATGAACTCACACAACTGACTTCAACTGGCACAGACTGCCCAGCTCTCCCTGAACTCACAATAATATGCCTTTTGCCACAGATGCTTATGTCTCCCTGAATTTACTTGTATCATCCAGATTGTCACAGAAAGCCCAGGTCTCACTGCACTAGCACAAGCCCCCAGTTGTTAAACAGAGTTCAGTTCTTCCTGGACTTGCACGAGTCTGTCCATATGGACAATGCAGGCTAGGTGTCCCTGTACTCACATTACCATCCCAATTGGTGCAGCCTCTCCAGGTCTCCCTAAACTGACCCGTCTCTCTGATTGGTGCAGACAGCCGAGGTTTCCGGACATTCCTGCTCATACACCAAATAAGGTAATTAACCCCCAAACATCCTGAAGTGTAAAACATCACCCTAGTGACTGCTTTATGATCCGGGTCATGGCGTGCATTCAGAACCTATTTGTTGTTATTGTTAACATGATTATACAAATAATAGTTTGTCACGTATGAAGCACAATATTAAACTTGAAACAAATCTAATCAACTCTGTGAATATAACGTTTTAACACACAAAAAGGATATGAAGCCTTGCGCTATACTCTGCTGCAGAAGGCGTATCACACATTTGCTAAAATCACTGGTAAGAACACCAAGATTTTTCAGAAGCCTTATTATTTTAGTGAACTGATGCCACAGACCAACACCCCACTCTGCAAAGCGCTGAAGCTCCAGACTCCAGTGCAGTTTAGCATCTGCCACTTTTATGGTCATATCAATATCTTTGCCACAGTCCAATATCGAAGGGTGTGGTCAAGGTTGTGACATTTAGAAACAATTGCTGTTATTACATTAAATCGCCACTAATCATGTCCATTAAAGTTAGATTTGTCGCAAAAGTTTGTTGTTCTAAAAATTAGGTCATGGTTCTAAAAGGTTTGGGAAGCACTGATCTAGGGCATCTCTCACGAACTGCTTTTCAATTTAGAGATTATTATATGAGCCATATTTATGAAACTGACCTGGCATTATTTGGGAAGAGCTCACCCACTCTCGCTTCGAAGTAGATTTTCAATCTAGTTTGAATGGGTAGGATGGAAAAATGGGAGGAAGTGGAATGAAATAAGATGCTTTATACTTATAGAAACAAACTCATTACTTTTATAAACATGGTTTAGTGAAGTTCTGAAAACTGTGGTAGTGCCAGAGATTTGCAAGGTTTTCTCAGGTGGGAAAACTCCAATTATGGTCAGTGAGAGGTAGGATTACTTGTATTGGACGTTTGTGGGTGTTTCACAGACCCTATTGATTTTTAGCCAACTTAAGTGCGCATTGCTCTAAGATGAACTATTTGGTTGCATCTTTTCTAGACATTCCTTTGATGGGAGTGAACCTCCATGGATCAATAGTGGCTTCCAAGCTTCGCTTGAAGCCTAGGTGCAATTTGTATCGGGTGTTTACAACCCAACTCTGTTACACTTCACCAAGGCAGCTGGTCACTAGTACCTTTCATGCCACCACCATTTTGAAAGTTCTGCAGCCACGACAGACCTGTTCGTCTTTTGAGAACCATTTTCCTGCAAATGGTTTTACAAATACTCCTAAAACATGCACTATTTGACTAGTTTTTTTACACATATTATGGTTCTTTGTCAAAGCATTGAGGACAGAAATACCAACCCGCATATATATTGATTCTATAATATTGACTATCACTGTCAAAGTAGAGAACCTCACAGTCTCTCCTCGAGTAGTTACAGCTCAGTTTGCTCATTCAATGTGTGCAATTTGTCCTGAGTATTTATAGTACACAATGCCACTGTTAGATTTCACATGCCGCCATTGCTCATTGTTTCCCTTTATGTTAGGCCACAAAGAAAGTAATAGGATTGATCTCAGAGTAAATGGTTGATAGAGTAAGGGATCCTGGGACATAAGAACAATCGGTGTTAGAATATTTGGGTACACGGACATATGTGAGGGGTTTGAGCACATGGCAGACAGGGTTAGGAGAGTGAGGTACTTAAAAAGTCAGTGTAAGGAGCTTGGCCACAGGTCAAACTGTGAAAGAAGGGCACATAAGGCACATGGTCAGGCAGTGTGAGTATCTCTGTAGTGTCCATCTGCTCCCTGTTCAGTTCATCCTTCCTTTGTTTCATGTGCAGTAATTCGTAGAACCCTTAAGTGTCAAAGGCATGTGACCTCTCTCAGTTCTGTACTTAGAAAGTCCAAGAATGGAGTCCTCTTCATCATGTAGCTGCGTGGTTTCTCAGAGATGGTGCAAGAAATTTTATCCAAGCCCAGTATATTCCAGATGCTGTACAACCATCCACTTTGATCGTCCACAAAGACATAATGTATTGTTTCACAGTGCATAGCACTGAAGGCGTTTGCCTGCCTCTCCATGAGCGGAGAGCTCATTGGCCAAGCTAAAAGCTCATATGATGTGAACCTTGTTATGAAGGTGTGAAGCATCTTGTAGATAGTGCGTAGAACCAACGTGCAGTATGTGTGCAAACTGGGACAGAGCTATAATAGATTGTATCTGCGTACCATTCTGTTCACAACATCTCTCAGTTCTATGCTTGTTCCATTCCCAGTTGGACCAGTGTGTGATAGCAAAAAGTAAGAATTTTGTAACCCGTCCTCCTGGAATACTTGTTCTAATGAACCCCTCACTTTATTTTGTATCCGATAGAGGATGACCCAGATCAGCCTCCACAGTCCCACTATTTTTCTCTGTTGTGTGGGACTGTTGCGTGTCTTCCCTTATTCCTGCTTGTGTGCCCTTCACAGCCTACATTTCTTTGTGTATTCATTATCATTTACATGTATGTCACATTGCACAATGTTGTTTGCAATTTCGTTTATATGTATTGACACTTTAACCATATTTTTGTTATAAGTTGATAGTTTATCACTATGTCAAATATTTACATCACTTGATGTTTAGAAAGAAATATAGTAGCTTTAGACAATGGGTAAGGGAATTCACACCTTACACAGGATCAGGCTGCTCCCTCTTAAGTGCAGAGAAATATTATATGAAGTCCATGTTTCAGCCTCTTGGAGAGAGTGAAGCTTCATGCATTTCAAAAGGAGCAGCTATAACCAACAGTCTGCATAGAGGCTGGACCCTGGCGCTTGCTATCTAGGTCTACTAAGAACCTCAACAACATAGAGATGGATATTGCCCAGCCATTGGGAAGGCTGCGGACTGGAGGAATACCAACTCTGAACAGGTACGCATGTGTGCCATTTACAAAGCTCCTGTTTTTGGCAGGAGGTTGTTGCTGTAGATATTAGATAGCTTTAGGAAAGAAGCGATCCCATCATAGGTTTCATGCAAAGATTTCCATCTATTATTCTAATATGTTGCCAGTTTTAAGAGTAATTATATGTACTGCATTTACTTTACTTACCATAATGTTTATATCTGCAATTATGCTTATTCATATATTTATTCTGCACTAAAATCAGACTTTAATATATAGTTAAAGCCTTTTAAAAGTATAGTGTGATTACATTTCTTGTGTGTTTGCATCCTTTGAGGAATGGTGTTCCAGTAACGCACAACCAAATAAAGCATATTCCTGGCACTGTCTGCAGGCTTCCATTGTTACTTTGTACACAATACCTTCAAATAAGTTGTGTGAGATGCATGGTCACAGCTTGCCTCTTTCTCCCCCTTAGGCTGGTAAGTAGGTTGAAACCTGCGCCTGCCTAAGGGCCAAGGAAAATCTATTGGCGGGTGTATTTACAAGGGTGCTTGTAAAAGCGTATCAGGTCCCCAGGCGTTTATACATTATAAGCCTTTTCGGGTGTTCCTTCGCAAGGGGCTACAATTCATGCCACCTCATGCCTGGTTCCTGCATCCAATGCCTCACCGGCATATATTGATAGTCCTCGGCTTCTGGGAGGACGATATCATCATTTAAGCTTTGAGAACCTTTTACCCCCTGCACATCAAAAATGTCCCCTGTTCATTTGACACTGCATGATTCTTTTCTGCATACGCTTCTGCTTCCATGCCAGGAGTGAAATCAGGTCTCCTGAGGATAGGGGTCAGCGGTGAAAGGAACACTGTAAGACCCTCCATATCCTCCATTGTATCCCAAACAGCCTGAGTAACACTCGAGGACAGGGAGGAATACAATCTCCATGCTCTGTGATCCTTCCGCAGCCGCGACACCCCACCCTCGTGCACGCCTGCAACCATTGGCTCTCTGAAGCACCATTGCTTCTTACACTCAAGTCACTCCCATTCGGCCAAATATTCGAGCGGCGCCATTCGAGTATACTGTTTGATGTCAGGCCGCCCACAATACGCAAATCTTCTTCATAGCCCATTCAAGATAATAATGTGTCCTAGCCTATAGTTTGTGAAGCAGGTGGAACCTACGGGGGTAATGTTTGAAATTAACACAGGATTCTAGAAAGAACAGTCATTTCGATAGCTGCTTCTGTCTCAATAAGCCTCTCCCGGGAGCCGAGACTGTAGATCATGTTTAGAGGTTTGTAGCAGCATAGCTGGGACACGTCACTCAACATACGAGGCAGCTCAGTGCCCAGATTAGAGGCTGAACCTTTCACTCTTTGGAAAGGAAACTGTTATCTAAGTTTCCTAATCTGCTCTGCGGGGACAGAGATATTTAAGAGCTGAGATTCAGTCAGGTTTATTTTGAAGCCTGATACCTGTACTTTCTCTGCTTATTCGCACCGCAGTGATAGAAGCCATTGGATCTGTCATCATTACCATGATCTCGTTCACATACTTCTCTCATGTATGTGCCACCCTCAGTCACGTGCCTGCAGTCTCAAGATACCTGTGAATACAGCCCATGAATTATTCCATCGTGAGAGCAAAAAGCATCGCGATAGGAGACAGCGCTACCTTTTTCCACTGACTGTCATAAATGGCTCAGAATTACATGTATTCACCCTAACAGTGGACATGGGTCTCCCTTAGCTATCCATGACCCATCTCCTGTCGTGCTTATAGAAACATTTACCCCACTGCCCTTCTATGGAACAGAAAGGAGCCTTTTGTAAAATATAGTGTCACAGGAAGAAATAGGCAAAATAATGTTAAGTAGGCATTACCGTATTTAACCCATATACACACCAGCCCGCAGGCTTCAAAATAATCATTTAATTTTCAGGCCTCTCATTCGCTTAAACAAAGGCAGAGTTCAAATAATGGCACAGTGTCTGCAGAACTCAGAAAACGAAACTGATGAGTCATCTTCCGATGAGACATAATCCATAATTTGTCACTTCTACCACTTCCAGATATTTAAGCAGCTGGGAGACAAACATTTCTTGCTTTCCAAACACACACAAGTCACAAAAACCTGCTGACATTGTTCTTGGTGTATTTTTTCTTCAAGAAGGTGAAACCATTTCACTTTGCTTGTTTTTCTGATCAGAGGAAAGAATTATGTTCCTAGGACTTTAGAGGAGGCCAGGACTGGATTGGCCATAGTGGGCATTGGGCATTTCCTCGGGAGGCTTGAAGGGTGGGGCCTGGTTTTGGAGCGGTGGGGGCGGGTTTTGTTACTGGGGGACAGTTTTGCAGCTGTGCTGCAGTATCGGCCCCCAGTAAGAAAAGCAGCAGTGCTTCGCACTTGCTAACCCCCCCTCCCACCAGAGGGCTGGTTGAACAAAAATTACCAGACTGCTTTGGGTTTCCAGTCTGGCCTGGAGGGAGCCTTCTTTTCTCATTTGGATTCCTTGTGTTTTTTAAAGACAAGCTCTTCCTTACCATTACACGTTTAGTTTGTTTCTGCTCCCACTCCTGTTATGCTAGATTAATGTTTATTTTAACATGTTATAAATTAATTTCTAAACTGAAAGTAATATGCATTCATACAGACTTTGCATTTGTTATTTACCTTTTAGGAGCATCATTTAAAAGGCAACAGATGTTATAGAAATGCTGAGATAGATAAGATATTCTGACAGGTATTCAAATAAGCTTCAATTACTATATACTTTTATTTGAATATTTAATCAGATTCTATTTTAGAAAGCTTAGAATCTTTTGTGTGAATGTTACAGCTTCCACGGTGAAGTGTCCTGTTTGAGCCACAATTAGAGCCCTCAGAATCCAATACACCGTCGGCAAATGTTTTTCTTTCCCCTTACCTCTTTCTCACTGTCTTTTAGTTCATTTGTGTATCTTGGATGAAATGCTGGAGACCCTGGTAGGAATGTGAAGGCATATACGTTTTTCCATGATACTCCTTCAAAGGTGAATCAGGCGAGTACCGTGAAATCTCCAGAATCTGACACTTATAACAAACTAAGCCAATGTAAAGCTCAGTAAACATTGGCTTAGTTTGGTATAAATTGCTTGGTTGAACACCTTTTTTTTCATCCAGCGAGACCATCACCATCTCTTTTATTCTGCTACGTGCATCATCTGTTAAGTGTAGTAATTTCTTTGTGTTATCACTACATACCCTGTCCAGCATGAAACTGGGCTGATCTGGTTCTCTCAGCCCAGGAGTACTTCTCTTAGTCCATTTGCTAAAAATTCCTGCGAAGAGTTTTGCTCCCACAGTCATATTTGCCTGTCTTGTCTTTCTCCCGTTTGGAAATGACGGACACCACGGCACGTGCCAGGACCCAGGCCGGGGAAGGCAAAGCCGGACCCGATAGAGGCCTAGGGTAAAACGCCGGCCGGCGGCGGGACCCCTCCACGCCACGCCCCCGCAATTAGGAAAACCCGGCTAGGCCGGGGAGGGCATGATAGGCCCGCAAACAAAGGAAGTTCCCCCCCCCAATCAGGGAGCGAGAGAGGTAGGCAAGGGGGAGGTTAAAAGGGGCCAACGGCCCAGGAAATTCAATTTCAAGGCTCCCCCTCGCGTAAGAAGAAGAAGAAACTGGACCGGACGTACCTGCGGAGATCATCGAGCTTTCGCGCCAGACACCAGCAGAACAAAGGACACCGGCAGGCTCCAGGCGACTTTCCGGCCGACGGGGCCCCGCTCCCACGCGAGGGGGACTGCAGAGCGGCGGGGGAAACCGGGCGCGAGCACGAACCGGCGACGGGAAGTGTATAGCCGCAAAAGAATGGGAGCAGCGGGTTCAAGAGCCTCCACACCGGCCGGCATGATCCGAGCGGAAGAGGCAGGGACATCGGGCTTCCCTTCACCGGCAGCGGCTGATGCAAGTGAGGTGTCCAGAGGGCCTCGCAGGGAATCGCAGGACACCACGGCACGTGCCATTGTTTCACGGGTCCCCTAGTCTCTGTGATGGAATTTAACTGGCACGTCAGGACTCAGAGTGGGATGAGAAGCCTGTAGAAAGTTTTATAAAATGAAGACATGAGCCCATCCAGGCCTGGGGATTTGTTTGCTTGGAGCTATGAAATAGCTGAGAGGACCTCTAGCATCTCTATCGACCGATCCATGTCCTGCTGCTGTTTCTCCAAGAATCTTTGCAGCTCTAGACCTGCCAGGAATTTCTCTGTGCTTTCTGCTAGTATCCTGCCTACCTCATAGAGCTTGTTGTCGAACACACAGAAAATGGAAGCTATGTTCTAATCCTCACTACATTATTGACCTGCCCTGTTTTGATTTATTGGCACTCTCTGCTGCTTTTTTGGACTTTACTTAACAAGTTAACAAACTCCTGGACCTGTTACCTCATTGTAGCATTTCAGCTTGACCCGAAGCAGCACTTATTCTGCCCAGTCGGCATCTTAAACTGCATTCTAAGTGCTGTGAGCTTCCTCCAAACGTAAGTGGATTACGTATGTTTTATGTATACCTTCCATCTCTCTTAGTTGTAGCTCTAGCGGGTCTTTCTTCTCTTCCCTCTCCATGTTCAGTCTCACTGAGACTGACTGAAGCACCCTATCACCACTGTCTTCAATGCGTACTATTTTCTGCATAATATTGACTGTTGTCAACATTATCTTTGTCATTCTCGTCCAGATATTTGTGTACCTCCATTACTACTTACCATTCCAGAGCAGACTCTCTCATAGCATCCAGCGTCAAAGCATCCATAGGATTCAGCCCTATCTCCAGTCACATTCCATCTACTCTGCAAGGTCAAGTCCATCTGAATATTGCCTGAAAGTAAGCTATGCCCTATCGCAATGGCTGTGATGCTCTGGGACACAAAGGTTGAGAAATGTTCTATACTTGCGCAAGAGTGATGGGCCATAGAATGATAGGTGAAATCTATATTCAAAGGGTGTTGCATTCACCAGGTGTTTTGAGCCACGCTGCCTCCTCCTTTGACATTGTACCCGCATTATTTCTCCTCTGCATGTTTCTATCCCGTATGCCATCCACCACTTAATTCTGGTCTCTTCCAGCACAATTTCCCCTTGTGTCACGGTCTTTATCTTCTCCATTGTCTACCGAAACTCTTTCCGGCCTGGTGTAGGGGTATATATTGAACTATAGTGTAGGTCTCAGAGACCTTTATGACCACCTATCAATGTCTGATCTTCTGGGCTAAAGAATTTTAGAACATAGTGTTCTACATCCTCCCTTCTGCCCCTTGTGTATCCACACATTATTCTGCTAAGAGAGGTTCCCAAGTCTTCAAATGTTTCCTCCAGGATGATATTTTGCTCTTGTATGGCAACACTTCCCTGCCTGACAAATTCTTGTTTTTCTGATCTATTATGTCCTTTGAGGGAAATGATCCTCTTCCTTAGCTCATTAACATCTTTCTATCTTCTGGTGTAAATCATGCGTGAGAGATGTGAAGTCCTTGTAGAGCCCTCTGAATAATTCTTCCTTCGATTACTCTGTTTAACAGGTTCTCCTTCCGTTATGTTCAGGGTCACCTGTGTGTTCTCCTTTCTTTGAGACTTCATGTTCAACCTGCTGGGTCATTTCCTGTTTCTGAGGAAGGGGGTTATCAAAATATCTTTAATTGAGCTAGCCTTCTGGCCTTTTACCTTGCGATCTCTCCTTGACTCTGCATGCTGTTCTTGAACCACCACCAATTTGTTTCTCCCTTGGACCCTGTTCAGTTGGTTATAACCTCCACAAAGGCGCACTGAGATGCAGATATTAGTGTTCTCCCTCTCACCCCTGCCCCACTACAACTGGGACCCAGTTGCTTTGCCCCAGAGATCAGGGTCAGTTCACTTTATGCCATGTGATCACAATGAAAATGTCCAAACCCAATGTAGTTCTGGGCTTCACCTGATTTGCTGTTGGTCTTTGCACTATCAGGCCCTTCTTTTGCCACGGGCTGGTTGTCTTGGCTCCTCATGGATGCTACCCCCTCTCTGTCCCTGGGGCCAGAATCCCCATTCTTTCTCACCGTTATTGCCATTCATGTGCCTCATGGCTCATTAGGAAACCTATAGTATGATGTTGTCCTTGATGCCCATGATGGCACGTCTTTACTCAAGTTTGGTGACTTCCTTCTACTGAGCCCCGCCTCTGCTTACCCCTGAGGTGCCTCAGTATCCACATACTTGGCTTCGATCTGTTGGTATGCCAGACTTGCATTACTACTGCTACTGCTTTCACCTTACTTCACCTGCTTGTTGCCTCCTACTGTTGTTGCAGACAGCTCATAACGTCTCTCTCATCCCTCGTTGTCCGGCCCCATTCTCCACTTTCAGCAGAGTGACTCCTCTTCCTGAAGGGCCCCAGTGTCCCGCTGACCTCTCCTGTTCAGTCCTGGCATTCTGAGGCCTTCTTGCAAGGGCTACAACTCTGGCCACTATAATGTCTATTCCATGTGCGGCATATTTAGCCAGCAATCTGCCACTACCCCTCAACTCGCACACTCATCCGCTGTTGCTTTGGCCACTGCTGCTTCAGCAGCTCCTGTTATGCCTAAGTTATATTCTCATTTACATATTGTAGCGTGCACCTTGTGTTACATCACTGATGACACTTGGGGATTCCAAGTGTCATCGGTGATCAGTTGAGGAATCATCGTATTGGGTGCAGCTGTGCGGAGCTGCGTATGCTGTGCTGGCCTTATAACCTGAATCTTAATAAATTACTTCAAACCTACAAGACTTCTGGAGGATTTATACGTAACAAATTTGGCGACGACTTGGAGAGCGGCGAATTGGAGAACCTATCTCGCAAAATGTATTTTCCTCGATCCTTCATTAAGAACACATCCTGTGTTCCAACACACTGCTGTTCACAGGAAACTACGGGGAAATCAACCGGAACATATACGATCAACCATAGGTCTGTGGACTTAAGTGAGTATTCTTTAAATTACTATAAAGAGGCCAGCACATCTACTAACAAGATAATCAGAACAACGTTGCATTTGAATTAGGCTGTTTAGATTCAAACCAGCCCCACATTCTTTCAACGCACCTGATTGTCTGTTCCAGTTGGAACACTCCTGCCCTGCAACCATTCCGCATTCCAAGCAGTCGTCATCCAGAGAACATTGTGATTGATGTACATGCGCATTTGACCTTTCACGCACTACGCATCATCTACGTAGTGCGTGCGGCCATCTTGGATGTGGATTTTCGTTCCGTAATTGTCGTGCGCGTACTCCGGTGATACGCACACCGATCATTAATTTAATTTTGAAGTCTAAGGAAATAATTTGATTGAAATGGAACAAGAAGGTACTGTGAAGACATTTATTTCCTTCAACACGATGTTTCTCACATGTTAATTTATCTTTTGGCCTGCCACTCACGGTGACAGGCACACCATTACTAATTACCATTACCGGAAAAGGTGATACTGTTCTCGTTTTAACTATTTTTGCTACTGATGGTGTCCTCATTTTAAATTGCCTTTGACTTATCAATTACGGTGACAGGCACACCACATTTGATTACTTGCCTGTTATTTCATCTTATTCCTCACTCAATTTAGTGACAAACAAACAACGGTGACAGGCACACCTAACTTGTTATTATTAGTGCATAATTAAGATATAAAAAAAAAAGGAAAAGACACTATCCTTAAGTTCTATCATTTGTACTACTGCTCATCATTACCTACCTACATTACTTGTAACTATCCACCATGTGTGCAGCTCAAACTTTTTTTTTAACTCCACCACAGTCATTCCTCACCACTAAAGGGGACCCTCCGATCAAATGGCTTGAATGGAGGGAATATTTCTTAAACTACATTGAAGCATTAGAAGATGGTGAAGATGATTTAACACAAGTTAGGAAAAAGAAAATATTAATTCATTCACTTGGTCCTCAAGGTTTAAAAGTTTACAATTCAATGAATAAAAAAACTCATCCTGCTGATGATTCAAATGTATTTCTTCATGCACTAGAAGATCTTGACACCTATTATTCCACTTCAGTTTGTATAGCTATTGACCGACAGAAATACTTTGGAAGGAAACAAGAGAAGCAAGAATCCGTTGAAGATTTTGTTTCAGATTTAAAGAAATTAGCCTTAACTTGCAGATTTGGTTCACTAGAAGAAGAACTAATCCGAGACCAAATCATAATGTGTGTTAATAATGAACATGTTCAAGAACGCCTCTGGATACATGGTAAAGCATCATTGTCTGATGTAGTCGCTTTAGTTAAAAAAGCAGAAATCATAAACAAATGTGATAAAGCCATTTCTGAGTCACCTAAGGAAATTGACAAACTCACTGTAAGCAAAATTAATTAAAAATCAAAAGCTAAGTTTGCCAATTTCCCCACACCCAACAGAGACAATACAACACTAAAACCGGATCTACAGCATTGAAATGTTATAGATGCAGTAGCAAAAGCCATTTGGCTAATTTTAAATTGCCCTGCTAGGAAACAAAAGGGCCTTCAATGTGGTGTTATTGGTCATTTCACAAAGGCGTGTCGATGCAATACAAACAAGAAGAAAAAAGTTACTTTACTTAAAGATGATTTTAATGATTCTTCTTCAACATCATCTTGTGATGAGATACCATCTAAGAATGTTGATTATGTTCTAGGTGTGTCTGACAGTGTCAAATCGTTGAACATTAACTGTAAATCCAAACCTGTGTGTGCCATGTCCACTGGTGGTGTGGGAATACTTATTGTGGCGGATTCAGGCTCTCCGTACACGATCATTGACAAAGCACTATGGGAAAAACATTTTGTTCATGTATTAGGTTCCACTTTATCCCCTCCTGATATTTCACCAGAGAGTTTTACAGGAGAAAAAATAGATTTATTTGGTTACAGAGAACTTACCTTTGAATTCAAAGGTAGCTCTTCTATTGGTAAATTATATGTTGCTTTAGATGGTCCCCCTGTTTTAGGGTGGATTGATCAAAGGAACTTAAATATTATTCTTAATCCGAATGGAACTAAATAAGTTATGGTTTTAGACCAGAACAAAGATTATCACCTTGAATTAAAAAAAAAAATCCTGAGGTTTTTTCTAATAAAGTAGGTCAATTAAATAGCTATGTTCATAAAATTATACTAAAAGATGATTCCCAACCCACAGCTCAAAAATCTAGACACATTCCTTGGTCTGCCAGAGAAGAAGTCACTAAAGAGTTGAAACGTCTTTTAGATGATGGCATCATTGAAGAGGTGGAAGCTTCTAATCGAGTTGCACCTTTAGTCGTGGCTCGCAAGGCCAACGGCAAGGTCCGCCTATGCATTGACTTGAGGTCCCTGATTAAAAATATCGTAGTTGAGAGATTCCCTCTACCCAAAATTAATGAATTAATTTCCCTTACCAAAGGCATGCAATGGTTCTCTGTTATCGAATTGACGTCGGCATATCATCAAATTCTATTACACGATGATAGTAAGAGTTTGACCACATTTATGACTCCCCAAGGATGTTATCGTTTTTTGCGCATGCCGTTCGGCCTTGCGTCAGCGGTGCAGTTTTTCAAAATCTCATGTTTAAGATGTTTCACGACTTACCTGGAATCCTATTTTTTCAGGATGACATCCTTATCATGGGTGAAACTAAATGTATACATGATGAGAGAATTAATTCTGTTCTGAACATACTAAAAGAAACAGGACTTATTGCAGAACTTTCTAAATGCAAAATTGGTGTAGACTCATTAGACTATTTAGTTCATGAAATCTCTGCTCAAGGCATAAAACCCAAATCAAAACTGATGAATGCCATTAAGAATGCTCCACCTCCTGAGAACAAAGACGAATTAAGGTCCTTCTTAGGGCTCATAGAGTTTTATAGCAAATTTGTTAAAAAAAATTCTGAAAAAACATTTAACATGCGTCAATTGCTAAAATGCAAATCTGTTTTTGTGTGGTCAGACATACTACAACAAGATTTTGTAAAACTCAAAAACAAACTTTGTGATGCAAAGAAATTAGTTAGTTTTGATTCTTGTTTGCCTTGCATCATTACCACTGATACAAGTCAAAAAGGATTGGGTGCCGTGTTATCACAAAAGGAGAGTACTGGGGAAGAAAAAGCAGTCGCATATGCGTCTAGAGCATTATCTCCAGCTGAGGAACGATACTCTGTTATCGAAAGGGAAGCATTAGCTGTTGTATGGGCACTTGAACACTTCAGGAGTTTTATATGGGGTTATCATATTGATGTTAGGTGCGACCACAAACCCCTAGTGAAAGTTCTTTCTCCGGATGGGTTACTTAATGCTACTCCTAGAATAGCCAGAATGTCAGTTCGGCTGTTGGATTACAGATACTCTGTAAACTATATCCCGGGGGTTAAGACCCAAGTAGCTTACTGTTTGAGTAGATTACCATTACCATTAGAGTCTTCCACAGAAAATCTAGATGATTTTCAAGTAGCTGGAATAAATCTAAACAAAGATAGTGTTACTTTAAGTCCGAAGGAATGGGAAAAGTCTACGGTTAAGGATGAGCTTCTTGCAAAAGTCAAATAATGTATTGTTAATGGTTGGCCCGTTAAAAAACTGTAATGCGAGGAATTGAAACAATATTGGGAAGTTCGTGATGAGTTATCACTTAAGGATTGCAATATTTTACGATGTGAAAAAATAATTCCACCCAAAGTATTTAGGATGAAAGTCATTCAATTGTGTCATGAAGGTCACCTCGGCATTGTTAAAACAAAAAAATGCATTAGAGAACTGTATTGGTGGCCAGGAGTAGATACTGAAGTGGAAAGGGTAGTGAGAGAATGTTCTTCATGTATGAATTCTGACAAATCTCAAAGAGTTACTACTCCCCCCCCCCCCCCCTTGTGTCTTCAGTCTCATGTCCAGAGATGCCTTGAGAAACCCTTGGTTTAGACATCACTGGGCCCATTACTAAGGATGATTGCAGTCTGTATATTTTAGTAGCTGTGGACTATTTTTCAAAATGGCCAGAAATCAAGGTAGTGAAGAAAGCGGATTCTGCTAGTGTTCTGGAGTTTATGGATGAGTTGTTCCAGAGAAAAGGGCTTCCTAAAGACATCATAACTGATAATGGAGTCCAATTCAAGTGTCATCTTATAGAAGATTTCCTGGAACGTAATGGTATAATACATAAAGTCACTTCAATTTATCATCCTAGCGGGAATGGCGAAGTAGAAAGATTCAATCGTGTAATCAAAGACTCTATTCAACTAGCCAATCTTAGAAATCAAGATTGGGTGGTAGGAATTAAGAAACTGGTTTGGATGTATCGGATCATGCCTACTATTACTGGGTACAGTCCTTTTACTATCATGAAGGGATGTGTACCATTTACTAAGGATAACCAATGTTGGTTGAAGCACTCGAGATTACTAGAATGGTCACCAGAACATTTTAAATACAACATTATGTCACACCAAGGGAAATATAAGAAATACTATGACTCTAAGCATAACACTAGAGAAGTTGTTCTAGTAATTGGAGATTTAGGGCCTCATGTAGGTAGCCATATACCGGTCGGTAACGGCCGATTTTCGGTAATTATACCGTTACCGACCGGTATATTGGCTATTGGTATGTAGGGGGTCAATTTCTGAAATCGGAATTTACCGAATCGGTAAAACTACCGAATCGGTAACGTTACCGATGTGGTAATTTTACCGATTCGGTAATTTTACCGAATCGGTAAATTCCGATTTCAGAAATGACATGTAGGGGGAGTGTGTGTGTGTGTTTATGAGTCGGTATTTACCACCAACTTTTAGTTGGTGGTAAATAATTAATGTATGTGTGTATGCATTTGGAAGCACGTAGCAGTGTGCAATGTGGCATACATACATGCCCTTAGGGCATGTATGTGTGCCACATGTGCACACATGGCCGAATCAGGGGTGCAACAGGGTGTCAATGTGACACCCTGCCACCCTTGCATTTTCTCCACCATTACCGAATCGGTATTTACCGATTCGGTAATGAGGCATACCTTCCCCTCAATGGGAAGGTATGCCTCATTACCGAATCGGTAAATACCGATTCGGTAATTACCGAATTGTAACGAATCGGTAAAAAATACCGACTCATTACCTACATACGAGTTACCACTTCTAAAATACCGATTCGGTATCGTTCGGTATTTTAGAAGTGGTAACTGGTATGCTACCTACATGAGGCCCTTAGTGCGGATCAAGTTACCCTTTAAGGTGAGAAAGGGTCAAAGCAAATTTTCAAAGCCTCCTAGATAGTTGAAATCTTTAGGAACTCAGTTAAATTGTCAGACGGGAAAGTTTGGCATATTGGTAGAGTAGTAAAATGCAATGAAAAAATAAACAAGCGGCTAGAAATCCCAAAAGTTAAACAAAAGACGAAAAGTTTCCATTGGCTCGATTGTGAAGGTGAGAAATCTGATTGTATGTCGAAGTCTGTGCAGGATGAGAAGTCTGTACAGAATGAAGCTCCTTCAGTTACAACTCAGTTGGAGAATTCTTTTAAACCTGCACAGATTGAAAATGAAAATTCTTCTGATTCTGTACATATTGAAGGTACTCCTGATTCTGTTTCTTTCAATCCTGCTACCTCAGAATTGGTTGAACATGAGACTGTGTCTGTTCCAGACTGTTCATCCACAGAGAAAGAACTTGTTGTCAACAAGTTTGGCAGAATTGTAAAACCACCTGATTATCTTAAAGATTTTGTCACTGAATAGCTTTTCTTTTCTTTTTTTTTTTTATTGTAAACTTTAGTTGTGTTAGGAACTTATGAAGAGAAGTTATAATACTATTTTAGCTTTACCAATGTGAAAGAGAAGGTATATTGAATTCTAATTTTTACTATGTTATTAGGAGAGGATGTGTTATGTTATCTTAACTTCACTAATGTTTAGGGGAGAAGATGTGTTATGTCTAAGTTATATTCTCATTTACATATTGTAGCGTCCACATTGTGTTACATCACTGATGACACTTGGGGATTCCAAGTGTCATCGGTGATCAGTTGAGGAATCATCGTATTGGGTGCAGCTGTGCGGAGCTGCGTATGCTCTGCTGGCCTTATAACCTGAATCTTAATAAATTACTTCAAACCTACAAGACTTCTGGAGTATTTATACGTAACAGCCCCTCAAACCATTTTAGGTCTGTCATCAAGGTGAATTCACTGATGAACAGTACTATAGATCAGTTGGGCCGGAGGGACAGGAAGCACACATCACTAGGTTTCCATCCTGGCCATGCTTCCCCAAGGAGATACTATTAGAAACATGTTGATGCACATGGGCAGACTGTGCAAGAAGCTTAATGCACATGGACTGTGTGAGGACAGTGTGCGGAGGTCTGGGGGACATCAGCAAACAGTGTGAGGAACTTGAGAAATGGAGTGTCAACTTGGGGAGATTGAGTTACCTCTGCAGTGTGTGGTAAATAATTTAATTACCGGGACTTAATTTGATGCGGAAAATTAATAAGAATAGCTCAATAAAATAAGAGGCAGAATCCGTGGTATTAGAGGTTCGGAACGGGCTTTATTCCTATACAAAGGAACATAATTCGAACTATGGGCCTTCTATTCCATCACCACGAAAGTTCAGGAAGGAAGGAACAATACATTATTGACAGGTAATCCTTTTTATAGAATAGGCATTACAGTGAAACAGATGCAGGAGGCGTAACAGTTGATAACAGAGATAAAAACATACATGCGTAACTAAAATGGGTGTAACTAGGCGTAACTAAAGAACGTCATTAGGTATGATGTCACAAATGGGTGGTTCCATGAAAGAATTTCGCAATGTCAGCAAAAATACTTGGCAGAGATGCGCGCGCAGCAGCATGACGTGTGAGTTGACGTGCAACTAGAAGGAGAAAGGAACTTGACATTTAGCTCTACATGTGGAGACAAAAGTCTGGGGTTATGTCAACCTAATCCCAAATCATATCTAATATCCTATGTTTAAAGAACTGTGTTATCCAAAAAGAGAGGTCTCTTAGGATAGAATCTTATTCTATACTGACTATACTGACTGTTAGTGCGTGTACAAGCGTCTAAGTGTCTACACTAGATGCGAGGGGGTAGGAATATTCCATGGTAACAGGGCTATGAATTACTTGCATGAGGACAGCGAGGCCTGGCCCTTTGCACGGTAGCTGGAGGAATGTTTACCTAAACTACTAGACAGGAATGCATTGGATGCGGAGCGGAGCAGATAATCTTGAAGGTGAAATACAGTTTTTGGCAGGCGACGGGCTGGATCAGGCACCGTTAGCCGCGCAGGGAGTAAGACAAAGTTCATGGTCACAGATGCAGGCTCAGACTGGAGCTTTCAGAGGCAGAAGGCAGAAAAGGCTTGATGACAGAATTCGGGCCTACTCGCCTGAATCTGTAGAAATGTGGGAAGTGAACCATATAAAGCCGGTGGCCTTTCATACTTAGGAATAGAATATCCGGCCCATTCATGGCGGATCTGAAAGAGGACATGTTGACGGTGGACGCACATGTATTTGCGTCTTCATAACTGGAACTGGAGGGAACATACATGTACTTGTGACTTATACATGAAACCGTTGGGGTCCAAGATAGGGGACATAACCGACCATAAAAATCCATATTTCCACAAGTGTAAGAAGCTTGGGGCCGAATGGACATAGACAAGCTAGGAGGTCCTTTGTTCCCATGGACACAGTGTGAAGTGATGTGACCATATGGACATAGACATAAGGTGAGAACTTTGAATTACAAAGACCTTTTAAGGGTAATGCTGCTGTTACTGAATTCAGCATACTCCTTAAAACTCTCACTTGTCACACCCACTAAAGTCCTGGTGCTTAAGTGAGATTCTGCTCACTCTGAGCGCTAAATGAAATGCATGCTTCATGAATTCTGTTTTACAATGAAGTGATATTACTCATTATTAGTGTTATAGATATGAATCGTTTTTTGTTGTAGTGAAGTAGGTAGCCTTATGGTTGGAAGGCGAGTTGGGACAGTTGAAGTACATCCACATCTGGGGCACCCTCCACGCTCACAGTCTCTGTGCTTGTAAGCATCCATATTTCCACTGCCAGAATGTTAATCAAAAACAGGCGCTGATGGGAGCGTGGCCTGCAGCCGGCAAAGATGGCCGCAGCCTAGAGGAGCTCCGGACCCCGGCAGCTAAAATCATCATCCGAGCGGTCATCCATACCTTAACATCGGCATCCTTAATGGCAGGGGTGCCTGGAACTCCCGTGGCCCCAATCGAATGCTCCACGGGGCGAAAATTTGCTGAACGCACGTTCTGCCGGTGACGGTGCGGGGCGTGGCCTACAACCGCGAGGCGACCAGGGCCTCGATTACCAGTTGTGCCTGGCGGCCACCTCCAGCACCCACGGTTCTGAGAAATTGTGAGGCGCGTTGCGCCGCGGGCGATCGAGACTGCTGATTACCTCCTCCTGATATCGACGAGGAGGTATTCCGGTCATTTTCTGTAATGGTGGGGCCTGTGGATTTGAGGCGCTGGAGGCCCACTGCGGAAGCCCTGATTTGTGACGCTCGGTGACCCGCGACGCAGAGGAGCGCGCCACATATGACATCAGGTGGGCAGCTGTGACTCAGGCACCCACAGAGAGGACGCGGCTTCGGCCTATTGAGGACCATAGCGGGGCTGTGGGGCCCTATGATGCGAATCTCTCAGGCCCGCAGATTAATTTGTGGACATATTGAGAACTGGCGGAGGCCTTGACCCCGGAGCCATACGACTGGGCCTGTGCTCGGCTGCTGACCCTGACCGATTTCGTAGTGGACTAAAGACACTCGCCCAGAGATGCTTAGTGCACCAGCCCCCCCACGAATAAGGGAGAAATATACCCAATCACAACCACCATTCCTTAGGGCTCCGAAGTCTATCAACTGGAAGCTGCCCGGAGGGACAGCTCATTGACAGAGAGGGGGAACAACCACTTCGCTCTCACCTACTGCGATATCGCAACAACAGCTTGCTGGTGGGAAACCCGACAGGCCGCGTACGTAGTGAAACGGTACGGACAGGCGGCGGTGAGTACCATTGGCTAGTAGATCACAGTTAACGGCCCTGGTTTAAACTGACAGAGCGGGAGGCCTTGGGGGGTCGTGGCCAACAAGTGACCCACCAAAATAAGCTAGAAAAATACGCCTATTCCAAACCGGAACAAGATCAACACTATCACATTGAAGCTGAGGCAGCAGACGTCAGGGGCCCTTCCACAGGAAAGGCGGTCACACTAGCTGATATCATGTCCTCGCTTAATAAGGTCCATACATCATTGGAATCCCGCATCAACACTGTCACTACTGAACTCTCCCTGATTCGCACCGATTTCCGAAACCTCAGCTCTCGAGTAACCGAGGTGGAAACCAAGACCACTGAGCTGCACTCAGACATGGCTGCTTTAAAAAAGCAAGTAAAACAGCTAGAGACGGAAAGTAAGGTCATGGCGGCAAAGTTGGATGACTACGAAGGCCGCTCCCGCCGCAAGAACGTTCGTATCATGGGAGTGCCGGAAGGAGAAGGGGATCCTGCGATGGACCTTTTGTAGAGGACCTGGTCAAAAATCATCTGCAACCCAGAGGACTTTCCAACTATTTCTCAGTTGAGCGGGCCCACCGGGTCCTTGGGGGCAAACCCAGGCCGGGCGTGCCCCCTCGGCCCATACTGGCACGTATCTTCAACTTTCGTGACTGCGACGTCATCCTCCAAAAGGCCAGAGCGGCCCCCCGATCCGCTATCAGCAAAGCACAATCTCCTTCTTTCCAGACTATACAGCGGTGGTGGCCAAACAGCGGCGGAATTTCATCGCAGTAAAAGAAGAACTCAGAAAACGCGAACTTAAATACTCAATGATGTTCCCCGCGAAGCTCAGAGTGGTGGCAAACAGGAAGATATGGTTCTTCCCCATGCCGGAGGAGGCACAGGACTGGCTTGAAGGTTGGCGGCAGGCTCCACCTTGTGGTAAACTGGGACGAAACATCAACCGAAGAGCTGAAGGATCACAATCACCGGGAACGTCGAAACAGACGTCAGCAATGGAGGCACAGCAAAACGAGGACTAACTGGACCTTGGAGGCACCTTTCTCACCTAATATGGTATGTCTCAAATCTACTCGATGGCTGTGATAAATTGTGAAGTGGCAGATTATTTGACTGTACTACTGGCACCTGAATAGATGAATCTGCAGTCTAGTATGGTGCCCTGATGCAACAATGGGACGTATGGACTTACTTCTGCTCTGTGGGCCCGTGTTGGTGGCCGAACTTCACAGCATTGTCAGGGTACTATCTGATTGCTGAATGGGTATAAGGTATCTATCGGATAGCCCCCGGGGGAACCACCACAAGAGCTCACCTCTCCCCCTACGAAGGTACCGGGTAATGGGATTTAGGCGCTCTGCAAAGTTGGGGTGGCGGGTAGTTATAAATCCTGTCTGACTCCTCTGCTACGGCAACAACGCACCCACAGCACCTGCCTATAATCTCCAGGAATGTCAACGGTCTACGGGATAAGCTCAAGCGGGGACTGGTCCTGCAATACTTGAAGCATAAGGCGCCGACTATAGCTTTGATACAAGAAACCCATCTAATGGGGACAACCTGTAAAGCTCTTGATAGATGGGGGTTCAGACTAGCGGTACATTCAAAATTTACATCTGGTTCCCGGGGGGTAGGGATCCTAGTCCGAAAACAACACCCGATTATTATAAACCGCACTTACACAGACGATCAGGGCTGTTTCGCGGCCCTTTCATGCCAATGGGAATGTAGAGTTATCAATATAGTCTCGTGTACATCCCCCCGTGCTCCACTCACTGGCGCTTCCGGGGCTCAGCGCGTTCCTGCTTCAGCTCCCACAGGGTAATTTAATAATAGGCGGTGACCTCAATGCGACACTGGATGACACACTAGATCGAACAACCCCTGGCAACAGCACCAACCGTGCACTGCCTTTGCAGATTTTCTGGACACCATGGGCCTGATAGACATTTGGCGACTCCTTTTTCCATAGACACAACAGTACACATACCACTCTGGAGTGCACAACAATTTGTCCCAGATAGGTCACATATTGATACCGGCGGGGAAAAACTGACACGTGCTTGATGTTATGCACTTACCGAGAGGCATCTCAGACCATTCCCCTCTCAGTGCTCTGTATACATGGCACACTATCACACAGCAACGCATATTCCCCATCTACCCGGGATACCTTAAGAATGCAAAAATTGGAAAGGGGCTGACTGACACTACCAAACTATACTTTAGCGAGAACACGTCTTCGGTCACATCTCCACTAGTCCTATGGGAAGCCTTTAAAACGGTGATCTGCGGACAAGCTATCTCCCTAATTGCACACCATAAAAGGGAAAAAGCCCAGACAGTGACAACTCTTGAGAAGGAGGTTGATGACCGGGAAAAGTCCCACGGACAAGACCCTCTGATGAAGCCGCCCACATGCTGCTTCTCAAGAAACAAGAATATAGGGACTATTTATGGGAGGAGGCGAAGTTGCGAATCTCTGCGACTCAACACACTGTCCACGAAGTCGGCGACAAGGCCGGTAAACTTCTGGCATGGCTCGTTAAACGGGACAAGGCAGACAGGTGGATTGCTGAACTGCAGCTCCCTAAGGGACAAATGGTAACAAACCCACCAGACGTGGTAGAACTTTTAGCACAACACCATGAGCAGATCTATACCTCTGCACTTACCATAACACAGGCGGACGCCGAGGACTTCCTCCGTGATATCCGACTTCCCAAACTAACGAAGGTGGAGTCTCAATTATTAGAAGTGGACCTCTCCACGGATGAGATAGCGTCTGCTATCGAGAATCTCCAGTCAGGGAAGGCCCTGAGCCCGAACGGTATACCCATAGAGTGGTACAAACGAAATGTAACAGTACTCACGCCCCACCTCGTGGCAATGTATGAGGCTGCTCTGGATAGAGAATAACTCCCATGAGATCAGCGAATAGCAATGATAGTGGCCATTAAAAAGCCCCGCAAACCGGCTCAAGAGTGCACCTCCTACAGACCTATATCCCTGATTAATGCCAAAGCCAAGATCCTGGCTAAATCTCTGGCCAATAGACTCATGCCACACCGGACCACACTGATACACCCAGATCAGTCAGAGTTCATGCCAGGCAGAAATACAGCCCTCAATCTGAGACGTCTCCATACTGTACTGGGACGCAAACACACTATACAAGAGGACGCCATCGTAGTCTACCTAGACGCCCGAATGGCCTTTGACACGGTCGAGTGGCCTTTCCTATTTGCTGTCCTAGTGAAATTAGGATTTGGGCCTAAATTCTGTGCGTGGGTGAAACTGCTATACACTGCTCCTCTCGCGCATGTCATAGCTAACGGACATATATCCAAAGAGTTGCCACTCCATCGCGGCACTAGGCAGGGTTGCCCGCTGTCCCCTCTCCTGTTCGCCCTCATCCTGGAGCCCCTGGCGGCCTGGGTGCGACAGGAACCTGTCATTCGTGGACTCTGCTGGACGGAGAACTGTGAGGACCAGATTTCCTTATATGGTGACGATGTCCTCCTTTACCTGGCCTCTCCTAAACGTTCTCTTGCATGTTTGTTGGACATCTGTGACTCGTATGGTAGACCCTCAGGATACACAATCAATTGGACTAAGTCCGTGATGTACGTCCTGAGGGGGTCTCCACCAGCACTCCCGACTAGATGTCCTATAACGCTGGCAGGAGACACTTTTAAGTATTTGGGAATCCATATCACCCATGACCCGGGGATCTTTATGACGCTAAACCTCCAAGCTCCTCTCCGTAGACTACAAACGGACACAAAACACTGGCAAACACTCCCACTAACACTGTTAGGGAAAGCGGCCCTTTTTAAGATGATGGCACTGCCAAGATTTTTATATGCCTTCCAAAACACCCATTTCCTGGTCCCACAATCCTACTTCCGTGCAATAGACGCAGAAGTCACGAAACCTCTGTGGAATAATAACCCACCGCGTATAGCTATGACCAAGCTGTTCCGCACCTGGTACGATGGAGGTATAGCACTCCTAAGTATCCAAGTATACTATTGGGCGTCCCAATTGACTGTTATTAATCACTGGCTCCATGTCCCACATACAGACCCGGCCTACGGCCTTGACAGATTAGAACTGGGTGAGGAGGGCATGTACCGGGCACTTTATCACAAGACTCGGACCGTAACAAACCCGACGAACCACGTGCTCCAAGTATGGAACATCGTGCGCAAAACATTAGGGTGGCATGATAAGATAACACAAGCAACACACATCTGGATCACGGATAAATTAGGCAGATTGGGCAGGAGCAAAGGCTTCAAACACTGGGACTATTTAGGGATATCCAGAGTAGGGGACCTCTGGGTGCGGGGAACGATGATCCCCTTTGAACAACTTCAGAAACAATACGAGATGGCACCAACTGAACTATTCCGCTACCATCAGATCAAACACGCACTAGAGGCAGCGATCCCCCCGGCACCACTTCGCCCGAGGATTCGCCGTTGGAGGATAGACTACTAACGGACCATATGATAACAAAGGCGATCTCCATGGCATACCGTAAGATTATCAACAACATGCCCGACCCCATGCTAAGGCTTAGAGCCAAATGGGGGAGGAGGTGGGAGAACTGGTTGACACCGACTGGCAGGAAGCGCTTGCGCGCCCAGAGAGGTAGCGATCACGTCCAAGCTGCGGTGAGTACAGCTCAAAATACTCCACAGAATATACTATACCAGAACACATCACAAAATAGGAAAAGCTCCTACCCAGCTCGGCCTGCGACAATGTGGGGCGATCGGTACCTTCTTCCACACACTCTGGGAGTGTCCCAACATACAGTCATACTGGAAATCCGTTATGGACACCATTACTAGAGTTAGCGGGAAACCAGTTCCCCGTGAACCCAAACGATGTATTCTAAATATCTGGGAAGCAACAGATCTTAGCTCCATGGCACAGATGTTGGGGATGATGCTGGCTAAGAGAAACATTGCCCAACACTGGGGGGGGGGGGGAGGGGGGCGCGATAGCCCCGACACATACAAACTGGTGCAAAGATGTGGACAGGGCCATGGTGGCAGAAAGAACTGTATATATGCAGAGGGGTTGCCCCAAAAAATTGATTAAATTGTGGGGTGGGTGGAGCACTTAAAGGGGAGGAATATGTGAATTGCCAACGCTACCTCCTGAACCGGAACTGTCATAATGTTATTGATGCTAAAGTATGTACTGATGTGCATGCAAATGTAACGTGCATCTACTGATATACTGATCATGGAACAAGATATCCGACATGTGTGATGTTACGTATTATGCAGAACATGAATGCTGTAATTGTGCCATTTATGTTTAATAAACAGAATTAAAAAAAAGAAAACAAGCGCTGAATGCTGGGATAATACCATGTATAAGCCACGGTATTAACATTTGTACATTTTGGATTTGGGTACAGCAGAGAGTAAGTCATTTTACTTCTACTACAGCATGCTGTGCCGTATATTTCTGATGTTGGTTTCTCCAACTCTTCATAGAAACATTAGCTGGATATTTCAAAATGTTCCTAGAAATGTGTTCAGCCATTCATTTACGGTTCCAGCCCTTCATCTGATTAGCTGTTCTTGGTGGTCTAGCAGTACATTTTCAGGGGATATACTAATCGCCAGATTCTAGAGCTCATCAACATACCCAACATAGCACTATCTCAAATAAGGTTTCTTTCTACAGCTTTGCATCCTCAAGAAGCATGCAGAAACGTCCGCTGTATTGCCATGTAAATTGACCTTGACTTAAAACCTCCGACTGTTGCCTATCCTTTTGTTTCAAACAATCCTCTGCTTACATTCCACTCTGAAGTATACATGTATTCTGGTTCGGGCAAGACCTGGCTTGGCAGTTCGGGCTGGACTGTTCTAATTGAAGTAGGGTCGAGACTGATTTGCTTATACCTGTGTCCAAGCTGAGGTGACATGGTATGCAAAATAACAATGGACTGTGATGCAGCTCCAACTAATTACCAGAGGCTGAGATTAATTCAAGCATTTCATCCATCACTTTTCTGTATACTTAAGAGTGATGCCTCGAGTGGACAGATATGTCCAGACTTGGGTCCCATGCACACTGTGCCACTGGAGCCAAGCTATACCCAAATGATGAATACTAATAAGGGTGAAACGGGTCTTGGGTTGCTTGTGTTCCAGTTTGGAATTGGCCTTGCAGTTAGCTCAGGCTGGACTGTTCCCATTAGAGCAGGGTCAGGACGGATTTGCTATAACTAGTTCTGGGCAACCTTGAGGGCAAGGGTGTCTCGTGTTTACAGGACACTGGTTGTAAACACTCTGTAGCCCCTTCAATCTATCAGAGAAACATGGGAACTTGGCTTGAGCCCCCTGGAAGATGACTGGGTTGAAGCAAAGATGGCTGCCCGTCAGTTGATCATACCGACCCACCTTCGTCTAACACATTTTAACTATTTTTATAGATATTAAACGCCATCTTGACTGTTCAAAATAGGGAAAAGTACAGATGACGTCTGCCTTAGACGCTGCTTGCACATGGGCACCTTTTTCCATGTAATGTGTGAAAGGCCAGTGATCCTGGTGGATTGGTCCAAATTCACAATGGCCTGGCACAGGTCAGTGGGAGGTCATTGGCTGTTGACCCACAACTTGGTCTGTTTGGGATCATGGCTGATGAGGGTGGAGAATGGGCTAGGAGCTGATTAGTATTCACAGGTCTAGTAATCGCTAAGAGAGATATGTGTGTCATCTCATGTGATACGCATATTATATTACTGCATGTGGGTGCTATGTTTTACATTGTAACTTCATATTTATTGTTTAGTATTTGTGGGCTGTGGACATGGGTAAAGCTTCGGAGAGTTCTCCTAGTGCAGCTTCATCGGGTATTACCATGGTTCATGTGTCTATAGCACCCCCTCCCTATTTTTTTTAACTCAGCCAGGCTCACCTCCAGTTCCATGGGAGGATTGAATCAAAATGTTCGACAATTACATTGAAGCGTTGGATGGTCAAGACTTTCGTCCTTCCAGGAAAAAGTCGCTGTTATTGAGTGTTTTGGGCAGTGAGAGTCAAAGGGTGTTTCGATTTCTCCCTGAGGTCACAGAGCATAATAGCCAACCTGTAGCGGATGTTTTTGAAGAAGCCAAATGCAGGTTTGGTGTCAGATTCGTTAAAGAAGAGAACTTAGTTTTGACACGTTATAAATATTATACACAACCTCAGAGAGTGGATGAATTGATCGATGAATTTAATTTGTCGCAAGTTTGCATGAGCTTTCTATAAAATGCAAGTTTGGGAGTATGACCAATTAATTAATAGATCAGTTGATTGTCCAGTGTAGAGTAAAAAAAAATCAGGAGCGCTTATGGACAGCAAAAAACCCCACTTTGAGAGAGGCTGTTACCAGACATGTTGATTCTACTGCCACTCCCAAGTGCAACCCCAGATTTAATAAACATGGAGGGTTTACTAGACAAAGCACCAGAGTATGCAATCGGTGTGGTACTACTAATCTTTCATCGGAGTCAAAATGTTATTTTGCTAACAATAAGGACTGCAGAAAATGTGGTCGGTTGGGACACTTTGCAAAAATATACAGGGTGACCAACCATAACAAAGTGTCCTTGGTCTCTGGTGGCAGTGTATGTCAGGGGGAATCTGGTGATATAATCCTTATGGTGGGTGATGTGTATGAAGTGGGGCATAAAGGAGAAGATATTCAAAGGAAAATACGACGCAAAGCTGTCTTTACCACTGATGGTTGTGAGGTGGAACTTATGGTTGACACAGGGTCATTGTACACTATCATACCCAAATCAGTCTTTGAACAATGGTGGTCTCTAGGTACTTTGAAACCCAAAGATGTCTCCCCTGTAGGTTTTCAAGGGTAGTCCATTGACATGTTGGGATTTATGAAAGCTAAAATTGAGTTTGAGGGATGTTGCATTGTGGGTAAGGTGTATGTTGCTGAGAGCAGACCGCCAGTTCTTGGATGGTTCCATCAATACGATTTGCACATCGTTGTCAATCCCAGGGCCCCCTCACAGGTTATGGTTTTCGATCAAGAGTCTATTGAAGACATTCTGCATGCAAATGCGAGGGTTTTCAAGGAGAACTTAGGTTTGTTGAAAGGTTACGCACACAAGATTCTTGTAAAAGAAGGGGCTGTTCCAGTCCAACATAAACTTAGGAGGGTTCCTGTGATGGTGCGTGAGGAAGTGAAGGGATTGATCCAAGATATGTTGCAGCAAGGTGTAACAGAACCTGTTGAGGCATCTAGCTGGGTATCTCCTGTGGTTATCACACGCAAGTCTGATGAGTTGCAGATACTTTCCCTCTACGGAACATTAATGAAATGGTGTTGTTGCTCAGGGGACGGAGGTACTTTTCCAAGTTAGACTTGAAGAGCGCCTGCCACCAGATAAAGCTCCACCAAGACTCTAAAGCTCTTACCGCCTTTATTACAATGGAGGGTACCTATCAATTTACTAGAATGCCCTTCGGTCTCTCATCAGCAGCAAGTGTTTCCCAAAGGATGATCTCTGATGTTTTTAGAGGTTTGAAGAATATCATCTACTTTCAGGACGACATACACATTTTTGGAAAGTCGATTCAAGAACACAATCCAATCTTAAAACTTGCTATACAGAGAATTGTTGAAGTGGGGCTTACTTTGAGGAAGGAGAAATGCGTTTTTTTTAAGAAGCATATTGAATATCTTCTATCCCACCGCTACCCTTCTCTATCCAAATAACTGAATAACATATACACCCCTTTCATATTTCACTATATTAATTTTCAACACTAATCCTTTATGGGTTCCGGAGTAGCGTGCTTTTGGCAAAAAAAAAAGCACTTCAACACCCCATCAGGGGTATCAAGCGCTATGTAAATGCAAACCTTTTTTCCCCTCTTCTATCCCTCCGCTATCCTTCTCACTCCAAATAACTGACTAATATCCACCACTCAAATCAGTTTCATATTTCACTATACTAGTTGTGGTCTGACGGCTAGATTGCTGACTTTGGTGCTGGAAACCAAGGTTCGAGCCTCGGGGTCGCGTCCACATCCTGTGATTCTGGGCAAATCACTTAATCTCCCCGTGCCTGAATGTGTCCTTGTGTAACTTAACCGGTGCTCATTTAAAGCGCTCCAATACCTTTGGGTCGAGTTTGCGCTATATAAATCTGCATTAAAATAAACAGAAAATTTTAAAGCACCACTAATCCTATTTTTGTTTAAATCTGTTTTTATTGTTTTAAAAGAAAACACTCTTTGGCAGCGTACATTACATACAGGAATTTGTAAGCATGTGCAGGTGATTGATCCATACTTGGGCCGATAGCTACTGTAATGTAACATGCATTCAAACTATACATCAGCCGCTACTCACTCCAGAGCTAACTGCACTATCTTTAACAGTTCTGGTGCAGTCTCACAAGGAGTGACAGGAGTAACCGTGCGTCAACCATTGGTCCGTACTTGTAAGCATATGCCGCCCGCTCAGTTCAGGTACTTAAAACAGACGAGTTACATACAATTCAAAAGAACTAATCATAACAATAACAATGGCAGCATGGACGATTTATACATACTTGGCTCTCCCCCTTCTACCACTATCTCCCCACCCTCTCACCCTCGGGGTCACTTGTGTGCGCCTCAGATGCAACCGCCCCTGTGTGATTGCAGACGCCCCAGCGTCGGGCCAAAGGAAGTAGGGTTATACTATCCCGTCAGTGAAGCAGCCCGCGGCGCACCCTCGCTCGCGCAGACACTGCCCACCACCTCCATGTGCCCCGCTCGACCCTCCCCTTCCAGGCATCGGAGCTCCCAGAGCAGCTGCCCCCATCGGTCCGCCATGGGTTCCTTCCGCAGCCCCAGAGTTTCCTCCCTCTGGATAGCGGTCCCCTCCGCCCTAGCCCATGCCTGAAATGAATTCACCACTAATCCTTTATGGGTTTTCTGAGTAGCGTGCTACTCGCCCCAAAAAATATAGCGCTTCAACACCCCATCAGGGGTAACAAAAGCTATATCAATACAAACCTTTTTTCCCTCTTCTATCCTTCGCTATCCTTCTGAATCTGAATAATTGATTAACCTATCCACCACTTAAATCACTTTCAATTGTCACTATACTAATTCAACACTAATCCTTAATGGGTTACGGAGTAACGTGCTACACACCGAAAAAGCGATTTGATGCCTCGTCAGGGGTAGTAAGCGCTATATAAATGCAATTACAATACAATACAATATAGCGGAATATTGGAGAGCCCCGACCACCCCACTTATCGCAGAATGGTATTGAGGCATAGATATATGTGCTGTGACTGAGGAGTCAGTATTTAAACCCAGAGACTGCCCCACTAAAAATGACACAATATGTTGCGTCAGTTGTATTCCGAGGGTGGAGAGGGCTAGTCTTGCAAAGTTGGATTGAATGATCATGTCTGTGTCTAGTCAATTTTATGAGTGTACTTTTGTTTATGTTTTGTTCTGTGCAATGTACTAGTAATTCCTCGCCTGGGCAGTGGGAGGGGATTGTGGCACCTTTATGTTGCTGTTTAAGCAAGTTGTGTTATGATGTATTGAAATTAATTCAAATAAATTTTAAAAAAAGACTGATTTGCTATGGCTGCTTCCAAACTTAGATGGCATGATGTAAAAAATAACGATGGGCTGGGATGTGGCCCCAAGTAAACACCAGTGGCTGAGATTAATTCAATAATTCCAACCATCACTTTTTTGTATACTTCAGTGGTACATTCCACACTCTGCATGCCTCCTCTCTCTGAGCACAGCTTACTCTAAGTCACATGCATGCTTGTCTTAATCGTTGCATTTCTGCAGATTATCCATACTTATTTTCAAAGTTCACAACCTCTCCTTTAAAAGTCATACAATCTTTCAATACCTATCTCCTGTAGCTCAACTGTGAAATGCAGCTAACTGTTTGCATGAATTCACATACCCCTTCACTAAAGATCACTCCTAACTCCTATTAATGTAATCTTCCACATAGAAACTGGAGGAAATGTATGGAATGTTTACCTTAAGAGGACAAGACTAATCCTAATAACCAACAATAAACACTGAAATAAAAAATACTAACCTTGATTTCTAGAGCTACGCGCTGCCCAGCGTAAAGCACTTCAACGTCTTGTCAGCGGTAGTGAGCGCTATATAAATGCAATTACAATACAATATATAACCCTCATAACCCGCACTAATACCATAGCACTTAACGGTCAGGAAGTTGAATGTAGTTCATACAGGCTGCATAATAATGACCTAATAGAGGTCGCAACAAGCTAAATATTATGTCTGCTATCTGGCATCTCACAATGACAATCAAAGAACAAAGTCCACCCTGTTGTAGTAGTAACATGCACTTGCATGCTATCTCACATGCGAGTGATGTTGTCATGGTAATGTAATTGCATGTGCACGCACAACTTTGTATTCCTTTAATTCTGTATTGTTTCATGTACAGTTCCACATTCGGGTCTGCCACTACAAGGAGCCTCTTCCAACTGTTTAGTGGCCAGTTGGAGAGCTCCTGCCAGTGAAAAGTCGCGGACGTGAGCTCCTCGTTTCCGAATAAACTACCTACTTTTCTACACACTTGCCATGAGTGTCATTACATTTTGGCGACAAGAAGCAACGAAGATTTCCTGAGGAGCACATGGTCCATTGTGGAATTTTCTTCATTTTCGTTGGATTTCAGCTTCAGTCGTGTGGGCTGACAATAAGAGGAAAGTAATTGAACTCATAATTAGTGTCAATGATTGGGTCCTTATCAGGAAACCATACAAAATGCGTAAATGGGAATCAAGATTTAAGTCTCTGGTCAAAACTGTCAAAGTATCTAGATGTTCTGTTTTTGTTAGGGGCAAGGATGGTGGAGTAAAAGACACCTGGTGAAGATTACATAAGAACAAGCTAAAAATGTGCGTGAATCTGAGCATCAAGTATCACCTAGTTTCCTGGATGGTTCTTGGTGGATGGATGCTGATAATGTCTCTCCTGGTTCCTCAATGATGGATGTTATGGATCACCCAAGAGAAGCTGATGTGGTCCTGTTAGCTCTGCTGAGGAGGGTGGCAGTGAGCATTCTTATTCTCCGGACAAGAATGTGGTACGGAGCAGGCCAATTCGCAGTGTACACCGTCCATCTAAATTTAGAGATTTGTATGTGCACTAATTGCTTTCTTTGCAAACAGTAATTTTTTTGTCTGTTTTTTGTTTTTCCTCAAAAAGGGGAAGATGATGTTGTAGTAAGAACGTGCACTTGCGCGCACGATGACATCATGGTAATGTAATTGCATGTGCAGGCACAACTTTGTATTCCTTTAATTCTGTATTGTTTTTTGTACAGTTCCAGGTTCGGGTCTGCCACTACAAGGAGCCTCTTCCAACTGTTTAGTAGTCAGTTGGAGATCTCCTGCCAGTGAGCAGTCGCAGACGTGCGCTCCTCCTTTCTGAACAAACTGCCCACTTTTCTACTCACGTGCCATGAGTGTCATCATTACACATTCCAACAGATCTCGCCACCATTTCTCCCTCCAACCTATGCCTGCTCAGAACCATATGCAGTACACAAAATTGCTCAGAATTGGCAATCCCATGCAGTAACCAGCTGAGTGGAATATGATCTTAAGAAATACTGTAAAGGGTCCTGTAGACCAGTGTAAAGCTGCCAGCATACTGAAAACCTTACAGGGCTCTCCTTTCTATCACATCTCTTCACACTTCTTCATGCACCACACTGCTAAGCGCAGCGCCCCATGCAGAACACGATAACTGCGCCTCAGTGGTTGTCGCTCAACACTTCACATATAGGAGCAGAACAAAGAAAAGGTTCCTTCCAACCAAACCCCCACACGGTTTAATATGCTGCCTTGTAGGCGAGCGCTTCAGCGCCCCACATAGTGGTCGTAAGTGCGATATAAATGTTGCACTACAGTACAATGTGATTTAACGCAATATTGCTCTCTAAATCAGTGGTGTGGGGGTGGCAGAGTTATGTGGCAGTCCAACTACTGCCCATTTCTACCATAACTCCATTTCTCTAAAATGCGCTGTGGGGAGCATCTTTTCTCAGGATTTTTTAGTTCCTGCCTTGCAGAACCAACACTGACTCGAAATTAAAAAAAAAGAAAAAGCAGCTACAGAGAGAGAATAATCTCATTTATGGAAGCAAAAATATGTTGTGTTGACATTTTTAATTCCTGAGTAATGGGACGAGGGGGTGTGTGTGGACCCGGACAGAAGCGGGTTTGTGCATTTACAGAAGGGACAGTGATCGACTCATGCAGCAGCGTCAGGGAAGGGGCAGAACTGGGCATTGAAGTGCTTGAAATAGACTGAGGACTTCTTGTTTCCAGGAGGGCGGGCTGCACGCCACCACTTGGAGCGCGCGGGGCCTTCTGAAGGAACAATGCTTGTGATCTTTCAAGGGGCTGCTCAGCCGGGAGGATTTACAGACGTTTCTACTCAGAGCGAAAGAAAAGATTACATGGTGCAGAGACGTCTGCGTAAACGAACGGCTGCGACGATTGGTGGGTAGCGGAAGAGAAAGCTGTTTTAAAGAGACAGTGGTAGTGTGTCTTTATCCATTCGTGGCGTTTCAGGCGTGCTTTAACCGGGCATTATGTAAATCTGAAGACTTTTAAAAGTAATATTACTGGTCTAGCCGCGTTTCCTGCAAGATGTGGATCCCCGCTGTTGATGCAGGGACTTCTTACCTATGAGCCCCATACTGCATGTAAGATATACACGCCTAGAAAAGGTCTGTCCCTGTCCCAGCTCTTGGTGAAGAGATATTACTGCAGTCCCCCAACATACACAATAATGAAGGCCAGCCTCCGACAACTGGCCATCAACCTCTTCCACCAACTCCACCAGACTCACCGATTGCCTACACGTTTGATCATCGCGGTGGCGTCCACTTGGGATTGGTGCTCTTATGAACATGGCAGGATGTCCGAATGCAGTGGCACGCCTCGAAAATGGCCATCCATAGGTACATTCTTCTTGTGCGACAATACTGTCAACGAATAGCAGCTAGGCTAGAACTCACCTAAGGTTTATACACAAAGCACAGCACCGGTTAAATTGCCAACCGATCTGCATGAAATCTCAGATCATTCAACAACAGCTCCCTCACATGAATATGGACGCTGCTTCCAGGGACTCCGTGATTTGCCAGTCTCTGGAGCAGTAGATTGCATGTCTAGGTTTCTGTAAACCAGAGCTGATCAGGTGCTCAGCTGTAATTTAAATTTGTTCGGATCCAGAGAGCTCAGAGCAGGAGATGCCGAAGTCCAGTGGAAAATGTGCTTGCAAGGAGATCATACAAGACATACCAGCTCTTGTTGGCCTAAAAGGACTTATAAAGATCCTGTGAACCATTCTCCGTTGTAAGGTTTGTTTCCTCAGTATCATACTCCACCAGGGGCTGGCCATCCGTGATGTTTTGCTCCACAAATGTAAGGACCCGGATGGTGTCTTCAAATTCAGCAACACCATGTGTCCTTGTGAAGGTTTCAATGAGAGCTTCCTAGTTCCTTGACTGAGATTTTGAATAAATATTTTTATTGAGAGTTTTATAGTTAAATTTTAAAGAAAAAATAGTTGCAACATATGTCATCACTTGGTACAAGTGCATGCATTTTTATACGTATATTTGTACTGATTAATTCTAAACAATACTTTTATGTAGTCAGATTTTTAAGTACTTAATAGTCATTGGTCAGTTATTAATTCACATTCTGTCTTCCATTTCGATAGTCACCAAAGCCGCCTAAGTTTTCTGGTGTTTCTCGGGGTTGCCCTAGCCTCATATATTGGGACTTCTAGGATGCAGCTTGAGTATAGATTGCTTTCCAGTTATTTACACTCAGGGCTGTTAGGCTTCTCCGGTTCTGAGCGATGTCTCTTTTTGTTTTTGAGAAAACCAGCTCCAGTCTCAGGGAGGCCTTTTGAGTTTGAATCTGTCATCCTATAGGATGTTTAACAGGGCTATTTTTTTGTGTAGTTCGAAGGGGCATCCGAGGACCATCTGTAGCACGGTTTCCGAAATTTCTCAATAGGAACAGAATAAATTCTATGCAGGTACTTAAACTGTAATATTCAGTATATTGCGGATATCGCAGACTGTCTAAGTTCTATGAGCACAAATTCCATTCCTCTATTCAAGTTTGCCTACGTCTGCCTCTTGTGCTTCTCTTAGCTTATCAAAGGTATCTGGCAAGATAATGATGAGTGTCTTATAAATCTAGGAGCTTCTGCCCCTCTGGTATTTGAGCCACCAATTTTCGCCATGACCGGCTGAAGGTGGAGCACTTTCTGATATTAACTAGGTAGGGGGTTATTGCATGTCTAAGTTGTAGGTAGAAAACAGCAGCCCAATTTCCTTTTGCACTTCATTGAGGATTTTAATACATTAGAGCAGGCAGCAGCGCCCAGACAGTCTCATTCGTTGAGACCCTCCTAGGCGCCAACCTGGTGAAAGGCGATTCCAACCCTGAGAGGAATCTTGCCTGTAATTTTGTTGGCCCAGTTTAGTAGCATTAGTGAGGCCTTTCAAGTGTCCAGTACCACTTTTGTGGAGGGTGGTATTTTGCAGGAGAGTTTGTTACCATATAAATAACATAGCAGGGACGTGCCTTCCAAGGCCCAGAGCTTAGCTTATGTGTTGTATCTGATCTGGGACCATATAATAATTCATTTATTACAAGTAATGTGCTGCTTTATCGAAGAGGCAAGGTCGGGCATTTCTAGTCCACTGTCAAAGGTTGATTTGCAACATCTGGTCCTGTGCATGCAAAGGTAGCAGCCCTGCCAGTGAGGACATAAGATTTTTTAGAAATGTTTGGGAAAGTCTCATCGGGTAGTTTTGCAGGTTATTTAGGATTTTGAGAAGGCTAATTTTAATTAGCACTATTCTCCTCATTAATGACAGTGGTATTGTGCACAAGGATACCCAAATACTTGAAAGAGTGACTGTTTATTTGTATGCCCATTTGGCCTGACCATGCCCTATAATTTGCCACAAGGCACTATGGGAACATTTAGGTCTTATTCTATTTTACCTTCGGCATGGAGTGTAAGTCACATTCGTTGAGCAGTTGCATCACATATGGTCAATGGCGTAGCTAGACCTATTGCTGCCCGGGGTAATCCCTGAGTTTGCCGCAAGGTGCAGGTAAGAGCAGGAGGGGAGGGGGTGGCAGTTGACAGACGACTTGTTCCTGGTGGGTTTCGGGGGGGTGACGGTCGGAAGACACCTTGTTCTCAGGAGGGGGTGGGTGGTAGTCAACAGATGACTTACTCACCTCTGCCAGCCCCCCAAAAAAGTTCCACCCAGGGTGTACTGCTCCCCCCCCCTTAGCTATGCCACTGCATATGGTCTAGACAACGTAGGGCTGCTAAGGTATATCAACAAATGGTTGACATATAAGGCTATTTTATCTTCTGTGTATTCAGACAAATAAATACCTGTACATGTGTGCCCTGCCTCAGCTTGCATGTGAAGTGTTCAATGGTGAGGGCAAAAATTTGGGAATAAAAAAGACATCCTTGGTGGGTGCCCCACATGATAGCCACATGATAGAAGGGCCGACAAGGCACCCCAACCTTCACATGTGCTGCCAAATCTGTGCATATTAATTTGATGTATGTAATAAAGTTCGAGATGAATCACAAATTGAGAGTGATTTATTTTTCCAAAGCCTGACTGACTGTGCTTCAGGGGTAACTGAGGATGCTTCAGCCAAGGGAACAGGAGCTGAAAGCACCCCAAAAGAGATCACATGCATTACATTTTTCTGAAGACAGGAACTTAAGCCTCTTATTTCGCAAAACTGGACCAGTCGCAATTTCAGATTTTCTCAGCAGTTGTGGAGGATGCATATGAATGTTCTGAACTAATGAGCATGATGGAGAATCTGGCCGAAATCATGTCTACATGAAGTCTGCATGCATGATGGCAGTATCTTCCATAGTGGCAGCAATAAGGAAGAACTATGTTGTCTTTGAAAACAGAACTGACCCAAAACAGTATCCTAGTTTAGACTTCCTTATGAGGGTCTGATGTTGTTTAGACCTAAAGTGGCGTAGATCATGTTACAAGCAGCAGAGAATTACAATTTGACAATGACGTTCAATGCAAAGCCGTTGATTTCTTCAGATCAGTATCCTTGCCAAGATTTGCAGCTTCTTATCCGAAAGTGGTACAGTCTTCCATGTACTATGGAAGCGGGAATTACTATGGTTAAAGTTGTGGTAATTCAGCAAGCTTGCATCCTTCAACATCACATCAGCAACAACTGTAACAATTAGGAAGTATGCTGTTCTACATCTGACACCAGCTGTAGGGTCATTTGTGAATGTGAAACGCCAGTGTTCTTCTATCTGTCTTTTAGATCTACGGTCTCTGGATGTCATAAGAGATGGGTACAGAATACAATTTGATAATTCTTCTGTTGAAGAAGCCATGGAAGATGACAACCTTTTTTCAAAGCATCCAAGACACATCAGCAAGGCACCTTCATTTCTGTTTCCCCAAGATGAGGAAAAGGTTTTTATTCAATATTTAGGTCTTAAGGGTGTTAAAGAATTTCTGTCTGATACAGAACGAGAGAGTGGTGGCTCTAAGAAAATTCATGTTATCCATTGATGTTCCCAATGCATTTGTTCAGATCCTGATTTTTTGGACACAATAGAAGTTCCTTATACTAGTAATGGTCTTTTGGCGGTTTCGGTTCAGGGTCCAACCTTTTGACCTTACATCATCCCCTGAGTCTTCATTGATGTGTTAGCATCTTTGGTGGCTCACATACCAAAAGAACAACAGCCTTTTGCATCCTATGCTGGACAGTTGATTGAACCGTTAGATATGCGAGTAGTAGCATGCCCATGGCTGGGTCTCCAATGAGAAGAAATGCCAATAAGTTGTGGAATTTATTTGAGGCCTTGTCAAGAAAGTCGAAAGCAGTTTGCTTTCTTCCTTTTTCATTGACTTCAGAAGCTTCAGGGTAATCTTACAGAGTTTATATCAGAGTTTGCTTCTCCAGCTTCTCTATTACTTTAAATACAGGGGAACATGACAATGTATGTGTACATGGTTTCATGAGTCCAGTAAACCCTGATGCTGTTCAGTAGATACGAGTAAGATCAGTAAATTATGGACTCTGTAGAATTTGATAATGATACTGTGATGTCACCATAGCTTTATCTTAGGAGAGTAGAACTGAATCCCTTGAAGCACTGGGTCAACCATTGCAGTGCCAGTTAATGGAGATGAGATGTAGCCGAGGGGAGGGACAGAGGATGGTATTTGGTCGTCATTGGTTTATCTTACAGAGTGACAGGTGGGGAGGGGGTCAGCGAGGGAGGGGTTTAAATAGCCACAGTTTGGCTAGGGTAGCACTGGTTGAGCACAAGGGAAAGAGACATGCACTAGGGGGAACAAGTGGATTGGCTTCGCAAACATGGTTAAATGTTGGAATTAAAGTATATGTGCTGGAATGCATCTGGGCTCAGTAATGCTGGGAAGCGCTGCCTTGTAATGGAGGAACTTTGGGTATTTAAACCCCATATATTGGGACTCTCTGAAACACATTTGGCTTTTAAAGATAGAACATACATAAAACAGCTTGGATATGATGTGATTGTTAGTACTTCACAATCAATTTCTATTCGGGGGTGGCTATTCTGAAATCTAAAAACTGTCGGGCCACCATGCTTCGTACACTGGCTGATTCCAAAGGGAGATGGGCAATCGCACAGTTATTGATTTATGGGCGTAAGATTATGGTGGTGTATGGCCCCAATACTGACTATCCTGATGTGTTTTTATATCTATGCTCTGAACTATTGGAATGGGCCGGTGAGCTAATTGTCATGGGAGATTTTAATTGCATCTTAGATAGAAAGATAGACACTTTTAACACTCTAACCCGTCTCAGAATGGGTAGGACTAGGGCCGCTGTATTCTAACTTCTTCACATACACCAATTAGAGGGTGCTTGGAGAAGATTAAACCCTACGGTGCCAGGTTACACGTTTTTCTCCCATCCGCACAAAACATATTTTAGAATAGATATGATTTATGTTAATAATACGGCTTTAGAAAAGGCACTAATTGAGGTATGTCCTAAGATCACCTCTGGTCATAATCCTGTGATGTTATCACTGCAGTTTCAGACGGGGGTTAAAGAGCTAGGGAGGGAATTTTCTTTTCCTAGTTAGCTCCTCAGCAATCCAGAATATGTGAAATTTATGCAAGGAACACTGGAGGAATTTATTGAGAATAATTAGGGCACGGCGCCAACAGCAACAGTTTGGGACTGTATGAAGGCGTTTGTTAGAGGGGCCACATTGCAATATAGTGTAAAACAAAAACATAAGCCTTATTTAGACCTCGAGCAAAAGCATGCTAGAGCCATTGTTACAAAAGACCCCGGCGAACAGCAGGTTTATCAGCAGGTTATAGACGTCAGAGCTAAACTTAAGAGAAGGCTAAGGGACAAAGCAGCAAATAACTATCATAAGTTCAAATCCAAACAATATGAGTATGGTGAAAGGTTTGGGCGACTGTTGGCCAATCAAATTGCTGATATAAGGGTTAGATCAAGTATTAAACTGGGGAAGACGGGCTAGCCTATACTAGACCCGAAGATATAGTGGAGCAATTGAAGTCATTTTATGCTGACCTGTATGACAATTCAACTTGCTTCAGTCAGCAAACTGCCATGGAGTATATTCAGGAGAGTGCAATGCCCGTTCTGAGTCCTTTTCTTTCTGAGCCCCTGCAAAGAGATGTTGACTTAGGTGAAATTGAGGGAGCAATTAATGCTCTGCCCACTGGCAAAGCTGATGGAGGAGACACAATTCCATTGGAATTTTATAAGGTTTTTCTGGTGCTATGTAACGAGATTATGCAGGGGGGGATGTTCCGTCCTCCTGGAATATTACTAATATTATTGTTTTTCCAAAAAAGTGGATATCGGCAGAGGTGATGAGCTCATACTGGCCAATATCATTGATTAATGCAAATGCTAAAATCTTTTCAAAAAGTCTTGCGTCTCAGTTGGCCCCAATTATTCATGTTTTAGTTTCAGAGCAACAGACACGGCGGCTCACATTAATACAGCTATTGCTGTATTTGATGTTTCCGGCCAACTAAATCAGCGTGCTGGGATGTTGATGCAGGATGCCGAGAAGGCCTTTGACCGGGTGGTTTGGGGATCGTTATGGTTAATGATGAGAGCACTAGGTTTATCTCGGCAATTCAGAAACTTTACAGTAATCTGACAGCTTCTGTCAAGGTCAATGTCTTCATCATCCTTTGTAGTTCAAAGTCGCACACGACAGGGGTGCCCTTTATCCCCGTTGCTGTTTGTTCTTTATATTGAGCCTTTTGTACAGCATCTGCTGCATAATGTTAGGATTCCCCCAGTATCTCCTAATGGTTTAGAGCTTAAATTAACTGCGTACGCAGATGATATAGCAGTTTTTTTCTACTAGACCTGAAGACGCTATAGTCGAGATCACATTAGAAGCTCAGCTGTTTCGGTCATTCTCAGGCTACAAATTACACCTAAATAAAACACAGACAATTTTGAATTATCAATCAGATACGGCTCCGGCTGCTTTGGGGATAACACGAACTGCAACCTACTTAGGAGTCTGTTTTAATTGTCAAGTAGATGAGGTGATTACGCTCAATTATGAACCATTGTTAAAGAGGGTGGTTGCCATTGCGGCAGTGTATATTAAGTGATTGTAAAGAAGTAATATTGAGATTATGGAAATGTATATGCAGATCAGTGTTGTTCTAATAATAAATTAAGAAAAAAAAAAAGAGGGTGGTTGCAAATTTGCGCAGCTGGCACCAGCTCCCCCTTAGCATAGTTGGAGGGTGTAACATCGTTAAAATGAATATTCTTCCGAAGTTTTTGTATCTATTTCGTATTATCCCATTTAGGGTACCATTGGCATTTATTAAGCGCCTAGATAGTGCTATAGGTATCTTTATCTGGAGCTATCAGCGTGCAAGGAGAGCCCTACGGTATAATAAGCTATCATATATGCAAGGCGGATTCATGCTCCCAGATTTTAAAAAATACTTTTGGGCCACGTTTTTTGGCCAAATTCAAAGTCTGCTTAAAGGATCCGATAGTGGTATGATCTGGCCTTCTTATCAATTGGCATGCGGCCCGATATGGGGTTTGTGCTATATAAAACTACCGGCCCCAATTACTATAAGAGGGTTCGATTTAAGGTAGTTAGAGACATTGTCAGGATTTGGCAAGATATTGTAAGGCATATTCTCTTCTAAAGTTGCATGTGTATACCATGTTATGGGGAAATCCTACATTATCTGAGATACTCCATGACCTTGTTGGAAGAAGGTGGCAAAGCAGAGGTATAGTACAGCTCGGCCAGTTGTATGATGGACAAGGGTTTCGGTCGTTTGCCGCTTTGAAAGAAGAGTGTCGCAGAATACATCTTTTAAGTATCTGCAAATCAGGGATTACTTTACTTGTGGTCTGGGCCTATTACAGATGCCCAGTCCTTCTGAGGTGCTATCTGTACTTTTTCAGACTTCTGGCCGAGGGCTTATTGGTAAAGCACATCAGAAACTTTTAGATACTGCTAGTGATGACGGCATACAGATAATTGTATCAAAGCTAAGCCAGGTTTTTCAAACTGTTATAACTAAAGAGGAAGTACAGGAATCCATGGCAACTATAGATTTAGCAGTAGCATCGGTTATTTTGAAATTATGCTGTACTATACCCCTGACCTTATCTCTAAATGAGCTGCGAATCAATCACTTTTACACAAAACATGTTGCCCAAAGTGCCAAGTGTATGCCGCTGATCTATGACATATGTTTATTACGTGTCCAGCGTTGAGCTTATTTTGGTCTGAGGTTAATCATGTTTTCTCAATGTTGGCTGGTTATGATATTCAGATGACAGAGAAGGAAATCGTTTTGGGGGTAATACAGGATCGAGGTTGTCTTACGGAATTACTTGTATCAATTTTAATTGTAAGTGCCCGTTTGTGCATTGCTCGTGCTTGGATTCAATAAACATGTTTTGGGTCCTACTCCGAGAAATCTATGAAATGGAAATGGCTTCTTGCCAAAGCTAGAGGTCCACGTTCTTGACAAAAATTTAAACGGATGTGGTCCAGTGTTCAGTGGGACTAGAACTTGTGTCATACATTCATTTTGTTTGAGTTCGTTACTGTTATTAGTCATGCTTACTAGGATATCTTTAAGTTAATTTTTTGTTTGTATAATGCAAGTTTTATTCTTTGTGCTCCCTTGTGTTCCTTTTTTGGATTTGGTTAATGGTATTTACTTATGTGCTCGTTTTTGGTCTATTGTATTATACTTATGGCTAATAAAAAAATAAAAAAAGAGATGTAGCCGAGCATGCATTGGCACCAAATGCTGTTTCTGGCATATAAGTGAAATACTGGAGCATCTGACATTCCATAAGAGCATTTGAAAATGTATGTAGGCTTTGAGGCTGAAACTGGGATATAATGAAGATATTGATGAACTAGATCTGTGAGGCTGAACCTGGACACCAGAACATTTACTTGGATTATTTCTGAGATATTAGAGCATTTGGGCCCCCGTCCTGTGTGTAGGCATATGAGGATGTACAGGGTGTCTGAAACTGAAAGTGATTCTTTTTCATATGATGGCATTGATGCCTGGGTATTTGAGGGAGTACTCTCGCATTTACAGAGTGTACATGACTGAATACCACATGCTATTCCTGGTATACATTGGTGAAACTGGAGTATGTGCAACCGCATAGGGGAATTGTGAGACTGTACAAACACTACCTTTGGCATATGATGTGGGTACATGCCACATGAGAAACTACACTGACTGTGTGGTTGACCTAGTGTCACCATGCAGCTATTTAACAAAATTCAATCTGGTGTTTATGGATGAAATGATTGTGTTTTCGGACAGTAGCATCCCTTTTAATAAATGAAGAGCTGGTGTTTGGGGGCAAAATGAACTAAACTGAAAAGCTGGCATTTGAGGACAAAACTGTATTCTAAGAAAAAGTGCAAAGCAAATAACTGAGGACACAAATATTTTACTTCCTTATAATGAACAGTTCTTTTTTTCCAAAAGCATTTTTATTAAGACCTGTAACATAAGAGGATCGATCGACCTAATGCTTTTTAGGGGGATCAACTACAAATACAGCATCAACATGTAGAGATCTCCCCACCCCGCAACAAACCCCGCGCTTTCTTCCGAAGAATCTCCAATTATTGAAAAAGTGAACAATTCAATACAGACAGCCAGTAAGCAACTAATAGCCATCATCTGCTGTTCTGTATGTGAGGAATATGAAGAGTCACGGAAGACAGCAAAAAGAGAGCGGCTCTAGATTATGGAGGATAGGAAAATGGCAGCTAGTATAATAGGTTAGCGGTCTATTGTTTCGACACCCCAAGATTATATTTCTGTTGCTTTAGTTCCTGCTTACGGATCAGCACTGCATACAAAAGCACGAAACTCAATTGCTCACTATCTGGGAACTGCCTACTTTGGCTGTGACTTTCTGCTGCTGCTTAAATTCATTGTTTATGCCACTGTGGATGGGTAGACAGGAGAAAGAAGGGTGTCTGGCAAACAGTGTTGTCAGGAAGGTCCCAAAGTGGTTGAAAAACCTACGTTTAACAAGAAGATTCTGGAGGCCTACAGAGAGTTGGCAACAGGGCCATGTCAGGGAGCCCCAGTTTCTGCCACCCACCCCTACTGTCTTGGTCAAGACCGAAGGGTTCAGAGGATGCCACAAAGGAGGTGTCTTTCCAGTACAGGCCATACTTGGGAGGGCCACATTTCAGTTGAACATGGTAGAGGGGCCCCCACCAGTCTTCCAGGTGAAAGACCTAGATGGCTGCCTCACTAATTTAGTCCTTCACTCAAAGCTATATTAAAACTTGGGTAGGCCATAGGTGCTATAAACAGTTCATCTCATTGGCTGAGAAAGAGAAAGGTGGACAGCCACACCCCCTTGCATTGAAATTGGTGGATTGGGCGACGTTATTGGGACAGTCATCATCATCATTATAACATCATAACATTTTCTGTATACAGTGCTTGCTACCAATGGACTATGGGTTCATTACGATGTCGGACAGACGCCGTCGCGGATACGGGTCCAACCAACCTCTGGTCGATGGTCCCGTAAGCCAAATTGCGATGTGACCACAAATGGTGCAGCCGCATACTCACATTTCCCTATGGGATCATGTGCTCCGGCCGTAAACTGACGGTGGCACACGCTCCCATAGGGAAATGGGAGGCATGGTTGATCCCTGCACCACGTGGCAGGCACCTCAGGGTGCCTGCCATGCAGTGCAGGGATCAACAAGGGGGCCCTGCTTGGGGCCCCCAAACTCGCTTTCCCAAAGGCTTTCCATGTCGGAAAGTCCGGCATGGAAAGCCTGCCTGAAACCGAGCATCATAATCTGGACGGCTTTAAACGCCATCCATATTGATTACGGATCGGTCATTGACTGGCCTATGGGCTCCTTGAGCCTGTCAGAATTCCGCTGGAATGGCCGGCTGGTTTCACTTCCGACCGCCTAAATTGTAATTAGGCAGTTGGAAGTGAAACCAACATATCAGTCTGAAAGCCTCCGATCTAAGGTCAGAGGCTTTCAGACCGAGATCGTAATTGGCCCCTTAATGTCAGATGCCTGAAGCTGGTGCAACTTGTGCTTTTCTAAAGGAACAATGGTTGGACTAATATATCTGGGAGTGAGGTCCTAAACGTTCGTTCTTAGGCAGAGCAGCCTCAGCCACCTTTTGATTCATTATTCCAAGATGGAGGAAGAGAAGTCACCTTTTATCTTAACGATAAGGTATGCATGCAGGGTGGCATGATCAAATGTAGCTGCACAAATATTGGGTATGTATTTTCATATAGGCATACATCCAGAAGGCCGTCTAAGAGCAATTCCTATCCCTGACTGGCCGCCATTGCAGTAAAATTCTGGTCTACTGTATGCAGCCGCGGTCCGTCCACAGGTAGGGCGGTGGGGCTGTGTAAGGGGGATCCCGAAGGACGATGCAGAGGGAAGATTAAATAAATAATTAATTTTCCCCCGGCATCGTCCCTGGGAATGCCCCCCTACACAGCCCCACCGCCCCACTGCTGTTACCTGCACGGACCACAGCTGGCTGTATGTGAGCTTTCCTGCTTAAGCTACTGATGAGCATAATTCCTGCATTTTGCATTCTCTGTAGGAAGCTGATTTTGGTAGCTACTAAGGTGGCGATTTGGATCCTGGAAAAAATTTCCCCGTACGACTCGTATCCGGTCTTTTTACTGTACGAATCGTACAAGTGCCGTACAAACTGCCAAGTACGATTCGCATGGGAAAAAGTCCATACGAATCGCATTGGGAATAATTCCCCACACGTCCTCGGGTCGGAAAATGTGTCCGACACGTCCCCGGACGATTTACCATACAAATGTGAAAAGTGAAGTCCGACCGCGCAAGTACGATCCATCCCGTGCATCCGATGTTACAACCGTATGGAAAAAACACCGTCCGCACCGAACTCCCATAGCAACCATGGAGACATGTGCCCGCATACGCGCCGAACACCCCCCCAGCCCCGTATGTACGCACCCAACCACCCCCCCAGCCCTCGTATGTACGCGCCCAACCCCCACCCGTGCATGTACACCCCCGTACGTACGGACTGTACACCCACCCGTGTATATACACCCGTGTACGTACGGCCCGTACCCCCACCCGTGTATGTATGGAGCGTACCCCCACCCCAACAGTGGATGTACGGCCCGTACCCCCACCCATGTATGTATGGAGCGTACCCCCACCCCAACAGTGGATGTACGGACCGTACCCTCACCCGTGTATGTATGGAGCGTACCCCCACCCCAACAGTGGATGTACAGACCGTACCCTCACCCGTGTATGTATGGAGCGTACCCCCACCCCAACAGTGTATGTACGGACCGTACCCACACCCTCGTATGTATGGAGCATACCCCCACCCCAACAGTGTATGTACGGACCGTACCCTCACCCGCGTATGCATGGAGCGTACCCCCACCCCAACAGTGTATGTACGGACCGTACCCCCACCCGCGTATGTATGGAGCGTACCCCCACCCCAACAGTGTATGTCTGGACCGTACCCTCACCCGCGTATGTGTGAGAAAGTGCCATCTTTCTTGCATGGTATGCCCCCACTTTTTGCTAAATTGCTGAATGTACTTCGATTGAGTGTACCCTGGGTTCCTGCCAATCAGGTGCCCAGGGCCTATGTTCCTTCCTTAAACCACACAAACCCCAAATTGGCAAACCCTAGCCACATGTCAGCCCCTAGTAAATGGTACCCTAGGTACCCAGGGCCTTGTGACCAGGGAAGGCCTCTAAGGGCTGCAGCACTCATTGTGCCACCCTCAGAGGCCCTGTACCCTTACACACACACACTGCCCTTGCAGGCTGAGTGTCTGGGTGCAGGACAAAACAAAGAGTCGACATGGCACACATCACTGTGTACCATGCCCATCACCTACACTGCCAAGGCATATGTCAGCCACCCCTCTAGCTGGGTGCATTACGCCTATGGTGTGGGCACAGGAGCAGGAGCCCTGTGCCCCTACAGTACCCAGGTCCATTCCTGGGCACTGTAAGTGCAGTGCTGTCATTTAAGAATACATGGTGCTGAGAGCTTGTCAAACACGAGCTCCACAGCACCATATTGGCAACACTGAAGCCTGGGAAGTTTGGTATCAAACTTCTCAGCACATTGAACCCACACTGATGCCAGTGTAGGATTTAATGTACTAAGCACCCCAGAGGGCATCTTAGAAGATGCCCCCTTACAGCTAACTTGCAATCCACGTCTGCTCTGAGGCTGCCCAGGCTGCCACACAGCAGACACGTTGCTGGACCCCTGGGTGGGAGAGCCCCTGCTCTCCCGGGCCTGCAACAATGCACATCCTGGGTGAGGTGAGAAATCTCCTCCCCCAGGATGAGCAAAGGGAAGCTTCAAAGGCATGCCGCCAGTTGGAGTTTCCCCAGGCCACTGCAACCCCCCACTCTGGCGGGAAGCTTGGCCGGAAACCCCATACAAGGACAGGGGATGTGCCAGCCTGCCCACCCCACCCCTCAGTTGGGGGAGGCGAGGTGAGGCACATCTCCGGGCTCTCGCCATCTTGAAGATGGGAGGCCCTACCCTATCAGGATTAGGCTACTGCCCCCCTCCCACAGGAGAGAGGCAGGATAGGGGGTGTACCCACCCCAGGACAAGGACCCATTGGTCCCTGGCCTTCACCTACCTGTAACGCCCCTAAATCTAGTATTTAGGGGCCCCCTGAACCTTCCTTCCTCAGATTCCAGATAGAAAAACGACAAGAAGAGCAAGAAGAACAAAGACCTGCCCTGCAGCTGCTAAAAAGAGAAGAAGACACCAACTGCTTTGGCCCCAGCCCTACCGGCCTGTCGACTCTCGAACCTGCACCAGCGCGGCATCCCACGTGGCCAGCAACCTCACCAACCCCGGAGGACCTGGCTACCTTTTAGCTCTAAGCCCCTGGGACTCCCACGAGTAGAGGCTCTACTCAAGAAACCTACTTGCTATCCCTGGCACCAGCCCGGGACCGCGGACCCAACACACTCTGCACCAGCCAAGCCTGGCCAGTGCCGGAGTGGACAAAGACCCAGAGGACGACCCCACGGCGACTGTGACCCAGAGTCCGGCACCCAAGGACTCCCCTCGACATCCCGGAAGAAGCCTGCAGCCTCAGAACCAAGTGCCACCCCAGCCGCGATCAACCAGAGGGTAAGATTCCCGACGTCAAAAGGCACCCCTGCACCCGGCGCCCTGCGACCCCCTGTGCCCAATCCCGGGGTACCCACCTAACCTACAACTACCCAACTTACCTCTCGAAGTGGTGGTGGCACCTGAAACATCCTCGTCCCCGAGCCTGCAGCCTCTTTCCAAACCGGAACATTCCCATTGATTTCCATTGAGCGCCCTAAGGCTCAAAAGCACCCTGCACCCAGCCGCCCGAGTGGCCCTGGCAGTGCCCTCTCTACACTAACCTACTTCCCCACTTGCCCTGAGTAAGTGACCAGGAGCCCAGCTCCCACAGCCGCGTGGCTTGCCAGACAGCAGCCACCAACCAAGGCCCCCCTATCCCTCATAGGATAACATTGGGCCCAACTCTCTCTGCACCCGGCCGTCCTGAAACCGCTGAGGGTGAACCAACTGTACCTACCTGACACTGGGGGACCCCTGAGTCCATGCCCGGAATTTCAACACTACCAGTCGAGTACTTACCCTTAAACCGCTAACTTCATTTTCCTCATAGGGTAACATTGACTGGCTTTTTCTTCAAAAATCTTCTAAGTGTGAACTTTTCAAAACTGCAAAAATTCACCAAAAATCAGCCAAGTGACAAAAACGAATTTACTCACCTGCTCCTAGGTGAGCTCCCAGTGCTGGATCTTGGTGCCCAGCCCTGACTCTGAAAAGTGTTCACAACTATACTTACTTCTAACTCATTTTTCTCCCATAGGAAACCATTGTCTGCTTTTCTGTGAAATTTCTTCTAAGTGTCTACTTTTGCAAATTTGAAATATTCTTTTAAAATCGTACCATTTCTGCAAACGAAATTACTTACCTGCTTTTGATAAGGACCCCAGTCCTGGGTCTAGGCACCCAGTCCTGGATTACTAAAGTAACGATAAAGTACTGCAATTTGAATTTCTTGCCATAGAGATCCATTGAATGTTTTCTGTGAAATATTTTCTAAGTGCTAACTTTTGAAATAGCTAAATATTATTTAAAAATCATTACAGTTATTAAGTCGACTTTCATCACTTGATTCTGAATACTGACCCCAGGCTGGTTCTAGGATCCAGACCTGGAATTCCAAAAGTAATCTGAAAAGTAATTTATTACAAATAACCTGAATTTACCATTGAGCTCAATGCATTGTTATGTTTAGGAAATAGGATTGTTTATTGCAACCAACTGTGACTGTTTACACAAATTTATTGCTTGAAACAAAAGTATTTATATTCAACCTCTCATTCTGAGAAAGTATATTTTTACCCCCTTGTGGTTCTAAAAATAAAACAAGCATATATTTTATATATACAAATCATTGGCCTAGAGTTCAGTTATTGAGTGTGTGAAACCATTTGCTGACTGAGTGTGTACAATAAATGCTTTACACTGTCCTCTGGTACTGCCTTACTGCTCGACCAAGCTACCACTTTTGAGAGTAAGGTCATACCTAACTTTGACCTCTATCAGCCTCTGGGGGACTGTGGACTCTGTACACCCTGTACCTATTAGGGAACAGTATATACAGAGCCACTTTCTCACATTGGTGGATCAGCGGTGGGATACAAACTTGCATTTGTTGGACTACTTGGTTACCATCTGATCACACGACAGAACTCTTAAAAATTGCCTTTAGAATTCTGATTGGTTTTTCCAAAATTACTAAAAGTCTTGCTAGGGCCTTGCTTAAGTCCCATTAGAATTTTAGAAAAATAAAAGTCACTATAGTCAGGGTAGAGGGTTAGAACTGTCAGGTTAGAATGTCTCAAACAAACCCAGCTATTAGTGATAATAATAACATGGACCTGGTGGAGGAGCTCGACCTCACACCTTACTTACACTTGTCTTTCAAGGAATTGAGGTCCTTATGTAAACTCAAAAATTTACAAATGGGTCAGCATCCATCCAAACAAGGGCTCCAGGAGCTCCTGGCTGAGTATGCTAAAGACCACCCATCTGAACATGGTGATGGCCAGTCAGATGAGGAAAGGGAAACAGGGGAGGAGGACAGCAACCTCCCCATACTATTCCCTAGGGAGGAGATGGCACCCATACCCTCCAACTCAAGACATAGCATCTGGGCACCTAGAGACCACACAGGTGGCTCTGGTCCCAGAGACAACACTGGGGGACCCCCCAGTGAAGAGGACAGCCTTGTGAGGCTGGCCAAAAGAATAGATCTAGAGTCCAGGCTCCTGGCTCTAGAAAAGGAAAGGAGAGAGATGGGTTTAGCACCCATCAATGGTGGCAGCAATAATAAAAACAAGGATAGGGAGGAAACTTCTGACCTTAAAATCCCCAAAGGGATTGTCCCTAAATTTGAGGAAGGTGATGATATCACCAAATGGTTCACAGCCTTTGAGAGGGCTTGTGATATCAGGAAAGTAAAGAAACCTCTCTGGGGGGCACTCCTGTGGGAACTGTTCTCTGGTAACTGCAGGGACAGGCTTCTGACTCTCTCTGGGCCAGAAGCAGGATCCTATGACCTCATGAAGAAAGCTCTGATTGAGGGATTCGGATTCACCACTGAGGAGTATAGAATTAGATTCAGGGGGGCTCACAAAACCCAGACCCAGTCCTGGATTGATTTTGTAGATTTCTCAGTGAAGACACTGGATGGTTGGTTAGCTGGACATGGTGTGCAGGATTTTACTGGATTGTACAATTTATTCATGAAGGAACATATTTTGAGTAACTGCACAAATGAAAAGTTGCATCAGCATTTGGTAGACCTAGGTCTAATTTCTCCCCAAGAATTGGGAAAGAAGGCAGACCACTGGGTCAAGACTAGGGTGACCAAGACAACCACTGGGGGTGACCAAAAGAAGGTGGTCACAAAACCTCCCCAGGGGAAAGGTGGTGAGAATCCCCAAGATAAAAAGTCTGAGTCTTCCAAAGGGCCCCAAAAACCTGTTCAGGTGGGTGGGACCCAAACTACTCCCTATGTGCCCCAACCATATAGGGGGAAGAACTTTGATCCCTTAAAGGCCTGGTGTAATACCTGTAAGAAGCAGGGACACCTAACTGTATCTTGCCCCCAAAACAAAGCCCCTAAGGCACCCAGTACAGCCACTCCTGGGGCAGCAAGTATACAAATGGGATCAGAGGTGTACCCTGAGCAAATCTGGGAACACACTGAAGCAAGTTTAGTCTCCTTGGGAGAAGTGGAGTTTGCCACTGTGGCTGTGTGGCCCCCCAACTTAAAGAAATACTTACAGTACCCCTGGGTAAATGGAACTAGGGTAGAAGCTCTGAGGGATACAGGTGCCAGTGTCACTATGGTGAAAGACACACTGGTTTCCCCTGAGCAATACTTGATTGGGAAGTCTTACCCAGTCACCAACGCTGACAGTGTCACCACTAGTCATCCCATGGCCATGGTAACATTAGGCTGGGGGGGGGTTACTGGCCTGAAACAGGTAGTGGTCTCTCCAAAGTTGCCAGCTGCATGCCTGCTTGGAAATGATCTGGAAACCTCAGCCTGGGCTGAAGTTGAGTTAAAGGCCCATGCAGCCATGCTGGGCATCCCTGAATTGGTGTGTGTGCAAACCAGAGCACAGAGCAAGAGGAAGGGTGAAAAAGTAGGTATGGAGCCTGGAATAATGGCCCAACCAACCAAGAGGAAGGGCAAGGAGACTGGGGGACCAGCTTCTGTACAGCCAAACACTCAGAACCCCTCTCCCCCTGGAGAGGATGTAGATACCCCTGAGGGAACTGAGTCCATGGAGCTTGACCCTTACCAGGTTGAACTCTTGGGCCCAGGGGGACCCTCTAGGGAAGAGCTGTGCCAGGGCCAGCGAGACTGTCCCACTCTTGAAAGCCTGAGACAACAAGCTGCTTCAGAAGCCAGGGGAGATGTCAGTGGTACCCACAGAGCTTATTGGGAAGAGGGATTACTGTATGCTGAGGCAAGAGACCCCACTCCTGAAGCCACCAGGAGGGTGGTAGTGCCACAGAAGTACAGGGAGTTCCTCCTAACTTTGGCTCATGACATCCCCCTAGCTGGACATCTGGGGCAATCCAAAACTTGGGAAAGGTTAGTGAGTCACTTTTACTGGCCCCAGATGCACCAAAAGGTGAAGGAGTTTGTCAGCTCCTGTGTTACCTGTCAGGCCAGTGGCAAGACAGGTGGCCACCCAAAGGCCCCCCTCATTCCACTACCAGTGGTGGGGGTCCCCTTTGAAAGGGTAGGTGTGGACATTGTGGGTCCACTTGAACCTCCCACAGCCTCAGGGAACAAATTCATTCTAGTAGTAGTGGATCATGCTACTAGGTACCCTGAAGCAATTCCACTTAGGACTACTACAGCTCCTGCAGTAGCCAAGGCCCTCCTGGGTGTCTTCACCAGGGTGGGTTTTCCTAAGGAGGTGGTTTCAGACAGAGGTTCCAACTTCATGTCTGCTTACCTAACACACATGTGGAAAGAGTGTGGAGTGCAGTACAAGTTTACTACACCCTACCACCCACAAACCAATGGCCTTGTTGAGAGGTTCAACAAGACATTGAAAGGTATGATCATGGGACTCCCTGAGAAACTCAAAAGGAGGTGGGATGTCCTGTTACCATGCTTGCTTTTCGCTTACAGGGAAGTGCCACAGAAGGGAGTAGGTTTCTCACCCTTTGAACTTCTGTTTGGTCATCCTGTAAGGGGACCACTATGTCTTGTAAAAGAGGGCTGGGAGAGGCCTCTTCAGGAACCCAAACAAGACATAGTGGACTATGTGCTTGGCCTAAGGTCCAGAATGGCTGAGTATATGGAAAAGGCATCCAAGAACCTTGAGGCCAGCCAGGAGCTCCAGAAGCACTGGTATGACCAAAAAGCTGCACTGGTTGAATTTCAACCAGGGCAACAGGTGTGGGTTTTGGAGCCAGTGGCACCAAGGGCTCTCCAAGACAAATGGAGTGGCCCTTACCCTATCCTAGAGAGAAAGAGTGAGGTCACCTATCTAGTTGACCTGGGCACTAGCAGGACACCCAAAAGGGTCATCCATGTGAACCGCCTTAAACTCTACAATGATAGGGCTGACATCACCATGCTGATGGTGACTGATGAAGAACAGGAAGCAGAGAGTGAGCCACTCCCTGACCTCCTATCCTACAGCCCAAAAGATGGGTCAGTAGATGGTGTGATTTTCTCAGACACCCTCTCTGCCCAACAGCAGACTGACTGCAAGCAAGTCTTGCAACAATATGCTAGCCTCTTTTCCTGACCCCTGGTCTGACAAGCTGGTGTACCCATGATGTGGACACTGGTGACAGTGCACCTGTCAAGAACAAAATCTATCGACAGTCAGATCAAGTCAAGGAAAGCATCAAAGCTGAGGTCAGCAAGATGCTGGAGTTAGGGGTCATTGAGCCTTCAGAGAGCCCCTGGGCTAGCCCAGTGGTTCTGGTCCCCAAACCTCATCAACAGGGTGAAAAGAGAGAGATGAGGTTCTGTGTGGACTATAGAGGGCTCAACTCTGTCACCAAGACAGATGCTCACCCTATCCCAAGAGCAGATGAACTGATAGACAAATTGGGGGCTGCCAAATTTCTCAGTACCTTTGACTTAACTGCAGGGTACTGGCAGATTGGCATGGCCCCAGGAGCAAAAGAAAAGACAGCATTCTCCACCCCTGATGGGCATTATCAGTTTACTGTGATGCCCTTTGGGTTAAAGAATGCCCCTGCCACCTTCCAGAGGTTGGTGAACCATGTCCTGGCTGGGTTGGAGTCCTTTAGTGCAGCTTATCTTGATGATATTGCTGTCTTTAGCTCCACCTGGCAGGATCACCTGATCCACCTTGGGAAGGTTTTAGAGGCTCTGCAGAGTGCAGGTCTCACTATCAAGGCATCCAAATGCCAGATAGGGCAGGGCACTGTGGTGTACTTGGGCCACCTTGTAGGTGGAGGCCAGGTACAGCCCTTACAACCCAAAATCCAGGCCATCATGGACTGGATAGCTCCAACAACCCAGACCCAAGTCAGGGCATTCCTTGGCTTGACTGGGTACTACAGGAGGTTTGTGAAGGGGTATGGGTCCATTGTGACCCCCCTCACAGAACTCACCTCCAAGAAAATGCCCAAGAAAGTTAACTGGACAGTTAGTTGTCAAAAGGCTTTTGACACCCTAAAAGAAGCAATGTGCTCAGCACCAATTCTAAAAGCTCCAGATTATGCCAAGCAGTTCATAGTGCAGACTGATGCCTCTGAGCTAGGGATAGGAGCGGTCCTATCCCAGACCAATGATGAAGGCCAAGACCAACCTGTTGCTTTTATAAGCAGAAGACTACTCCCTAGAGAGCAGCGTTGGAGTGCCATTGAGAGGGAGGCCTTTGCTGTGGTTTGGTCCCTGAAGAAGCTGAGGCCATACTTGTTTGGCACTCACTTCCTAGTTCAAACTGACCACAGACCTCTCAGATGGCTAATGCAGATGAAAGGGGAAAATCCAAAACTACTGAGGTGGTCCATCTCCCTACAGGGAATGGACTTTGAAGTGGAACACAGACCAGGGACTGCCCATGCCAATGCAGATGGACTTTCCAGGTTCTTCCACTTAGACAATGAAGACTCCATAGGACAAGGTTAGTCTCATCACCTTTCGTTTGGGGGGGGGGTTGTGTGAGAAAGTGCCATCTTTCTTGCATGGTATGCCCCCACTTTTTGCTAAATTGCTGAATGTACTTCGATTGAGTGTACCCTGGGTTCCTGCCAATCAGGTGCCCAGGGCCTATGTTCCTTCCTTAAACCACACAAACCCCAAATTGGCAAACCCTAGCCACATGTCAGCCCCTAGTAAATGGTACCCTAGGTACCCAGGGCCTTGTGAGCAGGGAAGGCCTCTAAGGGCTGCAGCACTCATTGTGCCACCCTCAGAGGCCCTGTACCCTTACACACACACACTGCCCTTGCAGGCTGAGTGTCTGGGTGCAGGACAAAACAAAGAGTCGACATGGCACACATCACTGTGTACCATGCCCATCACCTACACTGCCAAGGCATATGTCAGCCACCCCTCTAGCTGGGTGCATTACGCCTATAGTGTGGGCACAGGAGCAGGAGCCCTGTGCCCCTACAGTACCCAGGTCCATTCCTGGGCACTGTAAGTGCAGTGCTGTCATTTAAGAATACATGGTGCTGAGAGCTTGTCAAACACGAGCTCCACAGCACCATATTGGCAACACTGAAGCCTGGGAAGTTTGGTATCAAACTTCTCAGCACATTGAACCCACACTGATGCCAGTGTAGGATTTAATGTACTAAGCACCCCAGAGGGCATCTTAGAAGATGCCCCCTTACAGCTAACTTGCAATCCACGTCTGCTCTGAGGCTGCCCAGGCTGCCACACAGCAGACACGTTGCTGGACCCCTGGGTGGGAGAGCCCCTGCTCTCCCGGGCCTGCAACAATGCACATCCTGGGTGAGGTGAGAAATCTCCTCCCCCAGGATGAGCAAAGGGAAGCTTCAAAGGCATGCCGCCAGTTGGAGTTTCCCCAGGCCACTGCAACCCCCCACTCTGGCGGGAAGCTTGGCCGGAAACCCCATACAAGGACAGGGGATGTGCCAGCCTGCCCACCCCACCCCTCAGGTGGGGGAGGCGAGGTGAGGCACATCTCCGGGCTCTCGCCATCTTGAAGATGGGAGGCCCTACCCTATCAGGATTAGGCTACTGCCCCCCTCCCACAGGAGAGAGGCAGGATAGGGGGTGTACCCACCCCAGGACAAGGACCCATTGGTCCCTGGCCTTCACCTACCTGTAACGCCCCTAAATCTAGTATTTAGGGGCCCCCTGAACCTTCCTTCCTCAAATTCCAGATAGAAAAACGACAAGAAGAGCAAGAAGAACAAAGACCTGCCCTGCAGCTGCTAAAAAGAGAAGAAGACACCAACTGCTTTGGCCCCAGCCCTACCGGCCTGTCGACTCTCGAACCTGCACCAGCGCGGCATCCCACGTGGCCAGCAACCTCACCAACCCCGGAGGACCTGGCTACCTTTTAGCTCTAAGCCCCTGGGACTCCCACGAGTAGAGGCTCTACTCAAGAAACCTACTTGCTATCCCTGGCACCAGCCCGGGACCGCGGACCCAACACACTCTGCACCAGCCAAGCCTGGCCAGTGCCGGAGTGGACAAAGACCCAGAGGACGACCCCACGGCGACTGTGACCCAGAGTCCGGCACCCAAGGACCCCCCTCGACATCCCGGAAGAAGCCTGCAGCCTCAGAACCAAGTGCCACCCCAGCCGCGATCAACCAGAGGGTAAGATTCCCGACGTCAAAAGGCACCCCTGCACCCGGCGCCCTGCGACCCCCTGTGCCCAATCCCGGGGTACCCACCTAACCTACAACTACCCAACTTACCTCTCGAAGTGGTGGTGGCACCTGAAACATCCTCGTCCCCGAGCCTGCAGCCTCTTTCCAAACCGGAACATTCCCATTGATTTCCATTGAGCGCCCTAAGGCTCAAAAGCACCCTGCACCCAGCCGCCCGAGTGGCCCTGGCAGTGCCCTCTCTACACTAACCTACTTCCCCACTTGCCCTGAGTAAGTGACCAGGAGCCCAGCTCCCACAGCCGCGTGGCTTGCCAGACAGCAGCCACCAACCAAGGCCCCCCTATCCCTCATAGGATAACATTGGGCCCAACTCTCTCTGCACCCGGCCGTCCTGAAACCGCTGAGGGTGAACCAACTGTACCTACCTGACACTGGGGGACCCCTGAGTCCATGCCCGGAATTTCAACACTACCAGTCGAGTACTTACCCTTAAACCGCTAACTTCATTTTCCTCATAGGGTAACATTGACTGGCTTTTTCTTCAAAAATCTTCTAAGTGTGAACTTTTCAAAACTGCAAAAATTCACCAAAAATCAGCCAAGTGACAAAAACGAATTTACTCACCTGCTCCTAGGTGAGCTCCCAGTGCTGGATCTTGGTGCCCAGCCCTGACTCTGAAAAGTGTTCACAACTATACTTACTTCTAACTCATTTTTCTCCCATAGGAAACCATTGTCTGCTTTTCTGTGAAATTTCTTCTAAGTGTCTACTTTTGCAAATTTGAAATATTCTTTTAAAATCGTACCATTTCTGCAAACGAAATTACTTACCTGCTTTTGATAAGGACCCCAGTCCTGGGTCTAGGCACCCAGTCCTGGATTACTAAAGTAACGATAAAGTACTCTACCTGCAATTTGAATTTCTTGCCGTAGAGATCCATTGAATGTTTTCTGTGAAATATTTTCTAAGTGCTAACTTTTGAAATAGCTAAATATTATTTAAAAATCATTACAGTTATTAAGTCGACTTTCATCACTTGATTCTGAATACTGACCCCAGGCTGGTTCTAGGATCCAGACCTGGAATTCCAAAAGTAATCTGAAAAGTAATTTATTACAAATAACCTGAATTTACCATTGAGCTCAATGCATTGTTATGTTTAGGAAATAGGATTGTTTATTGCAACCAACTGTGACTGTTTACACAAATTTATTGCTTGAAACAAAAGTATTTATATTCAACCTCTCATTCTGAGAAAGTATATTTTTACCCCCTTGTGGTTCTAAAAATAAAACAAGCATATATTTTATATATACAAATCATTAGCCTAGAGTTCAGTTATTGAGTGTGTGAAACCATTTGCTGACTGAGTGTGTACAATAAATGCTTTACACTGTCCTCTGGTACTGCCTTACTGCTCGACCAAGCTACCACTTTTGAGAGTAAGGTCATACCTAACTTTGACCTCTATCAGCCTCTGGGGGACTGTGGACTCTGTACACCCTGTACCTATTAGGGAACAGTATATACAGAGCCACTTTCTCACATTGGTGGATCAGCGGTGGGATACAAACTTGCATTTGTTGGACTACTTGGTTACCATCTGATCACACGACAGAACTCTTAAAAATTGCCTTTAGAATTCTGATTGGTTTTTCCAAAATTACTAAAAGTCTTGCTAGGGCCTTGCTTAAGTCCCATTAGAATTTTAGAAAAATAAAAGTCACTATAGTCAGGGTAGAGGGTTAGAACTGTCAGGTTAGAATGTCTCAAACAAACCCAGCTATTAGTGATAATAATAACATGGACCTGGTGGAGGAGCTCGACCTCACACCTTACTTACACTTGTCTTTCAAGGAATTGAGGTCCTTATGTAAACTCAAAAATTTACAAATGGGTCAGCATCCATCCAAACAAGGGCTCCAGGAGCTCCTGGCTGAGTATGCTAAAGACCACCCATCTGAACATGGTGATGGCCAGTCAGATGAGGAAAGGGAAACAGGGGAGGAGGACAGCAACCTCCCCATACTATTCCCTAGGGAGGAGATGGCACCCATACCCTCCAACTCAAGACATAGCATCTGGGCACCTAGAGACCACACAGGTGGCTCTGGTCCCAGAGACAACACTGGGGGACCCCCCAGTGAAGAGGACAGCCTTGTGAGGCTGGCCAAAAGAATAGATCTAGAGTCCAGGCTCCTGGCTCTAGAAAAGGAAAGGAGAGAGATGGGTTTAGCACCCATCAATGGTGGCAGCAATAATAAAAACAAGGATAGGGAGGAAACTTCTGACCTTAAAATCCCCAAAGGGATTGTCCCTAAATTTGAGGAAGGTGATGATATCACCAAATGGTTCACAGCCTTTGAGAGGGCTTGTGATATCAGGAAAGTAAAGAAACCTCTCTGGGGGGCACTCCTGTGGGAACTGTTCTCTGGTAACTGCAGGGACAGGCTTCTGACTCTCTCTGGGCCAGAAGCAGGATCCTATGACCTCATGAAGAAAGCTCTGATTGAGGGATTCGGATTCACCACTGAGGAGTATAGAATTAGATTCAGGGGGGCTCACAAAACCCAGACCCAGTCCTGGATTGATTTTGTAGATTTCTCAGTGAAGACACTGGATGGTTGGTTAGCTGGACATGGTGTGCAGGATTTTACTGGATTGTACAATTTATTCATGAAGGAACATATTTTGAGTAACTGCACAAATGAAAAGTTGCATCAGCATTTGGTAGACCTAGGTCTAATTTCTCCCCAAGAATTGGGAAAGAAGGCAGACCACTGGGTCAAGACTAGGGTGACCAAGACAACCACTGGGGGTGACCAAAAGAAGGTGGTCACAAAACCTCCCCAGGGGAAAGGTGGTGAGAATCCCCAAGATAAAAAGTCTGAGTCTTCCAAAGGGCCCCAAAAACCTGTTCAGGTGGGTGGGACCCAAACTACTCCCTATGTGCCCCAACCATATAGGGGGAAGAACTTTGATCCCTTAAAGGCCTGGTGTAATACCTGTAAGAAGCAGGGACACCTAACTGTATCTTGCCCCCAAAACAAAGCCCCTAAGGCACCCAGTACAGCCACTCCTGGGGCAGCAAGTATACAAATGGGATCAGAGGTGTACCCTGAGCAAATCTGGGAACACACTGAAGCAAGTTTAGTCTCCTTGGGAGAAGTGGAGTTTGCCACTGTGGCTGTGTGGCCCCCCAACTTAAAGAAATACTTACAGTACCCCTGGGTAAATGGAACTAGGGTAGAAGCTCTGAGGGATACAGGTGCCAGTGTCACTATGGTGAAAGACACACTGGTTTCCCCTGAGCAATACTTGATTGGGAAGTCTTACCCAGTCACCAACGCTGACAGTGTCACCACTAGTCATCCCATGGCCATGGTAACATTAGGCTGGGGGGGGGGTTACTGGCCTGAAACAGGTAGTGGTCTCTCCAAAGTTGCCAGCTGCATGCCTGCTTGGAAATGATCTGGAAACCTCAGCCTGGGCTGAAGTTGAGTTAAAGGCCCATGCAGCCATGCTGGGCATCCCTGAATTGGTGTGTGTGCAAACCAGAGCACAGAGCAAGAGGAAGGGTGAAAAAGTAGGTATGGAGCCTGGAATAATGGCCCAACCAACCAAGAGGAAGGGCAAGGAGACTGGGGGACCAGCTTCTGTACAGCCAAACACTCAGAACCCCTCTCCCCCTGGAGAGGATGTAGATACCCCTGAGGGAACTGAGTCCATGGAGCTTGACCCTTACCAGGTTGAACTCTTGGGCCCAGGGGGACCCTCTAGGGAAGAGCTGTGCCAGGGCCAGCGAGACTGTCCCACTCTTGAAAGCCTGAGACAACAAGCTGCTTCAGAAGCCAGGGGAGATGTCAGTGGTACCCACAGAGCTTATTGGGAAGAGGGATTACTGTATGCTGAGGCAAGAGACCCCACTCCTGAAGCCACCAGGAGGGTGGTAGTGCCACAGAAGTACAGGGAGTTCCTCCTAACTTTGGCTCATGACATCCCCCTAGCTGGACATCTGGGGCAATCCAAAACTTGGGAAAGGTTAGTGAGTCACTTTTACTGGCCCCAGATGCACCAAAAGGTGAAGGAGTTTGTCAGCTCCTGTGTTACCTGTCAGGCCAGTGGCAAGACAGGTGGCCACCCAAAGGCCCCCCTCATTCCACTACCAGTGGTGGGGGTCCCCTTTGAAAGGGTAGGTGTGGACATTGTGGGTCCACTTGAACCTCCCACAGCTTCAGGGAACAAATTCATTCTAGTAGTAGTGGATCATGCTACTAGGTACCCTGAAGCAATTCCACTTAGGACTACTACAGCTCCTGCAGTAGCCAAGGCCCTCCTGGGTGTCTTCACCAGGGTGGGTTTTCCTAAGGAGGTGGTTTCAGACAGAGGTTCCAACTTCATGTCTGCTTACCTAACACACATGTGGAAAGAGTGTGGAGTGCAGTACAAGTTTACTACACCCTACCACCCACAAACCAATGGCCTTGTTGAGAGGTTCAACAAGACATTGAAAGGTATGATCATGGGACTCCCTGAGAAACTCAAAAGGAGGTGGGATGTCCTGTTACCATGCTTGCTTTTCGCTTACAGGGAAGTGCCACAGAAGGGAGTAGGTTTCTCACCCTTTGAACTTCTGTTTGGTCATCCTGTAAGGGGACCACTATGTCTTGTAAAAGAGGGCTGGGAGAGGCCTCTTCAGGAACCCAAACAAGACATAGTGGACTATGTGCTTGGCCTAAGGTCCAGAATGGCTGAGTATATGGAAAAGGCATCCAAGAACCTTGAGGCCAGCCAGGAGCTCCAGAAGCACTGGTATGACCAAAAAGCTGCACTGGTTGAATTTCAACCAGGGCAACAGGTGTGGGTTTTGGAGCCAGTGGCACCAAGGGCTCTCCAAGACAAATGGAGTGGCCCTTACCCTATCCTAGAGAGAAAGAGTGAGGTCACCTATCTAGTTGACCTGGGCACTAGCAGGACACCCAAAAGGGTCATCCATGTGAACCGCCTTAAACTCTACAATGATAGGGCTGACATCACCATGCTGATGGTGACTGATGAAGAACAGGAAGCAGAGAGTGAGCCACTCCCTGACCTCCTATCCTACAGCCCAAAAGATGGGTCAGTAGATGGTGTGATTTTCTCAGACACCCTCTCTGCCCAACAGCAGACTGACTGCAAGCAAGTCTTGCAACAATATGCTAGCCTCTTTTCCCTGACCCCTGGTCTGACAAGCTGGTGTACCCATGATGTGGACACTGGTGACAGTGCACCTGTCAAGAACAAAATCTATCGACAGTCAGATCAAGTCAAGGAAAGCATCAAAGCTGAGGTCAGCAAGATGCTGGAGTTAGGGGTCATTGAGCCTTCAGAGAGCCCCTGGGCTAGCCCAGTGGTTCTGGTCCCCAAACCTCATCAACAGGGTGAAAAGAGAGAGATGAGGTTCTGTGTGGACTATAGAGGGCTCAACTCTGTCACCAAGACAGATGCTCACCCTATCCCAAGAGCAGATGAACTGATAGACAAATTGGGGGCTGCCAAATTTCTCAGTACCTTTGACTTAACTGCAGGGTACTGGCAGATTGGCATGGCCCCAGGAGCAAAAGAAAAGACAGCATTCTCCACCCCTGATGGGCATTATCAGTTTACTGTGATGCCCTTTGGGTTAAAGAATGCCCCTGCCACCTTCCAGAGGTTGGTGAACCATGTCCTGGCTGGGTTGGAGTCCTTTAGTGCAGCTTATCTTGATGATATTGCTGTCTTTAGCTCCACCTGGCAGGATCACCTGATCCACCTTGGGAAGGTTTTAGAGGCTCTGCAGAGTGCAGGTCTCACTATCAAGGCATCCAAATGCCAGATAGGGCAGGGCACTGTGGTGTACTTGGGCCACCTTGTAGGTGGAGGCCAGGTACAGCCCTTACAACCCAAAATCCAGGCCATCATGGACTGGATAGCTCCAACAACCCAGACCCAAGTCAGGGCATTCCTTGGCTTGACTGGGTACTACAGGAGGTTTGTGAAGGGGTATGGGTCCATTGTGACCCCCCTCACAGAACTCACCTCCAAGAAAATGCCCAAGAAAGTTAACTGGACAGTTAGTTGTCAAAAGGCTTTTGACACCCTAAAAGAAGCAATGTGCTCAGCACCAATTCTAAAAGCTCCAGATTATGCCAAGCAGTTCATAGTGCAGACTGATGCCTCTGAGCTAGGGATAGGAGCGGTCCTATCCCAGACCAATGATGAAGGCCAAGACCAACCTGTTGCTTTTATAAGCAGAAGACTACTCCCTAGAGAGCAGCGTTGGAGTGCCATTGAGAGGGAGGCCTTTGCTGTGGTTTGGTCCCTGAAGAAGCTGAGGCCATACTTGTTTGGCACTCACTTCCTAGTTCAAACTGACCACAGACCTCTCAGATGGCTAATGCAGATGAAAGGGGAAAATCCAAAACTACTGAGGTGGTCCATCTCCCTACAGGGAATGAACTTTGAAGTGGAACACAGACCAGGGACTGCCCATGCCAATGCAGATGGACTTTCCAGGTTCTTCCACTTAGACAATGAAGACTCCATAGGACAAGGTTAGTCTCATCACCTTTCGTTTGGGGGGGGGGTTGTGTGAGAAAGTGCCATCTTTCTTGCATGGTATGCCCCCACTTTTTGCTAAATTGCTGAATGTACTTCGATTGAGTGTACCCTGGGTTCCTGCCAATCAGGTGCCCAGGGCCTATGTTCCTTCCTTAAACCACACAAACCCCAAATTGGCAAACCCTAGCCACATGTCAGCCCCTAGTAAATGGTACCCTAGGTACCCAGGGCCTTGTGACCAGGGAAGGCCTCTAAGGGCTGCAGCACTCATTGTGCCACCCTCAGAGGCCCTGTACCCTTACACACACACACTGCCCTTGCAGGCTGAGTGTCTGGGTGCAGGACAAAACAAAGAGTCGACATGGCACACATCACTGTGTACCATGCCCATCACCTACACTGCCAAGGCATATGTCAGCCACCCCTCTAGCTGGGTGCATTACGCCTATGGTGTGGGCACAGGAGCAGGAGCCCTGTGCCCCTACAGTACCCAGGTCCATTCCTGGGCACTGTAAGTGCAGTGCTGTCATTTAAGAATACATGGTGCTGAGAGCTTGTCAAACACGAGCTCCACAGCACCATATTGGCAACACTGAAGCCTGGGAAGTTTGGTATCAAACTTCTCAGCACATTGAACCCACACTGATGCCAGTGTAGGATTTAATGTACTAAGCACCCCAGAGGGCATCTTAGAAGATGCCCCCTTACAGCTAACTTGCAATCCACGTCTGCTCTGAGGCTGCCCAGGCTGCCACACAGCAGACACGTTGCTGGACCCCTGGGTGGGAGAGCCCCTGTTCTCCCGGGCCTGCAACAATGCACATCCTGGGTGAGGTGAGAAATCTCCTCCCCCAGGATGAGCAAAGGGAAGCTTCAAAGGCATGCCGCCAGTTGGAGTTTCCCCAGGCCACTGCAACCCCCCACTCTGGCGGGAAGCTTGGCCGGAAACCCCATACAAGGACAGGGGATGTGCCAGCCTGCCCACCCCACCCCTCAGGTGGGGGAGGCGAGGTGAGGCACATCTCCGGGCTCTCGCCATCTTGAAGATGGGAGGCCCTACCCTATCAGGATTAGGCTACTGCCCCCCTCCCACAGGAGAGAGGCAGGATAGGGGGTGTACCCACCCCAGGACAAGGACCCATTGGTCCCTGGCCTTCACCTACCTGTAACGCCCCTAAATCTAGTATTTAGGGGCCCCCTGAACCTTCCTTCCTCAAATTCCAGATAGAAAAACGACAAGAAGAGCAAGAAGAACAAAGACCTGCCCTGCAGCTGCTAAAAAGAGAAGAAGACACCAACTGCTTTGGCCCCAGCCCTACCGGCCTGTCGACTCTCGAACCTGCACCAGCGCGGCATCCCACGTGGCCAGCAACCTCACCAACCCCGGAGGACCTGGCTACCTTTTAGCTCTAAGCCCCTGGGACTCCCACGAGTAGAGGCTCTACTCAAGAAACCTACTTGCTATCCCTGGCACCAGCCCGGGACCGCGGACCCAACACACTCTGCACCAGCCAAGCCTGGCCAGTGCCGGAGTGGACAAAGACCCAGAGGACGACCCCACGGCGACTGTGACCCAGAGTCCGGCACCCAAGGACCCCCCTCGACATCCCGGAAGAAGCCTGCAGCCTCAGAACCAAGTGCCACCCCAGCCGCGATCAACCAGAGGGTAAGATTCCCGACGTCAAAAGGCACCCCTGCACCCGGCGCCCTGCGACCCCCTGTGCCCAATCCCGGGGTACCCACCTAACCTACAACTACCCAACTTACCTCTCGAAGTGGTGGTGGCACCTGAAACATCCTCGTCCCCGAGCCTGCAGCCTCTTTCCAAACCGGAACATTCCCATTGATTTCCATTGAGCGCCCTAAGGCTCAAAAGCACCCTGCACCCAGCCGCCCGAGTGGCCCTGGCAGTGCCCTCTCTACACTAACCTACTTCCCCACTTGCCCTGAGTAAGTGACCAGGAGCCCAGCTCCCACAGCCGCGTGGCTTGCCAGACAGCAGCCACCAACCAAGGCCCCCCTATCCCTCATAGGATAACATTGGGCCCAACTCTCTCTGCACCCGGCCGTCCTGAAACCGCTGAGGGTGAACCAACTGTACCTACCTGACACTGGGGGACCCCTGAGTCCATGCCCGGAATTTCAACACTACCAGTCGAGTACTTACCCTTAAACCGCTAACTTCATTTTCCTCATAGGGTAACATTGACTGGCTTTTTCTTCAAAAATCTTCTAAGTGTGAACTTTTCAAAACTGCAAAAATTCACCAAAAATCAGCCAAGTGACAAAAACGAATTTACTCACCTGCTCCTAGGTGAGCTCCCAGTGCTGGATCTTGGTGCCCAGCCCTGACTCTGAAAAGTGTTCACAACTATACTTACTTCTAACTCATTTTTCTCCCATAGGAAACCATTGTCTGCTTTTCTGTGAAATTTCTTCTAAGTGTCTACTTTTGCAAATTTGAAATATTCTTTTAAAATCGTACCATTTCTGCAAACGAAATTACTTACCTGCTTTTGATAAGGACCCCAGTCCTGGGTCTAGGCACCCAGTCCTGGATTACTAAAGTAACGATAAAGTACTCTACCTGCAATTTGAATTTCTTGCCGTAGAGATCCATTGAATGTTTTCTGTGAAATATTTTCTAAGTGCTAACTTTTGAAATAGCTAAATATTATTTAAAAATCATTACAGTTATTAAGTCGACTTTCATCACTTGATTCTGAATACTGACCCCAGGCTGGTTCTAGGATCCAGACCTGGAATTCCAAAAGTAATCTGAAAAGTAATTTATTACAAATAACCTGAATTTACCATTGAGCTCAATGCATTGTTATGTTTAGGAAATAGGATTGTTTATTGCAACCAACTGTGACTGTTTATACAAATTTATTGCTTGAAACAAAAGTATTTATATTCAACCTCTCATTCTGAGAAAGTATATTTTTACCCCCTTGTGGTTCTAAAAATAAAACAAGCATATATTTTATATATACAAATCATTGGCCTAGAGTTCAGTTATTGAGTGTGTGAAACCATTTGCTGACTGAGTGTGTACAATAAATGCTTTACACTGTCCTCTGGTACTGCCTTACTGCTCGACCAAGCTACCACTTTTGAGAGTAAGGTCATACCTAACTTTGACCTCTATCAGCCTCTGGGGGACTGTGGACTCTGTACACCCTGTACCTATTAGGGAACAGTATATACAGAGCCACTTTCTCACAGTATGTACACCAGTGTATGTACGAACCATACCCCCACCCGCGTATGTATGGAGCGTACCCCCAGCCCAACAGTGTATGTACGGACCGTACCCTCACCCGCGTATGTACACCAGTGTATGTACGAACCATACCCCCACCCGCGTATGTATGGAGCGTACCCCCACCCCAACAGTGTATGTACGGACCGTACCCTCACCCGTGTATGTACACCAGTGTATGTACGAACCATACCCCCACCCGCGTATGTATGGAGCATACCCCCACCCCAACAGTGTATGTACGGACCGTACCCCCACCCGTGTATGTACACCAGTGTATGTACGAACCGTACCCCCACCCGCATATGTATGGAGCGTACCCCCACCCCAACAGTGTATGTACGGACCGTACCCCCACCCGCGTATGTATGGAGCGTACCCCCACCCCAACAGTGGATGTACGGACCGTACCCTCACCCGTGTATGTACACCAGTGTATGTATGAACCATACCCCCACCCGCGTATGTATGGAGCGTACCCCCACCCCAACAGTGTATGTACGGACCGTACCCTCACCCGCGTATGTACACCAGTGTATGTACGAACCATACCCCCACCCGCGTATGTATGGAGCGTACCCCCACCCCAACAGTGTATGTACGGACCGTACCCTCACCCGCATATGTACACCAGTGTATGTACGGACCGTACCCTCACCCGCGTATGTATGGAGCGAACACACACCCCACCAGTCTAAGTACGGAGCGCACCCCAGGTCCCAACACCAGCACCCTCACCCAACATCGCGCATGTACGAGTCGTACCAAGCCAGAGACAAGGACAGCACTGTACAACAAAATGGCCGATGTACGCACCGTACAGATGCTAAAAACACACGTACACAACCAGGACAAAGCAAAACAACACAAGAAGACTCCATTCGAATCGCACAAAGCCACAAAACATGTCCAACAAGCACAAATACAACCTATTCACTGACCTGCAACTGCCAAACTCCCAAACAGAGGCCCAAAACACAACCACTCATTATAACACACCCACCCAAAGTTCAAACACAGCCACACCCACCAATGGACCAATAAAAAGGCCCAACACACACAAACCATGATCCTTTGCAACAGACCCACTGCTGCCAGACCACACAGAGAAACAACTGTACCATACTACAACCTCCACTACACCTTACACCTGCACACCTTCACACAACCACCTTCACAAACTCCCCCTCATCACATTCACACACACACCTGCACAACCACACCCACACACCCACAACCATCCACACCCACACCCCCCACAACCATCCACACCCACACCCCTCACCATGCCCACTAACAAGAATCCAAAGTTCACTAGCCGAGAGTTGGAGGTCCTTGTCGACGAAATCATCAGAGTCGAGCCACACCTCTTTGGAACATTGGTCAGACAGACCAGCATTTCCAAAAAACAGCCATGTGGCAGACGATTGTCGATGCTGTGAATGCTGTTGCGTCCACCAGAAGGACCAGGCATGAATGCCAAGCCAGGTGGTACGATCTGCGGAGGACGGTCCGCCGCAAAATGACCGACGACCACAACCAGGCCAACATCACTGGAGGAGGGCCGCCCCGCAGACCGGTACACTACCATCCCTGGGAGGAGAAGGTGATGGCCATGCTGCCGCTGGTGGGAGTGGAGGGAGTAGAAGGACTCCGAGAGCCTGGTGAGTACATAAACAACTCACCTCACATGGGGGGAACGTCATCCACAACCAAACTCCCAATCACGCACGCAACCACCCCAAAGTTATCGCATGACTCAACCACACTCCATAAACACGCACATGCCACTAGCGCCACCATGCCCCATGCACCCAGCTAGACAATGCCAAGTCACAGGCCACAGAAAACACCAACACAAGACACGGTAACCCGGATGGCGGGAGTGTGGGCCTCAAAAATCACATAGTGCAACTCAGAAGCAGACAACAATGCCCTCAGCCCATATGGCCTAGGTCACAGCCAGACAAACAGTGTGTCCCCACACAGGAAAGACTTGCCTGCAAATGGCGGACGCCTTGCATGAAGACATGGGGGTGAAGGCACTTTTTGCACATGACAGCAGCTAATGAACAGCCAACACCGTGAAAGAGTGGCAGCACACACCACCACAGCAGCAGCGCAGACACAGACACTACACCCAATGGGTGCCTGTAGATCAGAAATAAACTCACATGAACAAGCCAAGGGCTATTCAAAGATCTGCAAACAGTGTGTGCCTAGGAAGCTGGGCTGAGGTGACAGAGGGTGACACACAGAGGGAGGGAGAGGGGGAGAGAGAGGGAGGGAGGCACAGGGAGACGGACAGAGGGAGGAGGCTGACACAGGGAGGGAGGGAGAGGGGGACAGAGAGGGAGTGAGAAAGGGATACACAGGGAGACCAATTCAGCCTTGGGTGGTGTGGGAATGTCTGCTCGTCAGCAGGTGGACTGCGTGCATGTAGACAAGGGTGGCCAGTGCCTGAATCCCCCTCTCTTCTCCATGGCAAAACACTGGGCCTTGTGTCAACCTGTGCACGAGCACAACGCCAGCTACCTGCATTATATAAGTGTGTGGAACAACTCCATTTTCCCACGTACAGTGCAACACGGAAGGCGCCAATGCATGGCTCGCCACACCTGCTCACTCCACTGCTGACTGCAGTCACAATTGACGCAGCAAGTAAGACTGTGTCACACATAGGTAAAGTCTCAAAAGCTGTGGCCAAGGGACATACCCATGCACAAGTGCACTGTGAGTGGAATGCAAGACATATCCAAATACCCAGAGGAAATGTGCCAACTTTGAAACAAATGAAACATGGATGTTGCATGGAACAAAAATAACATTGTCTCTCTCACACACAGGTCAACGTCGTGGATCACCCCCCAACACTGGGGGGGAAGACTCACAGGACCTGCCTCTGCGGGATGACGATCCCACCGGCAGCGACGACTCTCACCACTCTGTGGACGATCCCGACCAACCTGGCCCCTCTGGTTTCCAACCACCTGCTGCACCTGCATCAGGTACAACTGGGCCAACCACCACCCCCACTCCTGCCACATCCCAGGAGACACCCAGGATCCCTGCCCCACCACCACAACGCAGCCAGGCTGACCAGGAGGGACACGGTGTACCGGGCACCCAGGAGGAGGCAGGCGACAACGCAAATGCCACCCCTCACGGGTCCCGGAGACCCGATGTGCCCACAAGGGCAGGCCAGGCGCAAGTGGGCAGGGGTGGTGGGAGTGGAGGACGGCGGAGGCGCGAGCCTGACCAGTTGGCTGCGGAACCGGTATATTCCCATGTAAGAAACGTCCTGGACACATACCGGCAGGACACCACGGGCATGAGCCAGGTTGTGTCCACCCTCAACGAGATGAAGGGGACCCTCGAGGAGATCAAGACCCAGCAGGCCCAGCAACATGCGGAGCAACATGCCTGTCAACAGCGACACCAAGGACGGATGGAGGACAGACAGGCTGAGCTCGTGACGGTGCTCACGGGAATTAACCGTTCACTCCGTCGGATAGCCGACAACATGGGCAACCCTCCCTGTGCCACCAGGTGAAGAACATCACCACCCACAGGGAGGGATCAGGAGGAGGAGGATACATCCGACGGAGCATCCCAAGCATCGTCACGGCCTGCTTCTGAGGGTTCCCGCAGGAGGGAGGGTCGTCCACGGAAAAGACCGTGAGGGTCGGCGCAACAGCACCATCTCCCAGGACACCTGGCCTGGCACCTGGCCCACTGGCCCAACAGCAGCACATCAGCAAATGACATTCTCTGCCACATGGACTTGCTGGTCACTGTCTGACCAATGTTGACAAAGACTGTGGCATGGACTCTGATGATTTCCAATGACAAGGATACCAACTCCCCCAGTGAACTTTGGATTCCACACACCCGGAAAGCCCCTCTTGTCATACCCCCCCCCCCAACACGTACCCCAACACAAATAAAAACGTACACGATCAAGAGATGATGCCTACATTTTGCATCATTACATTACATGTGTCTTGTAAAGTCTAACCATGCCTGAGTTTTCATATGACTTCAACCATCCATACCCTGGGGCCTGAGTCTGGCACAGGACACACATGGGTCACAATGTATTAGGCAAGACAGACATGGAGCACCAAACACACCCGTGATGGGACCAACCAGCTGAGGGAGTGGCCGCACAACCGTGCCAACAGACATATTGAGTACAGCAACAGTCATGCGCAGAGGTCAGGGATCATGTGGAGTGTCCTGGGGGGCACCCAGGTATGTGTAGACAGGTGGCAGAACCATGTCCTGCAAGCTTGAGTCAGGTGGATGCAGAGAATGGTGGCCTGGCCAACGTTGGATGCATGGGGATGGCACATGTCACAATACCCACACAGTCATGGACATCATGCACAATACAGAGTCTAATCCCACACAAACAGCTTGCATCTTGCTACTCTACACATAGACACATAGCCACTATCACTGAGAACCATGCCAGACATGCCGTATGCACCGTGGCAACACACCAGCATTGACTGAGAAGAGGCACCTTGGAGGCATAGGGACACCTTTATTAGTCATGTATTCTGGAATGCAGAGGCAACTCGGAGTACACATACACAGGTCATGTGGAGTAACATGTGGTTCCAACACTGGCACCCCCCTTCTGCACCACAAATGCTTGATATCCATGGAACTGGCACACAAGTGTCGGGTAACAGCTAAACACCCCCTGCTGCTCACGGAGAGGCTGCCATACACCATTGATCCTCTGATGTGGAAGTCCCACACCATGTCAAGCCAATGCAAACCGTATGTGTCCGAGGGCAGTGTTACACACATTGATGCCTTCATCACAATCCACTATCCCATTACAGATGACTGTCAACAAGTCTGACCATCTATTCAGGTGAATCCAGCTACATGTCATGTGTCCCATGGTGATGCGACATGTCTGCAGAGGAACCAAACATCGACAGGGGCAGTGTGCACACATCGTAAACAACTGCCACGCACAATACACCCCTGATGCATCCCTTACCCTAAGGAGACTTCCAAACTTGTCCGTGCGTGTAACGCTGAGTCAGCACACGATGACGTGTCCATGAGGAATAGCAGTGCCACAACAATGCAACCAGCAGACGGCATGCGCAAGTACCTGGGGATGAGAGACACACAAGAAGTCAGCCACAAAAAGCTCATCCACTTGCATGTGCATGTACTCGACACATATAAGGATGACAACATGCTAGGTCACAATTATGACTGCGGAAATACACTCATCACTGGCACCATCACTCGAGTGACACATCCACACACACCTCTGACTCACGTGGCATACATGCAGATGGACACACACATTGCAACACATGCCACACAAGGACCAATGCGTGCACACTCAGACACTGGTACTCACCACTAAGCAAAGAAGTCGCGTATGAGCCGACTCCGGATGTCCTCTTGCGGCTCCACATCCTCCACATCACTAGCCCCATTGCCAAGCCCTTCGTCCTCCACGGGTGGATGGTCCTGATCATCTTGATCCAGGATGAGTGGCACAGCTTTCTCAACTGCCATGTTGTGCAGCATGCAGCAGACCATGAAGATTTTGCAGACATTCACCGGGGCATATGGGAGGGCGCCGCCGGTCTTGTGAATCGGCTCTTCAGGAGGCCAAATGTCCTCTCTATCACTCGCCTTGTCCGGCCATGGGCGGTGTTGTAGCGGAGCTGGGCCGGCGTGCTGGGGTTGCGGAGAGGTGTGATCAGCCATGGCATGTTGGGATAGCCAGCGTCTCCCCTACATGGAAACCACATGGACATAAGTAGGACAGGAGAAGCAGTCGGGCAGGAAGTCTACGCAAAATACAGGACAGACAGAGTGTACCCACCAACAACACATGCTCGTTCGTTGCGCAGCTGCGTCATCATTTCAGGCACCCTGCTACGCCTCATGATGTAGGCATCGTGTGCTGATCCTGGAAAACGAGCACAGACATGTGAAATCACCATGTTGGACAGACACACCACAAGGGCATTGATGGAGTGGTAGTGCTTGCGATTCCTGTACGCTACCTCCTGTGCCTGTGGTGGTACCAAAGCCACATGTGTCCCATCTATGGACCCAATGACATGGGGCATCCCTCCCAGGGCACAGAATCCACGCTTGACACCTGTCAACTGTTCAGGAGTTGGGAAATGGATAAACTCATCCAGGTGAAGACACATGGCCTCTAAAGAATCATGCAGCACACGGCTGAACATGATCTGGGACATGCCACCAACATGAGCTATGGTATATTGAAAGGTACCCGTGGCAAAAAAATGTAGGGCTGCCATTACCTTCAGCTTGGGTGTCAGTGCCGTAGGATACCTGTGCAGCGGTTGCAGGTGTGGTGCCAGCCTTGCCTTCAACTCCTCAATCAACGGTTGGGGGAAGCGATAGCGGCGTATACTGTCATTCTCCCGCATGTCAGCCAAGTCCGGAATTGGTCGGGGAAGAGGCGGCGCTCTGCAGTAATTTGGAAGTGACAAGGAAGAGTGAGTGCACTACAACAACAATTTATATGTACTGAGCACATGTTAATCTGTCAATACACATATGCTACATGTTATGTTATGTTATGTTAACGGGTCTTGTAAAGCGCCTGGTTACACTAGGAACAGTGTGTCCCCGCGCTGCGGTGGGGCAGCTAAGCAGAAACTCGGTCTATTTGTGGGGGAATAGGAGAGTCTTTAGCTTCTTCCTAAAAATACCTTCAGCTGGTTCTAATCGGAGGCACACAGGTAGTTTATTCCAGGCTTGAGCCGCCAAGAGTCGGAAAGAACGGCCCCCCATTCTGGCTCTTTTTATCATAGGGACACATAGTAGGCCCAGTCCCTCAGATCTGAGGCGACGGGTGGGATTGTAGGGAGTGAGAAGGTTACGCAGGTAGGTAGGAGCGGTCCCCTGCAAAATGCGGTGGCACACACATAATGCCTTAAAACGGGCTCGTTCCCGGATAGGGAGCCAATGTAGAGAGGCTAGAGCCGGTTTAGAGGGAGCTCTCCTGGGGCGCTTCAGGACTAAACGGGCCGCTGCGTTCTGGACGCATTGAAGTCTCTGAGTGCACCTTTCTGTAGCCCCCAGAAGGAGGACGTTGCCATAGTCAAGACGGGAAGTCACAAGTGCATGGACCATGGTCTTCCTGGCCGCAGAGGGCAATATATCAAGGGTTTTCCTGAGATTTTTTAGTACTCCGTAGCAAGTGCCAGCAACCCGCCTAGTATGGTAATCAAACGAGAGGTGAGTGTCAATCCAGACCCCAAGGTTTTTAGCTTGGACACAAGGTATGGGGGTGGGTCCCAAATCTTGCGGCCACCACGCAGATGACCAGACAGAGGGGGCTTTCCCCACTATCAACACCTCAGTCTTATTGCCATTGAGTTTTAAGCAGTTAATATCCATCCAGGCTGCAAGTTCCTGGAGGCAAGCCACCTAGTTGGGAGCTGCTGATTGTTGGTCTTGAGTCAAGGACACCACCAACTGGGTGTCATCGGCATAAGACACCACTCCAATCCCAAAACCTTCAGCAATCTCGGCCAGGGGAGCCACGTATAGATTAAAGAGGGTGGGGCTTAAAATTGAGCCCTGAGGGACTCCCTGCTGCAGCGCCATCACTTTGGAATAGAATTTCCCCTGCCTCACCTGGAAGCTACGGTTGTTTAAGAAAGAAATGAGCCAGTCCAAGGCCTTCCCAGACACACCTCCCTTCTTCAGACGATCGGCCAAAATCTTGTGGGCCACAGTATCAAAGGCCGCACTGAGGTCGAGCAGGATCAGGGCCACCGTCTGGCCCGCGTCCACAAATTGCCGGATGGTCTCAGTGGCCAGGAGAAGGGCGGATTCTGTCGAATGACATGAGCGGAAGCCCGACTGGGGGGGATGGAGAAGGTGGGAATTCCCAATGTGCGTCGTGAGCTGCTGGTTGACCACTTTCTCTGCAATCTTAGCAAAGTAAGGGAGCAGAGAGATGGGTCGTAGATTCTCAAGGCGATCAAGGCCCAGGTGCGGTTTTTTGGGGAGGGGGAGAACGACTGCCTCCTTCCAACGACGAGGGACAGTACTGGTCTTAAATGAGATCTCCAGGAGGTACCTAATAAAGGGTTCCAGAGCTTCTAAGCATCCCTCAAGTTTTCTTGGGGAGGCCTGGTCTTTGGGAGACCCTGACTTAACACTCCGACAGATTTTTATCAGAGTTTCCGAGGAGGGAATTGAGAAGTTCTCAAGCTTTTCCTCCTGTGCAACAATAGTATGGCGAGAAGTAACCCATCTGTCTTGGTCAGCCAGAGCCACATCAGGAAAAGAAGAGTAGATATTAGTTACCTTCTCGGAGAAGAATTCCGCTATTTGGTTGCAACGTTCGGTTGAGCCTACAACAGGCACTGCTCTTGAGTCTATAGAGGAAATCTCTCTATAGACCCTGAATAATTCTCTTGTGGAATTTTCTGCAGACCTGATACTTTCTTGGTAGTGTTCAGCCTTGGTTTTCCTGATAAGCCTATGATAGGCTTTCAGCGTTGTTTTGTATTCATTTTTCCCTTGCGTAGAGAAGTTCATCTTCCATAATCTTTCTAGGCGTTTACACTCTGTTTTGGCAACTCTGAGAGTATTATTAAACCAAGGAGCAGATTTTTTAAATCTGGTTGGAGTTTTACATGTCCATGGGGCAGTTATATTAAGGGCTTCTTTTATCCTCCCGTCCAGTTCAAGACAAGCACTATCAGCGTCCTTAGCCTCGGGCGGGCCCCCTCTTAGGAGGGCACTCTTGAACTTGACTGGGGAAAAGCCAGCCCACTTCCGACATGTTATACCCTCCAATAAGTGTTCTTTCACCTTCGGAGTGGGGGTCCGAAGCATGAAAGGGACTAAAAAGTGGAGTCAGGTATGTGCTACATGCCCTGGACACGTATGGCTGCCAGGTGACACTCCTACCAAGACCCAGCTACACACGGGGATTGTGAACCTCCACATCCCATGGCATGGGACTAGCTGTGTCCCAGTGTAAGTGAACAGCCAGACGCAATACAGCAGTGACATACATCAACATATCAGCAGATGTAGGATGTTGATTGCAGAGACAGGTAGCGGAACACTAGAGCCACAGGTCACATGACATAACACTAGGACAGCCCACACACCTTGCCATGAAGGTGTACATGTCATGACTGATCACACATACATTGAGAGTATGCAGACAGGTCCTTGTTACGCTACTCCGTGTCCCATGCATACATACACACCTTACATCCGATACCACATGTGGCCTGGTGTGCGTAACAGTGTGCCATGGCCATCTACACACAGACACATGTTGGTTGCAGCAACTGCAGATGCATTTGAGGGTACACCAACATCAAGCTAATGGGAACACACCACACATACATGACATAGTCACATCGTGCAACGTGGGTAGTCACATGTCAGGTGTGGAAACCCCTGTAGCGGGCATCAGGGGACACTTGCGTGTGTTGTTGACTGTGCCATGCCAGTGACGCTTATCTCAAGTGTTCTGTACGACATGCACACATGTCAAAGGAGTGAAGGGCATGTCTGGCACATAGTGCACCATCACACATAATATCTGTACACATCTCATCATACATCTATTGCCTTCACAACTCAGGAGTAATGTGCCACATCACAGCCTTTCACACCTGTGCCCCACACATGTAGTACTGCACAGACAATGCCTTGATGTCCATCCATGGACAAGTATGTCAGCTCTATTCCTTTCTGTGTGCTGCCTGTCACCACTGTTATGTGTGAAAGGCACCGTACATTCGCTCTGAGGGCGTGTGTACGTTCCCTATCACTATGGGAGTGCTGCCGTAGGCCTACCCATAGTGATAGTGAGCGTACAGGCGTGTGTACGGTCCGTATCACTATGGGTACGCATACGCGAGCACACCCATAGTGATAGTGAGCGTACAGGCGTGTGTACGGTCCGTATCACTATGGGTACGCATACGCGAGCACACCCATAGTGATAGTGAGCGTACAGGCGTGTGTACGGTCCGTATCACTATGGGTACGCATACGCGAGCACACCCATAGTGATAGTGAGCGTACAGGCGTGTGTACGGCCCGTATCACTATGGGTTTGCTCGCGTATGCGTACCCATAGTGATACGGACCGTACACACGCCTGTACGGCCCGTTGCTATGCATTTGGGGTGCCCTAGGGCCCCGGAACGCACCGTACCTGTGTGTGAATCTCCAAATTACATAGGGGACACATGAGGGACAAGTATGAAGCCAGAGATGCATGCTGGTTGCCATGGGGACCGAGTTTAAACTTTGAATTTGTTGAATGAGGTGGCCTGCAAAAGTCGGTTTGAAATAATCTACTTTGTTGCAAAGTTGTTGTTGAAATGACATCATGCTGAATTCTAAAAAAATCTAACCCCCTCACAGGGGTAGCTTTAAATGGATTGGAGGAAACATAGGATGCAAATGTGAGTGACCAATCACTCTGCACTCCTGTGCATGAAACAGGCCAGCAAGGCAGATATAAGGCAGCCAGGTCCCATGAGAGAGCACTTGCCTGCACATCTTTTGATTCCACAACACTGCTGCTGCTCGTGATTCCCTGGCACCATGTCAAGGTCTGTGGAGAGGGCCCAGCCTTTCACCCTGGAGGAGAATATGGCATTGCTGGATGTCATCCTCCCACAGTACCCCATGCTGTATGGCCGACCAGGGTTTCAGGTGAGTGCTGAGTCCACTAGCACAGACTGTGGCCCTTTTTTGTGACTGTGACTTCTGGCATTGTGTCCAGGTGTGACACACATGCATTGTACTGTAGGGTGGGTCCCAGGGGGGGAAGGCCTAATGTCTCCCAGCCAGAGCATGCTGTGGTGCATGTCTGCCGTCCTCACTTGCATTGTGTTTACTGTGACAATCACTGCATGGTGCATGCCACATTCTGCCTGTCTAATCCTCCTGGGAATGTTGCTTCTACAGTCCTCATGTGATTCTGTGGTCACCCCAGTGTGACAGGTGACTGTACCCACAGATGTGTGTTTGTTCAGTGTACCTGTGCTGAGAGTGTCCACATGATGTGTTCGTACCATGGACATCGGTGTGTGTGTAAGTCCCTTGTCATGTGGGTGGGTGCATATGTGGAGTGTAGCACCCCAGCTGCATGAGGGATGGATATACCCTGCCCATCTGATGTGAGCAGGGAGCAGTGCTGTGTGTCTGACGTGCAGAGCCAGCCCCACACCTGTGAGCCCCCCCAGTTTAGTGGTACATGTGCAGAGTGAGGTTTGTAGCTGCAGTTGGCAATGGCAGGTGAATGTCCTGTGCCTGTGTGTGTCTGTGTACTCTGCTGAGGTAGCGTCAGTGGCCTGTGGCATGTGACTGCTTTGAGGTGCTGCACATAATCCTGGTGTACCTTCTGATGCACAGTGCGAGTCTGGATCATTTATTGTGTCGTACCCCTCATGCCACCTGTGTACTTTCAATGGCACGTGGTGCATTTGCCCTTACACAGAGGAAAATGTCCCTATGACAAAGGTGCAATGCTTTGGCTGCATACTATGCCTTGTTGAAACCAGCAAAATTGTTCTAATGTGTGTCTCTGTGACATGTGGCAGGTGTATTGATGTAGTCTCACTTTTTCAACCCCACAGGTAGGCGCCTCTGCCAAGGAGCAGATCTGGAGGGACGTCGTCAGTGCCGTGAGGAGGACGGATGGTCGCAAGCGGCGCCTGGCCCAGGTGAGAAAACGCTGGCAGGATATCCGGTGCTGGACGCGGAGGATCGCCCGGGTCCTGCTGGGGGACTCACCTGTGGGCCCTAAGAACCATGGGCATCGCCGTCTGACCCACATCCACAAGCATGTGCTGGCGGTGGTCTTTCCTGACATGGACAGGCGCTTACGGGAGAAGCAGCAGCAGGAAGGGGGTAGGTACATGTGTGTTTGTTGTGTGTCACCAGCATTTGTAAGTGCGCAGTTGCATGGATACACTGCCAGTGTTTAAATGTGCGGTGCAGGTCCTGTCACCCACAGTATAGCGGTGCTGTCCTTCCTCCCTTCCCCTCCTTGCCATGTGTTGCCTGGTCTGTGTGTAGTCACTCTTTCACAAGGTCATCTGGGCTGGCAGTTTATCCACGTGACCAATGCTTGCAGCATCATGTGTGGGGGTGGTGTGTAACAGGTTTTGGGACCTTGCCTGTGCCCTGTCCAGTTCAGTACTTGTGGGGTCCATGTCAATTGGCACTGGTGCTGAGTCCAGACATAGGAGTATGTCTCTGAAGTGTAATGCCTTACAGCAAGCATGTCCTATGTTGTGGCCTGTGACATGATGTGCATGAGTGTGCGATACGCAGAGTGCAGGGATGGTGGCCTGTGTTGCAGTCATTACCATTCAGGACCATGGAATATTGTGGCCACTACTGTCCCCTGGGGCATATTTTGCGAGGTATCATGTGTGTCATCACAATCTGTGGACACTCTCAGTGTCTACAGCATAGGATGTGCTCTGTGCCATTGTCCCCTGGCACCATGTATATTTACGTAACGTGTTCTACAAGTGTCCACTGTACAGCCTGACCTAATTTTCCTCGTTCATACTCACAGTGGCCAGTGCCTGTGTGTCTTGTTACAATTATCTGATGATGGCCATTTGTACATGAGATCGTTGTACAGGGGCACATGGGGTATTTTGGGTCCAATATGGGTTTCTGGCAGCCCATGTATATTTCTCCCAGACTAAGAGATGCAAGTGCTTCCTGTGTCTCATCAAATTGTCTCATGTAGGGGGTGGTTGGTGCGGGCAAGGCCTACATGTCGACACCTGAAATCTAATTGCTCGGTCTGGCCAGTGTGTGATGTTTGTCTGGACATACACTCAAGGTGCAGTGACCCATTCATGTTGGGCATGTCTGTCAGTATTACCTTTGCAGCATGTGCCTCAAGTTCATGGAGATGGTCCCTGCTCATCCCTAGTTACGGCAACGCTGTGTGGTGCAGATGCAGTGCCGGATTGTCCCCAGAGCCTGGCTCCTCTGTCCAAATCCATATCATGTCATTTGCAAATGTGTCATGCTCTCCATAGTTTCTCAGTGGCATGGTGGGTGAACCAACTGTGTGTTGCAGGGCCTATATATGTACCTTGTATTGTAGATGTTACTCATCTTTCTTTTCAGGCTATGCACTGTAACCTATGTAGATTTGACTCATGTGACATATGTATACAGGTGTCTGATTAATTCCTGTTTATTCACCTTGCCCACAGCATCGTCGGGGGACACGGATGGAGACACCGGCACGGACCGTGCGGAGGGACCGAGCACCAGTGCCAGCAGTGACATCTTAGCTGGCACATCGAGTGGAACTGAGGCCGAGGGGAGTGAGCCGGAGGACCTGTCCACTGCCACCACAGAATATGAAGCTGACGGGTCCGAGGCTGAGCTCTCCGAGGGGGCGGAGGCTGCTCCAACAGCTGGCAGCAGCACATCTCTCCCCGCCCCCTCCATTGCCATCACCGGCCTCCCACTTGCTCGTGTCACTTCCCGGCGTGCTAGGTCACCACGTGTCTCCTTCCTGCCAGGCACCGCACCCCCTGCCCCTGTCTCCACTGCTGCCGCCAATGCCGAGTCTGTGGACATCCTGCAGCAGTTGCAGGTTGGTCAGGCTGCGATGCTTAATGTCCTCCATGGCCACATCCGAGTGCTCAACAACATGGAGGCATACTTGGAGGGCATTTCAGCATCGCAGGCTGACCAACGCAACTTGCTGCGGTCTATTGACTCGACACTGACTGCAGCAGTGGATCTCCTGCAGCACTTCGTCCCACCCCCTACCCATGCCCCATCCACACTTCCCACTCCCATGCCTGTCCCACGTACACCCAGACGTCAGCATGCACACACCCCACCAGACACAGGCACCACACCAGCAGGGAAGGACAAGTGCACACCTCCTGGCACGCACACACAGGGTGAAGTAGGCACACCCACTGGGTCGGGGGCAAACGTAAGACACGCAGCCAGAGCGGGAGTCCGCATTCTGCAAAATCCACTCCCTCCAAATCCACTCCCCTCAGCTCTCCTGGCCACAAATCCGGCAAGGACTCCTTCATGGCCGCTCTGTCCCTGAGCCCCACCGTGACACCACCCCGCAAGCGGTCAAAGGAGTCCCCGGTCAGGGTGGTTGAGTCCCCCAACCCTTTCCACACCCTCCCCGGGTAGCGCTGCGACCCATCCCTGTGACCCCCCCCCTCCTTGGGGCCTGTGGTTCCTTCGGGTGCAGGGGAGACGCTGGGCGACCTGGCAGTAGTGTGCAGCGCCGTGCTCCAATCCACCTTTGGCGCTGCCCCACCCCCTGTGTTGGAGTCGTCCGTCCCTGCACCCACAACACCTACCCTTGCCCCTCCTGTCCCTGCGGTGCCTGGTCCTTCCCCCCAACATGATGCCCTCCCCCCTGTGGAAGACAAAGGAGTCTGACTGTGCAGGCAAGCTAGGGGACAAACGTACCACTGTGTCCCCCATCCGGATTTGAGTCATGGACTGCCCTATGGGCCTTGTATATATTGACATTTATGATGATCATTACTTACATCCTGCTGAATAAAGCAATTTGTTTTTTCCATGGAACACTACTGTTTATCTGGTATTGCTGTTGGTGGACCTGCTCCATGATTTTGGGTGGTGATAATGTGTTGGGTGTGTGGGAAATGTAGTCTTGTGCTGGTCATAGGGTGGACCCTGGTATCTGTGTGCCATCACAAGCTGTTGGCTAATTTACTTTGTTCATGTAAGCAGTTACTGCATGGTGACATCGTCCCAAGGTGTGTTCCTTCCTCTGTGTAACCTGACATCTTCCCTGCAGGGTGTTTCCAATATGTGGTGCTGAGCTGTGTCTACATCAGCTGGGTGTGTGACGGACTCCTTCAACTTTGCACATGCATGCTGAGCGATGTCTCCACCTGCATCATTCGTGGCATCCTTGGTGGTCACTGTATTTGTGTATGTAGACTGTTGACATGACTTCATGTGGACATGTTCTCTTTTAGGCGCTATGCATGTGTGTACTCCCAGCCTCGCACACATGTGGTACATGTACTGCAGGGTCTTTGTGCACCTGACTGACATTTGTGGGCATTGTATCTGTGGGTACTCCACCCTTTGCGTTCCATAGGCACTGCTGGGAGGACGCTACACCCTCCCCTCCTGCGTCTGGGCACTGCTGGGAGGACTCTACACCCACCCCTCCTGTGTCTGGGCACTGCTGGGAGTGATAGGCACCCACCCCTCCTGCGTCTGGGCACTGCTGGGAGGACTCTACACCTCCCCTCCTGCGTCTGGGCACTGCTGGGAGGACTCTACACCCACCCCTCCTGTGTCTGGGCACTGCTGGGAGGACTCTGCACCCACCCCTCCTGCGTCTGGGCACTGCTGGGAGGACTCTACACCCACCCCTCCTGTGTCTGGGCACTGCTGGGAGGACTCTACACCCTCCCCTCCTGCATCTGGGCACTGCTGGGAGGACTCTGCACCCACCCCTCCTGCGTCTGTGCACTGCTGGGAGGACTCTACACCCTCCCCTCCTGCGTCTGGGCACTGCTGGGAGGACTCTACACCCACCCCTCCTGTGTCTGGGCACTGCTGGGAGGACTCTGCACCTACCCCTCCTGCGTCTGGGCACTGCTGGGAGGACTCTGCACCCACCCCTCCTGTGTCTGGGCACTGCTGGGAGTGATAGCCACCCACCCCTCCTGTGTCTGGGCACTGCTGGGAGGACTCTACACCCACCCCTCCTGTGTCTGGACACTGCTGGGAGGACTCTGCACCCACCCCTCCTACGTCTGGGCACTGCTGGGAGGACTCTGCACCCACCCCTCCTGTGTCTGGGCACTGCTGGGAGTGATAGGCACCCACCCCTCCTGCGTCTGGGCACTGCTGGGAGGACTCTGCACACACCCCTCCTGTGTCTGGGCACTGCTGGGAGTGATAGGCACCCACCCCTCCTGCGTCTGGGCACTGCTGGGAGGACTCTACACCCTCCCCTCCTGCGTCTGAGCACTGTTGGGAGGACTCTACACCCACCCCTCCTGTGTCTGGGCACTGCTGGGAGGACTCTGCACCCACCCCTCCTGCGTCTGGGCACTGCTGGGAGGACTCTACACCCTCCCCTCCTGTGTCTGGGCACTGCTGGGAGTGATAGGCACCCACCCCTCCTGCGTCTGGGCACTGCTGGGAGGACTCTGCACACACCCCTCCTGCGTCTGGCCATGTGCGCTCCATACATACACGGGTGTGGGTACGGTCCGTACATACACTGTTGGGGTGGGGGTACGCTCCATACATACATGGGTGGGGGTACGGTCCATACATACACTGTTGGGGTGGGGGTACGCTCCATACATACACGGGTGGGGGTACGGTCCGTACATACACTGTTGGGGTGGGGGTACGCTCCATACATACACGGGTGGGGGTACGGTCCGTACATACACTGTTGGGGTGGGGGTACGCTCCATACATACGCGGGTGAGGGTACGGTCCGTACATCCACTGTTGGGGTGGGGGTACGTTCCATACATATGCGGGTGGGGGTACGGTCCGTACATCCACTGTTGGGGTGGGGGTACGCTCCATACATACGCGGGTGAGGGTACGGTCCGTACATCCACTGTTGGGGTGGGGGTACGCTCCATACATACACGGGTGGGGGTACGGTCTGTACATACACTGTTGGGGTGGGGGTACGCTCCATACATACGCGGGTGAGGGTACGGTCCATACATCCACTGTTGGGGTGGGGGTACGCTCCATACATACGCGGGTGGGGGTACGGTCCGTACATACACTGTTGGGGTGGGGGTACGCTCCATACATACGCGGGTGGGGGTACGGTTCATACATACACTGGTGTACATACACGGGTGGGGGTACGGTCCGTACGTACCCGTGCCCACGCTGTGGAATGCTTGTGCGGCCCGTACCCAGGCCTTTGGCACATGGGTACGGGCCGTACCGCCATTGTTGGGGTGACGTGGGTGTGGGCGTGGTACGACTCGTACCCACGCTCTTAAGGCGTGGGTACGGTACGTACCTGTATTGTTGTGTTGCCGGTTCGCGTCGTCGCCCACTGCCGTTGTGGCGGACGCTGGCATTGCTGGACACGCCCCCACCCCCTCGAAGTGACCAGGGCCTGGAGGTCAGGTATGTCCAGGGCATGTGTGCTGTGTGACTTGGGTGGAGGTTTTGTGTCTTGACCCTGCCCCCCCCCCTTTGCCCCTGGGTGTTGTTCTGACCTTCTGCGGCGTCTGCGGCGGTACCTGTAGAGGAGGTCGACTGCTATGAGGGCCGGGATGACACGTAGGTTCGGGTCCATGTCTGTCCGTCGCGTACAGGTGCTCCTTGTGCGCGTCGTCCTGATTTCCCGGCAGTTTTTGGCTGCCGGAAAATATTCTCCGTGCGGGATGACGTCGGTGCGAATCGTACTTCCTGGTTCGTGGAACGCAGGCTGCATGCGTCCCGACGTCACCTCGGCGCTTTTCCGGATGTCATTTGTATGTTTATTTTCCTCGGTTGGTGTTTTGTACGAATCGTACGGAAATAGTGTTTCCGTGCGAATCGTACTTGCATGTTTGTAAAGTTTTACAACCGGGTACGAGTCGGACGGAGAAAACCCTCCGACCGACGGTTCGTACCCGGTTTTTCCATGATCGGAATCGGCACCTAAGTCTGCATAGAGGCTGTTGCAATAGTCCAATTTAAAAATAATAGATGCACTGACCACTAAAGATTTATGGGTAGTGAACAGGTGGATTAATATTGGCCTCAGTTTGGCAACTGATGAAAATAATTGCCTACTATGAACTGCACCTGACTGCTCGGTGTCATGTCAGCATTAAAGGTGATGCTTGAGGTGTTTTAAACTGGAGACTGCCTTGAAAAGACAGGAAGTTCCACTCCTTTGTTTCCCTTAGTGCTGTTGAGCTGAAGGTAGTTAGCACTCATCCTTACTTGGATATTAACCAGGATTCGCTGAAGATTTTCATTCAGTGATGATTAACACATAAAATAAACTTTTAAGTAAACCTAGGTATAATTGGTACAAAACGGTTCCCCTTCGTGAGTGTTGTTAAAGATATTAAATAGAAGGTACAAATAGATGTAAAAAACAAGTGATAATGGAGAACCCTGGGGCACAACTGAAGTTTGTTGTTTTATTTTTTCTTACACTAAACAGTAAGCCATTCATTTAAAGAACCTGCAAATACATTGCAAGTCAAAGGTTAACGATTGGGAAAGTGCGGACTCTACGACAATGACCCATTTGAGAGTATAGTGGTTGTTCTTCATTGTTTACATATAAGGGTAAGCACTTTTAATGGTATACGTTAAGAACTGGGAATTCTGCAATCCGAAGTTTAGTTTTTTAGGTCTCGGCTGCGAAAGGCTGCGCTTGCGCAGTCTCGCTCCGAGATTTAATGAGATGGAGTGACTTTGAGAAGAGGGGCTTGCACCCGCCCCTCTTCTCTCCTGTTCTCCATTGGCTGGCCTCTTAAATGCTGGCCAGCCACTGGAGAAGAGGTCCAGTCACTCCGTTGAAGCCCCGTCCTTTTCGGATCGGGGGGCGTGTTTTTTGCGAGAAGTCTCAGGGAGGAGACAACAGCAAAACACGCCCCCAAATCCGAAAAGGACACTCCCTTTCTCCGAGGCATTTTCTGCTGTGCCTCGGAGAAAGGCGGTGGTGTCTTCCGGTGCCCTGGGCTTGTTCCTGTTTACTTGTTTATTCCTTTAAGAGTGCTCTCCTTCTCTACAAACAGATCTCGAGGCAGAAAAAAGCTCCAGCCCGAACGTGACTTCTCGGTAAGAGCGCTATATTTGCATCGGTCCACCTTTATAACCTGCACTGCTACGCTGCACCGTAACCAGTGATTTGCTCTGGTGTTGACCACGGCTTTCACCAGCCCCTGTTCCCCTGGCTAGGACACCGTCCCGTCCCACAGGGCACTGGATCAGCTGTGCCGTGCAAGCCTGGTTAGGCACTTTGATCCTGCACTATTGTGGCTGGTAAGGACATTCTGACTGCCCCTGATTTAAAGAACCTGCCGCCATCTTCCGATTTAAAGAGACGCCACCATTTTCTGACTCAGCTCAACGTGCTGCGCCGCGTTCCCACTGACTAGGAGTGCAAACAGATCTCGACGCAGAAAAAATCTCCAGCCCGAACGTGACTTCTCTGTACGAGCGCTATATGGCACGCATTGCATCTTCCGGCCCGACGTTCATTGCTTGCTGCGGTCCACCTTTGTAACCTGCACTGCTACGCTGCACCGTAACCAGTGATTTGTTCTGGTGTTGACCACGGCTTTCACCAGCCCCTGTTCCCCTGGCTAGGACACCGTCCCGTCCCACAGGGCACTGGATCAGCTGTGACGTGCAAGCCTGGTTAGGCACTTTGATCCTGCACTATTGTGGCTGGTAAGGACATTCTGACTGCCCCTGATTTAAAGAACCTGCCGCCATCTTCCGATTTAAAGAGACGCCACCATTTTCTGACTCAGCTAAACGTGCTGCGCCGCGTCCCCACTGACTGGGAGTGCTCTATCTCCTTAGAAGGTACAAGGCACTATACAAGCGCTATAATAGCCAAGAGATAATAATTCTGCAGGAAAACATGCTTGGAATGGAAATGCACACTGACCACTTTTGTCCTATTCGAGCCCTCCTCATCGAGTACCCTGGAGCATTAAATGAGGGTGCTAACATGCTGACTGTGTGCCCACACGTTCATCGAGTTTAAGGGGTGGAACGTGGCTGAGCTTGCGTAGGACCCATCTCGGGACACTAGCCCGCCCAGGACTGGCTGCGCGGGCTGCGCCAAGAAACAGTCGCTCAGTACTGACAAGCATCTGCACTTCCGTTGCCTGCTTCAGCCCATGCTCACCTGTTTGAATATAGCGCTAATGTGCAAGATAGAATAGTTGGTTAATGCACATGTTTCAGACGCTTGTGCAGTCTGGGGGTCACAGGTTAGCTTCCAGTCTGGCTGAGTTTGCTCTGCCTCATTCCGAGGCCAGTTAAAATGATTACCTTTCAGCTTATAAATAGCAATGCCTATGTGACGCCACGGAATAGTGTTCTGTATGCAGCTGTCACGTAGATAAAAAAAAAATTTAAAGTCTATTTTCTAGCGGGTCACTGCATGAGATTTCATTAAGCAGAAATATACTATTCTTTCAAAGTTTGCAAACGTCTGACTTTTTCGCACAGCTGTACTCCCTTGTGATTTTTACCTTCCTTCGACCTTGCTTTCCAGTTTCCACACTCTGACTACGTGAAAAAAATAATTATACTGGGTGTCATGGTTTGTACATTCCCAAAATAGTCGAGAGCTGTTGCAGTAAACACTTGAAAAAAACTTCTGTTTTACCGTCTTCATAAAAATGTAAGGGTTGAGCTGGTCTTGAAAGAATTTGAGCTTGTGCTCTGCAGCTGACAGTTTCCTGCAAGCTTTTACCTAAGTGAACCATTTGACAGGAAACCAGTTAGTGCATTTATGGGGTAATCAGGTGTGTGCTGGGAGGGGAGGGAAACACGACATTCTGTTTTTACGGTGGGAATCTACTAGAAAACAGGCAGAGAAACGCACTTGTAAAACTTCCTCTGTGGTTTTAATTCTGAGGCAATGCGAACACAATTTGCCTATTTTTCTCATACATAACGCTTCCTGCCAATATGTTAAAGGGGTCAGAGGGCAGCACGGTTAAGGGCTGCTGACGAGAGAAATAAACTGGGGAGAAAAGGGGATCTTAGAGGGCGGATATATTGTATGTAGTAACAATCATCTCACCTTTGAGCTATACAAAATTGCAGACTTCAGCTCACCAAACATAAATGTACAAATGTGCGAGCCGATGTTTGAGACAGGTTTGTGTGTGTAGTTGATCCCTTCCCCTAAAGCTGAGCCAGTGTATGGTGCACTTGTGCTTGCAGCGGCCATGCAGTCAATGCCTCCGCACTTGTACCTTGCTTCTATATTCCAAACCAAATTAAGAAGTAATGCTGCTCATCTCTCCTGATTATCAACGCGCACAGCGTGAAGCAGATGCCAAAGGAAGGGTTGAAAGCAAGCCATGAGCAGATAGCTGGGGTTGTAGCAGATACCTTTAAAACAAGCATTTACAATCCAATGGTCTCGGCATTGGTAAAGTTAGAGCTATTGGCATTGCTCATGACATTATTTTTGTTTATGTTTTTGTTTTTAAAACATTTAAAGAAACGGCATTATTTACAATGTCAAGAGCTTAATCACTCTCAAATGCGAGACCTATTGCATTTGCACCCACACACAGATTAAGCTATTAACATTGTAAATAACAATGCCGTTTATTTAAATGTTTTAAAAACAAAAACATAAAAAAAAATAATGTCATAAGCAATGCCAATAGCTCTAACTTTACCAATGCCGAGACCATTGCATTGTAAATGCTTGTTATTTATAGGTGCTCATTGTATGATCATTATTTTATGTACTTCCTGTGTCTATTTTAAGAGAGCTACACTAATAGAGGCCTTTATACCAAGAAGAAGAAGGTAACATACAGTTGAGGGTTTTAGGAACAGCAATAAGACGTCGTCTGTATTCTTTATACGATATCTTGCAACACAGTATAATATAGGTACGATAGAGTTTGATACTCTGTTATACAGTCGCTGTTTGTTTAATTGTCAGAAGAGAGTACTGATATTTATTTACACATAAAATGGAAACATTTCTCTTAGGTTTATATGGGTATACAAGATAAGATTTCCAAATATCCACTTGTGTTAGAAGTTTGTCTTAATGACGTGTTGCAAATGTCAGTTTGTTAATAGATGCTTTTGTAAGATGCACATCTAGTTGGTATGTGCATCTAGTTTGACTGATTATAATATTTTTTTAGATAGATAACTATGAATGCATTTTAACTAAGATTTATCCTTCAGGTATACTGTTTGTGTTAGAAGAGCTATGTAAATTGATGTTTTCTGTGTTAATTTTTTAACAGCCTCGAAGAAGTGGTGATCAAATACGCTGTGAAACAGGTGTTGGCTGTTTTGTTTCTACGTTTAATAGCCAGTTCTGACAATTGTTATATTTCCTTGGATGTATTACTTTTGTATGCATGGAGCAAGTTGGAATTACTGTGAATGGAGTGTGGAAAAAGCTACGGAGTTGCTATTATGAATTTTCCAAAGAAATGAATCATTTGTTGATGTGATATTTTTCTAGATGTTAGAATGAACTTATTTGCTAAATATGTATGATATATTCGTTTGGATATTGTTTAACTGTGTTGCCCAGCCTCAATGATATCCTTTTGAAGCAAGTATTAAATAAGATTTGTAAAGGGGAACTGAAATAAATTAGGAAAATTGTTATAATGTGGATATAATATCTTTATTGACTTTCAATTTAGTTGACTCTACGCTGAATGATACATATATTGTGAAAGTAGGCATTTTTATTTATATTAAGGTTGTTTTTTTAAGGGAACTGTCAACCTTGGTGAGTTTGAGTCTTAGCCGGGTCGCTGGTATTTATAGAAATCCCTTTCTTTCTCTTACAATTCCCTTTGATTTATATTTCTCTTTTGTGGAATACTACACCAATTTTGGTGCCTATAGCCCCATAATCTACATGTTCCAGTAAATACTTGGCATTTTCTACCAATAAATATCGGCAGGCTTGAGTTGCCTATATTCATCACAAAACTTAATATTCTGATATGTTTGATAACAGTAGTTAGAATAGATATTGGAATTTATTGGTCCACACTCAATAAGAGCCCCAGTCAGTGTGGGGATGGAGTGCAACATGTTGCTGAAAGTTGCTGAGATATTTTTAAAACTGTATTACAAGAATCTTCTTGAAAAGAAAAAGTGTAATGAATGAATGTAACCATATTTGTAAAGTGCAAGCAGCTGCCGAGGGCGTCCTGGCACTAGAGATATGGATCACAGGGGAAAAAAGGGTGGTGGAGGGAAATCAAGAAAGCTGAAAGAACTAGGTTTTGAGTATTTTGCAGTAGGTGTTGAGATCTGGAGTGCTTCTCAAATTTAGCGAAAATTAGTTCCATAATTTCACAGATAGATAGGCAAAAGCTCTCCAACCCTGTCTAGTTGATAATTCTAAGGGGTTCTAGAAGCAGAGCTGAGGAAGATCTAAGCATTTGCCTGGATTTTAGGTGTTTTGGAAGCAGAAGAGTGGTTAGATGCTTTTAGAAGGAATCAGGCTGCCATCATTTGTACCATCTGCAGTTCGTGGATAAGAGATTGAGGGAGGCTCAGATATAGAACATTACCATGATACAGGTGAGACGTTATCAGGGTTCAAACTCTGGCCTGCAGGCTGTGGTAGGATAAGAATAGTCTTTCTAAGGGATTTTAATAGCAAGTGCAGGCGGACCATACCTTGCTAATATGAGATTTAAAGGTCAGTTGGATGCCAAAAACTGGTACCTAGATTCCATGGTGTGTCCAAAGGAGTGGAGGAGCTGCAAGAGCAAAGTATCAACCTGCAAGGTGACCAGAATGAGGAGTTTCTGAAGAAGAGCAGTGTTTCAGTTTTCTCCCCATTCAATTTTAGGTATTTCTTTTTCATCCACGTCGCCACCTTGCGCATACAGTCTTAAAAGCTTTTCATGTGGACTTCATAGCCTCTAAAATAGTTACAATTATCTGAGCATCATCTTATCTGCATATGAAGAGATACAAAAGGCGAAAAATCTTACAGTGTTCACCAGTGGGGCCATCTGTATATTGAACACTGTAGGACTCAGTACTGGTGCCCGTGGCACACCACAGTGAGTAGAAAAGTTATAGGCTGATAGAGAAGGAAGGTGAGGATTTGGGTATGGTCTGTTAGAAAATTATCAAACCATCTTAGAGCAAGTCTGCATATGGCAGATTCAGAGAGTCTTATAAGTAGTGTAGAATGACAGACCATTTCTAAGTCCGCCAATAGATTCAGAAGGACAAGTTCAGAGGAGCCCTCCTTGTTCAGAGTTATCCTCATATCGTTTTTGGTGGTAACCGGACCAATTTAATTGCATAGCCAGTAATTAAACATGAAGTGATGACACTTGTTGATTCAAAGAGTGAATGTTAATATTGTGTGAACAATGTAGAACTAAAATCCTGGGAATATCCAAGGGTAAGGAAGCGCTGGGATAGAAAGCTGGCAGTTGATTTGGGCATGGTCTGACCAAACTGATGAGCAGGTATTGTCTGTCCTGAAATGTACATTCCTGCTGAATACTGCATCAAGGATGTGGCCTCTGCTGTGGCCAGGGACATGCACCTATTGAATTAAACCTATGTCAGTAAAGGAAGTGATGAAGTGAGCAGCAAGGACTTTAGAATTTATGTTAAGTCATGCAATAAACTCTCGTAGTACAACTGCAGAAGATTTCACAGAACATGCACCTACCAGGTCAAATAAGTTATTGAAGATGTCCGCCTTCATTCATAATGGAGGGTAGCAGATAAGTAAAGTTCTGAAGCATTTAGATGAGGTAGCTAAGTTAATCGCAAGGTACTTGCAACCTGAGAGAGTGTCAGGGTAGGAGGCAGGGGTGAGTGTGGCAGGTGACGTGTACATTACTGCCATCTTCTCCTATAGTGTCTGTTTTGGTGTAGCGGGGGACTAGATTGGAAATGGTTACCTCACCAGCATTCAATTACACAGCATCTGTCAGATGAAAGGTCCTCAATATGATCCTGCCACTCTGGTTGGAACATTACTTCAGAATTGCACTTCAAGCGAAGGCACTTAATGGACTGACAGGGACCGCTTAGCAGTAGATTGCTTTCATTTATGCTATGTGCAGGCAGGGTTAAAGGCTAACAGTTTATGAACAAGATCGTTTGAGATGGTTAAAGCAGCATTCAAGTCAATCATTATGTATGCCCAGTCCATAGGTACCTCATAGGATGGAGATGTAAGAGTCCTGCCAGCACAAGCAGCATCATGCAGCAAACTGCAGCTGATGGCGCAAGGCGCTTAGCTGCTATCCTTTGCCATGCAAACAGTGCTGCACAAATCGGAAATTGATTTTTAAACATACTAAAATAAAGGTGTTCCCTTAATGCTTCAAGATAGTGGTTGTTCGCTTTAGCGTGGAGCTGTCATCAGGGGATGTCTGTCTGTGATCAGTAGCACCTGCTGGTTGTCAGAGTCCTGGGCCATAAAAGTGGAGTGTCTGCTATGTACCAGCCAGGTGGGTAAGTGAATGACAAGCCCAGGTAAAGCAGTCAGAGAATTGGACGGTACAGGGAGAGGGAGGGGCTATTTCTGAGCAGAGTATGACAGTCCACGTTGAACACTTTCTTGGTACTCTTGGTTTAGCCACACACCAGGGGGAGGCAGATAAGAAGCCTGCTGACGAGGCTCTGGTCCCTTCTGAGGGGTCTCAGTTAGGACAGGATCTGCTAATGGGATGCTGTTCCTAAAGCGGGTGTTTTCTCAATTTTCAGCAACTGTGACTGGTTTATCCTCAGAATGTAGTGGGACACCTGCCACTCCTGTCCCTCTACCGCTTGAGAGGCCACGGACCCGTCTGTCTCTCCAACGCAGCCTGCTTCGAGGGCATCTGCTGGTCTGTCACCCAGCCAGCTCTATGTTGCTGATCTGCTTTAGAGACTGTAAGACTTTACATTCTTGTGCCACTCCGCGCTTGGGAGTCCCATCTTGATGGTGTGAGCAGACTATCATCAAGCTGCATTCACTAATATACCTTGATGTAAATAATTACTGCCGGTACATTCCGAATGAAGACTGGTGTGTGCAGTCCATCCTGAATATACTTAATCTGCTCTTCATTCCCATCGTTGATGCAATACATGTTTGGTGTTTACGTACTGCAGGGAGTGGTATTTGCTCAAATGTGCTGCACTGCACATTACTTATTGTGCACTCTTTCTTCATGTGTCCCACCCTGCTGCCACTTCCCTGGTTCTCTTGGTGTTAGGCCAGCCGGTATCAGGCGTAGGATTGGAAGCCCTGGTCAGGCAAACGCCTCTGAAGGTATATCTAACATTTGTGCAGCTTCATCAGTGAGTATATACAACCCTCCCCAGGCCAACAATCTCCATGAAGAGCTTTTCGTATCCAACTGATAACTCAAAAGCACCATCTACCTGCAAATCATGCCAACATCTCACTACTGCTTGTCTTTAAACATGCAGCACTGTCAAAAACATATACAGTCAGTGCAGGATGTATTTTTCTTATGCATTGATGTAAAAATATTAAAATGCTTTTCACCCTTTGCTGTGCGCCATATCATAATGAGGGAGACTCCAACGTTCTCTCCAAGGCTCCCTTGAGCCCTTTGAATGATCTCCCCATCCTGGACATGACTGATGCAGGAAGCGTCGGCGATCCCTGCCATATTCAACTCTCTTTCGCCCCCATGAATTGGACGAGCAGTTACAGGTTGAATACCTCTGAGACTAGACGCCTCCATGCTTGGAGACAGAAGTACATCTCCTGGAAGAGGTGATTTCAGTCGGAGAGCTATGAGTGCCAACTAACCGATTGCAGCTCGGAAAAGCCCGGGCCCAGATGGCTTTACTTCCACTTTCTACCAAGATTTATAGCCTCCCTCTTAGTTGAACCCCTCATGAAGGTCTTTAACTACTCTTTAGCGTCCAAGGGGGGGTGACAGACACTATGCTGGGCTCCCACCTTATTCCCCTTCTGAAACCCAACACAATCCCGATGCTCTGCACGTCATATAGGCCAATCCCTTTCTTAAACTGCAATGTAAATATGTAAATATATTCATGTAGATATTAGTTACCACGCTCAAACAGAGCTGGCCATGTCTTCTCTCTACCAAACAGTCAGGCTTCATAAAAAACAGGCAAGTAAATGATAATACTAAGTGGGCGGTCACTTATGGGTGTTGCCGAGCAACGGTGCAGAGAAGGCCTTTGACAGTCAGGGCTGGACTGGGAACTCAAAGCAGTCCTGTCAATTTTGCCGGACCAGCCCCCCGCAGGGGGGCAAGTGTGAAGCACTGCTGCTTTTGTTACTGGGAGCCGCTATTGCAGCACAGCTGCAAAACCGAATCCCAGTAACAAAGCCAACCCCCACCCTTCCAGTCACCCGGGAAATACCTGATGCCTGCTATGGCCAGTCTGGCAGGGTTAACATTACTGAAACAGTATGGTATGGTGTCAATATTTAGATAGCACTTGTTACCCCTGATGAAGCTCTGAAACACTTTCCGAATGGCACTACCAGTAATGGAATTTGAAAAAAATAACTCTGGTAACCCATATATTGGGGGTCAAGGTGTGGCAGAGGAAAGGGGGTGGAGTCACAAGGGGCAGAGTCCTGAAAAGCAGTCTAACACTCAATTTCACCCAAGACAGAATTGTCTTCAATGCCCACAACTCCAAGAAACTCTTCTCTATCATACAGGAATTTGCCAAAACAACAGACATCCCTCCCTAACCAAGACCTCTGCAATAGACTCAGCTCCTTCTTTCAACTCAAGATCAAGACGCTCTACGACAACTTTGACAACCAAGACCTCCGCACTGCCTCAGCCCCTGCTCCCAGCGATGCCACCCAGCAGACCATACTTACTTGGACCCCACTCACAACAGAAGACACCCTAAAGACCATCCACTCCAGAGCACCTTCAGACCCCTGCCCACCATACATCTTGCACAGGGCCACACAGCCATCACACCCGAGCTATGTCGAACCATCAACTTCTCCATCGAGACCGCCACATTCTCCGACAACTGGACCTCAAGAACTTCAGGCCCATCTCGCTACTTCCTTTCGCTGCCCAGGTCATTGAACAGGGCGTCAACACCTAGCTAGCATACTTCTTCGAAGCCAACAACATCCTAGACACCTCCCAATCCAGATTCCGCAGCAACAACATCCGCACCCTCCTCGACCAAGGCCAAACGGCAGCCCTTTTCCTCCAGGACCTATCAGCAGCTTTCAATGCTGTCTCCCACCGCACACTAACCACCAGTCTCCACGACACCGGCATCCAAGGAAAGGCCCTAGACTGGATACGCTCATTTCTCACTGGCAGAATTCAGAGAACTCCTGCCCTTCCTCTCAGAATTGGCAGAGACCAGATGCGGAGTACTCCAAGGATCCTCCCTCAGCCCCACCCTCTACAACGTCTACATGGCCCCACTCGCAGCCATCGTCAGAAACCATGGGCTCAACATCGTCTCCTACGCACGCCGATGACACCCAGCTCATCCTCTCCCTCACCAAGGAACCCGACATCAAAAGGCACAACTTCCAAGAAGGAATGAAAGCCATTGCAATCTGGATGAAGAACAGCTGCCTGAAACTCAACTCAGAGAAAACAGAAGTCCTCATCCTCAGCTCCACCCCCTCCGCATGGGACAACACCTGGTGGCCCCCGCCCTCAGAAACCCACCCACCCCGACAGACCATGCACGTGACCTCGCCATCATACTGGACTCATCGCTCACTATGAATCGCCAGATCAACGCCATCACCTCTGCATGCTTCAACACCCTCTGCATACTATGAAAAACATTCAAATAGATACCCTACGACTCCAGGAAATCAGTCACTCAAGCCCTCATCACCAGCAGACTGGACTACGGCAACGCCCTCCACGCCAGAATCAACCAAAAAATCCCCCAGAAACTCCAGACCATCCAGAACGCCTCAGCCAGACTAATCTTCATTATCCCACGGCACAACCACATCATCCAACACCTCTGCGACCTCTACTGGCTCCCCTTCGAAAAAAGAATAACTTTCAAGCTGCTCGCGCACACCTACAAGGCCCTCCACAACATCGGACCACAATAGCTCAACAACCGCCTCTCCTTCCATGCCCCCAAGAGACACCGCCGCTCAGATGACCTCTCCCTAGCCACCGTCCCACGCATCTACAGGAACACAGCGAGTGGAAGGTCCTTCTCCTACCTTGCAGCCAAGACCTGGAACGAGCCCCCCCTTCACCTCCGGCAAAGCCAGACACTGCACCAATTCAGGAAAGACCTCAAGACCTGGCTCTTCAAATGATCCCAACGGAGCTGCACACACCCCCCCAGCGGCTTGAGACCCTGACAGGTGAGTAGTGCGCTTTACAAACCCCTGATTGATTGATTTAACTTGTAAATTTATTTTGTAAAAATCTAAGATATCTGCTGCTGAGATCTTTGTGCACTCAGCACATTTTAGGTCAGAACAATAATGTTAAGATAACTCTAGTGGTAAATGAACATGCTATAGAGATCTTTGCTTTGTCTAGTCACAGTTTTGACTCCTAAAGTAGCCAAGATAGTTAATGCACCAGCTCCAAATCATATTGTGTAACATGCAGATCACAAATTTGTACTTTATATAGATAGGTAAGTAGATTACTGCTTTTGACACAGAAATCATTTTGTTACTTCCAGTTCATAAGTTGCAATATTTCTAATGTAGCACAGGGAACAATGAACCAACATCAAGAAACTGCATGCAAACTATAAGTCATACATAGGTTTAAATCCAAGTAGTGTTCCTTTAGGTAGAAATGAAATCTTGTTAGTACAGACATCTCCAATCACTGTGTTCGTTTTAAATCCTGACGTTTTTCTGCCGACCATACACTCTTAAAATATAAGATAAAGGTATGGACGATATGTGACTCCTACACCTTATAACTCTCATTGTCTTATGCAGTGGCAGCTGGTAAGATATGGAGGTGGCGAGGCGGGGTTTTGAAAAAAAAATTAGAAAATCACTTACCTGATCTCGCCGCCGTCTCCCCATCGCCGCGTCTCTCCCAGTCGAGTGAGCCTCTTCCGGAGACCAGGAAGAACCTAGGCCACAGCCAATAACAACGCTGCAATGTTGCGTGCCTCAATTAACTCAACAATAATAAGGGGTGTCTTGCCTCGTTGGAGGGGTGGGAGGGCGGTGGGGTTTGTTTGACTGTTAATATGCACTTGCTATAATTCAACCAGCCGCAATGGTATAATCGCTGTATGCTGTGCAATGTTTTGCAAATGTTCTAAAATGCAATAAATTAATTTCACCCAAAAAAACAACGCAGCAATGCAGCATTGTGATTGGTAAGCACCCAGGCTCCCCTGAGTCAATCACAGCGCTGCAATACAGCGTTGTGATTGGTCTGAGCGCCGTGGTTCGGCGCTCAGCCAGGGAATGGGGGCCTGGGCATATTCTCCATGGAGGCTGTAATGCAGCCTGCATGGAGACAAGCGAAGTGCACATGAATGTTTGGCTGCCCCGAGAGCGCCGGTAAAAAAACATTCATGTGCACTTAACAGAAAGCACAACCACTCCTGCTCCTCGACGTCAGGGGAGCCACGCCTCGCCCTAGCCGGACCATACAAAAAAAAAATGATAATGACTTCAGTTATTATCACTTTATTTTTTCGTTTATACTGCTCTGTGAGCAGTGGGGCGACGCTCCTCCGCCTTAGCGGAGGAGCTGCCACTGGTCTTATGTAATATGTTATGTACATTGATGTACACGCTTGTATGATTTATTCACTTACTTTGTGTGATGAAAGCGCTTTGACATCCTACACTGGAACAAGTAGGCTATAAAAGAATTAAATATTAAAAAAAAGTAAGTGCCATTTAAATCGTTATTTAAACACAGATATATCTGGCATCTTACAGTATATGCACATCTTTTACATAGAGAATTGATCAAAGTCAAAAACCTGCCTTCAAATCATAGTTTCTCTAAAGCATGAAGTGATAAGCTGTATGCCTTTGTTTTTTGTTGCATCATGTTAGGCTCCAGATAGCTCCCAGCCTGGGTGATACTTGAACAAAATAAGGGCTGATGGCCCTTTAAATCAGGCCTTTGTTTTGGGCCAAGCTGGGAGTTAAAATAAGAAAGCCTTTTCCCTCTCTGCTAGTTGCTGCTCCAAACAGAAAGCAGACAACGTGCAGGCGTTGCTAAATTGTGTCCCAGTGTTTAAAAATGATACCCGGGCAAATTCAGCATATTTCACAGGGTCGGCAGGATTCTGTTACCGGCCCACAAATAGCTACCAGAATCGGGATCTGGCGGGATCCCCCCTCTTTCCTACACTGATCGCAACATTGGAGACTTTGACATGTCTATGGAATTGTAGTATGTCATGATATTTGCCACACAATTATATTGCCGCTTGCAAACAAATGATAGTGCAGTTTGTTGTGCAGTTTGTTATATTTCATTGCCACAAAACTGTCATGCAAGTTGAATTATACAGGATGCTCATCACATTAATGTGCTATGATGCCTATTACACAATGGTGTTCGCAAACAGACCGTCACACAATGAATGTATTGTATGTTGATGTTACAGCGCTTTTGTTCAGTTAGGTTTATAAGATTGAATGTGCCCTCAAGCGAGGTGGGAATCAGCAGGTGTAGCTTTACTCATTTCTTTAAGAATGAGACCTAGGTCGAATGGAGCTGAACCAGCTGCATAGGCCCTAAAGCCCATTTACATTTTGCCTTTGTAAACACAATGTGGCAGTATTAGGCCTGCTAGAATTGCTGGCAGTCAGTAAAAAGGTTTTTCTCCCTGAAGGGCGAAGCTGTGAACAGGTTGCCTATTACTGAGCCCAAGCAGGGTTATGGGAGATAGCAAGGGGTCGCACTCCTGCTCAGCCTCAGCACAATTGAGCTTTGCAAAGACATCTGCAACAAAGCTAGGGCCATATCCGCTATTTACTGAGCTAATGTTTAGAGATAAAAGGAAAATATATTCACTTCTGAAACCTAACGGAAAAAACTCAAAAAACCAAAGCAACATCGTCAGCCTAGAGCAGAAAATGTAGAATACAGAACGTGTTGAAATCAAATGAAATCTGCGTGTTGAAATCAAATTAAATCTGATAGGATGTGATGGGAGAAGAAACTGAGAGACAGGAGCTGGTCTTTTCAGACACAGTGTTTAACTGAGAATGTCTCAGATAATGGAAAGAGGTGTTGTTTCAGGCAATAAATAATGTGCATTTAGTATTCCACCTTACTATCAGCTAATTATTATCGTCAGAAAGGCCACTAGGCACCAAGGGTATATTTTTTTTCAAAATCCAGGGGTGGGGTCTGCCCAGAATGAGTATGCTAATGCCCTGCCTCCTAAAAAAGATGCCACAGTCTTTCTGCCCCCCCAGGAAGCAAGATGGGGGCAGTAGCCCCTGATCTGCACCCCTGGGGGGCGCAGAGAGCCCACTAGTCACTAGCGATTATGCTGGCTTTTATGCTTAGGGGTGGGTGCTGGCCAGAATGGGCATCCCAATGTCCCCACCCCCCCAAAAACACAGTCATAGACTTTCTGCCCCCCTTGAGGGCATATCAGGGCACTAGCCCCCGATTCCCCCGTCACCTAAGGAAATCTAGCAAACATATACATTTTTGAAAACTAGACACCCAGGGGTATCCAGGATGTGGTGACTTGTGTGGCTCCCACTAGGTTCTATTGGTCTCCCAAGTAAAATGATACCTCACTTGTGTGCATGTCCAATGCAGAATCAGCTAAAAACAAATTTTTAAAAGAAATATAGCGCTTAGAATTTGCGGTGCTAAACCCTTAACCCATATGTTTTTGGCTCTTCCCAGTCACAGGCCTTTAGCCCACCCACACAAGTGAGGTATAATTTTACTTGGGAGAACAAGGGGAATGCTGGGTGGTAGGACATTTATGCCAGCATGGTGATCCCACCCAAAATAGTGTGGAAAACGTGATTTTCTTTCAGCTAAATTTGAGGTTTGCATGGGATTCTGGGTAGGGAAACATTGGGGGATCCACGCAAGCCATACCTCACTGGACTCCCCAGGGTGTCTAGTTTTCAGAAATGTGTGGGTTTGGTAGGTTTCCCTAGATGGTCGCTGAGCGGGAGCCAAAATCCCAGGTGCCCCCCCCCCTGCAAAACCAGGTAGTTTTATGAAAGGTAATTTTGAAGTCTCCACAATACGTTTAGGGCACTTAACCCAAACACACAAGGGAGGCACCATTTTTATCGGGAGACCTGGGGGGACCCTGGGTGGTAATTTTGCGTCAGCCAGGTGATCCTACAACTTTTCCACCCAAAAATGTGAGAAACATTTGAATTTTTCCAGCAAAATTTGTGGTTTGCAGGGGATTCTGGGTAGGAAAACTTTGGGGGGTGCACATAAGTCACACTTCCCTGGACTCCCCGGGTGTCTAGTTTTCAGAAATGTGTGGGCTTGGTAGGTTTCCCTTGATGGCCGCCAAGCCCGGGGCCAAAAACCCAGGTGTCACCCGTGCAAAACCAGATCGTTTTGTGATAGGTAATTTTGATGTCTCCACAATGGATGTATGATGTTACAACGCGATCATTTAGATCGCGGTACATTACATCGCTGTTTTTACAACGCAAGTCGTTATAACGACTTGTGCTGGACTTAGGAATAGTATGATTTACTATTCCAACTCCAGCCTACGTACAGTAGGGAAGGTGTTGGAATAGTAAATCACACTATTCCTTAGTCTATAGCGCCATCTAATGCAAGTCGTTGTAACGACTTGCGTTGTAAAAGCAGCAATGTAAATGTATTGTGGTGTTTTGACCGCGTTGTTAAGGTCATTTTCCCTCCACAATAAGTTTTGGGCCCTATCCTGTCGCGGATACTTGGCCCACCCACCCATTTGAGTGAGGTACCATTTTAATCAGGAGACCTGGGGGAACACTGTGTGGTATTTATTTATTTTTGAGATTTATACAGCGCGTACAATTGCCCGTAGGCGTCTCGGCGCTAGAAACTTTGAAGGTATTCCCGAGGTTAAGCCGGTAACTATTCTTGATCAAACAGCCAGGTCTTTATCTTTCTATGGAAATGCATCAGGGATGGGCTGTCTTCGATGGATGCTGGCAGGGAGTTCCATAACCTGGGAGCTGCCACAAGGAAGCGTCTATCGCCCCAGTTAACTGTTTTTGTTTGTGGTATTTGAAGGATTTTAAGGTTGTTAGATCGGAGCGATCTTATGGAGGACTGGTATCTGAGATGGGATTTCAGGAAATGTGGACCACAGTTGTGCAATGCTTTATAGAGTATGCACAGCGCTTTAAACTTGATCCTGTTTCGAATCTTGAGCCAATGCAAGTCCCTTATAGTCTCAGAGATTGGCGAGGTAGTAAATTTGTGTCAGCCCAGTGATCCCACAACTTTTCCACACAGACATTTGGGGAAAATTTGATTTTTCATCAAAATATGAGGTTTTCAGGGGATTCTGAGTAGGAAAACGTTGGGGGGTCCACGTAAGCTATACCTCGCTGGACTCCCCCGGGTGTATAGTTTTTAGACATGTGTGGGTTCGGTAGGTTTTCCTAGATGTGAAGTACCATTTTTCTTGGAAGACTTTGGGGAATGCGGGGTGGGTGGAATTTTGTGGATCCATGTATATTTTAGAACTTTCCACCACAGAAACGTGAGGAAAATGTTTGTTTTCTTTTACAAAGTTTGAGGTTTGCAAGGGATTCTGAGTAACAGAACTTAGTGAGAGGCACACAAGTCACCCCATTCTGGATTCCCCTGGGTGTCTAGTGTTAAAAAATGTATAGGTTTCCTAGGTTTCCCTAGGAGCTGGCAGAGCTAGGGTTCAATATCTACAGCTAGGCACTTTGCAAAAAAAGGGTCAGTTTTCACTGTAAAAATGTGGTGTGTCCACGTTGCATTTTGGGCCATTTCCTGTCGCGGGCACTAGGCTTATCCACACACGTGAGGTACCATTTTTATTGGAAGACTTTGGTGGATCCACGCCGATTCCAGAACTTTCTACCACAGATGTGAGGAAAATGTCTTTTGTTTTACAAAGTTTGAGGTTTGCAAGGGATTCTGGGTAACAGAACCTGGTGGGAGCCAGCCACACAAGTCACCCCATCCTGGATTCCCCTGGATGTCTAGTTTTCAAAAATGTATAGGTTTGCTAGATTTCCCTAGGTGCCGGTAGAGCTAGGGTTCAGATGCCACAGTTAGGCACTTTGCAAAAAAAGGGTCTGTTTTCACTGTAAAAATGTGGTGTGTCCATGTTGCATTTTGTGCCGTTTCCTGTCGCGAGCACTAGGCCTACACACAAGTGAAGTATCATTTTTATCGGGAGACTTAGGGGAACACAGAATTGTAGAACTGTTATTACCTATTGACTTTTGATGCTTTCCTGCCTTCCAAATGTGAGACAATGTGTAAAAAAAAGTCACTTTGAAAAATGTCCTATTATTCACATGCTGCTATGGGTATCCACAATTTCGGAGATGTGCAAATAGCTACTGTTTCTAAACTCTATATTTTGTTCCCATTTCAGAAATGCATAGGTGTCTTTCATACCAATTTTTCCCCGTTTATATTTACCCAAATGAATTGCTATATACCCGGTACACAATAAAAAACCATTGCAAGATGCTTCTCAGTTATTGGCTCTGGGTTTGTCGGGTTCTTGGTAAACCTACAAGTCCTATATATCCCCACAACAAGAAGGGTCCAGTGGATGTAATGGTATAGTGCTTCAAACAATCTGTCATTTTTAGAAGAAATTACAGGTGAAATCGTTGGCACAAATGGCTGTTTTTTTCAAATCCTTTTCAATTTTGTTTATTTTCAACTGTTAGTTTCTATTTAAAAAAAAAACCTTGAAGGATCTACACAAATGACCCATTGCTGAATTCAGAATGTTGTCTACTTTTCTGAACTGTATAGCTTTCCAGGATCCCCTATTGCTTTCATACCCATTTCTACCACTAACTGGAAGGAGATTCAAAGCACAAAAAATAGGCTATGTCCAAGTAAAATGCCAAAACTGTGTAAAAAATGATGGTTCTCTGACAAAAGTCTGTCAGTCCCTGAAAGCTGGGAAGATGTTGATTTCAGCACCAGAAACCCTTTGTTGATACCATTTGCAGGGGAAAAAAACAGACGCTTTCATCTGCAGCACTTTTTTCCCATTTTTCCCCCCAAAAATAAATTTTGCTGTATTTCGACTAATATCTGGGTCCTCTCCAGGGGAATAAACATACCCTGGGTACCTTTAAAATCCAGATGGTGTTGGAAGAAAAAGATGCAAATTTGGCGTGGATTCCTTATGTGATCAAAAAGTTACAGGGGCCTAAGCGCAAACTACCCCAAATAGCCAAAAAAAGGCTTAGCACAGGGGGGGGGGGAAGGCCTAGCAGCGAAGGGGTTAATTAACACAAGCACTAATATCAATGACTAAAATATCGCTTTTAAAAATATCTATTTCTCCTAATATCGAAATCAGAAATATCAGAAACAAAAATATAGTTATCTTTCAATTATTATTTGAAGTGTAAATAATATCAAAATGCACAATATCGACTACCCTAATATTGCAAAAAAAATAGCCAAATATTATAAAATACTATATTATCTCTATTTTACTTTAAAACATATAAAATTAAACTTGACATAAATTAATAAATTGTCTAACTACAATATTTAAATTTTATACCATTAAAATAAACTTTAAACACAAAAGAAAATTAAATTACACAATACATAAAATAATTTACAAATAATAAACATTGAATTCAATTAATATAATATAATACATAAAGATTAATAAATACAATTAAACTTAAAAAAGCTATCCAAAATAACACACACAAAAAGAAATATGTATTAAACATTCAAACTAAAACACTAATTAGGATCTGCCATAAAAGGTAATAACTGATAAAATAAATTCAAACTAAATGAATACTAACCAATAAAAACAAATGTAAAGAAAACTAACCAATAAAAATATTTAACAAATCAAAATTACAATATAAAAGGAGCAGAAAATGTCAATACGTCCCAAAACAAAAACCCTAGGGCTGCAAGACAACGACACATTGTTGGATTGCCAATAAAAAACCAAAACAGAAAACTGGAAGAAAATATACAACTACCTTCAAAAGTAAGTAAAACATTTAAATTATCATGATAGACTTTTCTTTTTAACGTTAAATTACAAATAACTAACCAAACTCGTTATTTTTATGTATGTACCAAACTTTAGTTACTACAGAAAAAGTACAACAATATCTACAACCGACAGAGTCACCAATAAAATTTAGGAATCGAATACCTGGAGAAAGGCGTGTAAAAAGTGAGTATAATCAAACCACTTCTAAACATCAGCGAAACCTTAAACCTAAATAATAAAGCCTAAAACCTAAATGCCTACAAACTACACACAAATATATGTAAAAAATATAACTAATCCACCTTTTTTCCCCCACCAGAGAATAAACCAACTGATCCACATTAATACAGCATCAACGGAAGTCTGGAAAAAGAACTGCAATCAAAATCCACAAAGCATTTGTAAGTATAAAAAGCAACACAACTTGGGACTGTTCAGTTGTACGACCCATATGGGAGGGGGCGACGAGACATATCAGAGACGCACTGAGGAAGGGACTCACTCTTACATCACGACTGGGCCTTCTCAACAAGTGGAGCAGCAGCTAACCACATTGGGCTACACTTTAGTAAAGCGGGAGATTGCGAGACAGTGGGGTGTGGCAGATAGGCCTTCTCATCGAATGTGGGTACACGATATTGATAAATGTATGATAGCGGAGAAGGAGGTATTCAAATCGCGAGGGTGTCCAAAGAAATGGGACAGAAAATGGGGTAAATGGAATGTATATCGAGGTGACCTGTGTGTTTCCCCATCGGAGGAAATGGAACTGCAACGCACGGGAGAGCGACTTTTGCAAGTACCGTGACTGCACTTGGTTTACTGTCCGTAATGGTTTTAATATACTGTATAACCTGCCGCAATGTTGACCGAACAATGTATGTGACTTTTAACACTGTGAAATTAATTAAAAAAAAAAATTTTTTAAAAAGCAACACAACTGTACATTGACAAAGCAAAAGTAAAATTATGACACATTAATTAACTGTCTTATTATTAAATTATTTTCATATGGAGGGCCTTATTACGATGATGGGCGGACTTGCGTCCGCCCGACACCATTTTGGTGTTGGAACTGACCAACCGATCGTAGGTCGGCAGTTCCAACTACCAAATTACAATGGGACAACACATGGTGCAGTCGCAAACTCCCATTTCTCTATGGGAGCTTGTGCTGCAGGCAGTTCCCTTTCTCTATTTGAGCTTGTGCTGCGGGCAGTTTCCGCCCGCAGCACAGGCTCCTATAGAGAAATGGGAGTTTGTGTAAATCTCTGCACCATGTGATAGACACCTCACTGTGTAGGGATTTATGGCCCCCGACCGGAGGCCGCACGGAGAAGGGGCCCTACTAATGACCCCCAAAGTTGCTTTCCGACAGGCTTTTCATGTCGGAAAGCCCGACATGGAAAACCTGTGGGAAAGCGACATCGTAATCCGAACGGCAGAAACGCAGTCCTTAATTAATTACGTGACGGTTCCGACTGGTCAACGGCTCCTTGAGCCCGTCGGTAGCCAGCCGGAATGATCGGCCGGTTTCACTTCCGACCGCCATCATTGAAATACAGCGGTTGAAAGTGAAACCGTAGATGACAGTCGGGGCTTTCCGACCGATATCAAAATGAGGCCTAGAATGTCGAAAAGAGCAAAATATATTACATCACAGCCAAATAATTACTCTTGCACATTGGCTACACCTGAAGCCAAGAAAGCACAAGCACAAAGAATGTTAATTTGAAATGTACAAAATACTACTCTAATACTTGTTATGGGAGTATTGCTATGAAAAATTATGTTATTAACATGAAGGAACACAACCACCCCCCCCAAATTAGACATATACTACGAGACTTAAAAGACGCAAGCATAATTCCCAAGTGCCCACGACTAAAATTCTAAAAGATATACTCACTAAGGTCCAGAAAATCAAAGGGGAGTGAAACCACACTGTCCAAGAGTCCAGAGTCTGTTAAAGACATTTTTTGAGACCCTCACCCACTACTTTCTATCAGTGGTGTATATGATATCCACTGATGTACTTGTAGCGGATCGTATCATCAGCTGGTCTACTACCTGGGCATGAGGTAGACCAGGTAGGTATTGCCTCTACCAGGAGGAAGAGTTTCTGGGTATAGAAATATGGTGGGATTTGCAAGGGTAGATTAAAATTACCTCCTATCCCGCAGGAGTGGCGCTTTAATAAAACAGGGATGGGGATAAGATTAAAAAAACAGTTGGCTGTGCTCGGATAAGTTATCAATCCTTCACATCTCCCAATGCGGTCAACATGTTTCAGCCATCTTGTGCCTAAGTAGGTCAGTAGATTTTCTTCAGGACCTCTGGTTATCAGATTCCAATGTTCAAAGAAGGGACAATCACTTCTGGAACTCTATATACCAAATAGTAAGTACATTTTCTTAAATACTTTGAGGGATTGAGCAATCGGTATGCCATTACCTTAATTAGGGTGTGGACCTGTCCCATAGGAAGCAGGAAGGAGGCGGGCAGTCTGTCAGTGGGGCATTATAGTTGATCTGACCCGATAGCTGTGCCTGAGGCGTCCTCCCCATCCTCAATGTTCAGACAATTACTCTTGAACATGGGCTACACCTGCAGCCAAGAAAACACAAGCACAAAGAATGTTATTTGGAAATGTACAATAAACTACTCTAATACTTGTTATGGGAGGGCTACTACCGCATCTTGGGTTCTGACTCCTATGACAAGGAGGAGGCCTGCATATTTGCGGTCGACATTGAAAAAGCTTTCGATAGCCTGGAGTGGCCTTACCTCTTTGATGTCTTGAGGGCTTTTGGGATGGGGGAACGTTTTGTTCAATGGACGGCGCTTCTTTATAGTGCTTCCACTGCTAGGGTGCGGACGGGGGGCTTGATATCTAGTGCATGCGTGGTCGGTCGGGGAACGAGACGGGGTGCCCACTGTCCCCCTTATTATTTGCACTGGCAATGGAGCCCATGGCCGCTCATGCTAGGCTGGGGCGGTATTTTCCAGGGCTACTGGTCGAGGAACGAGAGCAGCACATAGCATTATATGCGGATGACCTACTGCTCTTCTTGCCGAATGCTGGGGAGGCCTTACAGGGGGCGCGGGGTTTGCTGGAGACGCTGGGGAGGGTGGCGGGACTCCGGGTGAATTGGACCAAGTCTTGCCTATTTCCCACAGGCCCGGAGGGGTTGCTACGCCAGGGGGATGTCCCATGGGAATCCCGGTGTTTGCCTTACTTGGGAACCAGGATCTATCATGATCCCGCTGATTTGTTAGAGGGTAACGTGGGGCGAGCGATAAGAGGGGCGAAAACCTGCTTTGAGTTTTGGGGCACTCTCCCATTGTCGGTGGCCGGCAGGGTCGCCTTAGTGAAAATGGTGATTTTGCCCAGATTTCTTTATTACTTTGGGACTCTTCCAATCTGGATTCCGGGAAAGCTATTTGCTCAGCTGACCTCGTTGATTACGGGGTTCATCTGGGGTGCGGGGAGACGGAGGGTAGCGCTGCTTACTCTACAGCGTCCTAGGAGTGAGGGAGGCCTTGCGTTGCCGGACCTGGAGTCCTATTACCATGCTGCGCAGCTCCAGTGGTTCATGAAGTGGGTGGCGGGGCACATCAGGCGTCCGGAAGAACAGGGAGGGGCGGATCCGAGCTGGTCCCAATTATCGTGCGTGCTGCTCCGGGTGCCGATGAGGAATGCCTCACTTCCTCCGGACTTGAGGGTGGTTCGACAATGCTGGGCGCGGTTGGCCAGGAGGGCGCGTGTGATTATTCCCTATGCACCCGAGATCCCGTTGCGAATGTGTGAGGCGCTACCCCACGGGGGAGACTGGAACCGGTTATTGGCCTGGGAGGAGGCGGGAGTTATGACATTGGGAGACTTGTATGAGGATGGTAACCTGCTACCTTTTGACGACTTTAGGGAGCGGCATGATCTCCTATTCCATGCAGCCTTGACTGCGGCCGTCAGAAAGCACTGGCGGAAGGGGATGATGGAGCCGGACACATCTCTTGCCTGTCAGTATGTAGTGATGGGAGCGGGTGTCTATAAGGCGGTGACTTGCCTTTATAGGCGGATTACTGGTGATATGCGGCGACCCCTGGCTGCCCTGCGCGTCAAGTGGGAGGCGGATCTGGGAGCGCCTCTTACGGACAAAAACTGGGAGGAAATCATGGAGCGTCCTTGGAAGTGTACACGAAATGCACGCTTCCAGCTTATACAGTTTTATATCTTTCATAGGGCATACCTTACCCCTCACAAGATAGCTGAGTACTTTGGTGGGCCAGATGCTTGCCCCCGATGTGGTTATAGTGGAGCGACTTTTCTACACATGCTCTGGGACTGTCCGCAGGTGACAGGGTTTTGGGAGGAAGTGGCGACGCTACTCCTGACGGTGACAGAGAGGGACTTGGAGGTAGGCCCGGGGGTCTGCTTGCTACATGGCTTTCCGCATACAGCAAAGACTAAGATCACCAGTAGGTTTATTGATCTAGGGCTGGTCCTGGCCAAGCGGGAGATTACTTCTCATTGGAAGGCGCGGCAGGGCCCTAATTTCTTACGGTGGGCTAGGGAAATGGAGAAATGGGCAGGAAGTGAGGGGACTTATAGATTGTGCTTGGCTCGACGCAGTGACAATGAAAGATCGCACGAATGGGCCCGGGCATGGATGGCTCTCCTGGACTTGTTCAAATGTTCGGTTATGGGGGATGGGGGTGATCCGGTGGGGGATGACGGGACCCCGGTTCCTTGAGTGCACTATACAGGGCTTCCCCCCTCTGCTCTTGCGGTACTGTCTGTTGGGATTGCCGGGAGGCGGACTCGACGGGTGGTGACTGAGGTTTTGATGTACATGTACTTCTGATAGGTACGGGCGACATGCTTGGGTGGGTGGGTAGGGAGGAGGGGCTCGTTGGGGGGGATGTTGGGAGATGGGGTGGGGGGTATTTTGGCTGTCTCGCACACTCATGGTGGATTACTCCTGTGGATGCACTACCTAGTAGCACGGACATTATTGGGGTGAATGCTGTACAGATGTAGCTTATGTGCTGGGGTGATTATTGCAAGATGTCCTGATTTGGCTGGGGGGAGGACTATGGGGGACGGGGATTGACTGCATTTTGTTCTCTGACCTAATAAAGTTTGTTTAAAAAAAAAAAAATGGGAGGGCTACTACGAAATATTATGGACCTGATTTATATCTTAGCGGATGGGTTACTGCGACACAGCGGTGACGGATATCTTGTCCACTGAAATATAAATTCGATTATATCCTATGGGATTAATATTTCGGCAGACGGGATATCCATCACCGTTGTGACAGAGTAACCCGCCCACGAGATCTAAATCATGCCCTATGTTGTTAATAAATGAGAGAACACAACCATCCCTCAAATTAGTCATGTACTTCAAGATTTAAAAGAGACCAGCACTAGTTCCCAAGAACTCACTACTAAAATTCTAACAGATATGCTCCCTAAAGTACCCAAACTCATCACAGGACAGTTAATATCTATAACCACTTCAAAACACTTGCCAGCATGAACTAAAGAAGCCAAAAGTGAAACTCCGGCCACCCCTTGATCATACCAGGACATATAAATTCCTGAACACTTAACCACCACACATAATGATGAACCCTTCCTTCTACATGACAACCTTAATAATGACAAACTTATTATTATGTTTGCTACAGCAGATAATTTATTAAGACTAAACCAATGTCAAACATAGATAATGGACATAAGATTAAAAATGTGCCTTTCACTCAGATATACACCCAACATACATGATGAATATCAAAACACTAATATACCCCTCATGTATGCCTTGCTACCTAATAAACAAAGTAGCTCATACTATGAACTACTAAACCACATTAAAATTAAAACACTTAAATACTGTAGGTTCATTGGAGGAGGAGGACTGAATGGAGGTGCTGGCCTCCCCGCGGGGGCTACAATAGCGGTGCCCCTGCACTTTATCCAGTACAAATACCTTCACCGGGTATATTTTACAAGAGTCAGATTGTGGAGGGTGGGATTAGTAGCCTCCTCTGTGTGTCTTAGGTGTGAGCGGGAGGAGGGAACTCTGATACATACAGTTTGGCACTGTTCCGCTCTAGCCAGGTTTCTGCAAAATGTCATGGCCTGCCTCTCGGAAGTATTGGGCTGGGACCTTCCATGTTCACCAAAGCTAGTACTCTTACATATCATGGACGGGGTGGGGGGTAACATATATAAACGCCATCTTATGTTATTGGTTTTCAACTTGGCCAAAAGAGACATTGCAAAGTTGTGAAAAGCTTCTGTAGCACCTTCCCTTTCTGCCTGGAAGAATGGCCTGGATTTCTGCATGGGGTTGGAGATCCCAATTTTCAAAGCGCGGGGCTGCCTACAAAAACATTTCAAAATTTGGAAGCGCTGGGCGGACTATCGGGCCTGCAGTTGGAGCCTGTTTCCACGTAAAGTGTACCAAACCTTGTTTAATTCCCTGTACTTGTATAGCAAAAATCCAGGTGTATCAGTATGCTTTACATGTTGGTGTGGGGGCTATGTCCACGATGTGATAATTCGGGGAGGATTACGTGTGACGAGAGGGGGGTGGTAGGGTTTAATTTTTTGGGGGTTTCTTCTATCTGTATTTCCTTCCATTTCTCCTTGACGACTATTCTTTAAATGTTAAAGTCATGATGATGTAAGTTTATTGTGCAGAAATCTCTGGGTCACAGAGCTCTGCATCCTATTTGTTATTTGACAAATAAAATCTATTTAAAAAAAGAAAAATCCCTCATAAAATTATAATCGACTTTGAACAAGCCATGATACAAACAATACTTTAACTCTATCCTACTACTACCATTTTTATTCAAAGCATTTGAAGACATCTCCAAATCTTCACTCAGGGACCGATTACGTGTTTGGCAGTCTGACCTCCCTACCTCCAAGGCGGCGGTCCCAAGAAGACTGCTGTGGCAGTGGTCTACTGCCTGCCGTATTAAAAGGTTCCCAACCAGCCGGCGGCGGTGTTTCTGACAGCAGTGTCTATTTATTGATATGTGTCGATGCAGGTGTATATTTTTTGACTGCAATGTACACATATGCATGACACTTGTGGATAAATACCTACTACTTGTACTTTCCCATTGCTGGAGTCTGGACCATATGTGCCCAGTCCAGTCAATGGGTAAATAGTACAAAACAGACTTACCTAGATTTCGGCACCAACAGGGTCATTTTCTTCGGGGTCAAGATGGTGCTGTGAAGGAGTGCCCTGGTGGAATGTATCCACGTCGGTGACTGAAGGGAGGAAATGATAATGGGTGAGTATGCACTTCAAATCCTTCGATTCCGCCGACTCAAAGCAGGCGGTCCCTCCCTGCAGTCAGCTAGTTGGAAAGCCAACTTGTAATTCGGATGGCGGTGAACGTCTCTGTACCGCTCCATGACAGCTGCTTTTCCCTGACCGCCGTCGAGGCAGACAGCGAATGGATTGTGTTGTCAGCGGTGCGCCGGTGGTCATTCGTTCAGCAAACCACTAAACTCGTAATACAGCAGTCGAACTGGACGCCACCGCTAAGGCGGTCTTGGGATCACCAAACCCGTAATCAGACCCTAAGTGTAGAATGTGCAATAAACAGCTAGTTTGCCTGTGAAATGAAAAATAATAATTGCACTAACCTATGTCCCTGTAATAAAGGTAGCTAACCACTGCAACATACTTATAGACAGTCCATTTTACCAACAAAACAAACACAAACTAAGTCCCCTAATGGACTTATTTGAAGACTCTTGGGTTTGCAGACTGCACTGTCACGCTAGCTGGAATCGCGCGATCGGCGAACCGCAATTATCGCCGCTCCCGCTTTAAATGCATGCGCGGGTGGCAACAAGCACGTCAAAAGCCTGAGGCTTCCAAAGGAAAGATGCTTTGCGTTTCAGTCCCGGGTCCGGTGTTCCTCTTCTGGGTTATCCCCGGTCTGCTTCCGGGTCAGAGCTCTGTCGATTCGGCGTTTGTTTCCCTTCCTCCGGCTTCTTGCCAATTGATCTGTGTTCTCCTAGTTTTAGTTCCCGTCGCTGTCCTCTGAGCAGGTTTTCTGATGCTCACCTCTACTTATGCCCTTCACTCTTGACGTGTTGGAACTTCAGACAAAGTCCTACGGTAATAGCGCTTTCTGTGCTGCTTTAACTTCTTTGTTTATCTTTCCCTTCGCAGCCTCCGCATCTGTGGAGATCTTGTTTTTTCTAGCTTGTAATGATACTGGGTATTCCTGATATTAAGGTGCTTCCCAGTAAGTCTGCCTGAAGTAAAGTAGACAGTTTTCAGTACTAGTTAGTACACTGTGCACGTTCACAGTTTTTTGTCATAATAGCATTCACACTGTACCATTATCCTATCACAGTCCTGAACACCCCTGCTCACACACCCGGTTCCAGAAGTTCAACGGAAGAAGGGAATCATTCAGGTAGCGTAGACTACATACTAGAAAATACCGTAAACTGTAGAATGTGCAATTCCTAGTATACTTATTGTGTCCTGTTCCTTTTTTGACAGATATTGTTCCTGGCTGACTGGTCTCATCTGTGATTGGGGAGCATTGTGGGATCCTTGTCCTTCCCTTGTTTTTTCCCTTCTTCCTTGGGTAACTGCTAGTACTTTGACTCTGTTGGGTGCGGCTGGTGATCCTTGGAAGTTGGGGACCTTTTCATCCTTTGCATGGCGTTCCTGTGGAAACGTGAGTAGAACCTGACATGCACTGCCCTAGACACAGATGCCAACCCAAGTCCATATACCATGGTGGAATGTCTAATACAGCATGATAGCTCAAGAAGTCAAAAACAGCAACAGTGTAGAAACATGGCACAATGCCTTCCTAGTCACACTAGAGAGAGAACCCAACCCACACACATTCATTGAAGCCCTGCAAAAACAGAAAGCAACTAAGAATCGAGCAATCAGTAAGCCAAATGAAACATAAAATAAGTAAACAAACCAGTAGAATTTACAACCTGATACAATGTAAAGTTAGAATGTTTATAACCAACAAAGGAGTACACTACATGGACTCAAGAACAAAATCCCATTTATAAAACACCTAGCTACCTACACACTAACATACAAACATTAACAAAGTTAAATACCACCATAACTGATCAATTTATAACTAAATATTAAACAACAATTTTAACACATCAGTCAAAAAACATATAATAACATAGAAAAGAAGACTGATAAATAAAAATAAAATGTTCAGTAATTCATTAAAAATCACACATCAAAATCCACACACCAACAACCATAAACCACAAAATTAGCAATAAAGACTAAATTGAACCAAATAAGTCGTACAGTTCTGTAGCTTTAGATCTTCCTCCATGTCCATGTTGTCAAAATACAAACCATTAAAAACATGAAAATAAAGCCCCCAAAAACTGCAAAAATAAAATAGTCCTAGGTAAATACATCACAAATAATCAAAAGTCCATGGAGAAAGCCACAAATGGAAAAATAAGAGCTATTCTGGGAAACCTACGAAAGCAAATGAAATTAAAAATAATAATATTGGTTTAGTAGAAACCAAATTAATTGCCTTTGAAAACAAAACATAAAAACCACAGGTCCACGGGATGACTTCCGATCTATACACCTATTAAATGACATACAATACCCACCGTCATATTACACATTTTGCAAATACAAAATAGGCCTTACATTAAAGCTATAATAAACACAAAATATAGCATAACAATATCTAACAAAACACAAGACTACTACCAAACTCAAAGTAGGACTAACACATTACACGGCTAAACAAAACAGCACAAATTACGACTAAACAATCCTCAAAATAAAGATGAACACTATAACTAGATATACCCACATTGCCTCTACCCCCAAAACCCAATGGAAAAACATAAAAAGGTCTTACGTTATCCAATGATGAGCAGCAGTTAACCGCAACTTACTGTCAGCAAATATTACAAAACAAAATGACAGGATTATCTATAAATTTACACTTAGCAGTAAAAAATGCTCACTAAATGTCAATTTAAAAAGGCTATCTCCCTATAGAAAACAATGAGACTGTAATCAAAAAGTTTTTTTTCAGTTAGTATATTTAATGTTTATTTGGAGGTACTGTACAATTGTAAAAAATCATCATAATCACTTAATCATCAGTAAAACATGATAGCACATGATACACGTAGAATACATACTTACAAACATTAGAGATATTCGTATACTCGTATAATTCATTTCGCCAAAATTCCAAACCTGACACATTAAAAAGTAAAGATACTAACACTCCCCAAACCTCTTTAGCATTCATCCTCTTAAACTAGCTTACCAGGAAAAGGGCCCATGGTTTATGAAATTAATTCATATTGCCCGATCATTTGGCAATAGCTCAAAACTGAATGCATAGGGTTTTGGAGGATTTGAATGTTCAATTGATCTTCTAAATATCTAAAAATGCTTTCCCAAAACGCATCCAGCTAAGCGCTGCTCCCAATGATTAACGACCAATCTCCGCTGCCTGTAGAATCACACCTAAAGCACTGACTGGGATACCCCCATTCATTTTATTTAAGCCTTGAGCAGTCCTGTACATGCATTTTGCGGAAATTAGCTTCACAAAGCAATTGGCCTTCCACCTAAATATAATTGCAGGGTCCATAGTGCCTCCATTATCCCATTCACCCTGACCCATATAGGTTTCTGAGTTGACATAAAGGATGTTGTAAAACATATAAACTGTCTTTCCTTTAAAAAAAGAAAAAACATTGTTTCATCTTGAACTTCACTTTTTGGGCGAATTTGGCTAACCTTAAAGTGTCTCTAATTCGATTTTCTTCTAACATCATGTCTACCAGCTCATTTTGTAGATGGCTAAGTAAAATCCAGTCCTTTTTAAATCAAAATGCATATTGTGCAAAGTGTTCATAGTAATATGATTTTAAGCTTAGGAGAGCCAAGCGTCCTTCCTCCGTCCTTCTGTATAAAGTACATAGGGCCTGATTACGACTTTGGCACAGGTGCACCAGCTGTCCACCAGCACGGCTGTGCCAAAGCCGTGCAAGAATCGCCGACCTGATTACGAGTTCAACTCGTGCAGGCAGATGGTCCGTTCGCTTTTCCCAAGGGGGTACCAGAAAAACAGGCACATCAGTGGGAACGGCAAAAATGTTCCAGCACAGCATGGATGGTGACATCCATACCATTCTGGGGTGCAAGCAGACAGGGGAGCACATGTTATGGCACCCTGAATGAATCCCCATGGGGCCCCCTTTGTTCCTCCACTGCCAGCCTTTCATGGATATGGTCAGCGGGACTGCTCCAGTCCCTCTCAGCATGTTACATAGGGCTCTCCTGCCAGCGCAAATGAATATCGGTTCCCTGGCACAGGTGGTGGTCCACGGCCAGTACGACTTTGAAAGTCATAATCCGGCAGACGGTGGACCGTCAAAGACCACCGCACTTGTAATCAAGCCTAGTGTTAATCTCGGGCTAGAATCACACCATAAAAAGGGAAAATCAGAGTCAACATATTAAAAAAATTGTGAGTATATATTGCACATGTCACAGATGAAAATAAAAATGTAAATAAGGGGAAGACTGCCTTTTTTATTAGAGCTGCCCTTCATAAGGGGAAGCAGTGCCCACTTAGTTAATAGTCATTTAAATTTACTTAGGGCCTAATTACAAGTTCGGCGGTTCGAGGGATCACCGAACCTGTGATGGTGAGCCCACCATGGAAAGGGTGGTGGTGAGGGGCATGCAGAGGGTCACATGTTGTACCTCCCTGCATGTTTGCACCTCCAGTTCCTGCACAGGAAGAAATGCACAGCATGATGCATTTCTTCCTGTGCAGGAACATGCTACTGGTTCTCCCATGGCGCTGCCTCTCTATGCCACTCCTTTGAGCCTCAGAAAGACACCACCGTGGGACCGCTGTCATAGAACCGCCGGTCTGACTACGTGTTTGCCAGTCTCGCAACGAGGCACTGTGGTGGTGGCCCGCCGCGAGACAGCCAAACTTATCAGGCCCTTAGAGAGGGTTTATAATTCATATTGTACAGTTCTCCAAATCCTCTGTGTAATAAACTCCCAAGTGGCGTTTATGCCTCACGTGTATGCACTTCTGAAATTTCTGTAACAAATTATCTGCCGAGGAATTACTTAAGATGATGTACGTCTTTGATTTATTACTTTTATACCCTCCTAGAGTTTGAAATACCAATTTCTTTTAAATACTCTCTCCTACACTTCCTTCTTTGGGGTCAATATCAACATAATGTTAGCAACATATAGTTTCATTTTGGCCATTTGAGGACTGGGCGCCTGAATTGTTTTGTCATTCCAAATAGCTAAATGTAATAGTCTGATAAAAAAGGCAAAAAGAGCAGGCGAAAGGGGGACCTCCTTGCCTTGTTCAACGCTGGACCTTAAATGCCCCAATTTCAGAATAATTTAAAATCAATTTGGCTTCAGCATCATAATATGTTTTCCTAATGAAACCCGTGATCTGGGTAGAGAATCTAAACATCTCTAATATGCATAAAAATGTCTCCCAGAACACGAGTTCAAAGGCCTTCTTCGCGTCCAAGAAAAAGATCACTACCGGAATTCGCATCGTAGCGATTAAGTCCAAAGCTTCTTTTAAATAATTGCTTACAATGCAAAGCTGCCGACCCGCTTTAAAACCATTGTCATCTGCATCAATCAATTTAGATGCTACTTTATTAACCTACTCGCTAGCAACATAATTACAATTTTATAGTCATAATTTAAGAGCGTGATAGGGCAATAGGAATTTGGATCCATTGGCCCTTTGCCCTTTTTAGGTCGAGCCTGGGCAGCGCATGCGCTGCTTTTCGCGGCATGCTGTTTTCAGGTAGGGACTTGAAGCTCCGCCCACTCTCCGCCCATATTTTTAATTGGCTTGTGTCATTATCCACTGTAAACTGTGGCTGTTAATTGGTCAATAGGCTTACTAGCCCCTTCTTAGTACTGCCTTGTCTCAGTTTGTAACCTCCCATGGCGACACTGCTGTTATATATGTTGTTACTCAGTAGGCTTTAATTACAGCCTCCGAGCTCTATTTTCTCAAATAGCTTTGTCCTGCCTGCAAGACACTATCTTTCCTAATGCTTTTTAAAATGTTTTCAGCATGGGTGCCGAACGCATTTGCAATGCAAAAGGTCACGCATTTGTGAGAGTTTAAGCTATTGGTATTGTAAATGACAATTCCTTTTATTTATCTGTTTTAAAAACAACACATAAATCAATGGCGGCTCCTCCACAATGGCAGAGGAGCGTCGCCCCACTGCCTGGCTCAGAGCCAGCAAATGTATATTAAAACTATGTTCTTGCATAGTTTTATTTACATTTGCAGGCTCTTAGGCAGCGCTGTTGGGAGGGGCGGTGTCGAGGTTTTGGAGGTGGGAGGAGAAGTGCTAGTGCACTTCACTCCCTAAGTGTGCATATGTGTTTTGGCCGGCCGTCTCAGGCTGACCAAAACCCACATGCTGTCAAGTACCACACAAGGCTTACCTGTTGCTTGCGAAGTATTCTCACAGAGACGCCATGAGCTATCGCCCCCGTACCCACCTTACCCCTGTTACGGAGTTTACACCAACCGGGATGGAGATGGGACTGGGGAAGGAAGCCAAGGATGACGGGAATGGTGTGCGGAAGGCCAGAAGAGAACCACCCTCAGTTAGGGAATAGCCATCAACTCCTGCTGAAAGGAAGACAAGGGACACCCTATTATACCTGGCATGGGCAACGCCCTCTTTAGGTTTACCTCTTGCGCACATGCGGGTCAGATAATCACCTTGTGAAGGGTAGCCCCTTGCGTGGCGTAAACCAAGTAGTAAGCAGCGCTCCTGCGCTCTTTTCTGGGAAACACGACTGCTTCACAAGGTAGGTAGCACTAACTCCGCAGTGCTCCAGAGAAATGAAGTTCAGTACAATGGCAAGCGCACCAGCGCGGCGAAAGTATACGCTGGCAATCGCTAAGTTACAGTCTTAGCGCTTCAACGTAGAAACCAAAGAAACAGTAAGCAAACTAAAAAGCAAGCGCTCCTGCGCGGTGATGAGTATGCAACCCAAGACGCTCCCATGTGGTGGCTGGGAGTAGCAGCAACAAGCGCTCCAGCGCGGCGTGTTAGTAACACAACAAGGCGCTCCAGCGCGGCGTGTCAGAAAACAAAACAAAGCACTCCTGCGCGGCGTGTCAATAACCAAACAAAAAGCGCTCCAGCGCGGCGTGTCTTAAGCAAATAAAGCGCTCCAGCGCGGTGTATCAGAAGCTACCAAAGCGCTCCAGCGCGGTGTGTCGGCAACCAAACAAAGCGCTCCAGCGCGAGCGGGGAAATACCTGTTCAGAGGTCCGGTAAATATGTAGGCAGGAACTGAAGTCTATGGGCGTCAATCCGAAGCACTGGACCGGCGGGAACCACTGTGGTTTATGCGGTTTCCCCCGGAAGGGCTTGAGTGACGTAGCAGCGGTGTCCGGTCAGGAAGCTAGACCGCAAACCGCCTGCCACGCGGAAGGAAGGAAAACCCGATCCCGCATGCGCAAAGAGGACTGTCGGGAGGCAGGCAAGGGACCCCAGGAACCATGACACATGCGCACCTAGGTTTTCTCCAGCCCAGCTGCATTGAGCAACCGGGCTGGAGAAACCCCACAGACTCCCTGGTCTGAGTAGGGCGTCTTTTCTGCCTGCTCAGACCAATCCCCACACTGCTCTGCAGTGGGGTGATTGGACAGGGAGTCTGTCCCAGGGGCTGCTGGGACCAGCAGACAGGAAGATGAGAGGCAGCGTGAGGAGACAAGATGCTCGAGCGGCCAGCGGAAAGAGATACGTTTTCTTTTTTTTGTAAATATTCAATCCCCCCGCGCGATTCCTCCTGCCCTACCACCCTTCGTTTATGGTGGCTGCCGCTGACATAAATAAAAGGCATTGTCATTTACAATGCTGTAGTGCTTGTAATTTGGCACAATAGAACACTCCTGAACCCTGCACTCCCAACACACGTAAAACAGCACTCCCAAAAGATGATGCGATTAAACAAGACCCAGCACTATCTTAGGACGAGGCAAGAAAACAAATTCAGGTGCATTTAAAGTGACACACACGTTTATTAATTCAATGTTTTAGAAAGGAAGGCAAAATATATTAGTTAATGCAGACTCCCAAATATCAAGTAACTCAAGTGCAAAACCAGCATAAAATGTAGCATATATACATGTGGCAAAGAGCAAAGAAACCTAGAAATTATGTACACAAAGTAGGGAACACCTCACTGATCGATCATGCAACATCCTTGACAACTCAAGCTGCAGGAGCCCTTCGACAGCCCAGGAAGGAGTTCGATCGGGACCCAAGTTCTGTTTGTCTCATAGCAGTACGTTTACTCTGTGAGTGAGCTCCTAACCACCCCCGAAGACTTCCAGCTTTTAATACCTTTACTCAACCTGAGGCGAAGGTTCTAGAAACCTCGCCCCATTTCTTCTGTTGCGAAAACTAAGCTGGCCGTACTGGTCTGTGTCAAGGTCAACACAGAAGCTGGCCAGGCTCTTGTATTTTGACTCTGAGACAGAGCTGTACATTCTGCACATTCCCTGAAAGGTACCAAGCATGCATCCCACACAATATGTTCCAGTTCTCTCTGATCGGTGAGGAGCGAAAACAAGTGAAGAGCAAAAACATGCCCTACCCACTTTGCAGCTACATGTGAGAACAGAAAATGGAGTCTGTTACACAAGATGGAGTCAGCACAGAAAATGGAGTCAATTATGCCAAATGGAGCCAATGGTCAATATATAATTCTTAATATCAGTACAAATGCCAATAGCTCAAACTATCGTAAATGCGAGCTCTATTGCATTGCAAATGCTTGTTTAGAAAGCTAACCTCATTCCCTATACTAAAAGACTGTGGGGGAGTTCCTTTTAAAATGTAATTAGCTAACTCTAATACATGAGGATTTTAAAATTCTGCAAATATTTCATAAAATTCAGAGCGAAAACCATCTGGGATGCAAACTTCACTCCCAGGTAGGCTTTTCATCACCTCTTCAAGTTCTTGCAAGAAGAAGGGGCTATGCATAATCAGCAGCTGACAAAACTGGAATCGGGATATGATCTCAAATAGCGGTTTAGTGCTTGCATGTCCACTCTGGGGAAGTATTGTATATTTGACTAAAATGCTTAACAAAATGAATTCATCTCCTGCTCTATATTACAGCATACTCCTGCCCTAGAGCACTTCATATTGCTTATGGTGGAAATCTGCTCCCGGGCCTGCCACGCCATAAACCTCCGCTCAAAATCACTCTCCTCGTATACCTTTTGTAAATAGGTGGAGTTTTTAAATGATTCTTAGCACATCGATACTCCCAAAGGGCAGATTTTGCTTCTTCTAATGGTTTTCTATTCTTGTCCGAGTCATCCGCTAAAAATCTTCTATAATTACAGCTAATCTGATTCGCCACATTAGCCTTTTCCTCTTTCAAGGCTTTAAATATGACTAGATCTCTATAGATAACATGAGCTCGCAGGGAAGCCTGCAGGCCACCCCATAGCATACTGACTGAGACTGTACCCTTGTTTCCATTGAAAAAAGCTTTCTATCGCTGCTTTACAAGCCCCAATCCAGCTTTCATGTTCCAGATATAGTTTATTAAAGCCCATTTTTGAATCTTGGGCATCCGATCCCCACCTGTCACCATAAATTCCAGTCCTGAGCTATCAGAAAACCTATTTGGTTAGCATTATTAATTGCTTGAACTTTAATTGAGGTCAAAAAGTAATGAATGCGAGTAGCTATTTTATATCTGGTCGAAAAGCAAGTATATTCATTTTTTTAAAAGAAAAGCAGCCTACCAGAGGTCAAACAACCCATGAATTCTTTGATATTCCACAAGAATGTTTGTGATCGATCTTATGTTTATGCCGTTTCTTACTGCTTGTTGTAGCATCGAAGCCCGGTTCTTGTAAAAAAAAAATATAAATCTTCCCCAATAGTAATGTCCCCGTATATTGTAAGCAGTGATTGGAATAGCCTGATGAACGGACCTGGGTCATCTTTTATCGAGGAGTATAAATTGACCAATATTCATTTTAATGAATTAGTCGTGCAGGTCACCCAGTACCATATCAGATTGCCATATATGAATCTTCGTTTAAGCGCTATTATTAATGTGTGTGGCACTCCCCGAGGAAAAGCAGTTAAAACTTGGATAACCTATTGGAGGGGATAAGGGTTTCATGCGAAAAAAATAACTGTTGGATTGTGCCCCTTTATCCTGGACTCTACTGCCTGCTTTTTCCTCCAATAATTTAAACCATTAACATTTCATGAAAACGGGCGGGGCGTGGCCAACTGCCGGGGCCGATGGCCGTTCACTAGCAGAGCTCCCTCACGACACTCCCTAAACATCCGCACAGTCCAGTGTTGCCCCGCATTAAAATACCTGTGAAGACCGTCGAGTGTCCCCGGAGGGCAGCAGGGTCGCCCAGCCGCGTTTGGACCGGGTCCGCTATGTACAGCCGCCGATCTGGAGCTGGACCCGCGTGCTGCTACGGAGAACCGAGGTGTGGCCTGAAGGGCGTGCCCGCCCGACTTCGCTGATCTGCGGCTCCGGTGCTGCCCCTGTCTGCTGCTTCCTGGGGGACCGCTTTGGTGCAATTGGAGCTGGTCCTGCTCCTGCCGGTTCGGAAATAGAGAAATCCCTGGTGATTTGGGGGCCGGGCTGGCGGCGCGTCTGTGGGCATATCAGCAGCCGGCTGCTACGCTGACGGCCTGAAGAGGCCTAGTGGGGAGTGCGCGGAAGATTACCCGCTGCCCGATCATCTCCCAGCCAGTACTGGCCCCCGAGACAAATACCGCACAGCTGGGTGCGGTTTGCTGCAGCGGATACCCTGCTGGGACAGCGCTGAGGCTGCCACGGTCCTGACCACTGCGTGGCGCCTGTGGGGGCTGCTTTGACTCCAGCTCCCGACTGCTCCTCCTCCTGCTTTGCGTGGCCAGATGCTCGCGGAGCGGACGACTGCAAACTGCTGCCCCCTCACCGTCTGCCAGGTACGATCTATGGTGCGGGGGGAGTGAAGATCCATGTCTTTACTGCGCCTGGTGCACGTAGCACCCATCGCTGTCTCCCGGCCTTAACAGAGGACGGCCTGAGCCTCTTGCTTGCCTGCCGGACAAAGTGCTCAGTAGCTGGGACATGCTTGCAAGACTCTCTCTCCACAGGTAGCCACAGCGACGCAGCATCGGCGCCACCGTCAAGGGCTACTATTGCTAATAGCATCACAGTGCGCGCTCAGGGCATAACTGATTTGTGCACCTGGGACACTGGGCCGTACTGTAGGCCTACATCCCCTCTCTAGACGGCACGCTTCGGTCACCACTATCCCCGATGCAATCTGGCTGGCGAACCCTGACAGGCCGTTTTTGGAGTTGGTTCCGGATGCAGGCGGTGGTGGGTAGGTAGCGGGACTCCTCCTTCACGCCCGGCTGCGATTGAAGCACCGACAACAACATGACGAGTGGCCGTGGCGGCCACAACACGCTCCAGACAAAGCTGGAAAAATATGCTTGGCAAAAGGGGCAGGAAGACGCACAGACGTCTCCCACAGAAGCAAAAAGCCCACCAGAACCTACGTTGCAGAATATTCTGGCGGCCATCACCACGGTGCATACATCTCTAGAGGGCTGCATCGACACCGTCGCGACTGAGGTCTCCCTGATCAGGGCGGATCTGCGCAAGACGAATGAGCATCTCTCTGAGGTGGAATCCACTACCAAGGATCTGGTGGCCGGCTCTGATCTGCTCAAACTCCAGGTTGCGGATCTGCAGGCCAACCAGGAACTGTTAACGCATCAGCTTGACGACTACGAGGGCTGTATGCGCCGCAACAACGTGCGCATTTTGGGTGTGCCTGAACGGGCAGAGGGACAGGCCACCATTCTTCTTGTTGAGAAGCTGGTGTTACAACACCTCCAACCTAAGGGGCTATCAAACTACTTTTCGATTGAAAGGGCGCACAGGGTGCCCGGTGGCAGACCGAAAACAGGAGCTCTGCCCCATCCTCTCCTGGCGCGGGTGTTCAACTTTAGAGATCGGGATGTCATACTACACTCACCAAGGGTAGCCCTGCCAGTCACAGTTGACAACAGCACTTTCTTTCCTGATTTTACACTACGGGTGCAGAAAAAACGCCGCAGCTTTCTAGAGGTAAAACGAGCTCTGCGTGTGCAAGAGATTAAGTACGCAATGCTGTTCCCTGCAAAGCTACGTGCCGAAACGTAAGGAAAAACCTGGTTCTTTTCCAGTCCTGAGGACGCATGGGATTGGCTTGAGGGATGGTGCACGGTCGAGAAGCGGACTAACAAGGATCGCTGAGGGACGGGTCGTCAGTCACGGCTGGACGATCATCAAACACTCACAAAGCCTGATATCGTTGTTGCAGATGCCTCGCCGGGTCAGAGTCAAACGGAGGAGCGGTGAGACCCTGAAACTTTTTCAGCTGCTATCCACACTGGAGAACTTATTGTGGACACTGGGTTCGCCCGCTGCGGATGCAGAAGACAACAGAGACGTAACTATATATAAAAAGTGGGGAGCTGGGGGTTCTTAATGACTACTATTACTTCACGGCCCTGCCTCTTCACTGGGGACAAGTACTGGGGCATACGTTCGCTATAAAACGCTGTTATGGGGAGTAGGGTTGGTACACTCTCCTACACATTTCCTAGGGTGGGCGAAAGGCACTCTGTAAGTTTGGGGAGGCGGGTGGTTTCTTGCCCGCCATGCAGGGAGGCAGGGAGGGGGGTGGATGGGGTTTGTTTGGGGGTGGAGGGGCTTTTGTTCGTTTTTATTTCCTTTTGTTGGGTAATTTGTGAGTTGGGGGGGTGGACATCCTGTTCGCAATATTTCTCCGTCATGCATCCTATCCTGTGTTTTGCACAAAGGGTTTTTTCTTGCGAAGGATGGGGGGTTGTTTTAGTGTGTATTGTTCTCTGTTTTGTGGGTATGACAAGTATGAATTGCTTCAAGGAAAGGCAATTAATGATTAGATGTTTTTGGTATTTCTGCCTATGAAGATTAAGTGGTCTACTAATGTGCCCCCCCCCCATGGGGCAGTCACGGGAGGCTCCCCCTGCAACTTAATGACCATGTAATAGGGGACGCAATGGGCACGACAACTAGACTGGGGCTCAAGCTGTTGTCGTGGAACGTCAACGGGTTGAGAGACAAGATCAAGCGGGGTATAGTGCTCCAATTTTTGAAAAGACACTCCCCTGATGTAGTCCTCTTACAAGAGACACACTTGCTTGGGAATGCTTATAAGGCCATGTCGCAATGGGGTTTCCAGCTAGTGGCACACTCTGCTTTTGGTTCTGGCTCCTGGGGAATGGGCATAATGGTCCGGAAATCACTCCACATGACAATTGATCTCATTCGCACCGACGCCCTAGGTAGATTCGTTGCCGCCTCTGGGACCTGGGAGGGGCGCATACTCAATCTCCTTTCTGTCTACGTGCCGCCGGGATTACACACCCAAGCCTTTGCAGACTTTGGGGACCTCCTCTTAGCCTTGCCGGTAGTCAGAGTATTGATTGGGGGTGACTTCAATCCTTTTGTCTCTGACTCTCTTGACCGGTGGCCCCAGAAGGCCTTGCCGCCCTCCCGCTCGCGGATCCAGAGCTTTCTTGGGGCGATGGGCATGGTAGACGTCTGGAGGAGTCTGCACCCGGCCGAACAGCAATACACTTTCTACTCAGGTTCTCACTGTAGTATGTCCCGTATAGACTATGTATTGACGCTTGCGCACCAACTTGACTGCATGAAGGAAATACAGCACTTGGCCAGGGGGATCTCCCCTATCCTATGTCACCTGGAAGTGGGGGAGCCCACAGTTGGCCGTACTTCCCCGATCAACTCCTGGTATCTTACGACCCCCCCAATCAGAGACAAGATCTTAAGTGAGTCAGACTATTATTTCCAGGAGAACGATGGGACGGTAGACTCGGCGACAACACTATGGGACGGCAACAAGGCTGTCATACGGGGGTGGCTCTGGCCCAGATCTCGGGACAGCGAAAGGAGAAGTGTGCAGATATGACTCGCTTAGAGGGAGAAATCCTATATTTAGAGGAAGCTCTCTGGCTTGATGAATCGGAGGACATACGGCAGAGATTACGCATGAAAGTCAAGGAATATACCGACTTGGCGACTGAGGCTGCCAAGTCGCACTATAGGGCCACACTCAGCAGAATCTACGACAAGGCTGGCAAACTGTTAGCTTGGCTAGATCGTAGAGATCAGGCCCGTCGAGTTGTGGTTGAAATAGAGACGGATTCTCACTCCCGCCTCACTGCCCCTCAGGACATAGTGGATGCATTCAGCCAATATTACCAGTCACTCTATACATCTCAAACTCCGCAAACGGAGTGTTAAAAGCAAAACGACAATCGTGAACATTGCCTGCGCCATCTTGTCTGGTGGAAATTTCTATGTGCACATAAGCTACAGTCATTTTAATCTATCACAGCCATTTTGTACTCTGTTGGCCACCTTTGTTTCACCCTGCCCTTACTAGCATCCCTCTGACCCTCTGACCGACCTGGTATGTGTGCTGGGGGCTAGAAACTCTATTGTCGCAACAAACCTCAGCGCCACTTGCTGCCACAAACTCGTTTTTCCCCTCATCTCTGTTTACAGGCAAACCTTTGGACACTCTACCCCTCACTACACCTAGTTACACAAACAGGTTCCAAACACCAAAAAGACTCTTGCAACATGATTTATTGCACTGCAAATAGCAAGACTTGTTTTTACCAACAATGGGACCTGTTTTTATCAACAGAACGGACTCTTAGACCTGGCCGGTCTCACATGGTTTAGACCCTGAAGCAAGGTCCAGCTGCAAGATAAGATTGTCTGTTTGACCTGGGTGGGAAGAGAAATACTGTTGGGCTTGTGTGATAACCTGCCCGGGGCGGGGACTCCAAGCTTGTGTAACCATGTTGATGAAACAAATGCATTGTGTCAAACCTGTATAAAAGGAAGAGCCAAAGGAGTTATCAGCAGAACACCTCCCTCAGACATCTCGGTGTCTGCAGTTGACGTGATCTCCTCATGAGAAATAAACCTTTTTCTTGTCTTCCAGTTTCCAGCGCTTGCCTCATTATTTTGATAGCGAACCCAAAGTGAATTAGAGGTGGAACCCTGCACCAGGCAGCATTGAGGGTCTTAGAAGACTCGCTGACTTTCACAATTGGCGCTCAAACGTGAGGGCCCATCAGCGACACGTGGGTCCGGTAGAGAGGTCCTAACGACGGAGTGAACGACTAAACGATTGGGGTATACCTGCCTGAGAAGACCCTCGTCTGGCTGCCGATCGACTGAACTTCACCGGTTCCGAACGGACCTCTCTCGAGTGACCTGCGGTTCTGACTGGGACCTTAGAAGAACGCCGCATTGATTGTTGGAGTGAGAGGACAACCAGGCGCTGGAAGGGGAAGATGAAGAACTGTCCACACGGTCCGGGTAAGGTTGGGAAAATATGACTTAAATTGATTGATTGAATAGTTTGATTGAAATACTAGTATTCCTATTTTATTGAGTTATTTGAGACATTCCCTGATTGCAAACAACAAAGAATAGGAATATTCTCTCTCTTTGCAGACAGCGAAGGACAGGTAGTGCAGACTTTTTGTCTAAATTGATTGATTGAGATATTCATTTTGACCGATAAATACGGGATGCCTGTTTTCTCTAGATTGTTTGATTGCAATTGTTTTGGACCGGACCGTTTGTTAGAGGTCAGTCAGCCGGCGCCGCCGGAAGGCACCCCTAACAAGGACATGTACATAAAGTATGGATTAGCCACCGTAGCTTATAGCAAACTATGGCATAAATACACTAGGAAGGACCGGGTAAATCAGTGGCCACTGACGGGATCTTTTGATCCCGCTAAAATAGAAACGTTAGAATTAGCTCTCCACAAAAAGAAAACTAGACCAGCCATGTTTGACAGTTTTGGTTTATGGCGAAAAGAGGCAAACCAAAGAAAGAAAAGAGACTAAGCTAGACAAGATAAAGATACGCGAAAATCATCTTACCAAGCCTGTAAAAGGTTAGAAGAAAAACTAAAAGAAAAGGAAATCGATAAAAAGGAACAGGAATCAAAAATATCAGGTCAATGCCCTGTTAGAACGCCCTCGACTCTTTACCCCGAGTTACCGGCAAAACAAAGGGTTGATGATGATTTATTGTTAGGTCCCCCAATCATATACATACCACCCCCTTACGCCCCTACTCATCACGTAGTACAACGCCAGGACCCCCAAAGTATAGCCGGAGGTGACACGATCGCCTCAGTCTCCACCGCCTCTGCTCCCACCGAGTCACACACACCAAATGACTCATCAAAGGATACAGTAGTAGAGGTAGGATCAAAAGAAAAAGGAGCGCCCAGGGTCCCGCGATTAAGTACAAATGAGCGAGCAGGCATTGATAAAATAGTTAAATCCCTCATAGATAGGAAGGAGACAGAAGAGCATGTAACTGACATATGCAACTCCTAAGTTGAAAATCACAAACGATACTTTATTGTACGTCTCTGTTACCACACTCTTACTGCATATGAAGAGAAGTACCAAGATGTAGGGCCTGAGCGACAAGTGGCTCTCTATAGGAAAGTAGACACCGGAGATGAAGGTGACAACGATGTGTCAGCTGGCACCCCGGATGCACACTAACCTCAGAAGCCGGATACAGCGGGAGCGATCCACGACGCTAGAGTCCTCTCTTCCCCAAGAACGGTATTACCTACGAGGACTCCAGAAACCCTCTATAAGCAACACCACCCCGGGGGAAAGGAGGGAAGAAGGATAACAGGGGAAGGGCTGCGGCGACTACGTGGAACCTGCACTCACGACACCCACTCCTGTAGAGAGAGAGAAGGGACAGTTGAGTCACCGGATCCCCTACCTCAGGGAGAACACAAGTACAGTGGGGGTGAAGTTCCCAGCACACACACTCAAACGGTTGTCCGTATCGCCCAAGCAGTCTCACACAGTACTCACGACTCAGCTGGTGCAGGAGAGGACGTGGAAGGAGTCCATTCCAGTCGTAGTCACCACGGGACAGGAGGCGGGCCGCTCTCCGAGCCTTTCAAGCGGCTCCAAGCGCAGGATCAACACACAGGACGGGCTCACGGCTGCAGCGTTGTCCAGGCGCTCTCCGAGCCTTTCAAACGGCTCCAAGCGGGAGGGGGTAAAAGGGTCTTGAGGGAGATAAGCAGCTCCCGAGGTGGAGAGACTCTGGTCAGGCCTCTAGTCACGGCGGGGCCCCTCGGGTAGAGCGCGCTTCAGTGATGCCCGGGAATGAAGCGTCGCGGCGTACCCCTCGGCGTCACGGGTCCAAGCGGAGCGCCTACGAGCGCTAAGGCCGTCCGTGCCGGGAATCAGGGGGATAGAGCTAGGTCCCTGCTCTGGAAGCAGGGAAGCAGGGAAACTCGGGAGATAAGGAACTGCGAAGTCCGTTACCTCGCGGAACGCCAGGTGGAACTTGATTGACAAGCCCCCGGCCTTCCGTGTACGAGGCTTTTGTACTGCCTCCGGAAGTGCGCTCGCGCGGTCGCTAGGGGTGATGGGTATTGTAGTTCCATACCTCTCCGCCCCCTAGCGCCGCTCGGAGCGTCGCGGGTTCCGCTCAACGGCGAAGTCTGACAGAACCCCCCGGCAAGGGCCGGCGTCTCGACGGGCCTCCGGGTTTCGTAGGATGAGCCGCGTGGTAGCGGCGAAGCAACACAGGGCAATGCAAATTGGCCAGAGGTTCCCAGGACCTCTCCTCGGGTCCATAACCCTTCCAATCGATCAAGTAGTGTAGCCTACCCCTGATGTACCTGGAATCTAATACCCCTTTCACCTCGTACTCCTCCCCGCCGTCTAAAAGTAGGGGCCGAGGAATAGGGGGGAGTCTCGTGAGAGGGAGGCACGGTTTTAGTAGAGAGACGTGGAACACTGGGTGTATGTGCCATGCCGGCGGGAGTGTCAGTTTCATGGCTACAGGGTTCACTACTTTTACAACGGGGTACGGGCCCACGTATTTTGGTTTCAGGCGGGTGTTCCCCTTTATTCGTAGGTGTCTTGTATCTAACCACACCTTGTCTCCTACTGCGTAGGCCGGCTCGGGAGTTCTTTTTTTGTTTGCGTAGTGTTTGTCTCGTTCTTGCGCTGTTTCCAGTTGATTCTTTGCGTTCTGTAATACTTTTTTCAGGTGCGAGTGATGTTCTTGGATAGTCGGGTGCTTAGTTTGTGCAGGCCATTCAAAGGGCAACATGTTTGGATGGTACCCTGTTAAACAGAAGAAGGGGGAGCATCCCAGCGAAGTGTGTTCGGCATTATTGTAGGCGAATTCCGCCATCCATAGCAGCGTACACCATTCCTCCTCGTGGAGCAACGTGAAGCATCTGAGGTATTGCTCCAGCGTCTGGTTCAGCCTCTCCGTCTTGCCGTCAGTTTGAGGGTGGTAGCTAGTGGAGAGACGGGCGTCCACCTTCATGACTTGACACAAGGCCTTCCAGAACCGTGACGTGAACTGCGTTCCCCTGTCAGTAATGAGAACCGCGGGGATTCCATGGCTTCGTACGATGTGTTGTAAGAACTGCTGGGCTAGACCCGCCGCTGAAGGGAGTTTCTCCATGGCAATGAAATGGCCCATCTTAGTCAAGTGGTCTATGACGACCAGGATGGTAGTCATTCCTCTACTGGGGGGCATATCCACTATAAAATCCATAGACAGAGTGTGCCACGGAGCTGGAGGGATTGGGATAGGTTGGAGCAATCCGCTTGGCCGTTGGTGCTGAGACTTCCCTTGCGTGCATATGGCACACCCTGCTACGTAGGCCGCAGTGTCCGTAGATAATGAAGGCCACCAAAAACGGCGCTTCATTGCCATCGTGGTTTTATGTACTCCCAGATGTCCTCCCAAGGTGGAGTCGTGAACCCATCTCAAGGCTTGTTGCTGTAGGGAAGAAGTCGGCAGGTATAAGCGTTCGTCCTGATATAAGAGACGCTGTTTGGAGGACCGATGTAGTGGGTCTTCAGCTACCCATGTTACTTCGTCGGTTCCTGAGGTTTGGTGTCGCACTTCGTCTATGAAGTCGGGTGTAGTGGCTGCTGCCGTCCTCATAGCTGGGAATGATGCCGCCTTCAAGATAAGGGGGTTGTCTGTGGCGGGCGCAGGGTTCGTAGTGAAGGGATGTTGGGGCCGGGACAGCGCATCGGCCTTTCCGTTCTGTGGCCCAGGACGATATTTGATTACGAAGTCGTAATCTGAGAAAAACAACGACCAGCGTAGTTGTCTGGGGGTCAGGGCTCTGGCAGTCTTTAAGAATAGGAGATTCCGATGGTCCGTATAGATTTCTACGGTGTGTCTTGCACCGAGCAAATGATGACGCCACTCTTCACACCCTCTCTTTATGGCCAGAAGCTCCTTATCCATAATACTGTAGTTCACCTCACAGGGAGATAGTTTTTTGGAAAAGAACGCAACGGGGTGCAACTGTCCGGTTTCTGGATGTCTCTGTGACAGAATGCCCCCTATTGCATATTGGGAGGCGTCGGTTTCGACCATAAAGGGACGTGTGGCGTCCGGATGTCGGAGCACTGGGGCGGTGGTGAAGCAGACCTTCAATGTCTGAAAGGCTTGTTCTGCTGCGGCGGTCCACTCGAAGGAGGCACCTTTCCTCAGGAGAAGGGTTAATGGTTGTATAATACCAGAAAAGTTCTTTATAAAGCGGCGATAAAAATTCGCGAAGCCCAAGAAGCTTTGTAGGGATTTCACATTGGTAGGCGATTCCCACTGGGTAATAGCCCGCGTTTTCTTATCGTCCATACACAATCCGTCGGGACCGATGACGTATCCCAAGAATTCCACCTCCGAAACGTGGAACAGACACTTCTCCAGTTTGGCGTATAGCGCAAACTTTTGCAGGCGCTCCAACACCGCCGCCACGTGCTTCACGTGTTCTTCCATGGACGCGGAGTACACCAAGATGTCATCGATGTACACGATGCATGATACGTCCAAGAGGCCCCTCAGTACTTCATCCATGAAGTACTGGAACGCAGCGGGGGCGTTGCACAGACCAAAGGGCATTACCGTATATTCGAACAAGCCGAATTTGGTCCGGAAGGCGGTCTTCCACTCGTCGCCGCGTCTTACCCGCACCAAATGATAGGCTCCCCTGAGGTCCAGTTTGGTGAATATGGTCGCGGTTTTCAGTTGGTCTAGAAGAACAGGGATCAACGGCAGGGGATATCGGTTCTTTATAGTGACCTTGTTGATCGCCCTGTAGTCGATGCAGGCCCGTAACCCGCCCTCTTTCTTCGGAATGAAGAAGATCGGAGAGGAGGCAGGCGAAGAAGATGGACGTATGAACCCAGAGGATAGCATGTCGTCAAGATAACTCTGGAGGTACGAGGTTTCGGCTTCCGTGAGGGCGTAGATCCTACTGCAGGGTATGCTGGCTCCAGCCTCTAGCTCGATAACGCAATCGTAGTCTCTGTGTGGAGGCAATCTTTTGGCCTCTTGCGTGTCAAAGACAGTCTTGTATCTTTCGTATACACTGGGCAGCTCGGTGATTGGACTTACACACGGCTGCTTGCATGTGCTAGCTAGGAACCCCGCGGAACATTCACCTTGGGGCGGGGTCCAGACTCGTTCGGCGGTGCAGTGTTCTTGGCAGAACGAAGAATTCAAGGTCACGGTGCGTGCAGTCCACCTCACCAAGGGATCATGGAGAGTCAGCCAGGGCATTCCTAGTATGAGCTTGAAATGGGGTGCATCAATCAGGTCAAATCGTATCTGTTCGAAGTGATTCAACCCTATTTGCATCACGAGGGGCTTAGTGTGATAACACACAGGACCCGAGGTCAGTGCCGATCCGTCCACTGCCTTCACCTTCTCTGGAATTTCCTTTTGATCACAGGGTATGGTTAGTTCCTTGGCGTATTGTTGGTCTATAAAATTACCGGTGGCGCCGGAATCCAGTAGGGCGTGGACAACCACAGATATCTCATGAGGCAAGTTCAGCAAGACACACACATTCATGTGGGCTACCGAGGGTTGGATTGTGTTGGCTGCAGCCGGGAAGACCTCATCACTTCTAGGCCTCAAACAAGCGGTCCTCATCTTATTTGGGCTCGTCAGTTTCCCAGGTCCTCGGTCGTGTAATCCGCTACGGACACGGTCTTAAGCCCAGGGCTTCCTGTAGTTGCGCTCTTAGATCGACTTCGGCAATCTTTGATGAAGTGGCCTGGTTTGCCGCAGTACAAGCAGAGTTTCTGCGTTCTTCTTTTCTCTGTTTCTGCTTGACTTAGAGGACTTCGAATGCCACCGATCTGCATGGGCTCGGTCCCGTCCCCTTGGGAAGGCCTTTCCTCAGGAACCAAGCGGGGCCGGATGGGAATGAACCTGGTATCGCTGCGATTCTTGTCCCCTTTCCGCTCTTGAAGCCGGTGGTCTAATTGGACGGTTAAGTCAATTAATTCTGCACAAGTGGCCGGCATTTGTACCACTTGGGCCAGAACGTCCTTGAGTTCGCTTCTCAACCCTTGATAGAATAAGGATGTTCTCTTTTCCATCGGCCAGTCCGTTTCTACCAAGAGCCGGTTGAAGGAGGTAATGTAAGTCAGTAGGTCCTGAGACCCTTGTTTCAGGGTAAGGAGTTCTTTATCCAACGACATTTGATGTGCCTTGCGATCAAACAGCCTTCGCATCTCCACACAGAAGGCCGGGAAGTTGTAAAGAACAGGGTCGTCCCGTTCGATCAACGGGAAGGACCAGCTAGCAGCGTTGCCTCCTAAGTAAGACATGACAAAGGCCGTTTTTGCCTGGTCATTCGGAAAGACAGCCGGTTTGCACAAGAAATGGAGCCTACATTGTCCCATAAAGATGCCATACTTCTTTGGGTCCCCAAAGAATCGTTCAGGAGGGGCAAGGGGCAGCTGCATAGGCTGAATGAATTGAACCGGGGGAGAACCGGATTGTTGAGGTGTAGAGGACGCGTGATGCGGGAAGATCCCGGTGCTTGGTGATCCCCCGCCGGCAGTCTGGGCACCCCCTTCCGCTACATGAGTTTGAGTTCTTGCTGGCGGAGGCAGGGTCCAGTCTCTAATATAGGAACCCCCTTTTTTCTCGGCTGGAGGGTGACGGGACAGGCAGGCGACCTCTCTCCTCATGGTGCCCATCTCGTTTTTAAGCTCCAGATTCTCCACCCGGAAGGCGTCTACTTCTACTCGAAGCGCGTTCAAGGTATCTAACATAGTGGCCAGGACGGTAGCGGTATCCATCGCTCAGGCTGTATTTATCCGTGGGCTTGTCAATCTGTCAGCTGGCACCCCGGATGCACACTAACCTCAGAAGCCGGATACAGCGGGAGCGATCCACGACGCTAGAGTCCTCTCTTCCCCAAGAACGGTATTACCTACGAGGACTCCAGAAACCCTCTATAAGCAACACCACCCCGGGGGAAAGGAGGGAAGAAGGATAACAGGGGAAGGGCTGCGGCGACTACGTGGAACCTGCACTCACGACACCCACTCCTGTAGAGAGAGAGAAGGGACAGTTGAGTCACCGGATCCCCTACCTCAGGGAGAACACAAGTACAGTGGGGGTGAAGTTCCCAGCACACACACTCAAACGGTTGTCCGTATCGCCCAAGCAGTCTCACACAGTACTCACGACTCAGCTGGTGCAGGAGAGGACGTGGAAGGAGTCCATTCCAGTCGTAGTCACCACGGGACAGGAGGCGGGCCGCTCTCCGAGCCTTTCAAGCGGCTCCAAGCGCAGGATCAACACACAGGACGGGCTCACGGCTGCAGCGTTGTCCAGGCGCTCTCCGAGCCTTTCAAACGGCTCCAAGCGGGAGGGGGTAAAAGGGTCTTGAGGGAGATAAGCAGCTCCCGAGGTGGAGAGACTCTGGTCAGGCCTCTAGTCACGGCGGGGCCCCTCGGGTAGAGCGCGCTTCAGTGATGCCCGGGAATGAAGCGTCGCGGCGTACCCCTCGGCGTCACGGGTCCAAGCGGAGCGCCTACGAGCGCTAAGGCCGTCCGTGCCGGGAATCAGGGGGATAGAGATAGGTCCCTGCTCTGGAAGCAGGGAAGCAGGGAAACTCGGGAGATAAGGAACTGCGAAGTCCGTTACCTCGCGGAACGCCAGGTGGAACTTGATTGACAAGCCCCCGGCCTTCCGTGTACGAGGCTTTTGTACTGCCTCCGGAAGTGCGCTCGCGCGGTCGCTAGGGGTGATGGGTATTGTAGTTCCATACCTCTCCGCCCCCTAGCGCCGCTCGGAGCGTCGCGGGTTCCGCTCAACGGCGAAGTCTGACACGATGTTACAGAACTCTTTTCATCCACACTGGAAGTATGCCGTCACCTCGTGGAACAAGGACGGATAGATAAGGACAGGACATTTAAGATAGCAGGACCCCCGGTGGAAAAACCAGATAGCATGATGCCGATAAAAGAAGCTGCCCCTTATTGGGTACCTCCTAGAGGACAAGGGACTCATGACAATATGAACCATCAAGACGCTAGAGGAAGGGTGGTCTACAATTGAGTGTATCAGCCATGGGACAGACAGGACATTTTGACATTCCATAAATCTTTACCGGATTTACGAAAAAACCCCACCGCCTTTTACACCGAGCTAGGTACCGCTCTGGGATCAACAATAATGACACTTGCCGACATAGACTTGTTCTTCGGGTTATGTTTGCCAGCAGATGTGTGGAAACAGATTAGGAAAATAGACCATACCGAACTGCTTGGTCATACCTGGGAACAACTCAACACACTAGATAAACAGCGGAACCCTGGTCAAAAACCGGTTAAAGCAATATTGGACCTCCCTGACAAAATAGTGCAGAAAGTGAAAACACTGATCCCAGAGAAAAAGACAGACTGGTCCATAGTAACCGCGTGCCGCCAGAAACCACAAGAGGATGTCTCAGAGTATTTCTCCAGATTTGAAACGGTGTTCTCCGATTACAGTGGACAAGACATGTCCACCGCAACCAGACACCACTTATTTGTGCAGAACTATGTCAAAGGACTACTGCCAGATGTATCCCAGAAATTACAAGCCAGTGAAAGTAGTTGGGCAGCATCTAAACCGGCGGCCATTCTCCAAATGGCCCAGTACTATGAGCATCAGAGAAACGAAAATGACAGGGCTACAGAAAGGAAAAAGAAGGACTTGAAGGAAAGGGTGATGATAGCACAACTCCAGGGGGCGAATACAGGAAGGGAGCAATATAGGGGAGGATACCAGCAGAATACCCCTAGAGTACAGCCACCTAGAAACAATTCATCGACTTCATATGTAGGACGCCAAGACCTAGGCCAGGATCAATGTGTATTTTGCAAAGAATATGGACACTGGAAAACTCAATGCCCGGCTTTGTTAGGAGGTGGTAGGGGCAGGGGGGCGAGGGAAATAGCAAGTGGACAGAGAGGAAGAGGACGTGGGAGAGGGTATGCGAGTGAAGCAAACGAAGAAAGGCCAGCAAGAGTGAACGCATTTGGCCATCCCAATCAGAATCAGTACCAACAGACAGATTATGACAATACGTACGATTTTGCATAGGACAGCCAGGGGCAAGGGAGGGATCCAGTCAAGCTCTATGTTGACCAGCAAGGCCCTTATGTTACCGCTAAGGTCCTGGGCACAAAATCGCCATTTTTGGAAGACACTGGAGCAACACGTAGTGCACTATCCAAACGACTGATTCCAAGGGCAACCTTGTCAGGCTCACATGTGACCTCAATAAGATTTGACGGGACGCCCTCCACCAACCCTTTGTCCCGACCGATCCCTTTTAACCTTGACAACAATAGCGTCGAGATGACATTCCTCCTCTCTTCTAACACCCCAGATGCCATTATGGATCTCGACCTTCTGAAACACTTCCATGCGACTATCAGATGCTCATCAGACGGAGTGCATCACAACCCCCAGCGCCATAGAGAGAACCCTTCTCAGCACATGTTTCCCATCTCCGAGACTGACGCATCCCTACTGGACACTTTGCCATCGCCCTTATGGGCTAGGGCTGATTCAGACGTAGGACGAATGATGATTGACCCAGTACACGTAACAATACGACAGGACGCAACCCTACCGAAAGTACCGCAGTACAAAATATCGCCAGAGGGTGAGAAGGCACTGACAGAGATCATACACTCTTTGGTAGAGGCAGGGGTGGTAGAGGAAGTAGTGAGCAACGTTTGTAAGAGTCCCATACTACCGATTGTAAAGAGACAGGGAGTGGGAAACGGAAAAGCCTACCGCTTCATCATTGACCTGCGGGAGATAAACAAAATCGTAGTGCCACAATACCCAGAAGTTTCCGACATCATGACAATTTTGACTTTAATCCCCTCCACTGCCACCACCTTCACTGTAGTTGACCTCAAAAACGCATTATTTTCCATACCTATACACGAGGACAGCCGCTATCTATTTGGATTCACCCTAAACTCTCGTTCGTACAGATTTTGCAGAGCACCTCAGGGGTACACTGAGAGCCCAAGCATCTATAGCCAGGCGCTTAAAAGACAGTTGGACGCCATACAATTGCCAGATGGAGTGGCACTAATACAATATGTAGACAACATCCTTCTAGCAGCAGACACCATACCAATAACCGTCACAGCCACCATCAAATTACTCCATTTCCTTCCTGAGAATGATCACACGGTCTCCCGAAAGAAATTGCAGTTCTGTAAATCACAAGTGGCCTATTTAGGTCACCTTTTATCAAAAGAAGGGAGGAAACTCACGCTAGACAGGATCCAGACAATTCTAGACACCCCTGTCCCCAAAGATCAGAAGCAAGTACGCTCTTTGATAGGCCTCACCTCATTTTGCCGACAGTGGTTACCGAACTTTAGCCTCATTGTCAAACCCCTTCTCTCCCTCCTAGCTAAAGACATCCCCTTGCCTCTCCCCTGGACCCCCGAATGCCAGTCAGCCTTTAAAGAACTACGCAATGCCCTTTGTTCAGTGCCTGTCCTAGGAACCCCAGATTACTCCAAACTATTCTTCCTCTACACGCACGAGAGGGAGGGATGTGCATTGTCTGTCCTAACACAATCAATTGGTCACAAACAACGCCCTTGTGCATACTTCTCTGCCACCCTCGATCCAGTAGCCAGAGCGCTCCCAGCGTACCTGCGCGCTGTGGCAGCTGCAGCAGTATCAATACGATACGCCAGAGCGAAGGAATAGTGCTCTCGAATCCAGTCACTGTTTTAGTACCCCATGCAGTCGACACACTACTAAACCAGACCAAAACCCAACACTTGACTAGCGCCCGACTGACCGGATATGAGTTGACCCTGCTAGCACCGCACATTACCCTAAAGCGATGCACCACCCTCAATCCAGCCACACTGTTACCCCTACCCGAAAATGATCCTAGCGTGACTCCACTACACGACTGTGTGACACTAACCGATGAACAAACATAGAGTAGAATAGATCTCAGAGACACCGCCTTTCTAGAACCAGAAGAACTATGGGTGGATGGTTTGTGCATCAAGCTCCCCGACGGCACCACCTCAGCTGCATACGCTGTCACCACAGCCCAAACCGTTCTGGAAACACCCCGTATTCCCCAACGGTCAGCCCAGGCTGCAGAACTCTTTGCCCTCACACAAGCATGTATCCTAGCGACTGACAAGACAGTTAACATATACACCGACAGCCAATATGCCTTCGGGGTGGTTCACCATTTTGGGATCTTATGGAAAGAAAGAGGGTTTCTGACTTCACATGGTACACCCATCCTGCATGGAGATTTAGTCTCTGCCTTGACGCAAGCAGTCCTCCTCCCCAAGAAGTTAGCAGTGATAAAATGCCAAGCACATAGGAAAGTGACTGATCTCATTGGATAGGGAAATGCACTAGCAGACGTTACTGCCCGAGCCACAGCAGGAGACAGAACTATGACACGAATGTATGTGACCAGGTCACAAGCTGAACAATGGACTGACGCTAGGACCACTATAAGGGACATATAGACTACATGCACACAAGACGAATTGACCGAATGGGAAAAGGTGGGACTAAAAGACGAGGAAGAACGCTGGAGAACTAAAGACGGAAATAAATGGCTGTTACCCAATGCCTACCTCATCCCCATATTGACCATGGCACATTTACCAGCACACATAGGCTCCACCCCCATGATTGAACTAATCACCAGAGTATGGCATAATGTCAAGATAGCAGAATCTGCAAAACGCCTAGTACAACAATGTATAGTCTGCCTACAACACAACCCAGGGAAGGGGACAGGGTTTGGAGTCCCTGACCACCCCTTTGAAATCCTTCAAATGGATTACATCCAACTAGAGAGATGCCATGGTCTAAAATATGTCCTGGTGGTTGTGTGCGCTTTTAGAAAATGGGTGGAGGCATATCCCACCCGCGACAATACCGCCTTAGCCACTGCAAAAGTATTGCTGAAAGAATTCTTCCCCCCATAACGGCTTTTACAGAATTTTATGGAGCGACAACCGCCCCCACTTCGTAGCCGAGGTGATACAGAACATACTGAGAGGGTTGGGGGTAAAACAAAAGTTCCATGCCGTCTTCCACCCCCAATACTGAGAGGGTTGGGGGTAAAACAAAACTTCCATGCCGCTCCAACGACCAGGCCACTAACTGAGTCAAGGTCTCAGATCGGTAGCACAGTCAAACAACGCTACCAGGAAAGCGCCAGACAAAAGTTTGTGGTCCTAATAGTTGTTCAGCTCCTCGAAGACGATGGAAGAAACTGAACACCTACAAAGCGACCGCAAAGACACCAAGACTGCTAACCTGCACAGCACAAAGACAATTGCACTTGCAGCCACATTTCTCACCTGTCTCCTGCTAATGGTCGCACTCTGGATCATTGTAGAGAATGCACCTGCATACAGAACATTGTCACCCACCATGCAACCAATCACCAAGAAAGAACACTACCTGGTATCATTACCGCCACATCTCCGAGAACAACGCAAAGAATTCTGGAAGAATTATTTCGTGCCGATGTTGCACCAGCACAATCTTGCCACCAATACTACCAACTGTTGGGTCTGTGGGCTGTTACCACATGCCACTGAACATTCCATCCCTTTCATCCCTTCGCCCTTTTCTATTCATGGATCTTGCCTTGCCTGGATGATACTCCTACAAGAAAGTTACAAAGACAATGCCACTTCCGACGGAACAATCGCCCAGTTCTACAACGAGTTCTGGCGAAACAAAACAGGAAGAACAGCCGCCCCCTTCTGCCCTCACACCTTCAATGCGACATTCCCGATGAATTTCCCCTCCAAAGAACGAGTGGAAATGCAAGTGTTCAATAATCCTAACAGAGCCACATTTTCCTACCTGAAGAAAAGAACTGCTGCAACACTGACTGTGGCCCTATCTGTGGTGAACGTCTCTGGCCTTGTATGCATTGAAGGCCGTGGGACTAAGAATGTGGGTCACAGCACCTGTAGCATTGTAAGGACTTTGAACTCTACCAACCCTCCTGCACTTGTCGCATCACCCAATATGTACTTTGTTTGCGGAACCAAAGCCTACACCTGGCTCCCAAGAAACTGGAGGGGCACGTGCTACATCGCCTTTGTTTTGCCACCAACCTACACAGCCCATGCAGAGCATCATCGAGAAAAACGATCTAAAGACATTGATCAAGCAGACACTGCCTCATCACAGTTCCTCGAAGCAGCAAAAGGGCTCATCCCGCTATGGGGTCCGATGGCAAACAGCCGAGCCATTAGACATCTATCCCAAGCGGTAGAGACCGCCCTGAACGTCACTGCTGGCATCCTCACCAACAACACTGCTGAGCTCCAAGCAGTCCGTCTGGTTACCGTGCAAAATCGCATGGTCCTGGACGTGGTACTAGTGGACCGTGGAGGAGCATGCCGCATCATCGGTGCCAGCTGCTGTATATACATTCCTGATAATTCACCTTCTGTCTATGAAGCAATCGAACACCTCCATAGACTGTCTTCAGAAATTCATCAGGGTGCAGAAACCTGGACAATTGGAAGTTGGCTTTGGGGCATCTTGAAGGAGTGGGGTTGGAAAATATCAATGATTCTCTTGGTCCCAGTATTGACAATATGTGGTTGTTGTTTGGGTATACACTGTATACCACCTTTGTGTGCTCTTTGTATAACTACCTTGCACCCTAAGACGATGGACACTCAGCTAACAAAAATGAGAGTAATGTATGATCAAGAGATACAGGACATTATGGAGATCGAAATAGACTGACAAGCTGGCTAGTTATGTTCAAAGGGGCCACTGTTAAAAGCAGAACGACAATCGTGAACATTGCCTGCACCATCTTGTCTGGTAGAAATTTCTATGTGCACATAAGCTACAGTCATTTTAATCTATCACAGCCATTTTGTACTCTGTTGGCCACCTTTGTTTCACCCTGCCCTTACTAGCATCCCTCTGACCCTCTGACCGACCTGGTATGTGTGCTGGGGGCTAGAAACTCTATTGCCGCAACAAACCTCAGCGCCACTTGCTGCCACAAACTTGTTTTTCCTCTCATCTCTGTTTACAGGCAAACCTTTGGACACTCTACCCCTCACTACACCTAGTTACACAAACAGGTTCCAAACACCAAAAAGACTCTTGCAACATGATTTATTGCACTGCAAACAGCAAGACTTGTTTTTACCAAGAATGGGACCTGTTTTTATCAACAGAACGGACTCTTAGATCTGGCCGGTCTCACATGTTTTAGACCCTGAAGCAAGGTTCAGCTGCAAGATAAGATTGTCTGTTTGACCTGGGTGGGAAGAGAAATACTGTTGGGCTTGTGTGACAACCTGCCCGGGGCGGGGACTCCAAGCTTGTGTAACCATGTTGATGAAACAAATGCATTGTGTCAAACCTGTATAAAAGGAAGAGCCAAAGGAGTTATCAGCAGTTGACGTGATCTCCTCATGAGAAATAAACCTTTTTCTTGTCTTCCAGTTTCCAGTGCTTGCCTCATTATTTTGATAGCGAACCCAAAGCGAATTAGAGGTGGAACCCTGCACCAGGCAACATTGAGGGTCTTAGAAGACTCGCAGTCTTTCACAGGAGGAGGAGGCTTCCTCGCTGTTGCGGGATATTTCTTTGCCCTCACTCACATGACGAGGAGCGTTCCGAGCTTGACCTGGCCATCACAGTCACAGAGGCCTAAAAAGCCATCCACGACCTGCGTGGTGAGAAGGCATCGGTCCCCAACGGCTTGCCCGTTGCATTGTTTAAGTTCACTGCGGGCAAGACAGCACCCAACCTCACCGAAATGTTTTGTGACAGCAAGAAGGGGGGGATTCTGCCCGAGGATCAGCGGCTGGCCAATATCATAGTCATTCACAAAGCGGGCAAGCCGAGTAACAAATGTTCCTCCTACAGACCCATCTCGCTGCTCAACTGCGAAGCGAAAATCCTTGCGAAGTTCCTTGCCTCCCGTCTGCTCGGGGTCATTACCCGTCTGGTCCACCCGGACCAGTCGGGATTTATGCCCACTAGGAACACCTCCCTCAACTTGCGTAGGCTCCATTGAGTACTGTGCTGTGCCGACACAATTAGAGAGGACGCTGTCGTGGTCTCCCTTGACGCTGCTTCAGCATTTGATATCATCGAGTGGCCTTATATGTTTGCTGTCCTCCGCAAATTGGGCTTTGGGCCCGAGTTCACAAGCTGGGTTCGACTTCTCTACCAACAGCCGCTCGCCCAAGTAGTGGTTAATAACAGGAAATCTCCTGTTTTCACTCTTAGTAGGGGCATCAGGCAGGGATACACCTTGTCCCCGCTTCTTTTTGCCCTGGCCCTCGAACCTCTGACAATGTGGGTCCGCAACGACCCCACCATAAGGGGCCTCAATTGAACGTCCGGCTGGGAAGACCGTATATCGCTGTATGCTGATGACATTTTTCTCTATCTGGCGTCCCTGGCTGCATCCCTTAATGTGATCCTGGACATATTCCATGTGTTTGGCAGATAAGATGGATACTCTATAAACTGGACCAAATCGGTGTTATATGCCCTCTATGTAAAGAGACCTTCGCTTCCTCGGGGATATCAACTGGCAGAAGCTACTGACGGCTTCAAATACCTGGGGATCTGGGTCTCTAAAGATCCATTCAGATTTTATGATCGCAATCTCCTGCCGCCTCTCATGCTTCTTAAATCTGACGTCCTACATTGGAAATCGCTTCCGCTACCTCTGTTGGGACGTGCTGCCCTGTTCAAAATGATGCCCCTCCCCAGGTTTGTATATGCTCTGCAGAATACTCCACACCCAGTTACACCGTGGTACTTTAACAAAATCGATTGCATCATACGGGACCTGCTGTGGGAGGGTAAGCCACCTCGTATCACGACACACAAGCTCACGCTGGGATGGTTCGATGGGGGCATCGGACTTCCAGACATAAGGAAGTACTATTGGGCATCACACCTAGCGTTGATTAACCAATGTATGTATAGGCCACAGGGCGACCCAGCCTTCCAGATTGACAGATGGCTGCTCCCGGGAGGCAACTTTGAAGGGGCCCTTTATGTACGGGCATTGAAACCTGCCTCGACTGGCCCAACTGGACATGTGGTACAGGTGTGGAAGGCGGCTACCAAAAGTTTGGGATGGGAGGGGAAACTTACACAGGCCACACCACTCTGGTATAGCGAACGATTGGGCAGGTTGATTTGCTCGAGGGAGTTTGATTGTTGGGACCTTATTGTTATATGCAAGGTGGGTGACTTGTGGAAGTCAGGTGAGGTGGTCCCTTTTCCCTGGCTGCAGCAGGAATACGATTTAGCGCAATCGGAACATTCCAGGTATCTCCAAATTAGGCATGCCCTACTTGTGGTTCTCTCTAAAGGTAGTGAACTCCCTGAGCCCTCCCCGCTTGAGGATAGAGTGCCAGATGGCGACCTGCCGGAGAAGGCCATCTCACTCATTTACAAAAAACTGGTTAACAACATGGCAGATCCCCTGACTCACCTGAGGGTTAAATGGGACCATGACATAGCGGGATTAGATGACGACAAGTGGATGGCGGCAGTGGCCTCACCCGTGAGGTGGCCATCTCCTCCAGGTTCCGCCTGGTGCAGTTAAAACTTCTCCATAGATTCTATCTGTCTGGGTCAGTGTTGGTTCGAATGGGATATGGCTCAGACGGTTACTGTGTAAGGAGGTGTGGGCAGAAGGGAACCTTTGTCCACACACTTTGGGAATGCACGACTATCCAGAGATACTGAGAGGAGGTTGCAAATCTTATGGAAGAAGTGCTGGGGTAGAAGATAGACTGTAACATTAAATTGGCCCTCCTAAACATCTGGGGCCCTACCAACCTAAACTCCAGGGAGCGCACGTGGGTTACCTTGGGGCTGATGGTGGCAAAACGCAATATTGCGAGATTATGGAGGGCTCAGAGCCCACCGGGCATCGAGGACTGGGGCAAAGATATGGACTGGTGTATGGTTGCGGAAAAGTCCATCTATGAAGCCAGGGGGTGCCCGAATAAATGGGCGCAAGTTTGGGGACAATGGAACATCCACAGAGGAGAGATATGTGAACCTCCAAGATCAATAGAAGAAGATAATATAAATGGGATCTGAATATGTATCAAGGGGGATTGAAATTATTGCTTTTTGATCGCTATGTCTTAAGTAACTTTTGTAGTGTAACAGTATTGCCAATGTACATGTAACGTGATTTTCTCATTGATCATGCCTTGCTTTCAATAAAAAAAGATTTATAAAAAAAAATAACATTTCATAAAAACAGTCACAGCATCTCACCCCCTCAGAAATAGACCACTCTGATAATGCCTAGAACCATAGCACCATTGTATTAAAATGACCTACCCTGAACGTTCCCAAACATTCCTATGTGCAGAGCATACAAGTCAACCCCAAGCTCTGTAAAATGTAAAACCAACAAGAACACAAAGTCCATAAAGTGCATACAGCAAATGCATAAGTATGTAAAGTGTGTATGTGTCATAAAAAAGAACATAGTATAAAGTGAACCATTTGCTCAATTTAGGCCAAGTTAAAAGTGCATCTCTTATAAAGTGCGCTATGCGGTGCAAATATAATCAAGGCCTGCATATTCTCATACACGCACTAGAAGTTGTGTAGCCTTCCAGCCCATCTCATCCAGTTTAGAGCCCCTCTGGAGACTCCTGAAACCATCTCTCAAAAATTCTTAACTTTACTGCCATTTCAGTACCTCCTTTTTTTCTGCACTCCCCACTACTCGGGTGACTAGATTTTGAGAACCTAAAACCGGGACAGGCAAGACATGAAAGAAGGACTAAAGCCTTTAGTTTTTACATCTATATCTGTCATGGTTTTTGAGTAGCCTTGTAAATATGTGCTTATGTGTACACAGTAGGCTGGTAAATGTGTGCCTATATATACACACAAAGAAGCTACCCTGAAGGCATCTCAAAAAAAGTGAAGGGCTGTCCTCACACACCACCTGGTGTCATGCTTCATCATTGGCAGTCCTCACTCTCTAGAAACTGCGTTTGGTAGAGAGTGGGACTACATCTGGAGACAGGGAGGCACTTCTATAGTCCAAGTGGGGGCCGTGCAAAAAAGGTGATTTAAAAACCAATGTAAAAGCCACAATACATTTATTCGCTGGGCAATTATTTGATATTAAAAATAAGTGTGGGTAATGGGGGAATTAGTGCCTCATCACCACCGTGATTGTATTCATGAACATGTTTCTGCCAAAGAGGCCCTCGGGGTCAGTGGCATTCATCAGGACGGAAAAGACTATGGGCTCCTATCTTACAGAGATTGGTCCGAAATTACCACTGTGTAGGGTGACCTATGTCAACCTCTAGCTGAGCGATGTTTCTTAAGCCTGTAATGTAAAAGTGGGATGCCATCAGAGTGATATCTGAATGATATCCGGTCACACAGAATTATAGTATACATAACATACATATATAGTGATTATTGCATGTGCACGTGAAACACGTGTCACTGCAAACGTGAGCCTCACAGTACATTTAATAAAAACCTTGTGAGAACAGCTCACAATCTTACCCCAAGTGAAGTTCCTAAATGCCCCATGTGAAGAGAGTTTAAGAGACCCCTGTGGTCACACTCTGAAAGAAATTAAAAGAATTCTATTTGAAGTTTGTAAAAGATTTTGCAAAGAAAACATTTGGTATTAGACAGCTTTTGAAGGTGCGTCAAGAGTTTGTTTGTTACGAAAACTTGCAGAATTAATTTATTGGCATTAAAATGATATATGCAATGCTGTTCCATTGCAAGGTTTTGATAACAAGTCCCACGCATTTTTAACCATGGATCCAAGTAGTAAGAGGTTGGGAGCAGTGTTGTCCCAAGTGTCGTATAACGGGAGTGAGAGTACCATATTGTTTGCTTTGAGATCTCTAACTGGACCTGAAACGAAATATTCAGTGATTGAGCGAGAAATGTTGGCGTGTGTGTGAGCTACAAAAAAATGTAGACATTATTTATGGGGGACTAAGTTCACCATATGCACAGATCCAAAACCGTTAGTTAAGGTCTTGACAAAGGAGAGTGCGAAAAGAGCTACTCCATGCATAGCGAGAACATCACTGAATTTATTGGATTATGCTTATGATGTTGTATATCTACCGGGTAAGAAGAACATGGTGGCGGATTACTTGCGCAGATTGGCTGTTCAGGAAGATGATGGCCTTTTGAATGATGATGAGTGGGACGACTACAGTGTTGCATGTGTTGATTCTGATTCAGGCAAGCATGCAATTTTGTTGGAGGAATGGCAATCCGGGCATGCTGATGATGAGGGTTTGCTGAGAGTCAAGAAATATATTGTGGGCTGTTGGCCCAACAAGTGTGACATTACTGAGGGATGTAAACATTTCTCAGAGTTATCTGTGTCTGACTTTGACTTTATCGTGAGAGGTAATAGGATCGCTCCTCCCAACAAGTTACATACGAAAATCTTAGAATTAACCCATGTGGGGCATCTAGGTATTGTTAAGTCGAAGCAAAGGGTTAAGTCCGGTTTTTGGTGGCGTGGAAAGGTTTGTGAGGAATTGTGTTCAATGCGCAAGTCTCAGATAATGCTTAAACCTACTTTAGTAGAGGTTGAGTTGCCTTCAGGACCTTGGTGTAATTTATCTATTGATATTTTGGGTCGCACCTTGGATAAAGAAGGAGTTGCTAAGAGTATTGTGGTGCCGTTTGATCTGTTCTCCAAATGGCTGGAACTGGAGGTGTTGAAAGCAGTGGACTCCAAGAGTGTAGCAAAATCTTTAGAAAGGATTTCCTTAAAGAGGGGATTCCTAAATCCCTCCTGAAACACAATGGTCCGGAATTTACAGCTAGGACGTTTTGCGATTTTTTTGTCTAAGAATGGCATTAAGGAAAAGAAAACCCGTTTACCATCCAGCTTGCAATGTAGCCGTTGAACGCTTCAAGAGGGTTATTATGGGCAGGGCCCAAAGTGCCATTAGTGCAGGTAAAAATTGGGAAGTGGAATTGAATAAAATGGTTTGGGCTTATAGAATTACCCCAACGGTCACTGGGTATAGTCCCTTAAAATTTTTGAGGGGAAGAGAGCTCTACACCAAGACATTGTTGTGTGGATGTCCCAAAAATAACAGACGAAATGGTCACCGGTGGTGGTTAGAAGTAATTTGGAAAGGGCTCTGGAAGTTTATAAGACTTACTATGATGAGAGGGACAAGGTCAAAGAATGTGTCCTAAAAAAAGGAGATTCTGTGCGTGTCAAGCTGTGTGGGAAGGTACGTAAGGGTGACATCTGCTTTTCTCTTCCTTAAAAAGTTGTGGAAGTGTACAAGTGCTCTGCCAAGTTGAATGACGTAAGGGTTTGGCATCTCAGCAAACTTTCTCAATGTAACAGTATATTGTCATGGAACACTAATAGGGCTGCTTCTTCCAAACACTAGTTGTTGGATGAATGGGATGAGTCCTTCCAAAATGATTCCAATACAGCTTATTCTTCATCTGCTTGGTTGCCGGGAGGTTCTGAGAGCTTAACTTTACGGGGTGATTCAGCGGAGGTGGGTGCAACTGTTGCTGTAAGTAATTGCAACACTACCAAGTCGGTAAGAGTGGTAACCATGCCTGCGAAACTTAGGATTTTGAACTGGTGTATTAACCCTTTTTTGTGTTTGTTTCACCTTTATTTTCTTTTCTTATATCCATCATTTGTACCTGTGTTTTTACCTTGTGTTTTTTCCTTACATCTCTCATATTTGCCTGGTTTATATTCCGCAAGATTTGTTTTGTTGTGAATGCATTAAGGGGGGAAGGTGTGTGGTGTCCTGTAGCCATAGAACAATAGCAACGGGATAGCACGCAGTGAGAGTTCCTTTTGGAGTGTGGGATCGGCAGTTGGTGTTAGCAGTCCTTTACTAGGACCTGTCCTGGTACTCTCCCAGTGCTCTGCTCATTGGAAAAAACTACACGCACCTTCACCTGGGGTACCATCATCTCTTACAAACAGAAGTTGGTAGGTACCACTCTTCTTCTGTTCTGCAAATTGGCAGCTCTCCCAAATGTGTATATGCCTCATTGACTGTAGGAGGAAAGCCTGGAGGAGCTATTGTTGGAAACAGTTTCAATTGGACAGGTCCTGTGATACCAGTTAAACTGCCCCTGGCCTCTTTAGGGGCAGAGTCCTCGACTGACTTTAACCTAGCAGTGGTGTGCCTTCTTACAAGACTGTCGATCTTTGCAGAGACAAGGGGGTAGAAATGGAAGGAAAGAACTGAGACTGGATATAACTGTTGGATAATCTCCCCCCCTTTTGGGTGAAGCTTAATTCTTGTTGTCGACTGCCACTACTACTGTGACCCGCCATTGCCCTACTTTGCTTACAGTTTTAAGTGCAGATGCAGGCACCAAACTGAAAGCGCTGAGTGCCTCACAAATCCAGTTAAGGTGCTGTTCTTCCTCAGCGTTTCCTTCGCCTTCAACTGCCCAGATTGTGCATTTGGACTTAATGTATGGAACCACTATGTTGGTCAGCTTCATCCCACAGAACTCTTTTTACAAACCATGCCACCAAAGGGCCCTAAAATTAATAGATTAAGCTGAGGATCGTCTCTAAATCGGCCTCAATCTTCTTTGCTTCACAGCAAAACACCAGCGGGGTAAAGTGAAACTAAAACTCTATTTGTAATGACGCTATGTGCTGTAGGTGCTTGCTGTTATCCCCAAGGACTTGCTGGAGGCAATATGAAGGGTTGTATATGCCTTTATTACATCAAATAAATCGATTCCCCGAGAGAGCGCCGGGCAACACGCTCCGATCGCTTCCTCTCGCGCCGCGCTGCTCGCGCATGCGCAGTAGCGTCCATTATGGCCGCTACTCGCATTACTCCCCTGACGTAGTGCGCGTCAACTAGACCGCGACACTACATATCTCCCCCTTTTTATACCACCCAACACAATGTACCCCGACCAGGTGGTCAGTCCATTTCATAGTCTCTAAACTTGGATGGTCTCACCACTGCTCTCCCCACCCGGGTGTGTCTTACCGGGGTGGTATGTCCTTCTCGGCCTCCTTCTGCGACCGGGCCTCCGCTCCTTCCTTCCGGAGTGCCCTGGCTCTCTCTCTCTCCTTTCTCACCGTCTTCCCGGGTCCTTTCCTCCGTGGGCCCTCCATCCAGTATGTCTCTCTCTCCATCCTGTTCTTCACTCACGTTCTCTCCGCACTCTCTTTTGGACATTCCTGCATCCCTTGTCGCCCCTTCTGTCGGTGTTTCTCCTTCCGTGTCCTCCCGGGGCCATTGTAGGATTTTGTTGCACTTGGCCATGCGATCGTGGGACCACACGTTTCCGTCGCTGAGCAACGCTGCCCGGTCGTACACTTCTTCTACTCTTAGGGGTGGGGAGTACTTGCTTTCTCCCTTCCACTTCAGAACTGCCAGCTTCACTCTGACCCACTCCCCTTTTTCCAATACCGTCTCCTTCACCCTCTTGTTGCGGTTGTAGTGTTCCGTATAAATGCGTTGTGCCTTCTCCAGGTTGTGTTGTACCACCGCTGGAGACCATTTGCTGGTGATGGTCTTCTCCTGCCAAGCAACATTGTCTCTGGTGAAGGGTTGCCTTCATCGCAGGATCTGGAAGGGGCTGTACCCCGTACAGGTGGGGGTGATGCGATATGCCCATATTGTACTTTGCACTTCTTTTTCCCAGTCTTTGCCCCTCGTGATGGCCGCTTGTATGGAGCCCATGAGCACCCTATTGAACCTTTCTACTTGTCCGTTGCTGGCTGGATGATATATCGACGTGTGCCGAAGTAGAATGCCATTCCTTTCTGCATATTTGACCCATTTGTCCGAGGTGAATTGGGGGCCATTGTCACTGATTATGGTCCTGGGTATGCCTTCCCTGAGGAACACTGCCTTGAGGAAGCGCAGTATTTCGTCTGTGTCCATGACCTCTTGGATGTGTACCTCTGGCCACTTTGAGTACTTGTCTACTAACGCACAGAGGTATTTGGGTATCCCCTGATCATCCAGTATAGGCCCTAAGATGTCCACTGCCACCTCTTCCCATGGGTTACTGGGACTCGTGAACTTCCCTAGAGGCGGCCTCATAGGCTTCAGTATCTTGTCTGCTCCTTGGCACTGCACGCAGTCTCTTACGTGCCTCTCTACTTGCATATCCATTCCTGGCCACCAATACGTTTGTTTGGTCCTGGCCTTCGTCTTCACGATTCCCAGGTGTCCTTCGTGTAGTATGGATAGCAGAGCCGGTATTATGTTCTCCGGTGGTACCACTCTGTTTCCTCTGTATACGAACACCCCGTCGTTCCCCACCGACAGCTCTTCTCTGACCTCGTAGAACTGCCGGACCTTGGGTCTCTGTCGTCTCCGTTCCGGCCACCCTCGTACAATGTACATCTTGATGTCGTCCATATCTTCATCCGCCGCATACGCGTCTTTCCACTCCTGTCTACTGATGGCTTTTTCCGGGTCGTCTGTCAGGGCTACCATCTCGTCTTCGTCTTCCGTGCCATTGGCGGCACTGTCCATCGCTGACGCCCTGCTGAGGTAATCTGCAATCTTGTTTCTCGAGCCCGGTATGTACTCCACGTCGTACCGATACTCCAGGAGTTTCAGCGTCATCTTCGTAATCCGGGGTGTGGCACTGGCATGGCCGTCGGATGTCAAAACCTTCACTAGGGGTTTGTGATCCGTCTTCACTTGAAATCTTGTGCCCCACAGGAACTGACGGTACTTCCCCATGGCCCATACCACGGCCAGCATCTCTTTTTCGATCACACTGAACTTTTGTTCCGTGACGTCAATGTCCTGGACGCGAAGCTGATCGTCTCTGTCCCTCCTTCTGGTCTTTCTTGCATGAGCACCGCTCCTAACCCTTTGTCACTTGCGTCCGTCATCAATATGGATCGCCCCTGAGGATCGTACCCATGCAGCGGGATCGCTTGGCTGATCTCACGTTTCACCGTGTCGAACTCTTCTTGCGTCTCTTCAGTCCACACAAACGCCGTCTTTTCCCTCGTGAGTTGCCGCATGTAGTGTGTTTTCGTGGCGAAATGGTGGACGAACTTGCTGTAGTATTCCGCCATCCCTAAAAATGACTGTACTTTTTCCTTGGAGGTGGGCGGGGGTGCATCGCAGATGGCCTTCACGTTCCCTTTCTTCGGTGTTATCCCATGCGCTCCTATCTCATGCCCCAGGTATGTGACCGATGTCATCCCAAAATGACATTTCTTCCATTCTGCCGTCAGGCCGTTTTCCTCCAGGATCTTCAATACCGCTTCCAGCTTCTTGTCGTGGTCTTCCAGCTCTGTCCCCATTACTAGGATATCGTCCTGGAAGTATTGCACTCCCTCGATGCCCTTGAATAGGCGGGCCATCAGCTTCTGGAACACCGCTGCTGCCGAAGCTAGACCGAAGGGCATGCGGCAGAACTGGTAGCAGCCAAACGGCGTTATGAATGACGTCAGTTTCTTGCTCGTAGGATGCAGCACTACCTGGTGGTACGCCGATTGTAGGTCGATGGTGGAGAACCATTTCACGCCTTTCGTGCGGGCCAACATTTCCTCTATGCGTGGTAAGGGGAATTTTTCTACCACGATGCATTTGTTTAACTCTCTGAGGTCCACGCATAGGCGCACCTTGCCTGACGGTTTCATGGCCACTACCAGAGGCGCCAACCACTCCGCGCTGTCGATGGGTTCGATGATTCCCCCGTCTTCCAGCCGGTGGAGTTCCTGTTGTACCGCCTCTCTCACTGCGATCGGTATGTTCCTTACTTTGTGCGCTACCGGGCGGACGTTTTCTTTAAGGACGATCTTGTGGGAGAACTTCTCTAGTTTTCCGATTTTGCCGCCAAAAACTTTCGGGTGTCCACTCCGCCATTTCTCCGCCGTCGACTCATCTCCGTCCAGGGTTACCATCACTTGGGTGTCCCCTCCTGGATTCAGCTGTACGTCCAACTCTCCTTGGTCCATCCATCCCAGGACTGAAGGTTCCTTCTCCGCAACGTACAGTTTGCAGTGGGCGCTCCGTTCTTTGAACTGGAACAGTAGGTTCCTGAACCCTACCATCGGGATGGGTTCCCCTGTGTAGGTGACCGGTCATATGTCGGGGGGTTCTAGATGTGTGCCCCAAGTGGGTTTGAACCTCTCGTTCCACACCGATCTTTGGACAATCGTGTAAGGAGACCCCGAATCCGCCACTATGGTGATTCCTACTCCTCCAATGATCATGTCACACTGGGGCTTGCGCGATCTCCTCCCATCGATGCCCAGCACCTGGTCCTCCACACACAGGACTTCGTCATCTTCCTCCTGTCCCTCTGCTTCTTCTCCTGCGTCTTGCGCCACGAATTTCACCGCGTGTTGTCTCCCTTTCCTTCGGCATACTTTCTCGTAGTGACCGACCAGGCCGCAGAACGCACACTTGGCTCTGAAGGCGGGGCACCTTTTGTCGTGCGCCGCGTGGCTCGAGCTTCCACATCTGTAGCACCTCACCGTTTCTCCTTTGTCTTGCTTCCATGTCTGTCCTGGTTTGCCTTTCCCCTTGGGTGTTCTTCTGTACTCCCCAGGCGCAGTTTTTCCTCGTCCGTACTGGTCCGCGTCGTCCACCTTATTAACTGTGAGTCTTGGGGCATGGTCTCTCTTTGCGGCCTCTGCACAGCGCTTGGTCAGTTCTGCCCTTTTCACTATGGCGATCACGTCTTTCAGCGCCGCATCTCCGCTCGCCCATAGTTTATCTTGCACCGTCTTGCTTGTCGTGTGCATTACGATTTGGTCCTTAATGAATTCTTCCTGTAACGCTCCATACTGGCACGTTATCGCAAGTTTCCGCAGCGCCGCCACGTAGTCGTCTATCGTTTCCCCCGCTTCCTGCTTCCTCTGCTGGAAATTGTAGCGGTCGATAGAGGTGCACACTGCAGGCCGATAGTGGTTGTCCAAGTCTTCAATGGCGTGTTTGAACACGTCCGTGTCCCCTGCCTGTCTGGTGACCGGTGTGAGGTTCTGGAATACCCGTATTCCTTCTGGTCTTAGATTGTGTAAGAGTATCCTCTTCCTCCTGGCACTGGAGAATGCCTCCTCGTTCTCATCTTCCAGCGCTTCTAGGTAGTTTTTGAAGTACTCCCTCCAGTCTTCCCACTTCATTTGGGGTTCTCCTGGACGTGGAAGGAACGGGATCGGCGTCGTTAAAGCTGATGCCTGTGCGTTCATTTTGGCTTCCGCCTGTTTCCTTGGGCTACCTGGCGCGGCCGTCCTCTCTCCCCTTCTTCGGGTTCCCGGGACTTCGTTAGAGCTGCCTGCGCCGTCGTCACCCGATTCCGCCAGGGTCTCCGCTGCCGTCCTGCGGTCCGCCTTCAATGTTCCTCAGCCTCGTGGCCGGCACACTCACTGCCCACGTGCCACCCTCTGGCGTCTATCTGCCACTGCCGCGCTCTCCCGGTGCGTAGGCGTCTGTCCTCGACCCCCTCAGTCCTCTTACCGCGTGGGGTGACGTCCCTCCTCGTGGGTTTTCCTCCCTGAAGCAAGTTGGGGGGGCACCTTTCTCCTGGGTCACACAGGGTCCTCACCGTCCAAGCCTCGTCGCCACTGTAATGACACTATGTGCTGTAGGTGCTTGCTGTTATCCCCAAGGACTTGCTGGAGGCAACATGAAGGGTTGTATATGCCTTTATTACATCAAATAAATCGATTCCCCGAGAGAGCGCCGGGCAACACGCTCCGATCGCTTCCTCTCGCGCCGCGCTGCTCGCGCATGCGCAGTAGCGTCCAATATGGCCGCTACTCGCATTACTCCCCTGACGTAGTGCGCGTCAACTAGACCGCGACACTACACTATTACACGCTCCAACTGCTCTATCTGCTCTTCTGCTCTAAATGCAGCCACCACAGACTTCGGATGATGGTACTCATTCTCCAATCAGAACTGCGGTGAGCTGTGGTATCCCAGAGCCTGTGATGACTACAGTAGATGCTGTAAAGGTCGTTGCCACAGGCGCAAAGAAGGACTCCAAGCTTGAAGACCAAGGAGAGATACATGTAACGTCAGCGCCATTAAAAGAAGTGTTTAGCTGCTCCAGTATGTCTTTAAGTGATGGCTCTGACGCTAGTAATTTTGGCGATTCAGTAAGCCCCTGGATCATTGTGGCCAGTGCATACGGGCTAAGTAACAAGGTATTGATTCGGAGCCACTACTTGCAGAACGGATACTTTTCTCTCTTTTGCAGGCAACTTAGATGACACAACAAGGAAAAGCATTTTGGGCAAAATCCTTTATACTTCATTAATGTCAGAGAGTGAGGTTGGACCTCAGCCATGCTAGATGGGAGGAACAGGTAAAACAAGCACTGCTATTCATAATATGTCGCCATGTCAAATGGCAAACAACATGGAAACTCAAAACCCAGTGGCTATGTAGCTGAATGAGTCTTGTAGTAGCAGGGGGTCAGATATTGACGTTTTGAGCCGTTTGATTCATCTGCTAAGAGAGGTACTTTCTGAATTAAGTCTATGAGACAACAGCAGATTGAACTGGCAAATTAAATTAAAGAGAATTTGGGCAATATAGAGGGACAAATGGTTCAGTCTGAAAACCAATCCAAAGAACTGGAACAACGACTTTCAGGCTGGGAGGACAAGTTGCAGGCAGTCTCCCAACAGGCTACGCAGTTTGAGAAACAGATTAGCTCTGTTAATAACAAGCATTTGCAATGCAATAAGTCTCGCATTTGTCAGAGGTAGAGCTATTGGCGTTGTAAATGACAATGTCTTTAATCGATGTGTTTTGGTTTGGAGTGTACTGGATGTATGAACAAAGACACAGCTGCAGCACGGCCTAGAGGACTTAGAATGAGGAATTACCATTGAGACCAGAGAAGCAGCTGCAGCACTGTCAAAAGGTCTTAGAATGAGGATTTACCGATGAGACTAGAGAAGCTGGTAGCAGCACTGTGTAGAGGACTTAGAATGATGAATTACCAACGGAACCAGAGAATTGTGATTCTCCCATTACCATGACTAGAGAATCTGGATTTCATTAAAGACTCGGAGGCTAACATTATGCATATAACTTTTAATGCAGTCCCAAGCAGCCGCATACATCATAAAGTAAAAGGGTTCCAGAATAGAACACTCAGAACAAATAAAAGGCATGAGCCCATAACATTCTGCCTCTTTTGAATGTGGCGTAAAATAGGATAAGTCTCGTAAAATTGAAAAACTCCAAACAGTTCAATAAACCATAACAAAACAAAGAACATGCCGAGCAAAGAATGCAGGCAGTGTCGGTGTTGTAATCCTTATCTTCTACCACTCTTTCTTTCTCCCTCTATCTTCTTTCTCTCCTACCTATATCATCCAATCACATTCATTTGCTTCTGTGACGTTAGCACTCGGTATATATATGACGTTTTAGAATGTTTGTTCATTTGAACTCTGACTGACTCTTGAACTTGTTCCACCTGCGTGTGGGTCTTATTGGTTATCTTTATCTTAATAAATCCTTTGAAACAACCCTCCGTTGGCTCCTGACTCAACAATTTGGCGACGAGGAAAATTGTAAGGCCCACGACACAATCATCGGAGGAACTTTGTGAGAATTTTCGGAAAGATATACTGACGAAAATTTACTGAAAAGAAAAGTTAAGGTATTTAAACTAGCGCGTATATTGGCTTGCGCATAGTAGGAAAATACCTTGTTTTTGATGAATAACTTCTTAGGCGGTTTCGTTGGCAGTTGGGAATGACGTTGGTGAAACAGTGCGAGCATGCAGAGCCCTGCCTCGAGCCGTTCTAGTGACGCAACGCTTCACGTTCACAGCTGATCCTTGTTTATGCCTGTCAAGCCTCCGTTTTGACGTCGCACGCACACAGTGAGCTAGCGGCCATTTTAAACTTGTGAAATTGACTAGTCAGCTGTAAATCAACGCGTAGGAAACGCTTTTGTTTTAAAATAAAAACCTTCAACTAAAAAACGGAGAGAATATTAAAACAAGGGCTATTGAAGTAAATTTGGAAAAACAAATTGAAATTTAACATATTTGAAAAGGAAAATTATAAATGAGTGATACAGAAGTAAAAGAAGAAACAGAAAATAAAAGTGTGTCAAAAAGTAATATGGCTCAAAGTAATGCAATCTGCACACCAGCTTATTTTTTAAATGAAGCTGGAAAACCACCAATGAGATGGAAAAATTGGCATAGAGCATTTGAAAACTATTTGGTGGCGATTGATGGGAAAGAATATAGTGCAGAAAGGAAAAAAGCAATCATGTTTGGTTTACTTGGTAATGCAGGGCAGGAAATCTTCGACAGTTTACCAGATTTTGAGCAACCTGCAGGTCAGAATGATGACATGGATGAATATGTTGAAGCAGTTAAGCGCATGGAAAAACAATTTTCAGAAGAGCCAAACATTATGGTGGGCAGACATAAATTTGCAATGCGCAAACAAATGGAAAATGAAACGGTTGAAGAATATATTGCTGCATTACGAGTTCTTACAACTAAATGCGAATACAAAGACATGGTCGATGTTTATATAAGAGACCAGTTTGTTTTTCATTGCTATACCAAGAAAATACAGGAACGTTTATTGGCATGTAGAAATCCTACTCTTGAAGAAGTAATCGATATTGCTAAAGGAATTGAACGTTCTTTATTATCCACAATTGAATTGTCTAGAGATAATTCTAAAGCTACAAATGTTTTTTCATTACAGGAAAAAAAGAAATTTGAACATAAGTATGAAAATTTAAATAGAAGTAACAATACAAGAGAAGGTAAAATTTACAGTTGTTACAGATGTGGATCAAAAGATCATTTAGCCAACTTTCAAAAATGTCCTGGTCTTGGTAAGAGATGCGGAAAGTGTAAAAAAGTAGGTCATTTAACGATGTCTTGTAAAAATATTAAAAGTAGTCTAAATAGTAAAATGAAAGTAAATGCTGTTGAAGAATTTGACGACGAAATGTGTTCCAATATTGTGCTGTCAGTTGATGCACATGAAAATAGAATTAGAGCTCCATTGGGTAGTGTACACATTGGTGCAGTTGAATTACAGATAATGGCTGATTCTGGGTCACCCATAACCATAATCTCAGACAAGACTTTTGATGAGCTATGGGAAGATTGTAATTTAAAAGAAACTGATGTAAACCCTAAGGCTTTTGGGGAGTTTGAAATTGAAATGGTGGGTTATTTCGATGATTACTTAAATTTCAAAGGTAGAGTGATTTTTACTAAAATTTATGTGGCTAAAAAAGGACGCAACATAGTGGGCTGGAAAGATCTAGCAAAACTTGGTGTGATTTTAAGGCCTGGAGCAGATGAACCAATAGTATTGGACGAAAATGTTTGTAGTTGTGTTAGTGTAAATGAGAAAAAACAAACACTAGAAAATGTCTTAGAAGATAACAAAGAAGTATTTAAGGACCACATTGGTTGTGTAAGAGGGTTTGAGCACAAAATTAAATTAAAAAAAGATTCCATACCAATTACACACAAAGTAAGGCAAGTACACTTATCGGTAAGAAAAGAGCTGAAGATATTTTTAAAAAAACTTTGTGATGAGGGTGTAATAGAGGAAACTGATTCATCTGAATGGGTTTCTGCCATTGTCGTCACTAAAAAAAAAAAAGGCGAGTTGAGATTGTGTGCTGACTTGAGATCGTTAAATAAAAATATTGTGGTGGACTGCCACCCGTTACCAAAGATCAATGAGATTTTAGCATCTACTAGTGGGTCTAAGATTTTTTCTTTAATCGATCTTAGGTCAGCGTACCATAAAGTTAAATTAGCAGAGGAATCTAGGGATCTAACTACTTTTGTGACTCCATTTGGAGCATATCGATATGTGAGACTTCCTTTTGGACTTGCTTCAGCTGCAAGTGTGTTTCAAAAAATGATGGACATTATTTTTAAGGATGTCAAAGGAGTTGAAAAATTTCAGGACGACATTTTAGTACATGCACCAACAATGTATGAACACAATAGAATATTAAGTGAGGTTCTGAAAAGATTAAAAGAGAAAGGTATGACAGTAACTAAAAACAAATGTAAATTTGCACAAGATAAAATTGATTATCTTGGGCATCAGCTAACCTCAGAGGGAATTAAACCTAAAGATGATTTGGTACAAGCAATTAAAGAAGCACCATACCCAAGTGATAAAGACTCATTAAAATCCTTTATGGGTCTTTGTGAATACTATTCACAGTTTATCGAAAGATATGCTGGAAAAGTAGAACCACTAAGGAAACTGTTAAGGAAAGGCGAAACATTTATTTGGGAGGAAGAACAAAATCAGGCATTCGCAGACATTAAAAAATCTATATTATGTGCACCCACATTGTTGCCTTATGATCCTGAGTGTAAAAGTATACTTACAGTTGATGCTAGTGCTATAGGCATAGGTGCAGTTTTCAGTAAAAAAAAAACATAAAAAGGAGTCTACTGTTGGTTTCATTTCTAGACGTTTAAAAGAGGCAGAATTGGCATATAGTACAATTGAAAGGGAAGCCCTTGCATGTGTTTGGGCTGTAGAAAAACTCAAAACATATTTATGGGGCAAGGAGTTTGAGATTATCACTGACCATAAGCCTTTAATTTATATGTTGGAAGGATCGGGAAGAGGTAACAATAAGGCTTCATCAAGACTTGTAAGGTTGATTGCAAAACTGCAAGAATATAACTACACAGTTAGTTATATTCCAGGCAAAGATAATTCTAGGGCAGACTTCCTTTCAAGATTACCTATTAATGACTATGGAGCAAATGAAAAGGAGGAGGTGGAATGTGTTGTTGCTCCAATTGATGCCACTATACTAAGTTTAGGTGATATTTCAGAAACTGAATGGATTGATAATATAAAAAAAGACATCGTTTTGCAAAAAGTAATTGAATTCATAAAAACCAAGTGGCCTCCCTTGCGAAATTTGAGTAATGACTTGAAATGTTATCACCACTTATCTGAGGAATTGACTGTTGTAAATGGTCTACTCATGAGGCATGATTTATTTATCCCACCAAACAACCTGAGGAAAAAACTTATTTGCATTGCACATAAGGGACATCCAGGATCGACAGATCAAAAAGTATTCTCAAAGAATATTATAGGTGGCCTGGTATCAACTCTGATGTCAACAACCACATTGACTTTTGTGAAGAATGCATTAGGGCTGATAAACATTGGAAAACAAGTAAAAATGATTTGCAATTAGTTGACATACCAAAAGGCCCTTGGGCTAAAATTGCTATTGACTTTTCTGGACCTTTTGTATGTATGGAGGAAAAATGTAAATATCTTGTTGTATTATCCGATTATTATACTAAGTGGATTCACTACAAATTTTTGTCTAATATAACCACTAACAATGTGATAGATTTTTTGAAAGATACTTTTGCAATTGAAGGACAACCAAAAATATTGGTTTCTGATAATGGCACACAATTAGTGTCCACAAAAATGTGTAGTTTTTTAAAAGGATTGGGTATTAAACAAGAAAAAACACCTTTGTACAGCCCTTCTTCTAATGGTCAGGTAGAAAGGGTTAATAGATTTCTTAAAGAAGGTATCCAACTAGCTATCGCATCCAAATTACCAGTAGAGAAGTTTCTAAAAGAAAAAGTTTGTTGTTATAACAACACAATAAACAAAATTACTGGTCAAACACCATTTTACCTCATGAGAGGGAGGAAAAGTAATACCATGTTAACACCAAAATTCATGCATTGGTATCAAGACAAAACCAAATGTACTAAAATTGATGATTCAAACTTAAATATACATCAAAAAATAGTGGAAAACCAAATGTTGACGAAAGCATACCATGATGTTGCGAACAAAACTAAAAATAAGACGTTTAAAACTGGTGATTTTGTCATCATTAAAAAACCTATAAAAGTACCAAAAGGGGAATCGACTTTTACTAGGCCATACAAAATTATAAAAGTAACAGATGGTTCAGTTTTCCTTGGAGATAAAGGTTGGTGGAGTAAAAGTGATGTTGTTGGTCTAAAACCAGGTCAAGAGAAAATTCTTCTTAAAAATATGGATAGAAATGATTCTGATTCAAAATTGGAGTTCTATGACAGTTTCAATAGAGATGTGGATTTAAGCAAATCTAATTTAAACAAATGTTCTGAAAGAACTGAAAATGATATTCATGATGTTACAAGGAAAGATGAGTTTGGATTTCAAGATTCATCACCAATAGATTATCCGTTAGATGAACAAGAAACAAATGACACTATAGATGGTAATTTACCTGATTCATCAATTGATTGTGAAATCTCTAATAGAAGGATGTTAAGGCAACCAAAACATTTTGATGACTTTGTTTTGTACTAATTTTGTTATTTCTTTTTGTAAAAGAAGTGAGATGTTGTAATCCTTATCTTCTACCACTCTTTCTTTCTCTCTCTGTCTTCTTTCTCTCCTACCTATATCATCCAATCACATTCATTTGCTTCTGTGACGTTAGCACTCGGTATATATATGACGTTTTAGAACGTTTGTTCATTTGAACTCTGACTGACTCTTGAACTTGTTCCACCTGCGTGTGGGTCTTATTGGTTATCTTTATCTTAATAAATCCTTTGAAACAACCCTCCGTTGGCTCCTGACTCAACAGTCGGAATCAGATCATCAAAGATTAACTGAAAAAAAGGAAAGAAAATAACTACATTTTAAATGATTAAGATAATAAGTAAAGCAAGAAGTAAGCAAATCTTGAAATAGGCAGAATCATTGAAAGAAGACATGTCTGAAAGAGAAAAACCCAAAGGTAAGTTAGGAACATTGTAAAGGCACTGTAAAAACACTTCAATTATACTGTAAATTAAGACAGGTCGATAATAAAAAATTTGACAATATAACAGTAAATTTAAATAAATTCAAGGGAAAGGGAGGGTGGGATAATGTTAGCCTCCGAGTCTTTAATGAAATCCAGATTCTCTGGTCATGGTAATAGGAGAATCGCAATTACATTACAAGATCGGAGGCTACCATTATGCATGTTGGTAGCCATGTAAAACAACATCAGACATATGAGCAATTGGTATACAATAATGCTGGGCGAAAGTACTAGCATTAGACCAGTCAGCAGCTTTTAGGATATCATCCAACTTACCACCAGTCCAGAAGGATTTACTGGCCATAGCACCTCTGATCGAGTGAGGTTTGAACAAATTTAAGTCAATACCTGCTAAATTCATAGCTATTTTGACCCATCTGGCGATAGAAGTAGAGGTTATAGCATTGTGCGGTTTAACGAAGGAGATAAGGAGTTGATTCACACCAGGAGGACGAAGAGCGTTCATTCTGCAGTCATACTCTTTCATACAGTCAACCATGCAACGTTTTGTGCATAAGTCAAAACGTGGATAGAAAATAGAGTCAGACATAGTCTTGGTTCTTCTAAACAGATCGAATTTGACTCCAAACATGTTATAGGATCTATTGGAAATTGAGAGCTTTATCATCTGAAACTCTATGACAAGAAATAAGACAAAGAAGAGTAGCAAGTTTAGTGGAGAGGTTTTTCCTACTTAAATGAATATTATCGGGCCAGCTAGAAAAAAGGTCAAGAATAAGATTAACGTCTCAGAGGGACTGATATCTTGGTTTAGGAGGTCTTCTGAGTCTAATGCTTTTGAGAACTCTACAGATAATTGCGTTCTTACCTATCGTTTTACCATTAACGAGAGCGTGTACTGCGGATATAGCGGATCTATAACAATTAATGGCTGTATAGCTGAGACCTCGTTCGAATTGTTCAACTAGAAAGTTAACTATGTTAACGATAGGTGCTTCCACGGAATCCAAATTCCTTTCCACGCACCAACGTAACCAGGATTTCCAAATGTTGTTGTAACGGTAGTGCGTACCTGGGGCCCAAGACTCTCCGAGGAGAGTAGCAGCTGTTGACAAAAGTCCCGAGAGATCGTTGGATCTCCTGACACTCTCCAGGCAAGAAGGTCCAAATTTCCTGTTTGAACCAGAGGGTGAATTTGACCGTCTACGTCTGTAAGAAGGTCCTGTAGGGAGGGAATTAGGAAATGAATGTCGCAAGCCAGTTCTGTAGGGAACCAGGCCTGGGATGGCCAGAAAGGATTCACTAGGACAATGGAGCATCGTTGATGTCTCAACTTCTGGAGGACTCTCTGGATCATGGAGAAGGGGGGAAAGGCGTATGCGTTGGTCCCCTTCCAGCATTGGAGAAAGGCGTTCACTGCTAGAGCACCCGGGTCGGGCATCCAGCTGTAATAATTCATCAGTTGGGAAGTTAGTCTGCTCGCAAAGAGATCTATTTCCAAAGGACCCCAAATTTTGTCGTGGGATCTGAAGACAGAGACGTTGAGTTTCCAATCGCTGTGATCCAAGAGGAACCTCGAGTTCCAATCCGCAGATAAATTGGATTTTCCTGGCAGATATTCCGCCATCAGAGCTATCTTGTGTTCTAGGCAGAACATTCAAAGTTTCTCGGCTAAATTCGAGAGGTCTGCAGATTTCGTTCCTCCCAGACGATTTATATAAGTAACCGCGGACATGTTGTCCATCTTCAGAATGACCGATCTGCCCTGAAGGCAATTTTTGAAACTCATCAAAGCATATAGGCCGGCAGTGAGTTCCAGGTAATTTATGTGGTGAAGGGATTCTGCTTGAGACCAAACACCACCAGTGTTCTGGTCTAGGAGACAGGCACCCCAGCCATGAAGGCTCACGTCTGATTCTAGAATAAAGTCTGGTGCCGAGCCAAAGATTACCTTGCCATTCCAGGCATCCAATTTCTCCAGCCACCATGTGAGTTCCAATCTGGCTTCCTGGTCCAGCGAGATGAGATCTCCGTGCCAGAGGCCTGATCTCAAAGCTCTCGCTTTTACTCTTTGGAGAGCTCGGTAGTTTAGGGGTCCAGAAAGACAGCTTGAATAGAAGAGGAAAGGAGACCCAGAAGTCTGGCGAGTTCCCTTAAGGATAAAGTTTCTTGTTTCAAGACGTGTCTTATCTCTTTTCTGATTTTGGATATTTTCTTCGGTGGGAGTAAGAGAAGACATTTCGTGCTATCTATGGTGAAGCCTAGAAACTCTAGAGATCTGGAGGGCGATAAGATTGATTTTTCTCTGTTTATGATGAAGACTAGGCTCTCTAGAACGGTCTTCAGGTCCTGGATGATTTGGGAATGATCCTGGGAAAGGATGAGGATGTCGTCTTGATATATGATTAAACGGATACCCTTTTGTCTTAAGTAGGAGGCGATTGATCTCATAACTTTGGTGAAACACCATGGGGCGGACGAGAGGCCAAAGGGAAGTGCTTGGAACTGGAAGAGATGATTCTTCCACATGAATTCAAGGAAGGGTTGGTGAACCTTGGCCATAGGAATGGTGAAGTAGGCATCTTTTAGATCTAATTTGACTAGCCAGTCCCCTTCCAATAAAAGGTCTCTTAAAAGATGGATGCCTTCCATCTTGAAGTGTCTGTAGACGAGGTATTTGTTGAGTTCCCTTAGATTTATTACAGGTCTCCAATCTTTGTCCTTTTTCTTGACAAGGAAGAGAGTACTTAAGAATGTAAGCATTTGCAGAGGGACTTCTATTATTGCGCCTTTTTGAAGTATAGAATGTCTCTTCCTCTATTATCTTCTCCTGATCTAGGGTGAGAGGAATGTCCCTGGGAAAAGAAAATTGAGTTGGAATCTATGTAAAATCTATCATAAACCCTTTCACAGTATTCAGAACCCAAGGATCTTGAGTAATCAATTCCCTGTTGTGATAGAAAAATTGGAGTCTGCCTCCCACCTTTGGGGAAAAAGAGGGGGGGGGGAGATAGAAAGCTCGTACCTACTCTGGGAGTTGTTGTCGTTGGAACAGCCTCTAGATCTGAAGCCCCTGGAGCGGAAACCTCTTCCTCTTTGAGGGTAGAATTGGGGGTTATTGGAGGGTTGGTAACCTCTTCCGAATCCTCTTGATCTTCCGAGGGGCCTGCGGTTGAAGCGGCCGGAAGAAAGGCCCCTTCTTCTGGCCCTGGCAAAAAGGTTATTGTTAAAGACCCTTTTCATGTTTTGATGGGCCTTATCTAAGGCCGTAAATGTGGAAACATATTTTCCAAGGGTCTTGATAAGATCCTCCCCGAAGAGTAAACCCTTGGGGTACAGTGAGGGTTCTTTATCAGCCAGGTCGCCCAACTTAGGGCTGATTTTGGTGAGAACCACCCTTCTCCTCTCAGAGTTGAGGCTGGCGTTTGCGTTTCCAAGGAGAATTAGTGCTCTCTGGGACCAACCCCTAATTGCTTCTGTATCCAGGGGTGTGCCAGTGATGTGGCTGACCTCGGCTGTGTCGATGCTCCTTGCCAGGGGACCCAAGATGTCGAGGACACGATCCTGGCAACCTTTAAGGGACCTTTCGATCCCCTTTCTCGTGACCCTACCGAGTTTGAAAAGGTTTTTGATAAGTTCGGGTTCGAGATTAGGTGTTTGGCAGACTGTCGTCGATGCAGGTTCTGGAGCATTCTGCTCTCGGTAAGTTGCGAGTATCCCAGTGGGTTTCTAAGCCACTTCTTGATGAATTTGCTGACATGCTCTTGAGGGTACCATTCAGAGCTACAAGGGTGTTTTATATTAAGGGGAGAAAACATCTCTTCCCTGAAGGATCTAGGATGGCATCTTTGGAAGTAGAAGGCGGTTCGTCTTCCAAGGATTGGTTATAAAACTCTTGATCATCATCATCTAAATCTGAGACGTATTCATCAAAAAGATCAGAGCCATCATCATCTTGTGAGTCATCATCTCTCAAAAAATTACGTTGAGCACTTGGATACTTTGTGCCGCTAGGGACACCCATAAACTTTGTGCCGCTGGGGACACCATTATAAGTTGTGCCGCTGAGAACACCCAGTGTGTTTGAGGTGCAGTGACCTCCCATGGTAATAGAGGTACTTGGACCTCCTGTAGTGCTCCTGGGGGTTGTATATTCGATATTTTTATTTTTTCTAATTCTCTTCCCCCTTATTTCGATGAGATCATCAGATAGGTTATTTTGCATGTCACTGGTCTCATCCTTCACGCTAGGGAGTGACCTTTTGTGTGCCATAACTTTCGATAGAGTCTCCAACATGCAAGATCTCATCTCATCATGGATGATGCTCTTAAAAGTCTGGTTATCAATACTAGGAGTTGGTGTAGTGGCTTCATCTGAGTCTGCGTCAGACATTATATATAATTTGTTTTATATATTATATTATTTTTTTATAATGAGATTGAAGGTAGTCTTAAAAATCTTTTTTTTTATAGAAGAAGAATAAAAAAAGGTTATGTACAGTTGGAGAGAGGGATATGAAGAGGTACACGAGGATGATTGCTTCAGAGCCTCAGAAAGTAGTATTGGGTGATTGCCTCAGAGCTTCAAGGAAGTAATTTTCATCAAAAAAGGTCTTTAAATTGCAGCCTCATCAACAATTACAAGCTGATCGAGAGGCGCGAGTAACTGAAACTCGGCTTGAGCTTCTGATCAGCTGGTTGCTAGGAAAGACTTTAATTGTTCGAGGAAAGACCCCTGGCAACGCGCATACGCGACGCGGGCGTTGCCAGGGTATATTCCTCTAAACGCGGTCGATAAATCTCCGAAGACGGAGAAGAAGGTGTCGAGGCGGTGAGGAAGCCTCTTCTGTTTAAAAATAGGTAAAGGAGCAATAAAGCTTGGGGGAGAGGAGCCTAAGGGTGGCGGTCTTCTCCCCCGGTTGTGATTCAAAGCGGCAGCAGAAGGGATAACGGAGCGGGGGGTGGGGTGGTCAAGCGCCGGTCTCTGTAAATTGGAGAGTGGCGAGACAGGGTGGAAGAGAATGGGTAGAGCGATAATCGCAACGTGGGATAGTAAAAACCTGTAAGGTTAATGCGAGTTAAGGCAGATTAGAACAAAACTATCTGAAACATTGACATAAAAAGCATTGGCAAAGTGAAGCCTTAGCAATAACAAGTAATACATTGGTAAAATGAGGTATTTAGCAAAGGAATATCAAATAAGCAGTTATAACAATCATGACAACAGAGATAAGAAATGTAATGAACTTATCTGCTTGGAGCCGCATTTAAAAGAGGCAGAATGTTATGGGCTCATGCCTTTTATTTGTTCTGAGTGTTCTATTCTGGAACCCTTTTACTTTATGATGTATGCGGCTGCTTGGGGCTGCATTAAAAGTTATATGCATAATGGTAGCCTCCGATCTTGTAATGAAATCAACTAGCAGCACTGTCAAGAGGACTAAAAATGAGGCATTACCAAAGGGACCAGAGAAGCAGCTAGCAGTACTGCCTAGAGAACTAAGAATGAGAAATTACCACTGTGACCAGAGACACAACTGTAGCACTGCCTTGAGGATTTAGAATGGGAGAGTTACTGATGGGAACAGAGAAGCAGCTAGCAGCACTGTCTAGAGGACTGAGAATGAGAAATTACCAATGGGACCAGAGAAGCATCTAGCAGTACTGCCTAGAGGATTTAGAATGATGAATTACAGCTGGGAACAGAGACACAGCTGCAGCGCTACCTAGAGGACTTAAAATGTGGGAATTTCCTACGGGACCAGAGTAGCAGCTAGCAGCACTGTCTGGAAGACTTAGAATGAGGAATTACCAACAGGACCAGAATAGCAGCTAGCAGCACTGTCTAGAGGAATTAGAATGAGGAATTACTACAAAGACCAGAGAAGCAGCTAGCAGCACTGCCTAAAGGGCTTAGAATGAGAAATTACAGACGGGACCAGGTTAGCAGCTAGCAGCACTGTCAAGAGGACTTAGAATGAGGAATCACCAATGAGACCAGACAATCTAGTGTGAAAGGCTCTGATTTTTCTGTTTTGGGAGATTTTAACCTACATCTGGAAAAAAGCTTGGATACAGTCACAGCTACACTGTGTGATGCGCTGGCCAACCTAGCTATAGTTCAGATCGTCAATCAGAGCACCCACACAGCCGGGCATACTCTCGACGGGATTTTTACTTCTAATCCCGACATTAAACTTTCAGACATCTTACCGGTTCCTTGGTCGGACCACAAGATCATATTATTCACTATCAATGTAAGTAAAACCCCAAACACAGCCGCCCGCCCTACTAGAAGTGCATCATATTATGACTGGGGCAGGCTAGACTCCATTAAACTAAATGAGCCGCTTACTCTCACCACCCCTGAGTTGGTACCTGACAGTAACATTGCCACACATCAAATCTCAAGCTGGATAAAGGAAGCCATTAACAAACTAGTTCCTCTAAAAAAAGCCACTTCTAGGAGAAGAACCCCTTCCCAACCTTGGTTCTCGGACTTACTAAAATCACATCAACAATATTGTAGAAGGGCGGAGAGGAGATGGAGGACCAATTATGATACTCAACTAAAAGGCGAATACAAAACCTCCTTGGCCATGTCAAAAAATTAATATTAGAAGAAAAAAGCAAATACTTTGTTCGAAAAATTGACGAGGCAAAGAATTCTAGTAAAGAACTCTTGGCTACTGTTAAAAAACTGACAAAAATTGATAGTGACAAACAGGTAATAATCGGCTCTGATTTCTGTGACACTCTGGGCCAATTTTTCGTACATAAAGTGACCACAGTTTACGAATCCTTCAAACTGACCGATAAGGTCTCTTCCACACAGCCACACACAGTTCCCAAAGACGTCTTACATCCACTAGAGCAGAACCCATGTTTCCACTTTGTTCCACCTTCAGTGGAACAAATTCTCCAAACAATTAAGATGACCAAGTCTGGGAGTCTAACGGACCCTTGCCCCCGAAGGTTATGCATCTTTTTCCTGAGCTAGTGAGTGAACAACTATGCATTCTTTTCTCTCATATAGTAAACTCCGGCCACTTCCCGGATACATGGAAAACCACCTCTGTACTGCCACTCTTAATAAAACCAAATCTAGACCCACAGATTCCAGCGAACTACAGATCCATTGCAAGAATTCCTTTCGCCGCTAAGGTTCTTGAGAAACTACTGAATAAGCAATTCAGCAAACTACTGCAGGTCATTCAGGACAAGTCCGAAGATTTGAAGGCCCGTTCGAGGAGGTCGAACGTCCGCATCACCGGCGTGGCGGAAACGACGCACACCGGGCGAATGGAACTCTTCGTTGAAAAACTGCTGCGGGCACTGCTGGGAGAGGACGTGTTCTCCCCCATGTTTGTTGTCGAGAGAGCCCATCGTTCGTTGGGCCCTCGCCCCAAGCCTGGGGCGCCCGCAAGACCCATAATAGCAAAACTACTGAATTATAGGGACAGAGACACAGCCCTGCGGGTGGCAAGGGAAAAGGGGAAGCTGCAATATGAAGGGATGGACATCTCCATCTATCCCGACTTCACGGCGAAGGTCCAGGAGGAGCGCAGGCAGTTCGCACCCTACAAAAAACAACTCCGCGACTTGGGCCTGGACTATGCTATGTTATACCCGGCGAGGCTCCGGATCAACAGGCAGGGGCACTCGCACTTCTTCACGGATCCGAGGGAGCTGCAGCGGCGTCGACGCCCGGGCGGAGGCCTCTAGCCTGGGGGAGCGGGACTAGGATGCTGGCAGTGGCCTCTGGATGCGATCTGCCTCCTGGCGGGGGGTTGTCGCCCGGTCGTGGGGGCTGCCGCTTCCCTGGCGGTGTCGTGGCTGCTGGAACATTGTTGGTGCGCAGGAGACGGCGACCACCCCGGAGGACTTTGGGGCTGCAGCTGGGTGAGAACTTTCTGATGTTCCTCTGTTGGGGGTGCCCTGGCGTCGAGGCCCTAGACTTGGAGGAGTGGCGGGGGCTGATCTGCTTTCATGGTCTGGTCAAGGGCGGGACAGCTCTGCGGCCTTTATCACTGCGGGACTCTGGTGGGGGTGGCGCCTGGAGCTCACTGTGCGGGCCGGACTACGAGACAAATGGGCTCTGGCCTGGATGACTTAATGGGGGCGCTTAGAGTGTGCCTTGCAAGCTTAGATAGGTGGGGTGGCTCGCCTCTGATTGGGGAGTTGGGGTCCCCCCTAGAACTATTGGAGGGGAGGCGATAATAGCTCGAGCTGTACTGAGACTTGGGGCTTGGGAGTGGGGGCACGGCCATATGGTGGACTGTTGAGAGTTTAAGGGTAGCTGTTCATCGGCGGCCCCTGCCCCAGCGCTGATAGCTTACATGGCCCCTTTGGGGGCTGGTTTGGGGATGGTTTTGTATGTTTGTTGTGGGGTAGGGAGGGGGGTGGGACTGGGGATCTGTCTGGCCAGGTTGGGGGTGGTCAGCTGTGGGAGGAGGGCTGGGGAGTTGGGGGGACGTTCTGTGGTTGGGAACTGTGATCCGCACTGTCTGCTGAGTGGCAAGTCTTCTGCCTTACTGCTGTATGGCTGTTTCAGGTTGTCTGGAGCCAAATGGTGGGCGGGGACTCCCGCCTGGCCCATGCGCTGCAGCGGTTGCTGTATGTTTCTGCTGGGATGACTGGACTAGGAGAGCTGATGGGTGACACTGGCGAAGTGGCCATTAGGGCGTTGACGTGGAATGTTCGGGGGTTGAACGATTATCGCAAGCTCAGGAGAGTTTTGAATTATCTTCACCGGCATCACATTGACCTGGCACTACTTCAGGAGACTCACCTCCCTCTTACAAGTAAACTGTTAGCGGCGAAGGGGCTAGTGGGCAACAGCGCGGCGGCGGGCTTTACATCACACTCCAGAGGGGTGGTTACTTGGGTAAACCCACGATCGAACCTGCGGTTGACGTCGCTGACCTCCGACCCGGACGGGCGTTACTTAATAGCGCGGTGCGCTGGAAAGGGCCATGACCTAATTGTAGTCAATGTGTACGGCCCCAATTACGACTCCCCTGAGTTCTATGATGCACTGGCGACACAATGCAGGCAACACATGCACACTGGCATGGTATGGGGTGGTGACTTTAACTTTACATTTAATCCGGATTTGGACCACTCCTCGGGGCCGGCGCGCCGCCCGGCGACCGCCGCCCTGCATATGCAGGCAGAATTAACCAGACTGGACATGCTAGACATCTGGCGGCATCGGCACCCGGGTAAAGGGGGCTTCACGCATTACTCGGCATTCCACGACGTGCACACCAGAATAGACTATTGGTTAGTGTCGCGCTCATTGCTTGCGGGTATTAGGGGCTGCGAGGTCTTGCCGCGCACTTTGTCGGACCACTCCCCCCTTCTACTGGTACTGGCTACTCCGCACCGACGAGTACCGCCGTTCACGTGGCGGCTGCCGCCTTACTCACTGTTGGATGACGTGTTTCGGGGGGAACTGGCGGATGAAATAGAATCGTTCTTTGAGGTAAATTCAGGCTCAGTCCAGAGTTTCCAAACGGTGTGGGACTCGTTTAAGGCTTATATTCGCGGTGTTGCAATGACTAAGCATTCTGGTGTGCTTAAGTCCATACGGCAGCGACTTGGGGCTCTGGAGACGCAGATTGCGCGGTTGGAGGAGAGTCAGGGGATTTCTGCGGACCCTGAGGTAGCTACGAGGCTGCAGAACCTGGTCACTGAGTTCAACAGTGAAGCGGACCGAGAGGTGCAACATATGGGAAAGTACGCCACGGCTCGTACTTATGGGGAGGGCGAGCACCCGGGATCCTTACTTGCGGGGATACTCCGTAACGCTAGGCGACCCCTAGTCATCGACGAGCTCGTCACTGCCTCGGGTGATGTGATCACTGACGAGACGGGGGTAATAGAAGAATTCAGGGCCTATTATGCTGGACTGTATAAATCTCAGTCCTCTCACATGGAAGAGGAGATAGACGACTACCTCAGTTACATTAAAATGCCGTTTTTGTCCAACTCGCGGAGGGAATTCTTGGCGCTGCCCATACAAAAGGATGAGATTCTGGAGGCTCTGGGAGGTATGAGGGCGGGCACTGCCCCGGAAGCGGACGGGCTGACGGTGGCCTTTTATAAGGCCTTCCAGGACCAGCTCCTCCCGCACCTTATGACTCTTTTTGACGACATATGTCTTGAAGGCTGTATGCCTGACACGATGCGAGAGGCCCTGCTAGTTACCATTTTAAAACCCGGGAAACCCTCTAACCTGTGCGGCTCCTATAGGCCACTCTCCCTAATTAATGTCGATGCCAAGATATATGCAAAGGTGCTGGCCACGCGCTTGGCGCTTCTGGTGCTGGAGCTCGTGGCGCCGGAGCAGGCAGGCTTTGTTCCATCCAGGAACCTCACGTACAATCTCCGCACGGTCCTTGGAGTCATGCAGCATGTGCGCCCAGAGAGTAAGGCCTTAGCGCTCTTCCTGGATATGGAGAAAGCGTTTGATTCAGTGGAATGGCCGTTCATGGTGAGACTATTGAGGAAACTTGGGCTGGGAGAGCCTTTTTTGCAGATGCTTGGAGCATTGTATTTTAGGCCCACTGCCCGGCTGCGCCTTGGAGACCGAGTCACGGAGGCGTTTGCAATCTCCAGGGGGACCAGGCAGGGATGCCCTCTATCCCCACTTCTATACGCGCTGGTGGCGGAACCTTTAGCGTGCGCAATAAGAGAATACCACAGATTCGAGGGCATTAACTTTCCCTCCTATAAGATTGGTATTTCCACCTACGCGGACGATACGCTGCTGTACATCCGAGATCCGGAGGAGAATCTCGCTTCTATCTTGCGGGAGGTGGTCCGGTTTGGGGCCTCAAGGTCAACTGGAACAAGTCGCTGGCTTTCCCGTTGACTCCGGCTACATTGCCATTCCCTATGGAATACCCTTTGCAGTGGACAACGGACTCAATCCGCTACTTGGGGATTCGGCTACACAGGGACCCGGAGGTCCTGCTGAGGGAAAACTATGGGGTAGCTTATTCCAAACTTGTAGACGAGGTGGAGGAGTGGAACAGGCTCCCTCTGTCGCTGATGGGCAGAATTGCCATCATGAAAATGGTCGTCCTACCGCGATTTCTGTTCCTTTTCAACAACATCCCTGTAGTGCTCCCCAAGACCTTCTTTGCACAGCTGACTCAGACCCTGACTCGACTGGCCTGGGGGGGTAAACAACCTAGGGTCCAGTGGAAAGTGCTGACGCTGCCATACGAGATGGGGGGGCTCGGAGCTCCGGACCTAGAAAGTTACTACAGAGTGGCGCAGGCGTCCCATTTGCATACGTGGATGCATGCCAAACCAGATATTCCGCATGTGTTGCTGGAGCGCTTGTTTGCGGATCCGCTCCCTCTCCCGGCGACGATCTTTCTGCCTGTGGATCGTAGGGTGGGACTGTTGGACTCGCTCAGAGCCACAAACCATGCATGGCACGCGGTTATGAGAGCGCAAGGCCGCGATCTCTTATACTCCCCGTTGATGCGGGTGGAGTGGGCAGCTTGGCTCCCCCCTCTGCGGGAAGCAGGGGTGAAGCGGGCGCTGAGTGATTTGGGAATAGTTAGGATGGCGGACCTGTTTCAGGGCGGAGTGGCCAAGACACTGGAGAGTGTCGTCTCGACTCAGCCCGGGATCGCGTTACTCCAGCGCTTTCAATTTCATAGGGTCCGTGGCGCGTTGCTGTCTCTTTTGGGGCCGTGCGGGGAGGAACCCCCTGAAATCCCGGAACTTTCCTATGTTATCAAAACTGCGGCGCCGTCCAAATTGGTCTCGACCCTCAAAAAACTTGGTGACCAGCAAAGGGAGCAGCGCGGCGAGCCTGGCAGACGGATCTTGAAATGGACATTCCGGATGAGATGTGGAAGTACTGCTGCTCTAGCACTAAAAAGGTTTCCTTGAATGGTCGACACCGATTAATACATTTTAGGTTTTTACAGCGGGTATATTACACCCCTGAAAGACTGCATAGGTACGGGTTGCGCCCCACGGCGGAGTGCGAGCGCTGTCATGTCCCTGTGGCTGACTTCCTACACATGGCCTGGCTTTGCCCAGGTGTGGCCCGGTTCTGGACGGCGGTGTTTCGGGAATTGAGCCAGATTCTGGAAAAGGAGATCCCCCCTAATCCGGCTTTGGCGCTGCTGGGCTACTCCAGGCCTCTCCCGCTGGCGCTGCGGCGTCTGACGGACATGGCGTTATTGATCGCGCGACGCGTCGTGGCGGCCTGCTGGATGAGAGGGACGCTTCCTACTAAGAAACGATGGGTTAGAGATATGCTGTATTGCAGCACGCAGGCGGAAACGTATAGCGAACTGTTGCCCCCTAAGAGTCGCCCCAAGAACTTCTGGGCGCTGTATAGAACATACCTGACTGCCGGGGACCCCGCGGACGCCGGTCAGGGGGAGACACAAAATGAAGCCCCAGGTGCGCACGGAGGGACGGTGGGGGGCGCGACACAAGAATAGGACTCTATTGTGGTGTGATGTGCTATGATGTCAGTGCACCGACTGGGATGGATGCTGGTCTGTGGGAAGGGAGTTGGGGTGCCCTCCGACCGCGGCTTGCGCTTCTTAGCAGTGTGCAAGCGAGACGTGAACGAGAGTTGCAGGGTTGGAATGGCCTGAAAGCGATGGGCGCAGTGGCTGGTCAGTTTTTGGCGTCTGGGCTTGCGAAAGCGTGTACATGCAGAAGCAACGAAGGAGGAGACAGTGGAATGGTGGCGGGTGGGGTGGGGGGGTGGGTGTTGAGATATGGTTTACAAAATCTTAGGAGCTTGACCAGACTTGCGGTAGAGGATGGACAACGGTGTGTTGATCATGCGGGCATGTTAGACTACTGTGCAGGCTGGGGGCAAATACGTCTTTCACTCCTCTGTAATGATTCAGTCTGGGCTGCTTGATGTCATGTTATTATTGCAATGCCGCCGGTCCTCTGGGATGTCGGCTAAATGGCTGTGTGAGAGACACTGGATCGGTTCTGATGAGCTCGCGGGAGCAACCTATTGTAATAAGGTGTCTACGGCGGTCTGATGTGTCCATTTACTATATCTCAATAAAGGTTTCAAAAAAAAAAAAAAAAAGAAAAGAAACTACTTTATAAGCAAATGTCCTTGTTCCTCTCTGACTCTCACGCCCTAGACCACTCGCAATTTGGCTTCCGAGAGGGACATGGGACAGAAACAGCATTGATCACAGCAGTCGAGGAACTTAGGAATATCCTAGATGCCGGAGGAAAGGCCGCCTTGATTCTATTAGATCTCTCGGCGGCCTTCGACACGGTCAACCATGATACACTTCTTACCCGTCTAGACAAAGCCGGAGTGCATTCGTCGGCCCGATCATTGTTTGCCTCCTATCTGTCCAACAGAACGTTTACAGTAGAGCTTGGGGAAGCAAAATCACAACCTTTCAGCTCGCCATGTGGTGTACCTCAGGGGTCATCTCTAAGCCCCACTCTTTTTAATCTGTATGTTGAGCCCCTAGCTGCAATCATTAGGAACTGTGGGTTTCTACCTGTCTCGTACGCTGACGACACCCAAATAGTGGTGTCGATTAAAAATAATGTCAGTGAAACAGCAGAAAAATTTCAAGACTGCATGAGACAAGTCAATCAATGGATGCAGAGTAATTGTCTAAAGTTAAATGGAGACAAAAGTGAAGTTATGCTGCTAGGTACTGATATGGAAACCTGGTCCCCGGAGTGGTGGCCGCTCAACTTAGGCCACTGCCCACTACCAGTAAAAAAACTGAGAAATCTGGGTTTTATACTAGACAACAAACTGACTTTTGAAGCCCAGTCCAACAAACTGGCATCAACCATGTGGTACATTTTGAAAGTAATAAGGAAGCTCCTGCCTTTCATCCCCTTAGACTCTCGTAAAACGGTGGTAACAGCCCTGGCCTTATCCAGGCTTGACTACGGAAATGCTCTGTATGTAGGGATGCAGGCTCAGCACCTAGCTAAACTACAACGCCTGCAAAACGCAGCAGCAAGACTGATTCTTGACATTCCCAGGTCTGAGCCGATTACACACAAACTAAGATCTCTACACTGGCTTCCAATAGACAAAAGAATAAAGTTTAAATCCGTTTGCCTGGCCTATAAGGCCTTGCATGGGAGTGGATCTCAGTTTCTAAAAACTCATTTACAACTATATGACCCTTCCCGGAATCTCCGCTCTAGCCAAGCAAAACTAATCCAGATCCCAAGATTCAAACAGGTCAGGTGGGGAGGGGGGGGGGAGAAGCTTTCTGCTACACGCAGCAAGGGCCTGGAATCTCCTCCCAATCACAATCAAAAACATTCCCTCTATCCTGTCATTCAGGAAAGAGGTAAAAACCTGGCTGTTTACCTCCATTTAGACCCAGCCGTGACATTTCTCCGGTAGTTCCTTGTCTCTGTACAGCGCCATGACGCCCATGGGCATGCGTGCGCTCTATACATTTTTCATCAAATCAAATCACAAGCAGCTAGCAGTACTGTCCAGAGGACTAAAACTGAGGCATTACGGAAGGGACCTGAGAAGCAGCTAGCAGTACTGCCTAGAGAACTAAGAATGAGGAATTACCACTGTGACCAGAGACAGAGCTGTAGCACTGCCTATAGGATTTAGAATGGGGGAGTTACTGGTGGAACCAGAGAAGCAGCTAGCAGCACTGTCTAGAGGACTGAGAATGAGGATTTACCAATGGGACCAGAGGAGCATCTAGCAGTACTGCCTAGAGGACTGAGAATGATGAATTACAGCTGGGACCAGAGTAGCAGCTATCAGCACTGTCTGGAAGACTTAGAATGAGGAATAACCAACAGGACCAGAATGGCAGCTAGCAGCACTGTCTAGAGGAATTAGAATGAGGAATTACTACAAAGACCCGAAAAGCAGCTAGGAGCACTGCCTAAAGGACTTAGAATGAGAAATTACCGACGGGACCAGGTTAGCAGCTAGCAGCACTGTCTGGAAGACTTAGAATGAGGAATTACCAGAATCGGGGACAAAAAAGTATGTTATGGTACTTCATTAACCAGGGACAGTAGTGGCCCAAGTGGCCATTATCTGTCACCTTTACATGCTTAGCAATGAAAAAATGATAACATCTTATCGTGTGAATTAAAACCTGCCAGGTGGTCAGCCATGGGACTATGTCCTTGGTGCTAATTTCCAGTTCCCATATAAGCAGAGTCCGGTAGACAGTGATCTGCCCAAGACCAAACAGTTTGTTAAAGTAGGAAAATCAAAAGTATAACTCAATACTACTTGTGCCAAGAACTGTAACATTCTCACTGTTGCACCTTTTGATCAATAGACTGTGTGATCAGGTACTGTTGCAGCAGCGGTAATATTCGGCGTGTGTTGGGTTCCAGTACAGCTTTTAATCACACACTTACTACTGGCTTTTAGCCCGAGTCTAGCTACTGCCAAGTTAACAAAAAAAAATAAGAATAGAAGAAGTTCACAAAGTGATTGCCCAAGAACACGCAATTGACCAATCAGGAAAGCTGGGATTCAATAAAAATAATTCCTCCCTATTCTATAGTTTTAAACGTACCACGAGATCACACATGGGGGGGGGCGGTAATTCTGATAGCGTCCCGTGGGAATGCCACTGTTAATGGAGGCAGCAGCAATAGAGAGCAGTCAAGAGCTTTTACTTGGAGGAGGTATGGAGATTGATCACATGCCAACATTTGCAAAGAGGGAGACTTCAAAATAAAATAACTGGCGGATATATTTTCCCCATTGGCTTGAATTGAAGTGGGTACAAATTCAAGCAACACAAATTTAAATTAAAGCCATTTTTAGCTATAAAAGCGTGAGTCTCCCGTGTGAATCTGTTTGCATATATGAGATTGAAACACACATACAGCATGACACTGTAACCGAGCTTGCTCTTTGCCATGCCTGCCAAGTATCACGCATCAGGTGTGACTCGAACGCATTTCAGTGTGGTGTTCCGCATCACCACACTGAAATGCATTGTCATGCATTTTAATGCCACTCTCACTCTGCCATACCAGCGCTGAACTGGCTATGCTAGGCTGCCAGCGCCGGTGCCTGTGACACCTGTGCCCCGGCTCTTCTGCTCCCAGCAGGCTCAGTAAACGGTTAATGATCTTGTGCACTGCTGCCTGCTTAGTGCTACAATGTATCTTTTAGTCCTGCTGGCTGCATTGAAATTCCCGCCCGCCGGCGGTGCTGCGCTGACTCATACCGAGACCCGGGGCAGGGCCTGCCCTCAGCAGTGATTGCATACTGGCTCTGCACTATCCGAGCATAAGAAGAATTGTACACAGCAAGTTTTGTTGTTATATACACAATTCCAAGGGTTATTATCTTCTGCTGTTGTTTTGTCTATTTTTGTTAATAATGATAATGGAGTGTATATTATTTTTCGATTGCAGCTAAACCATATGTTAGTGGCAAGAGGGATTGGGACTTGAAAAAAAAGCTTTAGGCACAACAGGAGTTTTTGTAAATCTAGGCAATATAATTTGTCTTATTGTATTTTATGGAAATGCATTTGTCAGAATAAACTTAACTTGAACTGACAAATAACAATTTCCCAATTGTGACATACAACATTATAAGAGATGGGGTTATTCACACGGAAGTGGATACTACTCATGGCAATGTCAGCTTTCTGAGCTATATTGTCTATTCAAAGAGTCTGTACACTTGCAAAAATGTCTGCCCTCATACTAGACCTCAAAAACCGAATACCTCGATGATCTGACTCACTCCAAGGCACAACTTTTGTGGTTGGGACTTCAGAGCCAATGTAACTGGTACAACCAGCCGTCACTGCAAAAGCTCTTGATTAATAGTCAATGACCCTTATAATGACAAACCTTTTTTTGTCCATTTTTTTTTTAGCAGAGTTTTATATAGCGCGAACTTGACCCGAATCCAATCAGGTATCAGAGCGCTTTACATAGCATCAGTTACGTTACATGAGGACACATATTCATTTTTTTGTTTGTTAGGCACGGGGAGATTAAGTGATTTGCCCAGAATCACAGAAGGTTTAGTGTCATTACCGAGACTCGAACCCAGTTCCCCCAGGTCCGAGGTTGAGCGCCCTAACCGTTAGGCCAACTCCTCTTCCCAACTTCTAACAAGAGGGGGAGAGGAAAATATTTACAGCTGTAAACCAGTTAATCATCCAAGGAAGCCAAACTATTCTTTATCTCATATCATTTTTCCAGACTCTTACATGTTGGAAAAGCTCAAACGCAATTTATTTCAAACCGATGATGTGGGGGATGGAGAGAAGACAGAAACAGTGTCACTACTTTTCCAAATGTTTCCTTTGTCTTAGATTTAAAGAATGCATAATAGTGTTTTGCATGAATGAGTTGTATAGACAGAAGAGACAGGAATGTCATAAACCCAAACTTCCAGACATTAATTACACCAAACCAACAAGCTAACTTTGCAGCTATTACTGAAACTGATGGAAAATAAACTATTATTGACACATTTGTATAATTTTATGCTGACAAAAGTGGATAAGCACTGTCTGGCAATACCCTGCTTGCTGCTGCTGTGACTGCTGAAAGAGTCCCCCATTTACTCCCCAGGAGACATAGGCCTCAATTATTGGGGGAGCCATTATTTTGCGAATTGACTCTGGCAATGCTATGCATTTTTCCTTACAGAAATCTTGATAGGAAAGCAGCGCAGACAGCAAGACATAGCAGTTCGTCTTGCATGGGGACTCCGCAAGTATGGCCATATATCCAATTTGTTCCATGCTCTTTCTTGACTACCAAAATATTTGCACTTTCAATTTGAAGCGCTCTGATTTGTGCAGCAAGATAACGTTCTAGATCTATTTCCGATCTCTAAACCACTGTCGCGCCCATGTTTCAGCCAGAGATCGGTCTCAATCTATTAGAGCTTATGGACTTCAATAATGCAAAACAATGAGGGAACAAATTTCTAGATTCTGAGCGCACAAATGTGAAATGTTCTAAGATTCCAATTTCATCAGATGTTTTGACAACTATAGCATCCGTGCAGCAAAATGATCGAAAACGCAGTTAGGGGTTTGGTCCAGAAATAAAATTTTAAATGTACAACTTTTTGAGAAAAAGATGGGCTTGACTGTATTTTCACACTAGTATCCCTAACTGTTAGGGGATGTTTTATCCTACAGAACAACTGTGTATCATGATAATGGCACTTAGGAAAGACACAACAGCCTAACTAGGCTACTGTTAATATAATTCGTAACAGTAATGTCCACATATCACAATAAATGTACAAATCAAACTGATCCAGAAATCAGGGTTGGAAAATTCAGAATGTGCTTCTTTGCTAATGAGTACACTTTGAGTTAATTAGTAAAAATCTAACCAGAACAACAAATACCAAGCTCGAGTGAGTAGAATGAAAGAGAAAAAGAAAGTCAGCACCATTGGCTCTGTGCGATTTCCCATATGTTTTTAACACTGGGAAAGATGGGTATGGAGGAGCCACAAGCATGGAGGGAATCTATAAATAAATAGCCCAAATCCAAACCTGGAGAGGTCGAAAATAGTCTCGCCTTCACAACATCCAGCTTTGGTAAAACAGAATTACATTGAATAAGATACGGGCCACGAGGATAGATGCCACCTGGCGTGTCTCTAGGGACAGGAACATGAACTCACTAAAGAATGATTCAAAGCTGACCTAGTGTCTTTTCGGAAACAGCTGGCACAACCTACACCGAGGAAATTACATATAATATAGAGCCTGTCGAACGCTAAAACTGCGCATTAGTTTACAGGGCAAGGGTAACAGGATGGGCACTAACTCACTGGAGCGTTGTGAATGTATTAACACCAGACGATCTGCCAATGCCGGGACCTAACAAAAAGAAACAGGGTTTCAGATCGGGTCAAAAAGCAAGTCACTGGACAACTGCTGAAGTAGTAAATGAAGAGAAAAGAAGCCCACGAGCAAAAGAGATGCTGTGCGGTGTGCGCCTGGACAGGCCCGCGAGCAAAAGAGACGCCAAGCGGTGCGCGCCTGGACAGGCCCCCGAGCAAAAGAGACGCCGTGCAGTGCGCGTGCACATCGCCTGTCCAGGCGCGCACATGGTTTGTCTCCCTTCGCGCACCAAACTGACAACAATAGCTTCGCCAAGGCGATGCTTCGCCAAGGCGAAGCAACGCATGCGCTGCGTTCGCTAGGCGAGACCTAATAAAATCAGGAGCAATAGAAAAACCACTCAAGGTGATTAAAACTGAGTTTGACTACCCGAAAGGAAGGAGGACAGTGTGGGGCTGATTTAGTATGCCTAATCTACAGTGCCTTCACATATCCTGCCTCATCCAAAGTACCCTCGTACTATCTCAACTTTGCAGACTACAGGATTAAAGAGATGATTCTGGCTAAAGCTATCAAGGAAAAAACATTTTCAGTACAGAATGAGTTTACCTTGCAATTGTTTTCTGACATGACAAATCAAACTGCACGTTGGTACATGGAATTGAAGAGTATAATTTCACTGCTTCAGGCTTCTTTGGTCCAAATGTCAAAGCTGAATGTACTTTTCACTGCCATTTTAATTTCTCTACCCAGACTTCAGAGGAGACTTTAACCAAAAATGTTTTAAAACATAGGCGGGGATACCGTCTCGTTGCTCATTCTGTTTTCACTTCTGGCTCGTGGGGGGTGGGCATCTTGATTAGAACCTCTCTCCCGTTGGAGGTAGGCGATTTGATTCATGATGCTAGAGGGCGGTATGCTGCACTTGTAGGCCGATGGGATGGCAGAACCGTATCGCTCGTTTCTGTATATGTCCCACCGGGGTTGCAGACCATAACTTTCGCTGATTTGGGGCGAATGGTCTTGGGGCTCCCGGGGGGGATTCTGGTGATGGGGGGCGATTTTAATTCTGTCGTATCTGGTAGAGCGGATCGTCACCCTCCCAGGGACCTCCCGGGGGCACAGGCCTGGCTGAGTGGGTTTATAGATACCCTCGGGCTGATAGATTGCTGGAGACTGATGCACCCGGGGCAGGCGCAATACACTTTCCACTCAGGGGCTCATGGCAGTTTATCGAGACTTGACTATGTCCTTATGCCGGCGGCCCAAGCTGTGATGATTAGGGAAGTAAGACATCTGGCCCGGGGTATTTCTGATCCCTCCCCACTACTGTTGCACATTTAGGTCATCCCCGGGGCTGAGGGGAGGGTAGCACCGATTAATCCCTGGTACCTGCGTAATCCTGAAATCCGGGCTGACCCGGTCAAGTCCCATGAGCGCTATTTCAATGAAAATGTGGGGTCAGTGTCATCTGCTGTCTCGTTGTGGGAAGCCTTCAAAACAGTTATCCGTGGGCAAGCACTTTCTCTAATTTCCCACTCCAAGAAAACTGAAGAGGTGGTTCGCCTTGAAAACGAAATAGCCAAGTTGGAGGGGGACCTGGAGTTGGGTGTTACGAATGATAAGTTGCATGCTCTCAGTCTCAAGCAGCTTGACTATAAAGCGTTGGTTACTGATGCTGCCAAAGTGATGAGTAGGGAGCAACAAGGGCGCTTATACGATGTGGGGGATAAGGCTGGAAAATTGATTGCATGGTTGGACAAGAAGGAGAGAGCGAGTCGAGTGGTGCCGGTTATTGAGAGAATTGTTTCGCGACTTATTTCCGCGAAGTATATTCTCCAGTCTCGGACGGCCTTGAGGATGACTCTCATCTGTTGCTGAGAGATATTGCGTTGCCGTCTTTGTCAGAGGCGGACAGGGTACTGATGGATGCTACGTTGTCGCCTGATGAGATTGCTTTGGCTATTCGCTCGGTCGCTTCTGGCAAGGCCATGGGTCCCAACGGCCTTCCCATCGAACTGTATAAGCTGCGCCCGGACAAGATGGCGCCTCATCTCTGCGACATGTTTCTTGAGGCACGTGACGTGGGCTCCCTCCCCTATGATCAGCGTCTCGCTACAATAGTCGTGATTCACAAGGAGGGGAAGCCACGGGATTGGTGTATTTCTTACAGGCCCATCTCATTGTTAAATGCTGAGCCTAAAATTCTGGCTAAGGTTTTGGCTAATCGTCTTGTCAGGGTCGTTGGCGACTTGATCCATCCGGACCAGTCCGGTTTCATACCCCACCGTAATACGGCTCTGAACCTGAGACGTCTTCATGGAGTGCTCGCCAGAGCGGCGTACATACGTGAACCGGCCGTTTTGGCGTCCTTGGATGCCACAATGGCGTTTGATACCCTAGAATGGCCGTATCTTTGGGCGGCGCTCGCGAAATTTGGTTTTGGCCCCGGGTTTATCGGTTGGGTGAAGTTGCTGTATGAGGAACCATTGGCTCAGGTAGTGGTGAATGGCAGAGCGTCGGCGCCCTTAGAGTTGGGAAGAGGGACGCGGCAGGGTTGTCCATTGTCGCCCCTCCTCTTCGCACTTGCATTGGAGCCTCTGGCTGCCTGGTTACGATGGGAGCCCTCATTGTGCGGCATTAGGTGGACGCCTGAATTTGAGGACCGCATCTCTCTTTATGCGGACGACATTCTCCTGTACCTCACTTCTCCTCGGCAGTCTCTAATTGTACTGGTCGATGTTCTGACCTCATTTGGTCGCACCTCCGGTTTGGTCATTAACTGGGCCAAGTCATGCGTCTATGTTCTCTCAGGGGATGCTCCTCTCCTTCCGCGTGGCTGCCCTATCCAGATTTCGCAGTCAGGGTTTAAGTACCTGGGGGTATTCATAACCTTAGACCCTGTGGCCTGTTATGAGCGGAACTTACTCCCCCCACTCCAACGACTGAGGGCCGACGTCTCGAGGTGGCGACGGCTCCCGCTTTCGCCGCTCGGACGCGCGGCGTTGTTCAAAATGATGTCGCTACCACGATTCCTGTATGCACTGCAGAATACACTCGACGTCATACCGGCCCGCTACTTCCGTGAGGTGGAGAGCTTGCAGAGGCAGTTGTTTTGGGACGGGCGATCGCGAATCGCTCTTCCAAAATTGACACTCCCTTGGTATGATGGGGGTATTGCACTCCCCGATATCAAGCGATACTATTGGGCGTCCCAATTGGCGGCGGTGAACCACGGCATGTACGGACCGGCCTTGAACCCGGCGTTTGAGATGGATAAAATGCTATTGCCTGGGGGGGATTATAATAGAGCACTCTATTCGAAGTCTCCTGGTGTGCAGTTGACAGGCCCAACCAAGATAGCGGTACGTGTGTGGCATGCTGCTAATGCCGCGATGGGTTGGAAGGACCGCCTGACTCGAGCGACTCCACTGTATGCTTCTGAAGGGCTGGGCTGTTTGTGGAGAACTAAAGGATTTGAGAAATGGGATATGATTGGCATATGTAAGGTGAGTGATCTCTGGGTGAAAGGGGAGATTAAAACGTTTGAAATGCTGAAAGCGGAATATAAGCTGAGCGATAGGGAGTACTTCCGGTATGCTCAGGTCCGTCATGCGTTGTGCTCGGTTTTCCCTGATGCTACTGCTATCCCGGAAAATTCCCCACTGGAGGACAGGGTGCTCGATGGCTACGTGCCTGACAGCACAATCTCCTTGATTTATAAAAAGCTTATCAACGACCGGGCAGACCTGTTGACCCACTTGAGGGAGATCTGGGTGGCTGACGGTTTGGAATTAGATGATGAGGACTGGGTCTCGGCAATAGCCTCCCCGAGGGAGGTGGCAATTCCGGCCCACCTTCGGTTCGTACAACTAAAGATACTCCATAGAGTGTATGTCACTGGTCCCCGCCTGATGCGCATGGGTCTCTCCGTGGATGGGATGTGTAAGCGTGGCTGTGGTTCGCTGGGTACTTTCCTTCATGTTATATGGGAATGCCCGGAGGTGGCTCGCTTTTGGCGTCGGGTGCATGCTGTAATGGAAGAGGTCACTCATGTTGCTCTGCTTCCAGAAGCTAGGAGAAGCCTGCTGAATGTGTGGGAGCCAAACGATTATAATGTGGCGCAGACGCAGTGGGCGACTTTGGGAAATATGGTGGCTAAACGAAACGTCGCACAGTTATGGGGTTCCCAGAGGTCGCCCACGGTCTCGGTGTGGAAGGAGAATATGGATTGGTGCATGTTTAGGGAAAAGACGGTGTATGTAGCGAGAGGCAAGCCTAGGAAATGGACTGGGGTGTGGGGTCCGTGGAATTCTTATCGCGGAGACATCTGTGCCCCTCCCCTAGCTATTGTATTGGATGTCCCTTTGTCCCCCTAGCTGACCATTCCTCATCCGTTAGGTTATGAGTAGGTTACAGTTTGATTTTTCCTCTGTTCCCAGGCCCCCCTCCCTTCTCTGTCGCAGGTCATTGATTTCCTACCCCGGGGAGCGCGTCCTGATATTCACACTGCCTATTGCCTTGTTTGTGTGTAATGTTTATTAGTTTTAAATCGAAAATTGAAACCGTATTTAATATTGTCACTCAACTACTGCTTCTGCCTTCACTGGGAGTGCTGATGGACTGACGGGATCCTCGGTTGACCAATCTGTATAACGGTGGAATGATACGTCTCATGCTAATTAGTGGCCGGCCCAAGGGGTTGTAGGCCCATGTCTGTAACTCTTTGAAGTCAAATAAAGGTTTCTTTTAAAAAAATATATATATTTTTTTTTTAAAACTGTTAAAATAATCTAACAATGTCCTAAAGTATATAAAATAAAAATCAATAAATGTATTGAGAAAATATAAGTATTTATTTAAAGTCTAATGTAAATAGTAGTATACAATAATATAGTACTATTTATATATATATAAAAAGATATATAAAACATGTTGTATATTTATTTTTTTTTTACCATATTTGCAAAAATGTTGGTAAATACAATGTGGAAAAACGTTAAAAAATACATAAGGTGTTGTGTATTTCGCACAAAAATATAAGAAATGTAAAAATAATAAAACTTTATTTTCTGTTATAAAAATAAATTTATGTTTCAAAAATGTAAACATACACATGAAACACAATATTAAAAACAAAATAAGGAACAATATAAAATCATAAAATTTATCATTTACTGTTCTTTAAAAAAAATCAATACCAAGGATGTGTGTGAATAATGCAATGCTTAAAGTTTTACATGTAAAACTTACACTGTAATATAACATGTTAGCATAAAAATATTATATACTAAAGTGTTTACATTTACTACTCCCACTTCTATTTGAACCATTTTGTGTGTTATTTTGTATACTCAAGGGATCCCACTCCAATTTAAATCATTTACGAGAAGGCTTTGGACACTTAAATGTGCACGTTTACTATTGCCACTTCAATCTAAGCTATTTAGGGGAAGGTTTTCAACACTAAAGGGGTAGGATTTACTGATCTCAGTCCAATCTAAGCCCTTTTAGGGGAAGAATTTGGCCCCAAAAGGGGTAACATTTACTATTCCCAATCTAAGCTACTAAGGGAAAGTGTTGGGCATTAAAGGCTTCACATATACTATTCCATTTCCAACTTCAACCTAAGCCATGTAGGGGAAAGTGTTGGGCACAGTCAGCTTCATTGCAGGGTCTGCAGATGCAGGGGAGGGACTCCTTCACTTTAAGGGAAATTACTTTGGTTGTCCTTGATGCCCACAGGTCTGTTGAAGATCCTGGAAGAAGCACAGACAAAGGCGATGAAGAAGACTTGCAGAACAGTGAGACCAGGGGCAGCAGGAGTCTTCCTTGATGCAGTCCCGGTTCCAGGCGAAGTCCAAATGTCCAGACAGTCGAACAGTGACGTGGTTTCAGGCTTGAGTCTTGTCCCATGATGAATCTGAGGACCCTCCCACAGGTAAGCCCTTTTATTCCCTAAGAGAAGGGTTAGGACGACACAGGGGTCCCTCCCAGAGGAGGGCTGGACAGAGGGGAGGATACTCCCCAGTCTTTTGTCCTGTTTTGCACCAGAGTGGGAGCCAAGGGTTCCCTAAACTGGCTCAAAGTAGAATATGCAAGGAGGGCACCAAAGGTGCCCTCCGAAGTAGTCTGGTGGTGCTGGCAAGTGCCCCCACCCCAGCCCAATACACTCACTAAGTCCTGTCTGGGAGGTGGTCACACCTCCCTGTGACAGGAAACCTATTGTTCTACCTTTCCCTGCTCGAGCTCAGCTCAGCAGCAGGAGGGCAGAATCGTACATGTGGTCAGCAGCAGCACAAGCTTGCTAGCAGACCCTGTAAGGCTGTTACTGGGAGTACTGGGGGCTTCCCGGAGGAGCCCCCCTGTGTATGGAATCATACCTCCAATACGGGTATCTATGTTGGGGTATGATTCCAACATGTTTGATACTAAACATGCCCAGGTTCGGCACAGCCACCATATAGTTAGCCATCGCGTAATGACACATGGCCACTATATGTATCAAAATGGATGGCTGCACTTACAAAGCCTGGAGAATTGACTACGGGGTTTGTAGGGGTGTCCTAGTCCTGCAAGGGCACCCTCACACTTATAACCCAGTACCCTGCCTATGGACTGAAAGGCCTGCCTTAGGGATAACTCATGGGTTTTAAGTGTAGTGACCACAGATAAAAGGAAACATATATCTTTCGTAAGTGGTGCTAGCACCAGCTTACACAGGCTGCAATGGCTGAGCTGTAGTCACAGTTTGAGTGGTGTCTCATGGGTGGTATAATACATGCTGCAGCCCATGGGAGTCCGCCGGTGTACCTATGCCCTGGGTACCTTAGTACCATATACTAGGGACTTACAAGGGTACACCAGTAGCCAATTGTGGAGGTACAAAAGTACTTACCATGTCAAATTTAAGGCGGAAGCACAGTGGCTGGGGTCCAGATTAGCAGAATCCCAGCCAGACTAGTCAAAATAAAACATACTAACACCAGCAAAAAGTGGGGGTAACTATGCTGGAAGGATTCTACCTTCCTACAGACATACACTGGTAAACGAGGTAGAAACACAGGAGAGAACCCAGCGGGAGCTGGAGAATGCATATCCTGGAAATACAGGGCTGAAACAACAGCTTATGGATGCTAAGTAGCTAATGGCAACATTGCACGGAGAAGCTTCCTGTACTTCGACCATCATGAATACATGATTTGTGCTTCTCTGAGCGCAATAAAGTCGGAACACTATTGGCTTGGCTCGCAAACCCCACATTGCAAAGTTTTCTAATACTGGAGGTGGAATCTACTGTGGAAGAGAGTTTTTATTAACAGAACAACATTAACCCCTTGAGTGCCCGCCCCTTTCCCCGCCCTGTGCCGGCCGTTGCATTAGCGGGCGGGGTTTATGACGAGCTGGTCTCGTCATGGGCACAGCGCAACCGCGGCCTATGACGAGACCAGCTCGTCATGGGCACTCAAGTGGTTAATCAAAGATTTGAGGATTATTGTACCACCTTATATGCCCTCCCAATGAACCACCTCTAGGGGCATAAGCTGAGTTCCTGTACCCGGCAGAACTGTCGCGCTTGGGTGAGTAGGAGGCCGACGATTCAGAAGTTCCTTTTAACTATACAAAAAGTGTGTGCTGGCATTAAGGCCATGGCTTTGGGCAGAGTTCCCTGGACAGATGGGTTACCGGTGGAATTCTATGCCACTTAGGAAGAGGAATTAGCACCCAAACTAGTCGAACTCTATGCTGCAGCCCGAGAGGCTGGCCACTTACCAACTACCACCAATGAAGCTTTAGTAATCCCCCTATTGAAGACGGGTTGGTCCTTGCCAATGTGAGAGCATATCGTCCTCCGTCGATGCTCAACACTGACCATAAGATCCTAAGCCATATACTCGCTACCCACCTAGTACCATACGTTTGCATTGATTCATGTCAACCAAAATGGGTTAATTCCAGGGCAAAAAATGGCACTTAATACTTTACGGGCTCCTCTCGATTAAGGAAGCTGCAGATCTGGATGAGAGTAGATCAGTGATAGTCTCAACGATATTCAAAAGACATTTGATAGCCTGCAGTTGGTCTGCATGCACCAGGTGATGGCTAGGATGGCTTGGGACCGGATTTCCTTCAGTGGACTAAACTCCTCTAAGCAGAACCACCTCTTGGGTTCCCACCAACAAAGTAATATCAAACTCCTAAATGGTGGGATGGGGGACATTGTACAACAAATGGTATGCAGTACTTGACAGATAAAAGAGAAGAGCTCCGGGGCTACCTGTAGAGACAGATCGAGAGATCTGATCCCTCAGGAGCAAGAGACCTCACACACCCCAAGAGGTGTAATGCATCATCATAGGGCAGCTCCTCGTTGGGCCGGTACTGCAATGCCCAGCTCTTTGCTGGATTTCTTTCGTTTTTTGCCGATGTGAAGAGGGGGGTGTGGTATAGGTGATAATGTGAGTAGACTGGTGTAAAGTGAGGCAAAAATAACTAAGGCATACCCAAAGCAACTCGATCTCCTTGTTATGGTTAAAAACAATAGCTGCTTAGAAGTGGATACAATGGTCCAATCAAGCACAAGGTGATGTTTAAAAGAAGGTCAACATGTTTCTTGTCTATTTACGGTCACAAGAGATCATGGCAATTCATTAGGACCGATGACCTAATATACTCCTGTGTAGGTTGGTGTTGGAAAACCACTCCCACACTAGAAGGGGTGGTGGTGGACTTCCCGAACACACTGTGGTAGCTTGGCTCGAGTGGTCAGGAATCAGGCACCGTGCTAAGCATACAATATACCCATACAATAACCATGCGTGCATCCGTTCCAAAAACGACTCTACACCGTAAAAATTATGAAAATATCTCTCTTTATCTTTTTCTCTTAGTTGCTGATTGGAAAAATAAATAAGTCAATCACAATATACAAATTTTAAATAGTGCAGGTCAAATAAATACTGTCTGAAGATTCAATAAATAGGGGTGATCATAAATATAAAGGACATAAATATAAGTGCAGGTAATACAGGCAATTAAATATTCGGAGGCAATAAATACTGTACCAATAAATATTGTGCACCAACAAGTCCTGTGGACCAATAAATATAGTAAAGCAATAAATAGGTAAAACACAATAAATACAGTGCCCCCAATAAATAATTAAAAGTATACAGCAACACTCATGTAATCAGATCACTTTTCAATTCCTAAGGGCCGATTTGGCCCAGGCACAGCTTGTAGGGTTGCGGAAGGCTTGAGGGGGTCTACTCCCTGGCTGGGACAAGGCTGAGGCCTAAACTGAGGTAGATCAAGGGGGGAATACCAGTGCCCTGGCTTTCTCTCTCCACACAACCTCTCTAGGTTAGTCCCAGTTCACCCCTGGCACAGTCAGGTTGGTTTCAGCACCTCCCTAGCCCCTTAGAGTAGTCTCTCAGGTCTCCACAGGGCCTTAGGCGCCCTCTACTCCACTTACTGCCCTTTTTCTGATGCTCCGACGCCGCTGGTGTCGTGTCGATGCCGTGAGGCGGTTCCGGTTCGATCTCGGCGGCCTCGGCACAATGTCAGTTCTTTGACGACGCCGGTAGGCGGTTCCGGTCCGATGTCGGCGGCCTCGGTTCGATCTCGGCCTCCGATTCGACGGCGTCGGGCAGTCTCTACTCGATGTCGACTTCGGGCGGCTCCGGTCCGATGGCGCTCTCGGCTTCGATGACGTCAGCCGGCCTGGCCTCGATGTCGACTTCCGGCGACTCCGGGGTGCGATCCTCACCCCCGACCTCCGGTGCTCCTCCTCTCAGGTTCCGGGCGACTCCGGAGTGCGATCCTCACTCCCGACCTCCGGTACACTTCACCTCGGTCTCCGACGACTCCGGAGGGCGGACTTCACTCCTCCGATGACGCCGCTCACTCGACCTCGGTTGACTTCCTCCTCGACCTCTGGTATTCCTCACGACCTCCGTCGGCGCCCTCTTACGACCTCAGGCGGCTCCGGGTACGACGTCTGCTTCTTCAGTCAGCGCCGCTTCTCCACCTCGGGCTCCAGGTCTCAGGCTACTCGACGCCGGACTCCAGGAAAACCAGTTTCCAGGTCAGGATCTTGCTGCTTTCTGTTTCTAAGGCCTGTTCCTGCTGTCCAGGTCCTTAGGATGAGTTTTTCTGGCTTCTTCCCACACAGGGCTACAGGCTGGGATCCATCAGTAGGGACTAGTATCAAGGGTGGGTTTATGGACCCCACTCCAGGCACAAGTTTCCACCCCTGCTGCTTCACTCCTTCCTCCTTCACTGTTGTGCTGCTCTCCCTTCACCAGTCAGGTGCCAACTGCCAGCTCCAACTGCCAACACTCTGTCTTAACCTCCCAACATTCTAAACCGCCTCCAACTGTCACAGAGTTCTGGAATGTTCTGGAAGGTGCTGGTAGGTTCCAGTGGATGCTGGTGATGTCACAGGTGGCCACCATTTTGTGCTCCAGGCCCTCAGACAGAAGTTTCAGGGTTAGCTAAAATGGCTCCCTGAATCTGTAGCAACACGAAAAAGTCTGGTGGTTCCCAAAAAGGAAAAATTCAAACAGGGTTTGAGGCAAAAGTGGGACAAAATAAATAATGATGAGGAGGGACCACCCAAAGGGCTGACAGGTCTAACACGCGTCCCCCCCAGCTGAAAGTGGGGAGAGCTACCCAACCCCTTGGGAGTTCTCATCACTAAGGCGGAAATACCTTGAGAGACCGTCTGCATTGGCGTGGTCCACTCCAGGCCGATGTTCCACCTGAAAGTCCATCCCCTGTAGGGAAATAGACCACCTCAACAACTTGGGATTCTCCCCCTTCATCTGCATCAGCCAGCGAAGGGGTCTGTGGTCGGTCTGAACCAGGAAGTGCGAGCCAAACAGGTATGGCCGCAACTTCTTCAGAGCCCATACCACTGCAAAGGCTTCACGCTCTATTGCACTCCACTTCTGTTCCCTGGGAAGTAGTCTCCTGGATAGGAAGACCACGGGTTGATCCAGGCCCTCTTCGTTGAGTTGCGATAACACTGCCCCAATGCCATGTTCTGATGCATCTGTCTGGACAATGAACTTCCTGGAAAAGTCTGGGGCCCTTAAGACCGGGGCCTCGCACATGGCTTTCTTCAATCTCTCAAAGGCTTGCTGACAAGCCTCCGTCCAGACTACCCGTCGAGGTTGTTTCTTGGACGTGAGCTCCGTGAGGGGGGCTACGATGGTACCGTACCCCTTCACGAAGCGGCGGTAATATCCCGTGAGGCCCAAAAATGCTCGGACCTCAGTCTGTGTCTTGGGGGGTTCCCAGGCCATGATGGCCTCGATCTTCGCCTGGAGGGGTTGCACCGCTCCCCTACCCACCAAGTGTCCAAGGTACACTACCGACCCCTGCCCGATCTGGCACTTGCTGGCCTTGATCGTCAATCCAGCTTGTCTCAGGGCCTGGAAAACAGCTTGCAGGTGACGCAAGTGATCCTCCCAGCTGTTACTGAAGACGGCTATGTCATCCAGATAAGCAGCAGAGAAACTCTCCATTCCGGTGAGGATCTGGTTTACCAGGCGCTGAAACGTGGCAGGTGCGTTCTTGAGCCCAAAGGGCATCACACAGAACTGGTAGTGGCCATTGGGCGTGGAGAAGGCTGACCTTTCCCTTGCTCCATCAGTCAAAGAGATCTGCCAGTACCCCGAAGTAAGGTCAAAGGTACTTAGATATTGGGCAGCTCCCAGCCGGTCAATCAATTCATCCGCCCTAGGGATCGGATGAGCATCAGTTTTTGTCACTGAATTCAGTCCCCGGTAGTCCACACAGAACCTCAGTTCTGGTTGGGCACCCGGTGGTGCAGCTTTTGGTACTAACACCACCGGACTGGACCAGGGGCTGCTAGAAGGTTCAATCACTCCTAGCTCCAGCATCTTAGTGACCTCACTATGAATGCTGGCCTTCACCTTGTCTGACATCCGGTAGATCTTGGACTTCACAGGTGGGCTGTCTCCTGTGTCCACGTCATGGACGCACAGGTGAGTCCTACCCGGGACAAGGGAGAACAACGAAGAGTACTGCCCCAGGACCTGGCGACAGTCCTCCTGCTGTTCAGGAGTTAGAGATGGGGAGAGAATCACTCCCTCCACCGACCCATCCTTTTCTTGAGACGCAAACAGATCAGGGAGAGGCTCGCTTTCCACGTCCTCTCCTCCGTCAGTCACCATCATCAAGATGACTTCGGGCCTCTCGTGGTGGGGTTTGAGGCGGTTGGCATGCAGCACCCGCAGGGGCTGACGAGGGGTCTTCAGGTCCACCAAGTAGGTAGCCTTACCCTTCTTCTCCAACACCTCAAAGGGTCCTGACCAGCGATCCTGGAGGGCACTAAGCTCTCCTGGTTCGATCACCCACACCTTCTGGCCAGGCTCCAACTCCACCGGGTGAGCGTTGTGGTCATACCACGCCTTCATCACTGCTTGGCTGGCTTCCAAGTTGTCAGAAGCTTGCTTCCACAACTTAGCCATTTGGCTCCGGAAGGCCAGCATGTAGCTCACCACATCCTGGGGGAGCTTTCTGGGAGTTCTTTCCCATCCGTCTCTCACCAGGTTAAGAGGTCCACGTACAGGGTGCCCATACAGAAGCTCGAAGGGGCTGAAGCCCACTCCCTTCTGTGGCACTTCCCTGTATGAAAAGAGTAAACAGGGTAGGAGGACGTCCCATTTCCTCCGCAGGCTTTCAGGCAGACTTCTGATCATGCCTTTTAAGGTTTTGTTAAACCTTTCCACCAGACCATTGGTCTGGGGGTGGTAAGGAGTTGTGAACCGGTAGGTCACTCCACACTCCTTCCACATTGCCCGCATGTATGCTGACATGAAGTTGGTCCCCCTGTCGGACACAACTTCCTTGGGAAAACCCACTCGGGTAAAGATTCCCATCAGGGCCCTAGCCACAACAGGTGCTGTTATGGTCCTCAGAGGTATTGCCTCTGGGTACCGTGTGGCATGATCCACCAGAACCAGGATAAACCTGTGACCAGCTGTAGTTGGTGGATCTAATGGACCCACAATGTCGATGCCCACCCTTTCAAAGGGGGTGCTAACGACAGGAAGTGGTTCCAGGGGAGCTTTCAGCTTCACCCCTGTTTTCCCACTGGCTTGGCAAGACACACATGTCCGGCAGTAGGTATCGGACGACACTTTCATCTGAGGCCAATAAAAGTGTGGGACAAGACGGGCGAAGGTCTTGTCTTGCCCCAGGTGTCCTGCCAATGGTATCTCGTGAGCCAACTCCAAAAGGAAGGCTCGATAACGTTGAGGAACTACCAAGGCTCGTGACGATCCATGTAGGGGTGCCTTGGGTTCACTGTAGAGGAGGCCATCCTCCCAGTAAACACTGTAGTTCCCTTCAACGTTCCCTGCTGCCTGGGCTTCGGCCTGTCGCCTCAGCCCCTCAAGGGTAGGGCACTCCCTCTGGCCCTGGCAGAATTCCTCCCTGGACGGGCCTCCCTCCACGTGCCACTCGGCCGGGATGGGTAGGTCCGCCAGGTTGGTAACGTCCCCCTCCGCAGACTCCTGGTCCACCACCTCCGGTGGCCTATCCGTCCTACCGGGTGGAGACGCCGAGGCAGGCTCCTCCTGTCCTCGGTTCTTCCCTTGACTGGCAGCTGGCTGGGCCTTTGTTCCAGGCTCCAGCCGGAATGAACTCCCTCTTCGGGTAGTCGCGGACCTTGTGCTAACACAGGCCCAGTCAGGTGTACCCAGCATCTCGGTGTGAGTCCGGTATTCCACCTCCTTCCAAGCGTTGTGCTCCATGTCATTCCCCAGCAGACAATCGACTGGCACGGCAGGGCTTACGGCAACTCGAAGTGAACCTGCAACCCCCCCCCATTCAAAGGGAACCTCGGCCACGGGATAGTGGCCTGTTCTGCCGTCAGCCATCGCGGCTGGGTGGAGTACATCGGGAATTACCTGCTCTGGAGACACCAGCTGGCTACGCACCATAGTCATACTGGCTCCTGTGTCTCTCAGAGCTTCCCCTCTTTGGCCGTTGATGGTGATCCACTGCCCATACTTTGCGGTATTTGCGGGCACCTGGATCTTAGGAACCATCTCCCGTTCTCCCAGGGACACTAAAGTGACACCCGCCCACTCCCTTCCCTTAGTTAAGGGCATCTCCTCCCCGAGCACTACACTAGCTACTCCGGGGGTCTTTCCTCCAGTGGGAGGGGGTGATCGTTTCTGACACTTCGGATCTCCTTTATAGTGTCCAACGCCACCGCACTCGTAGCAATGGACAACCCTTGGCTGCTGACTCTGGCCAGGATTAGGGTTTCTGGGTGGGTTAGCCCTAGGGGTGAATCCTGTTCCCTTTCCTTGGAAGCTATTTTGGGGGCTTTTGGAGAACTCCTTTTTCTTTTCCCCTCCCTCTTTCTTCTGGGGGGCGCCCGGTCCGGCCTTTTGAGTATCCCCTCCAGTCCCCCTTGTGGACACCCGGGTACTAGCCCAAATGTCCGCCTCCTCAGCAAGCTTCCGGGGACTGGTCAGCTTGCTATCCACCAGGTGTTGCCGCAGTTCAGGGAAACATTTCTCGAGCAGGTGTTCCTTCAGTACTAGGTCAAACAACTCCTCGTAGTTCCTCACTTCACTGCCCTGAATCCAACCTTCCAGTGCCTTCTTTGCATAGTCCAGGAAGTCCACCCAATTCTGTGTGCCCAGTTTGTGACTACCCCTGAACTTCTGTCTGTACTTTTCAGGTGTTAGTCCAAACTTTCTGATGAGCGCCAGTTTCATGGTGGGGTAGTGGGTCTGCTCATCCTCTTCGAGGGCCAATAAAGCATCCCTACCAGCTGGAGGCATGTACTTATACAATCCCCCTCCCCAGTACTTCTCTGGAACCCCATGGGCCCTTAACGAGACCTCATAGGCCGCTAGCCACTTGGCGATATCATCACCCAACCCATAGCTAGCTACTATGTCCTTTGGCAGGTAGGGTTTGGATTCCCTGGTGATCTCTTGGTCTTTGCTGCCACCATTAGGAACAGTTGGTGCCCCAATTCTTAGGATCTGAAGCTCTATCTCTTTCAGTCTTATCTCATGAGCCATCTTCTGTTTCTCCGTCTCATGAGCCATCCTCTGTTCCTCCTTCTCCTTCTCCAGCTTTGCTAAGTCCCATGTGAGCTGTCTTTTCTCCCTCCGATCTGCTAACTCCACTTCGGATAAGCCTCCACTAGAGACAGTGCTGCCCTTCCTAGAAAGTGTCCTGGGCCCTGCTGACAGGTTCCCCACCTCAGGTTGGTACATCTCAGCCCCCTCGGGGTCAGGCTCTCCATCCCTGTCTTCCTCCTCAGCCTTGCTTTCCCTGCGTGCCTCCCCCCAAGCCCTTAAGCTGGTTTGGAGTGCACCCTTCTTTGCTCCTGGGGGACAGTACACCCCCTCCCGCTGGCAAAACTCCCTGAGTTGGGCCACAGTGTACGTTTCTAGATTTTCTAGTACAAACTCCATCTCGCCCACTCAGGTTAGAGGACAGGTTTTGTGCAGTAACAATGCAGGGGGCTACCTTTAATAATACCTCCTCCCACCACCAGAGTAAATTTGGAAAAAACAAAATCCCACAATTAGGAAGGCCGCTTTGAGAAAACTCCCGGTGTAGGCCTATGGACTACCCACAGTCATTGTTGAGTATATGTAGGCACAGCTCTATCCCACCACTGAACACCAATTTATGTTGGAAAACCACTCCCACACTAGAAGGGGTGGTGGTGGACTTCCCGAACACACTGTGGTAGCTTGGCTCGAGTGGTCAGGAATCAGGCACCGTGCTAAGCATACAATATACCCATACAATAACCATGCGTGCATCCGTTCCAAAAACGACTCTACACCGTAAAAATTATGAAAATATCTCTCTTTATCTTTTTCTCTTAGTTGCTGATTGGAAAAATAAATAAGTCAATCACAATATACAAATTTTAAATAGTGCAGGTCAAATAAATACTGTCTGAAGATTCAATAAATAGGGGTGATCATAAATATAAAGGACATAAATATAAGTGCAGGTAATACAGGCAATTAAATATTCGGAGGCAATAAATACTGTACCAATAAATATTGTGCACCAACAAGTCCTGTGGACCAATAAATATAGTAAAGCAATAAATAGGTAAAACACAATAAATACAGTGCCCCCAATAAATAATTAAAAGTATACAGCAACACTCATGTAATCAGATCACTTTTCAATTCCTAAGGGCCGATTTGGCCCAGGCACAGCTTGTAGGGTTGCGGAAGGCTTGAGGGGGTCTACTCCCTGGCTGGGACAAGGCTGAGGCCTAAACTGAGGTAGATCAAGGGGGGAATACCAGTGCCCTGGCTTTCTCTCTCCACACAACCTCTCTAGGTTAGTCCCAGTTCACCCCTGGCACAGTCAGGTTGGTTTCAGCACCTCCCTAGCCCCTTAGAGTAGTCTCTCAGGTCTCCACAGGGCCTTAGGCGCCCTCTACTCCACTTACTGCCCTTTTTCTGATGCTCCGACGCCGCTGGTGTCGTGTCGATGCCGTGAGGCGGTTCCGGTTCGATCTCGGCGGCCTCGGCACAATGTCAGTTCTTTGACGACGCCGGTAGGCGGTTCCGGTCCGATGTCGGCGGCCTCGGTTCGATCTCGGCCTCCGATTCGACGGCGTCGGGCAGTCTCTACTCGATGTCGACTTCGGGCGGCTCCGGTCCGATGGCGCTCTCGGCTTCGATGACGTCAGCCGGCCTGGCCTCGATGTCGACTTCCGGCGACTCCGGGGTGCGATCCTCACCCCCGACCTCCGGTGCTCCTCCTCTCAGGTTCCGGGCGACTCCGGAGTGCGATCCTCACTCCCGACCTCCGGTACACTTCACCTCGGTCTCCGACGACTCCGGAGGGCGGACTTCACTCCTCCGATGACGCCGCTCACTCGACCTCGGTTGACTTCCTCCTCGACCTCTGGTATTCCTCACGACCTCCGTCGGCGCCCTCTTACGACCTCAGGCGGCTCCGGGTACGACGTCTGCTTCTTCAGTCAGCGCCGCTTCTCCACCTCGGGCTCCAGGTCTCAGGCTACTCGACGCCGGACTCCAGGGAAACCAGTTTCCAGGTCAGGATCTTGCTGCTTTCTGTTTCTAAGGCCTGTTCCTGCTGTCCAGGTCATTAGGATGAGTTTTTCTGGCTTCTTCCCACACAGGGCTACAGGCTGGGATCCATCAGTAGGGACTAGTATCAAGGGTGGGTTTATGGACCCCACTCCAGGCACAAGTTTCCACCCCTGCTGCTTCACTCCTTCCTCCTTCACTGTTGTGCTGCTCTCCCTTCACCAGTCAGGTGCCAACTGCCAGCTCCAACTGCCAACACTCTGTCTTAACCTCCCAACATTCTAAACCGCCTCCAACTGTCACAGAGTTCTGGAATGTTCTGGAAGGTGCTGGTAGGTTCCAGTGGATGCTGGTGATGTCACAGGTGGCCACCATTTTGTGCTCCAGGCCCTCAGACAGAAGTTTCAGGGTTAGCTAAAATGGCTCCCTGAATCTGTAGCAACACGAAAAAGTCTGGTGGTTCCCAAAAAGGAAAAATTCAAACAGGGTTTGAGGCAAAAGTGGGACAAAATAAATAATGATGAGGAGGGACCACCCAAAGGGCTGACAGGTCTAACAGTTGGTAAAAGGTTTCTGTGAATCAGACCGTACCCATCAACAATCACAGTAGTATGTATTATACCTTGAGGATAAAACCAATCTAGAGAAGGAAATAAAGCAAAATAAGTCTACAAAACAAATATACAGTAGCAAGCTGTACAGTATGGACAGGTGCATGCTGAGGTCATCTCCACCCCATGAGTGCAGGTGTGGAACGCCCTAGTTTAAACATGATTTTAACAAAGGTACCACACACCAACAAACAGACACGTAACATACTGCATAATCCAAGATGTTTTGTTGGGATACGGAAGAGAGGGCAAGTGAATCTTTCCCAAATAAAGAGGCTTACCATGTATGGGGAAAACTGCACCCCACAATGAATGGCCGTGCAAAACGCTCACTAGCTTTTAAGTACCCTGGGGGCACATAATGGAGAGGATCAAACATATGCAGGCACTTGAGACAAGAGATGCCAGCGGGCCGGTCCAGTGGAGCCGGTACTGGGGAGAAAGAGTACTCACTTTAAGATGCAAGCGCATGTCAACTTACCCCTCGCTCTGCCACCTCAGAGGTGACTAGAGTCCAGAGCAGGCGGTCCTTAAGAAGCTCTGTGTACAATAGGTGATGCGGAACAGCTGTGGAAGTAGCCCCGTGCTGACTACTACACTGTCGCTGTAACTGCATCTGAAGACAGGCGCCATATTGGATGTAGCTCACAGTCATATACAGAGAAGAGAGAGTATCTCCCTATTTACTAAAATAGGGGGCGGTGTTATTAGTGATGAATTATAATCACGAGTGAGCCAAGGGGGCCAACGGTGATCGGCCTCCAGGACGAGCGCCTGATGTTATAGTGGCCTCAAAGTACACATACTGGTAAGGGTAGTGTGTGGCAAGGCATACAATGACGGGCGCCATATTGATAGAGAGAAGCTCATATTGGCCTGATGTAATAGCCCTGGAGTACCCATGCCGGATAAGGCTGGTGTATGGGGCCGCTCAGTGACGGGCGCCATATTGGAGATGGTAAGCTCATATCACAAGGTTACAACACAACAGGTTTCGATTTAGAGAGAGTCCAGTTGATGACAACAAGAATAAAGAAAGAACAAGGCATGCTTGTGAGCAAGGTGGAGTACAGATGAATACGTAGTGCTTAGAAGCCACATGCCTACTGACCAGAGAGGAAAACTCAGGGGTATCTGTCCAAATTTTGGGAATGTCCACAGGTAGTGTACCTCTATTATAGTGTACAGCTGGCTATACACTAGAGGAAATAGATGAGACCCTAGGGCTCATGTAGTACAAAAAAGCGAATGTTTTAAAATGTCCCTCTACTCCACAACTGGGAGCTCAGGGTAGCGCTAGGATGTGAAAGTCACACACACATAGGGCCTGATTGTGATGCAGTTCGGACCGCAACCGACGGCTAGTTGGTTATGGTCCAAACCACATATACTGCTGAGGTCCGACCGATTCATTAGGATGCATGTGGTCGGAGGCAGCAGTCAGAGAGACCGATAAGCCTATCGGTCGGTCGGAAACTCCTCATAATCCCTTCAGGATGGCGTTTCCGGCATCGGGAAAATTATGTCGGCTTCTGACGGCCTTTCCATGTCGGACTTTCCGACATGGAAAGACTGTCAAAAAGTGACATTGGGGGCCCCTAGCAGGGCCCTCTTCCCCCCTGGCCCTACTCATCTGGGCCAGGGGGGTCACCAATGGTGCCCCCTGAACATCCCTGCACCGTGTGGCAGGCAAGCTCCGGAGCTTCGACCATCATGAATACATAATTTGTGTTCACTCTGAGTGCAACAAAGTCAGAACACTATTGGCATGGCTCACCACCCTCACATCACAAAGTTCTCTAATACTGGAGGTGGAATCTAACTGTGGAAGAGAGCCTTTATTGACAGAACGACATTAATCAAAGGTTTGAGGAATATTGTAACACCTTCCTGTAGCCGGCAAAATTGTCATTCTTGGGTGAGGAGGAGGCCGATGAGTCCCATTTCATAATGGGAGCTTGTGCTGCAGGCAGTTTCGCCGCACAAGCTCCCATTGATAAATGGGAATTTACGGCTCCACTATGTGCGGTCTGTTCGTAATTCGGTGTTCAGAACCGCCGTCCTACAGTCGGGCAGTTCCTCCTCCGAAATGATGTTGGTCAGAGGCAACTCTGACCGCTTACGTAATCAGGGCCTTAGTGGCCAGAAGTGTACGTAACTGATTAACCTTTCTAGATGTATGGGTGGGGGTCAGTACATAGTGAGAGCCCCTACATCTGGTAAGGGGAGAGTCTAGTTATCCCAATATGATGTGTGGCCAAACAGAAAATCCTTTTTGGTCCTTATGGAATAGGGTGTTTTTGTTCCTCTGTGGGTGGGCCTCCAGTACTGTCCAATGTAAATCTTCTGGGGAGTGTTGTCTTTCCAGATAGTGAGTACTCATTCTGGTCTTGATCTTTTTGCATCGTATCCCGCTGCTGTGATCCATGATCCTAGTCTTATCTGCCTGGGTGGTCATCCCTATATAGCGTTTGCTCCAGGGGCATGTATTCATATAAATGAAGTTTTTTTAATTGCAATTTGTGCATGATCTTTGAGTCCAGAAGCGTGTGTGGTCCAGGCGCATCTCTTTAGAGGTTTGAGCCAGGGCACAAACACTACATGAACCATATGGATAGTGTCCTACTACTGGTGGCAGGCCCCAGAGGTGTTGCTTGGTCTGTTTAGAAAGCCCAGCTCTTTCTGTAAGAATGCAGTCTTAGTATTAGATAGGGTTCTGGTGGAGAGGTTCACTATGAGTTTTTCCTGTTGCTGGTCTGACTCCTTGTCTGTCATTGGATTTCCGTTGGTGGTTCCTGCCAGTGTACACTTTTTTGTTGTGTACCTCTTCTTCTTCCTCTCCCTCTGCCCTTAAAAGGTGGGATGCAGGGTTGTGGAAAAGCCTGATGGGGGTCTTGAGGGTACATGTGGTAGGGGTGAGGCCACATCACTGGTGGGCCCTGATATGGGGCCATCCCAAATCCAAAGCGGGGAGGTGGTCCCCACTGGGTCTCATCACTCCCCCAACTGCCTGAGCTGGAGTTCCAATAAACGAGGTATTCCTTCTATGTAAGGTGTTACTGTCTTCAATGAAAGTGTTCCCCCCTATTGGGTAGTCCTCCCGTAAGTACGGAAAGACTTTCTCCTTGTCAAATTTCTTAATGTCTTTTTGAAGCTTATTTATTTTTTGCTTCATCGGGTATTCCTTATTCTCATTAATCTCATTATTGATTTCAGCTAACTTGGATTTCTGGGTTGAGATCAAGATATCCGCCTTTAGGGCATTTTCAGCTATATTGATCCCGATAGTAAGGGCATCAGCAAGGCGTTCAGCCATGTTAATGATCAAGACAAACCAGTCCCTGGTGCACTTCCATGCTACCAGGGACCAGTCCGTTAAAAAAACAGGATCTTCCAAAAAAATGCGAGGAGTGTTGGTAACCATCAGCCCATTAGGGGAAATATTAGCTTGGAGGTACTCTGTCATGAGTATACCGTGAAGTGTTACTTTAACAAGTTGTCTCTTGAGGACCGTCAGTGAGGTCCAGTCCTCGTTCTGACTGCCTGAGGGGGTCGTGCCATCAGCCCCCAGGAGGGATGGAGCCTTGTCGCCATCAAAGGACAAGCCATCAAAGGTCAAGCCTTGGTGATCCTCCATGGTGAAAAGTGTGGACATGCATTCTGGCCATGTGGTGGATGGGCGGGCTAAGTAAGCCACTGAGAGGAAACGGGAGTAAAGGCAACAGAGGATGGAGAGATAAAAGATAGCGAGCAAAAGTCTTGCTAGACTGTGAAGCGCTGTCAGGCTGGTTCTTGAAAAATCATTTCAGTGCCCCTCCTCTGAAGAACAGTATGCTGAGACACAGAGTCCCTACAGCAGCAAATCAGCACCACACCGGTAGACCAGATGTCCCCTTTTTAGTTTTTTGTTGTTGTTATATTTTTGCTTATTCTGTGCATGTCTTGGGGAACATTAAAAATAGTTAATTTGGCTCACTTTTTACTCTATTGTTTGTGATTTCTTGGGTTTCTCTATCATTTATGATGCATTTTGCAATCTGAGGTGCTCCTTCCTATGTCCATTGCGCTCCATTAGTGCAGGAGACTACCGGAGTATCACAAATTTTGCCAACCTGGAACTTGAGATCAAGGTCTGTCGATTTTCCATAACAAAGTAAGAGGTAAGGGGGGCGTGGCTAACCAGCAAAGGTGGCAGACGAACTCTGAGATGCTCAGTCCATCGACCCGTTAATCTACATTTATCCTGCACTGACGAGTGCTATCGCACTGCCCCGATCAGCTGACCGGTTGCCTCATACCCCCAGGGGTCGATCGTGGTGTTTTTCAGAGGCACAGGGCCGCCCGTCCAACAGATAACAGCCCGCTCAGCAGAGGCGGGCGTGGGTCGGGGCTGGGTCGCAGCTCCGTGGAAGAGCACTGAAGTGATCACATGTGCGCTGCCTAGGCCTGAGCAGTGGAGCGGCAGTGCCCGAGGATTGAGGCCGATCGGTGCTGCGGGCACCAATCAAAGAACTAAGCCACGTACCTGAAGCGTACAGAGAGACGGGCCGACCTGAGGCCTGCATCCTCCAGAATTGTGTATGTGGCACACAGTAGGCAAGAGCATAGGCAGGGCTTTAAGTGGGCCGGGTCTGTCCGGGTCTGAGCACCGGCAGTTTTTTTTTGGGGCCCTCGAAACGGGTCTCTATCGGGCTCTATTTTCGTGGCTACTAAAGGTAGTCCGTTCTTTATTTATTTTTTTTCGGACCCGTTTTGAGGGCCCAAAAAAAAACTGCCGGTGCTCAGACTCTGCCCACTGTTGCTGCACTGTTAGGTAACCTGACCCCGTCTCCCTTCGCCATCCTCCACTTTGCTGAACTTGTTGGGAACCTATCAGCTCAGTGGTCACGGCCTGACGTCACTACAGAAGGCCCCTCGGTGTGCACCTAGCTGCCTTGAATGAGTCTCCCCTCCTGCAACACAGATAAACACACGAGGCTCCGACTCTCCGAGGTGCCTTGCACGAGTGCCTTCCCCCGCACTTAAATGCCGTGGTGCAAGAAGGTTGGTATGAGGAACGTGTTTCTGAACCTAATTTCAATGTGCTGTGGTGCGTCTCTGTCCCGAAGGGTCTTGCACTGGAGCGAAGGTTGCACAGTGTGAACCTCTCTCGTGCATGCTGCTGCCAAGGTACATTCTTCAGCCCGGTTCTTAAACTCTTTTAAAAGTAGGCGCAGCGCCACCAGGCAAGTAGGAGCCTGGCACTGTCATGGTTGGCATTCCATGCCCACGTTACTGTACGAGTCTCGCACACGGCCCCTCGTGGCTTGCAGCTTTCAGCTCATAGTTCCATGAAAACAATACGCTTCTACATTGCTTTTCTTCGCCCTACCTGTAATGTTCCGCCCTGGGCTAAAACCCGTCCGTAGCCTTCCGTACACCCCCCTCGCCCCAGGGGCAGCCTCGAGGGTGGCCACCCTCCCCCATTGGCGCATCCTCCTTAAACTTCTGAAGTCAAAAGGAGGCTTGAACGAGCACATTTTTTGTAGGTCGGTTGGTAACTTCACTTGTACGTTTAATGGGATACAGGACGTTAAAGTGACAAGCGTTGTTAGCAACGTTTTCGAAGAATAACAGCCAGAAGTAGCCCCCTCGAGATGGTTTACTCTTACTTACCTGCTACCATTTAAGGGAGAGTGTCTTTTGGCTATTCATTAATTAATATATGTGTGTTAATCTACAGTATACAGTGTATATAACATGTATCCGCAGAGTAAAGTACAAATAGCCTGCCGGGGTCCGAGGAACCTCGTATTTGTGCAAGACGTATACCGGCTGCGAAAGGGGCTTTGGGTAAGAATAAAAAAACATTAGCGGTACAACTTGGTCGAGAGAAACGCGACCGTAACGGTGGAGTTTATTTCTCCGACTTTTGAAAAATATACACATTTAGTCAAATGCAGTCGAAGTAGCGAATGGACAGACTTCCGGTCTCGGGGGGTTTGGAACAGCGACGCGGCGGCTTTTACAGTTTCAGTTGGGCCCTGCTGTGCCCGGGATGCATTTTGGAAAAGGGAATGGGCGTGACGTCATTACAATGACTGGAACTATAATACCCCGTGCTAATAAAATATATATATATTTCTTACTATCATTATTATTATTTTAATGTATTTTTCTGGGTTTTTTTTCAAAACGTTGCATCGCGCATAATATACAGTGGGCGATAAAACACAAAATATGCGCAGGCCGCGGTGATTCTCGCCAGCTCTTCCTTGTTGGAAAATCCTAGATTCTTAGAGTTGGGCACCATGTGTGCAAACATTAAAAGGCCAGCGAGGTCAAAGCTACTCTTGGGTGTTTTTGTTTATGGTTTTTATGTGGGGCTGGTGAAAGCAACACCCCAACGCGTGTTTTTTAAAGTATTTGGTATTTTTATGGGTTATACTTAATAAATATACCTTTTTGCCTATTTTATTATCCTTTGCTGGATGCGACTTCATGATTTTCTTAAGCACACAGTGCAAGTTATTTTGATTTAGACCACGCCCCTACTCGGATAGGACACGCCCCTTCAAGACATTAACCACGCCCCTTTTAGAGCACCCCCAGTTTTTTTTTCCCACTTAAAGCACTGAGCATAGGTGCAGGACCTGTGAGCAGCTTGCCGAGGAGACTTCAGTAGTGAGAGGCTACCGCCTGCGGGTTCTGGCGCAGGTCCGTAGCCATGGGTTTCGTTGCGGACTTGCTCCGCAACAAGACTCGGCTAGCCAGCGGCATCGCAGCTGAAGCTTGAGGGTGCCCCCTGTGGATGCACCGGCCTGTGCCCGCCGACTGGCGCAGACGGAGGAGGCAGTTAAGTCTATGTCAAAGAAAGACTGGTGAGGTGAGGAGTGCGTGTGCCGTGGCCAGGCAGCGGCTCCAAGGTAAATTGCCAGAGCGTCAGCATATGCGCTACCTGGACCGGAACATAGGTGGGGTTGCGAGCAACAACAGAAGTCAGGAGACATCGCGGCCCCAACGGATCGCTGAGTGCACCCGAGGCAGGTGTAGAGGGACGGCTGACTTGAGGCCCCAGTTCCCCAGCATATGGCTCTTGAAGTCGGGTGGTGCTGCCGGCCCCGCGTGCCCCAACGAGTTGAGGCGTGCACGAGGAGGGCCAGCCTGAGGCCTGTATCTCCCTGGGGCTACAGGTGGGGGCATGCAGATATTGAAGAGTACCAGCATGGGCTCATTCACGGCAAGCCACAGAGGGTTCAGAAGGTGAGCGAGCCCTCCCATAGGCTTAGATAGGTGCCTGCAACCTGCCTGCAATCGGAAGTGCTGACCTGACTGTGAGGGGCGACGGAAGAGATAACCGGCCGGTGCATCATATTGGAGCCAGGACCTGAGAGCGCTCTTTTGGGTGATGTTGACTGGAAGTTGGAGAGGCAGCCAGGCCCAACGCATGACGGTCTAATGTGGAGTAATATGGGTCTGAGTGGTGCCTAGATTAACAAGCCATTGAGCATTTTATCACAATGAAAAGACTGCAGTGCATGTCAGATATAACTTGACAAGGCCGGAGGCGACATCTCCAACTATACAAGTCATCTCCTATCTGATCATCACAGGTGACTGACTTACGGAGCACAACGAACCCCGGCGCACTACATGAGACACGGACCTGGGGTCGCAGCCACCACAAATCGTGAGCGTGACTGGGGGGGTCATCGCCAAGCAGCATCGCAGGGGGTGAGTTGCACCGGGGCAGAGGGACAGGCCCCCATAGGCCGCCCCTGGTCCAGGCTAGTGAAGCACAGCACCATACGTGCTATCCCGACTCACCACACACGGGGATCTCCATTGGGGCCTCAGAGAAGGCAGGAAGTCTCGGAAACGTAACCAGTCACTCACGAAATACCACGCAACCAGTGGGGCAAGATGGGTAAGCCCCGAGCAGGAGCAGGCGCCACCCGCACGCAGCTGACACCAGATCTCACGCAGACAATTCCGCCATCTGAGGACCCAAGCACATCCAGGCCGTCCACGCTGGAATAAAAAATAGAATTAGTACTACAGGCAGTGGCGAACATTGCCGAAACGCTGACACAAACCAGGGCATCGCTAGAAAGCCATATAGATAAAGTCACGTCTGACTTTACGCTCCTCCAAGCAGATCACAAGAAGTTGGCTGGTAAAGTTGGTGAACTAGCGGCAGGAACTGTAGAAGTGACCCCAATCGCCAAGCCACTGACGGCGGAGGTCGGAGAACTCACGGCGCGCCTTCACTCCCTGGAACGCAGGGTGGATGATGCTGAGGGCCGTTCCCACAGGAACAATGTCCGGGTAGTGGGGCTGTCGGAAGGCGCTGAAGGTAAAGATGCGCCTGCATACACTGAAGCTTGGCTGAAATCCCTGTTGCCAGCGGACTCCCTCTCTCCTTGCTTTACAGTGGAACGCACGCACAGGGTACCATCGGGTCAACCACTGCCAGGAACTAGGCCTCGCCCCTTCCTGTTTCGGCTCCTAAACTTCAAAGATAGGGATACGATCCTCCGCGAAGCCAGGAAAATGGAATCAATTAGGGTGTACAACTCCCAGGTCCTCTTCTTCCCGGACTATGCTGTGGGGTGCAGAGGCAACAAAGCGTGTTCCTCTCAGTCAAGAGGCGTATGCAAGACCTGAATATAAAGTACTCTCTCATATTTCCGGCTCGCCTGTGGGTTGTTGCAAACGGGGCCACTCACTTCTTCAACAAGGTAAACGACGCATGGGACTGGCTCGAATCTATTGGCCACCACACCTCACCAAGCCAGAGGGGCAGCTATATGGAACTCCGCGTGAGGAGATGCAGGAGTCGCTGCAGAAGTAACAGATTGTGCGCAGGAGAATAGGAGAGTCAATTAGCTGCTGCGCTCAGCCCCGAACAGTTGCTCCAGGAGAGGCAAGGTGTCCTGAAAGCGGTAGCAAGCATGAGAACTCTGCGACCTTGCAACAAAACTGATGCTTCATTGGTACAATCATCGAGTGGGAGCAGTTCATTGGCAGTGTGGCCAAATAGTGAAGATTCGCAGCCACTTCCTATGGTGACGCCACAGACTACTGGCAACTTAATGTAATGGTCTGCCATCATTTATGAAGTTGCGCATATGTCGCTGAACTAGACCGCTTAGCCACTTCAGGAAGCCATGAACATGTCGTACAGGGCACCCTGGTAATGTATATCTGAATTACTCTGGGCCGCGCCAAATTCCACATATCAGGGCTGTCCGCTCACTGGTCGTCACACTTTGCGCACCACGGCACAGCGCATAAATGTACCCACGCACCGCGGGTCCGTACTGCCATCTTGCTTACTGTAAACCGAATACCGTTCACTCTCTCCCTCTGACATGTTTAAACTTGCGCATGCTGCCGCTAGTTGCTGCATGGCACTGTTTGGGCAGTTACCTGTTGTCCCTATGCCCCAATCCAGTTCAGATACACATGGCTCTCCAACTCAATAGCTCCTCGAAATGTCATACACACGAATTTCAGGGAACTATATGTGCACATCACATCTCCCTCGTAGTGCGTCGTATGGACGCCAAATCCTAGACACATTGCAGCATATGTGCGCGGTGCCACCTTATCACCATGCCACATGCCACACACCACACACCAGCATAGTCACTTGGAATGTCAGATGATTACAGACGCCAGCCCGCAGCTATGACATCTATGCATACCTCAAACGTCATAAAGCCCAAGTAGCACTCTTGCAGGAGACGCATATAGCGCAACCAGAGATTCGCAAACTCCAGCAGCGATGGAGAGGGCAGATACTAGCCACGAGGTAGTCATCGTTTGCCAGGGGGGCCCTGATCTGGCTCAGGCCAGGGGCTCCATTCACACGAAGTTGACCCGTATGGCCGCTATGTCCTATTCAAAGGCCTCCTGAAGGGAAGGCTCCTGGTGCTGGGCTCCATATATGCCCCAAAAAAACACCAAAACAAATTCTGGCAGGCACTCTCCGACCAACTCATGCGCTGGTGTGACATCTCCTGGCTGCTGGGTTTGGACTTCAACGCCGTGCCTTAGATAAATCCTTCCCACCACTGGCACAGATGGCAGCAACATCTAACACTGGGGGAGTGGATGCACCGGTGGAGTTTATCTAATCTGTAGAGGACCCTGAACCCACAGGCGCGCTTGTACCCATATTTTTCTCACCCACATGGCCTACACGTCCGCATTGACCGATTCACTGTGGGCCAATTGTTGTTAACGCAATGTGCAAACGCAGATTACTCAGGTAAGACACACTCAGATCACAAACCCCATGTAATACAGCTGCAAGGGGACGAAGGGGGGCAAACCACTATGCCCCTTTCGTCCCCTTGCAGGGTATGGAGACTGCAGCCCCTAGCGCTAGAGGACTAGCCGTTCAGAGAGGTGGTAGGCACGACGATTGACACGTACTTTGCAGAAAACACTGGCTCTGTAACTGATGTGGGACTGGTATGGGACGCGGGTAAGGCAGTAGTCCGGGGGCAGGGTCTGGGGTTGAGTTGGTGCGTTCAAAGGCAACTCGACAGCGAAGTGACGCATATCGAAAACACCTTAACTGGTCTATAGGCTGATCGAGCACGTGGCAGAGACACACAGTGCGCAATAGACGCTCAAAAGCAAAGACACGCAGAGGTGTTGGAAAGGCTGCATTGCTTAAATTATGCGTCACACTCAGCGCACACTCATGGAACAGCAGATAGGGCCGGCAGACTGTTCGCACGCATGAGCAGGTAAGAACAGGCGCAGACACCCATATTACGTCTGCAGTACACCACCGGGCAAATCCTCACCAAACAACACAAATATATACCGAAATCGCAACGCATTACCGCAAAGTGTACAGATCTGCACGTCGAGAGGGGGCAGCAGAACTGGACTCCTTTCTCTCCCCACTGACACTGCCACAAATCACTACCAAACAGCGAGATTAATTAAATGAACCAATAACATTGCTAGAAATACGCACAGCATTAGACTCTGGCCACAGGAAAAGTATCGGGACCTGATGGCCTCCCAGTCAAATACTACAAAGCCTATCAACAAGCCCTAGCGCCGCAGCTCCTCACTGTGTTTTGAAGTGCACAGGAGTCGGGAATACTACCTGGCACACTGCAAGAATCACTACTGGTGTCACTACCGAAACCGAATAGAAATGTGGAACTACTCTGCTTGTACCACCCGCTAGCACTTCTAAATACAGATTATAAAGTACTCGCGAAAATGTTGGTATCCAGACTGGCCCCACTGGTGCCGTCGCTTACCCATTCAGATCAAAATTGGTTTGTACCCAATCGCAGTACGTCATTAAATCTGTGCTGCTTCTTCAGGGTGGCACACTATTCCAGGGTTGTCTGGGAACACTCGGGTGCCTAGTATCAGACACAGAAAAAGCGTTTGACACCCTGGAGTGGAGTTTCTTATTAGCCGCACTGCGCAGATAAGAACTGGGCGATGTCTTCATAAGTGTTGTTCAGCTGCTGTATACGCAGACCAGATTCCTATTGAGCGGGGCACGAGGCAGGGCTGTCTACTTTCCCCGCTCCTATTCGCGCTAGCCATTGAACCTCTGACCGAGGCACTACGCAAGACACAGGACGAGTGGGGTATCCTGCTGGGTGATGGCTTGCACGGAGCTTCATTATATGCAGACAATCTGCCTATATATCTTAAAGACGTCAGGCTTCCCTGTGTAGTAGTAGAGAGAACACGGTCAAAATTTGCCGCTGTTTCAGGAATTGGGATAAATCATGCCTGTACCCCCTTTACGGAGTCTACTTCAAACCCACACCTGTTTATTGATGGCAGACCAGTGCACTGGCAATCGTCCACATTCCGGTATCTTGGTATATTTATATATAGGGACCCCACGGACCTCCTTGAGGGTAATCTGGTGCCGCCATCACTGCGGTACGGGCAAAGATGTCCTTTTGGGGCACTCTACCATTGACGGTCATGGGACAAACAGTACTATTAAAGATGGTGGTAGTCCCGCGCCTCTTATACCATTTTGTGAATTTGTCGTCCTGTTTAAGAGCCTGGAACTAGACATGAGGAAATTTGTCTGGAACAGATCACGCAGCAGAGTGTCCTTAGCCAAGATGTACCCCTCGCCAACCAATGGAGGTCTTGCGCTGCCAAATATGGAGCAGTACTACCTGGCAGCCCAGCTCCAGTGGGTGGCGAGATGGCTGAGTACGCGCCACCTAGAAGACTTAGCGTCTCAGATGCCGGGACTCACGCATCTGCAAGTGGTGGAATTATTCTACCCCGCAGGAAGGGCAGGCCCACAACTCAACTATTGCTGGAAGTGGCCCACTACTGCTTCCGCCACAGCCTGCGAATCACACCCGGTGGGAACCCATATGCGCCATCCCTCCCTGTGGCGGGCACACCCAGAAAGCACCGAGCTATCACTAATGTGGAATTACCGCATTGGGAGGAGGTACGCATCCTAACATTGGGGGACATGTATAGCGACAGGCAGCTCCTACCTTTTGATGTGCTTGCTGAAAATTCGGGCCTACCACATGGCCAGTTCCTGCTGCATGCAGCGTTAGTGCGCACGTTGCAGAAGGCGTGGGGCAACATGGCGCAGGAACCGATCACACATTTAGTCAAATGGTTTGTGCAGTCGATGAGGGTACACACAGCGCCGCAGTTGTGTTCACTGCAGGCTCATTGGGACGCAGACCTACAGCGTCCCTGCACCGAGCGCGAATTGGAGGTCGTCCTCTCGGCACCACTCGTATCCCCCGTAACGCAAGATTCCGGATTATCCAGTATTACATAGTGCATAGGGCCTATCTGACACCAGCCAAGATTAATAATATTTTAATCACACTGACGCCAGGTGCCCTAGGTGCGGAGAAGTAGGTTGCGACCTGCTTCTCATGCTCTGGTCCTGCCCTGCCCTACAGATATATTGGGGAGTGGTCACCATGACCTTAATGCAATGCACAGACCGTGCGTTAAATTGGACGTGGCAGGTGTGCATATTGGGACTGTACCAGAGGTCCAGCAAACACAAGGTAACGTCCCGATACATAGATCTAGGTCTTATAGTGGCCATAGTGGCCAAGGTTTACAAAGACCTGTAAACCTAGGTTTGCTCCGAATTGGTGTGCCTAACCAAAAGGGGTGTTAAGGAGGAGGAATATCTTTATTTCCTTTTGTTACTTCCAATTTCTATGTGTGCAGCATTCTGATATAGGAAGTTCTCTCTAAGGATTGTTTTTGTGCAGAAGGGTACATAATCCTGCTCAAAAACAATCCTTCCTGTAATGTAGTCACCCTTAATACAGTGCAAGGGTGCTTGCCTTGATGCTAGGCAGCACAAAGTAGGCCAGCGGAAGGAGAGAGCAGAAATGCTCTATTTCTTTGTAAATATGGTGCATTTCTGCTCTCTCTTTCATGCAACACAGCGCAGCAAGTTCCCTTGAGTGAAATAACAGCAAATGCGCCCCCAAATGTGCTAGCCTAAGGACTTAGCATAAGACAAGGGGAGCTGAACGCCATCCGCACCTATAATTAAGTTTGTTGTCATCACTGCATGCCCTAGAAATTTAGCATAAGCTTAAATTACTGATCTTTCATTTAAACACCCCTGCTCATGAACAGTTATACAACATTTGCGCACACCCTGTTGGAGCAGTAACTATGCCAGGGAAGAATAGCAGATAGAACGAGTTTGCACAGGTCAATTGAGGGTGACAGAAAATGTGATTCTGTTCCTGTTTCTGATGCTGAGCAATGCTTATTTTTTGCAGATGATTGTGAGTGGTGGGCACCTTTTTTGGATACTTTTTTGATCATTAGACTTTAGCCCTAAGTAGACATAAAACAACACAAAAAGGAGAAAGAAGGAGCAAGATAGGTAAACAGGGACAAAGGGGCTAAGGAAAAATTAAAGATAAACATGCAAGAGCGAGACAAAGCGACGGGAAGTGTGAAAAACAGAGGCATGGGGCGTGACCAGGCAAGATGGTCTGGTGCATGTAATCCACATCGGCTCCGCAGCACTTTTTTTACCTGAAAAAAACAGAGCGATTCCTCATTAAATGACATCACCGAAGAAGTAGAAGAGAACCCGCGGGCTAAATCTGAACGGATGAGGAGCGAGCTGCTGCAAATCAAAATGGCGGAACTGGGCCCTGCTAGAGAGCAGTAATGAATTAAAGTGGGCTGTCGAGCCCCTCAACAAGGACGACCTGACAGGCAGGGGAAGAAGTTGAGCAACCCTGAACCACACTAAAAGGGATGATCTATTGAGTGTGGGCTCTCCCGGGGAGCATCAGTGGCAGGAGCAGGGAGAGATGACCGCGACCAGGAGGTGGCAGCGAAACCAATGCCACAGCAGCAGCATCTTAGGACACGGGCGATCACGAGGAGACATGCCTCCACAAGCATGGGGGCACAAACAAAGACCACGGTAAAGAAAGGAGCCCAAAAAGGTAGGATGCGACAGAATCGGGCCTCCGCGGCCGATGGCTGACCCTGGGGTTTCGGCTCCTAGACCGGGGTAGCTCTAGGACTGGGGGTCCAGGTAGCATGCAGGCCACAGGGCACGGCCCTCATGTTATTTGTAAGGTGCTACTGCAAACAGCATCAATATCTCTAGGAAGAACTCTGCCTGACCTAAACGTGGCGGCTACGTGGAAGCATCGGGCATAGGAGATCAATAACAAGGGCCCAAAAACACAGAACACATGACTACTGGGAGTGGTCCCCTCTATCAGGAGTGTGTAGGGGGCATGGGACAGCCCACATGTCACCGAAAAAAATCTCAAATAGGGTGTCCAGCTCCTTCACCCCAACAGAAAAGAAGAACACTCGAAAGCTAGACTAAACAGGAGGCGACATGGCACTCACCAAGGATGACCTACTGGCCTTTCTTAGGGATTTTAAAATGGATCTACGTGCAGAACTTAAACTAGACATGACAGCGTCCATAGACAAGTTAGAGGCGGGTCTCAGTGACCGCATGGACTCCCTTCAACAAGATGTGGACTCCATAGGCACTAGAACGCTAGACCTTGAGGCCAAAACCCCTGAACTGGAACAAAATGCGACAGATATGAAGGAAGCATTACAGCACTTCCGAGCCCAATTACACATAGCCCTCTTAAAAAATGAAGATCCTGAAAACAGATCTAGACGTGACATAAGCATTAGAGACCTGGGAGATGGGTCAGAGGGGCCAGGCCTAGAGCCTTTGTGGCTGGCCTATTCGCAGAAATACTGGGTCCTGATTACACGAACATTAAGATAGAGAGAAGCCATTGGGTAGGGAGACGAACTCCAGGAGACCGAAGTCACACCCAGGATATCCTGGTTAAACCTCACTTGTTTAAAGTGAAGGACGCAATATTGCAAGCAGCCTGTAATAAATACACAAATACCAATAAAGGCTTCGCATGCACCCTGTATCAAGACCTGGCTCAGGCTACCTTACAATGACGCCAACATTTCCGCCCAGTGACGGAAAACTGCGACAAGACCACATCAGATATAGGCGTGGCCAAGCAGGCCAAGATGGCGGCAGCATTCCTCTAGTGCTTCGCAAGCAGCCCGAGTTCTTTAGCCACAAATATGTCCTAAACTGGTCTTGCAACACGGCAAACCCCAGCACAGCCCAGGTGACAGTGGGGGGCGTCTGCCGGCCCAGTGGCGCGACCGGGGAGCCACGGATGGGTGTGTAGGAGCCAACGGCGAGGTATGCAGCCCAGACCGCAAAATGGCGGTGCCCGGTGCGACCTGAATGCTCCCGAGACCGGGCTGGAAGAGGTGGTGTGGCCCACCTGTCGCGGTCCCCTGATCCTGTTGGCGATCCCTGCGGGGGATACGGCGGCCATCCAGGCGGAGAACTAGTCCGGCAGAGGGCAGGTGAGAGCGGCGCGGAGGCCAGCTTGCAGACCCCTGAATAACCGGATCCCCAGCGTGAGAGGAGGCCTCCCCTGACGGGGACGACCCGCCCGCACCACGGAGCGCTGTGACGGTCCTCAGATCGCACTACACCGCGCTGCAGGAGGCCCATTGACGATGGCATCGGCGTGAGGCGCTAGGCATGCCTGCAGTGAGTTAACCTCCCGCGCATAGCGGCACCCCTCACCCCGCAGCGGCGCCGGGCCTCGAGGTGTGCGGGGGAGACTGCGAGATCAACGGGTGGGCCCACACACATCTACACGGGACGGCACATCGGGATTCCCCGGACCAGCGGAGGGGACATCCAGCCACAGTGGACCACCAGCGGGGGGGGGGGGGGGGGGCATATCGTAACTGCCGTGCCTGACAGAGGTGGGACCGGGAGCGCTCTGCGACCCGCCATTGGAGTCATCCCAAATAGAAGCGGCACCAGAGTCAGTGGACTGGCGGATCCCCTGAGGGCGCCCAGGATTCCTCGAGGACCGGGGTGGAGTGCGGGCGCGGTCTAAGCGCCATTAGGTCTATGGGACTGAGCTTCTGTCATCAATGGAGCCCTAAGCAAGTCAACATCAAGGACCCTCCACAACTCGGCGCTACACATCACGGGGCCACAACGCCAATGACACCTGCCGGTGGTGTCTCACGGGCCGTCGCCGCGACGCCCTCCTCCTCGAGGAGACACCCCCCATCCACTGCAAAGGCGCTGGGCTTCGAGGCGCGCGACGGGGATGCACGCTCAAGGTGAGGCCCACACGAGGGGGACAACTGGAGACAGTGGGTTAAACTTCCTCCAACAATCGAACGGGCCCCCTGGTCCAAGCGGCGCCCCGGCAAATACGGGAACCGAGTCCACGACCCGTGGGGCGAGTTGAAGGAGCTGCATCCATAGGCGGCCTTCCCCGGGAGACTCAGAGAAGCGACACTGACACCACCTCCGACGGGGCTGCGAGGAATCCAGACAGAAACAGTGAGAAGCAATAGGGGAGACCCCCCAGGGCATCACAGTGACCGCAATTGACAACCAGGCAGCGTCAACGAGGTCGTCGTACTAGGGGAGTGCCACGGGTGATCGCCGGCGACGGTCAGCGGAGGACGTAACCAACATGGGACGTCAACGGGCGACGGGCACACCGCAGGTTGCGGGACCCCCAAGGGCACCGTCCCCGCCGCCGCAAACCACACGACCAGGAGGTGGAACCGCAAGCTCGGACTCAGTGTCGGCCAAACTGGACAAAGTCCTAGCGGCGATTGAACACTCGAGAGTGTCCATGGAACAAGTTCGGAGAGCTGGCCACGGATCTCAACCTGCTCCGGGACGACCACAGGAAACTGGCGGACAAGGTAAAAGAAGGGGAAACAACGCTGCAAACACTAGATCCGCAAATGCAGCAACAACAAGACACCCTGAAAAACCTGCAATCACGGATGAAGATTCTAGAGGACAGAACGGATGATTTAGACGGACGATCCCGGAGGAGCAACATCCACATTATCAACCCACCGGAAGGAGGGGAGGGAACCAATCCTCTCAGCTACATCGCGACGTGGATTGCGACATTCACCCCAGCAGGGGAACTGACCCCTTTCTTCTCCATTGAACGAGCACACAGAGTACCAGCCCGGAAACCACCACCGGGGTCGCCCCCGAGACCATTTCTTCTGAAATTGCTCCATTACCAGGACAGAGACACTATCCTTCGGGCCGCTAGGAGACAAGGCATAATAAGAGTGGAGGACAAGCAGATCATGTTGTTCCCGGACTACTCAAGAGCAGTACAACAACAAAAGTCCACCTTTCTGGCGGTCAAACGCATCCTGCGACAGAAGAATGTCCAATATGCACTCCTGTTTCCGGCTAGACTTAAGATCATTCACGACGGAACCACGCATTTTTTCTCGGATCCCGCGGCGGCCAGCGACTGGGTTGAACAACACCAGACGAGCATGATCAATCCCAGAAAGTCACAGACCAATCGACCACAGGGCCGCCAACGGCGTCAGCAGCAAAAGGTCACACTCACCCAACTCAACTCACGCTAAGATTCCTCCAGTAAGAACTCTCCGGATCTTACCCAAATCATCGCAGAACGCCGGACAGCACTTCAAGCGGCTGCGGCGGTGGGGCTCCCAGGGGACAGCTCGGACGGCGAGAGGGGCCCGCACATATTTACATCAGAAGAGGAGGGCAGCGACGAGAACACACTAGGGGATGGCTCCATGACTCCGCCAATAGTGACCACCCAAACGGCTGACACTTTGATTTGAACTCCCCGGGCCGTTATGCCATACCCTGAAGAAAATGGGAGGAGCCGTTCAAGATCCATGAACTTCCTACTCTTGTAGAGTTGACACATCATGACTAAGGCAACCAGTCCCGTGTCTGGGAAATTAGACGGCCCACCGCAACATCAGACTACATCGTACGTCAAGGTTTGTCATAGTTATAGTTGGGCACCAGGATAACATAGACAATGATCGGGCTGCTGTGGCGACAGCGGCTGGTGGAGGCTGAGGACCACGTACCCCACGCAACGAAGTAAAGTTAGCACATGTTGTGCAGTTTGGACGTACCGCCCCAAGCGATAGGTCCATTCAGTTGGGATAGTTTCCCGTTTATTCACTTTACTTCCCCCTGTTACATTTCCCGCACACATTCCTGGGGAGCCGAATACACGATATGCAGAGTGCTGAGAGGGTTACCAGAGATAGTCCCTCGGGCGGGGGGGGGGGGGGGGGGGGGGGGCACGAGAGAAGAAGAGGGCACTCCACCCCGTAAAACAACACCCAGAAATCAGTCACTATGACGGCTAGGATCCCTAACACAGACCTGAAAGTCGTAACATTGAATGTCAGGGGTATGCATACGGCCAACAAACGGTATGCAATTTATGCCTATATGAAAAGACAGCAGGCGCAGATAGTACTCCTTCAGGAGACACACCTCACAGGGACAGAGGTGGATCGCCTATGCAAAAAATGGCGTGGTATTATATGCGCTACAACATACTCAGCATTTGCCAGGGGAACCCTAATTTGGATTAGGCCTGGGATCCCCTTCAAAGATCCAGGGTAGTTGATAAGGAGGGCCGATACTCTCTGTTAGCATGTCACCTCGATGGTAAAGAGTTACTGATAGGAAGCATCTATGCTCCCAATGTGGAACAAGAGCAGTACTGGACCCGCCTCACTGGGGTATTAGCACTCTACACTACAATACTGTGGTTACTGGGAGGGGACTATAATTGCACCCTAGACACTGGATTAGACAGATCTCATCCCCCGCCGGCGCATTCACCCGTACTGAAACAGACAGATCTTTTTAAAAAGTGGGCTACCCAGTGGTCACTGGTAGACGCATGGCGAGAAAAGAATCCAAATACTAATATATACTCATTCTACTCCGTCCCCCACAACCTTAGGGTGCGTCTCGATAGATTCCTCAGCTCAGCGGCACTACTCCCCCAAATACAACACACTGACTACCTAGGCAGAGTTTTGTCCGACCATGATGCACACTCTGTGACCCTTAGATGGAAGCCATCGCATCCCCCGGTGCCCACGTGGAAATTACCCCGGGACTGCCTCACAGACCAGGCGTTTTGTCATGCATACAGCGAACACATCCAGAAATATTTTTTACTAAACGCGAACACAGTCTCATCCAGATCAGTAGAATGGAATGCATTTAAAGTCGAGGCGAGGGGACACTGTATTCAGCACATAGCAGGGGTTCGGCAGGTGCTCGAGCGGTCACTACGAACAGCGGAATTGCGATTAGCGGACCATACGAAAAAACTAGATACGGGGAGGTTACCCCTGCACAGGTGGCGACTGCAAAAACAACATATTCGCAAATACAACTTTAGAGCGTATGCCTCCCGGGTACATAGAGAGGGAAATAGGGCAGGTACACTTCTCGCCTGGCTCGCGAAACAGGACAAGGACATGCCACCCATCACAGCATTACGGGACGAGTCTGGTACCATTAAACAATCACAAGTAGATATACTATCTTTCACGACTATTATACAGGCATCTATCACGCCCCGCCACAGGTATCACACCTGACATTAACCCAATTCCTCCAATCCACTCCCTTACCCGGCATTCCACCGGCGGACGAAAAGGCACTAGACACAAAGATAACATCCCCGGATGTCACTCATGCGATCAGGGCGTTGGCAGGCGTTGGCATGCCGTAAAGCACCAGGAATGGATGGATTTCCCCTTGAGTACTATACTGCTTTTTTGGGGCAGTTGTCGCCACGCCTCGTGACTATGTACGACGATGCATTGAAGAGAGGCGAACTTCCCAGCTCACTCAGGAAATCTACCCTGGTAACATTTCTCAAACCGAACAGAGATCCCACACTCCCGTCCTCATACAGGCCCATAACTTTACTTAACGCGGATTGTAAAATTCTAGGGAAAATACTAGCAGACCACTACATCCAGGTCCTTCCGCAATTGATCCACCCAAACCAAAATGGCTTTCTTCCCAGGCACAACGTATCACAGAACATACGTAGACTCTTCCATATACAGGATAGAGTACGGGATCACTTCCCCCAAGCCGCATGCTTCATTTTAGACCTTGAAAAGGCCTTCCATACATTCACATCGCCCTATTTATTCGCAACCCTACGAAAAATAGGTGTTGGCCCGACCCTAATGGCATACACACAACTTCTCTATAAGGGCCTTACCACTAGAGTGAAGATATGAAAGTACATTTCGGCCCCACTTGCGGTGGAACGGGGAACGATAGGTCCCCAGACACTCGGTTGGAGTGCTACGGCACCCCGCTACTTAGGAGTGAGACTATATCCCTCCCTGAAGACCTCTACGAGGGGAACCACCACAAAACATTAGCAGGACTTCGAGCGGCAGTGGCCTTCTGGAAGACCCTTCCCTTGGCTCCCATAGGGCGTGTAGCCTTAGCAAAGATGATAATGGTGCCCAGACTGCTCTACGCCTTTACCAATCTTACATTACTTACAACGTTGATATGGGGGGACGGCAGACATAGAGTAGCCTTACAAACCCTCTACTTACCGATAATACAGGGGGGTCTGGGGGCCCCCTCCTTTGATGCCTATTTTCTGGCGGCTCAGCTTCAGTGGCTGTCCCATTGGATGGCAGAGCACCACATAGAGGAGACATTTAATAACGACGGTCGGATACCTCTCCCAGCCATCCGGAGACTGCTGATGCCAGGAACCAAGCCAACGAGAACACATCCCTTACAAGTGGCGATTGCATGATGCGCATACACCAAATGTCAAGGGGTATACCCCTATACTCCCCATTGCTCCCATTAGTGGGATTCCCACAGAAGGAGAACTATTACACGCCTGGAACCCTCCGGATATGGTCGGAGCACGAGTTGACGGAGATAGAGGCTCTGTTTGAGGATGGGCAACTGAAAACTTATGCCCAAATGCGGGATAGCTTTGATCTTCCTCCGGGGCAATTCCTGGTGCACAGACGGCTAGTAGACATTGCACGACAATATTGGGATCTTACTGAGGGGGAACCACCGACGGACCCGGTGCTACATACAATCCTCCGTATGGGCAGAGGCAGACACTTAGTTACCTGGCACTATAAAGCAATAAGGGAACTGTTCACGGTCCCTCTACAGGCCTTACGCCAGAAATGGGAGGACAAGATAGAGCGAGTGCTCAATGACCAAGAATGGGAAAAAGCCTTAGAGTACCCAAAGAAAGTCTTGCGGAACGCAAGATTCAAAAACATACAATTTAATATTCTACACCGTGCCCACTTAACACCGCATAAGATCCAGCGATTTTACCCGGACACGAGGTTTGCGTGCCCCAGATGCCAAACACCCGAAGCACACTTCAAACACATGTTCTGGGACTGTCCCGTGCTGCAGCCATATTGAGGCAGAATACATCGGGTTCTAGAGGCGACGGTCCACCTCATGCATGTGCCCTAGGGGTCTTCCACAGGCGGAAGACAAAAAAGGTGCAGTGTAGATTTGCGTCCTTAGCCCTACTACTAGCAAAACGGTGGATAGCCATGTACTGGAGGGCACCGGCAGGGCCCCCAGAGGCAGCCTGGATTTGGGGGGTAAAAAAATGGGGGGCAGCGGAAGAAGCCATATTGAGAGACGAGGAGGTGAAGGGGATATGAAAACATCCCATCTCCATGGAATGGGCACAACTACTGTTTCAGTTCACGCAAGAGACAGCACAAGACGACTCACCCGGGAACACACCAGCCCAGTCCCCAAACTCCACCCCTGTCCCCGATAGCGTCAGCACATACCACGGCGCAATAGCTGCACCAAAGGACAGACCGATCACGCATTGGGAAGCCACTAGACTAGCACCCTGACTACTGCTAGGAAATACAGCCCCCCTGAAGATTTCCCTCTCCTCCCGACTCTGACTCCGTGAGCACCTCGCCGACGTACTGGCACCTCCCACATAGCATATACCTATCACACCAAACCTTTTTCGGTAAACTCCCTGGATTCCTCCTAACCCTCTCCCACCCCTACCCACAGTTCAGTTTCATGTTCACCCTTCGGCACCGGAGAGTAGGTGCTTACACATTGGGAACACACGCATGGGCAGTAAGCAAAGAGGGACACCAGAATGGAGGGGGGTATCCACATCAATCCGCACCATTGTGGAAACCCACTCATGTAGGCACCCGGAGTTAGCCAGCCCACTACATCCCACACTAGATTACTAGAAGAGTAATACCTAGGTAGAATGTGATGTTTCTTGTTTGCCATGTGTGATGTATAATGGGATGGATGTTACATACTGTGTTTATATCATCTGACTGCCAGTGGGCACCTGACGTAACGTCTAACTTGCCAATGCATAATGCTGTACCATGGAAAATAAAACTCAATAAAAAAAAAAATCTAAACAAAAAAAAAGACCACATCAGATATAGATGGACCTATCCCTTCGGCTTAACCTTTGATTATAACAATAAAACTTGTCACGTCATGGAAATAGCAGACACTCTGGACATTCTAGGGCTACCACACTCGGATGCTACGGATGGACAAGAACCCCAACCGGACGGATATATTGAAAGAGAGAGGAAAAACCATTGGCACGCCCAACGTTGACTGTGGAGTCCAAAGAAGTGATATGAAATATCCCAGAAGACGCTAATCAGGGCGCCTACATCCTGGTCAGATATAATAATGTAATGTAAATAAAACGTATAAAACGCTGCTTATGCCCGAGGACGTCTTGGTGCTATAGAACTCTGATCAAGGGCAACAGAAATAGCCAATGTGATAAGTGGGAGGGTAAGATGCTTTATCCATCCTGTGTAAAAATCCAGGTTTTTAAGGCTATTCTGAAATTGAGAAGAGAAGGAGCTATTTTTAGGGTAAAAGGCAATTTATTCCAGAGCATTGCTGTTCTCCTGTAAATGCTCCTACCCCCTATGCAGCCTTTTTAAATGGGGAAACCATCACGTTCCTGGTTGAATCTGAACGTAGTGCTCTTGCCGGTATGTACCATTTAAATTTTCTCTTAAACTGGTCAGGCTCCAGTCCTTGCAAAGTTTTAAATGCCAGACAGAGGACTTTGAACTTACATCATTGTCTTACTGGCAACCAATGTAGTTTTCTGATGGCTTCTCTCGCTGATTCGTGCTTTGGTATTTCAAAAATGAAGCGAGCCGCTGCATTTTGTAGAATCTGGAATCTGTTCAGAAGACCAGATGTTAGAGTGAGATAGAGACTGTAACAGTAGTCTATCAATGTAAGGACCATAGCCATGGTCACTGTTTTTAAAAGATCGGTAGGTAGATATTTTTTGATTTTTTTTTATCAGCCTTATGGAGCAGATAGTTTGAACTTTCAGCGATAGGCGACTTAGGGTCAATAGAAGAGTGATTTTCGTTGATGAACATGTTCAATGTATCTTTGAGATACCGGGGGAACCTTATTCTTTATTTTTTAGCACTATCCAAGGGATTAAGGAGGATTTTGCTCTGGACCATAGACATTGGCAGTAAGCCGCGGTGGCGGGCACTGACCGAGGCGCACGCAATAATGTCTGAACACACAAGATGGCAATGTTGAAGTGGGAAAAGTTGTCCCACAATTGTTGTGTGGGGTTTATACCTTTCAAGTATCAAGTACGCGGGATGAAGGGATGACTTATGTCTTCATCAAAGGGAGAGATAGCATAAATTATATGTGGTATCGGTTCTGCTCTGGGGGAAGCAGGGAAGGAGGGAAGGGGGGCAATATTACGCGGAAGGGGCAGAAGTTGGGGAGCCGTGAATTGGAAGAGGGTAACAGACTTACCTTGAGATGAGAACTATTGTATCCTAGAATGTAAGAGGTCTTAATGCACCACTTAAGCACCAAAAGGTTTGGAAGAACATACTAGACCACCAATTTGATGTAGTAGCATTACAGGAGACACATTTAAAAAGACCTGAGGACCACAAATTGAAACACAAAAACTATCCCCTGATCTATGAATCCTCAGCAGGTACGAAACAAAAAGGGGTGGCATTGCTGTTCCATGCTTCCACGAAGTTCCAGCCAGAAGGGTACAAGACAGACATAGATGGGAGGATAGTGATGGTGAAGGGTAGACTATGATGGAAACTGTGCACATTTGTTTCAGCATATTCACCTAACGGGGGTCAACTCAAATGTATCACCTCTTTACTGGCTCTGGCGGGAGGTTTTGCAGAAGGGCCGCTTATACTGATGGGAGACTTTAATCTCACATTGCACTCAGAACTTGATAGCACCCATCCATGGTACTAGGGCCTCTTTCTTATCAAAAGTCGTCACTCCTTTCCACGTGGAGCAATCAGTCACCTTGCCCACTTTCTACGTTCTTCCACACCCCTCTAAAAAAGAGGAGCTACTCCACAGTCTGGACCATAAAAGATTGTTGTCGTTCAACCTTGACCGCACTAAAGAGTTCCGGGTGGATGACCAACTCTTCCTGGGGTACGTTGGATCAAAGAAAGGTTATGCGGTGCAGAAGAGGACTTTTCTCACGATGGGTCAACCTCTTCATCAAAATTTGCTGCGCTGTGGCCAAAAAGCTGACTCCTAAAGGCTTAAGGGCTCATTCCATCAGAGCTAAGGCTGCTACCACGGCATTGCAACATGGTGTTCCAGTCCTCAACATTTGTCAGGCAGCAATGTGGGCATCCCTGCACACGTTTACCAAACACTACTGCCTGGACAGTCCAGTCCAAAGGGACAGCCTTTTTTGCCCCTCTGTCTTGCTGGACTTCCTGGCCTAGACTTGTCGGTAGTCCCTCCTTCGAGATGCTATTGCTTGGATATCTATTCAAAGGTAAGGAATCTGCGTCTAGATGTCTCTATCAGATGGACAAGTTGCTTACCTTTGGTAACATCTTATCTGGTAGAGACATGATCATGAAGCAAAATCTAATTGCGACAAAATTAAATCTTGTATCACTATCTTTGGGTTTCCATGATGAGCCATTTGATTGGCTTCCTGAGGGCTCTTAAAAGACCAAAGCAGGTTCCTGACACATTCTTGGCCTGTGAGGCCATGATAAGGTTTTGTTCAAAAAGACTCCCAGGCTCTTAACTGCCTACTTCGGGGAAGGATGGTCACCCAGGCATGAGGGCCAGGTAAGGTGATCCCAGAGGGAGGGGTTGTTTCCAACCACCATGAGCACCGTTTTGTCGCCGTTCAGTTTAAGGCAACTGTTCACTTGCTCCAGGCAGGTGGACAGATTTTCCGCCATTTGGCTGATGTTAGGTGCCAAGGAGACAACGATCTGGGTGTTGTCAGCATAAAACGCCATTGTAAAACCAGCTGAACAAACGATATAAGCTAAGGGACGCACATACCCGTTTAAAAGGGTGGGGCTCAGGGATGAGCCCGGGGGGTACTCCACACTTGAGCTCAGTTTTCCTGAGGTCATCCGTGGCCAGTAAGAGAGCTGTCTCAGTACTATATCCGGTTCTGAAATCGGTTTGAGTCTGATGTAGTTGGTAATGGGTTTCCAAAAAGTTGGTCAAATAACCGTTGACCAGTTTCTCAAAGATCTTACTGATGCCTGGGAGCAAAGATATGAGTCTGTAATTCTCTGCCTTATCAGGATCTAGAGAGGGCTTTTTCATCAGTGAGCTGATAATCACCTGGTTCCAGCGTTCACGTACTTGTCCCTTTTCCCTTGTCCCTTTTCCAATGATAGATTATTCAGGCTGGTCAGGAGTGGTAGGATGATGGTAGGTAGGTGTTCTGAATCAGTCAATATATGCTGAGAGTTCCTAACTGTTGATTTATTTAGTGTCTCTGGTCCAACATTTTGACTTGTAAGTTTGATATCTGACCCTTCAATCTTTCTGAATTCAAGTGAAAAGCAAACAAGCTGTAGTCAGACCAGATAATCAGGACTGTAGATTCCTTGGTGATCAACTCTTACTTGATCCATGGTGGAACCCCGTAAGAGTTGGTCTAGTGGTCCAGTGCAGAACTGGATCAGATGATTGTTGTACAAAAATTCTTGCAGTTTGATCATTACTAATGTCATTCCAATACAGGTGTAAGTCCCGTAGGAAGATAATGTTGGTCAGCAACAAGTGTTGGGTGATGAGATCAATTATGTGTTCAGTAAAGAGTTGGTTTTCACTGGGGTGGTAGTATGTTAAGTGGATTTTGGCTTTCTTGCCATTTGACGTGGGGAGTTCTACTCCTAGACATTGGAAAGTAGGGTATTCATATATTGAAACATTTCAGTTGTAGAGTGTTTTGGTGAATGATCGAAACACCACCTCCCCAGTTTCAGTTGTGTGAAGGAGATGAAGAAGTTGAGAGGGACCAATTGGTTGATTGTTAGGAACATATTGTCCATTTCCTGAGGTAAGATGTAGTCCGCTATCTCTGTCCAGTGATTAGCTGCAGATCTGAAGTTGTGTTGCACACATTTTATGTTGGAGTTTGATGATATTATTATGCAGTCGGAGACAATAGGCTGTTGATTTTGGGGTTATTAAGTCAGTTTGCGAGCCATCTTCATATGCATTTATTAGTTCTCATAATCACTGATATTTGTATGAATTCTGGTGGGGAATTAAAGTGTTTCTGTTTGATTATGATTGGAGACTTTAGGGGAGAAGGGATCATATTAATTGAGTAGGGAGTCTATGGTGCCTTGGGTGAGGTGATTTATGGACCTTTTGGTTCAAGTGCTATGGTCACAGAGGGCTGTCGTGTGGGCTGGTGGTTTGGGGATTTCATCCATTATGTTTGGGTTCAGTGCTGTTTTGAGTGGCAAAATGTAAGTGTTGAGACATATGTATGTGTGACACCAGATTGCTGGCTATCAATATAATTCCATTTCCATGTGGTCTATTTTGTTTTCTATACTGAGTAGAAGAAGCAGGCCTGGTGCAGGCGCAAAGCATCTCCCTACATCACGAGCATACTCTAGGGCTTCGCAGACTCCGGATGGCAGTCGCATGGAATGCAGTCCTGCTCATCTCCGCAGGGCCTGGCAAACATATGAGGTACCCCATAAACCTACCATGAGCACTGACAAAGCACCGGTAACAACATGCTGTGAAACATAACGGGAACACCTGTAGGGCCCAACAGGTGGGCTACCGGGCGGCCCTCTATTTTAGAACTTCACAAACATACCCAGGATCCATAACATCCAACGGGAAAGGTGGCTATCACTGCTGGTTAAAACTGTGGCTGGAACGGAAGTGTTGATGAACGACAGAGAACTAAGGCAAACGTTTCTACTGTTCACACCCTGACCCTGCCTCTTCCCCTTCCCTTTCCCGCCCCTCTTGCCCTTCCTCGCCCATCCCTAACATGTTTCATGCAGACATGGGAGCTAATAGCACCGCCAGCAACAACCAATTCTTGTCTGTCACACGCTGCCCGGTAGTTGAAGCTACGATAACGCTAAATCTGGAAAATATTAGTGAATATGATATGTAATGCTGTTTATTCGACTTTGAACTGGAATGTCAGTTTGCCAAGTCTGCTCATAGCTGATGTATGCACATTTGATACCTGTTCTTAAACCAAAAAATTAGTAAAAGAAATGTAAACAAAAATTGAGTAGAAGGAGCAGCAGTTGTAGTGGGCAGTGAGGGTTTTAGTCCGGAGCGATCTGTGGGCTCCCAATAATAGGGGCAGCAGGGGTTAGGTCAGTGTAGATGGCAAGATGACTTCCTTCAGGTGTGATTTTTGTAGGACCGTGGGTTCTGTCCAAGTTAGGGAGGACCTGGGTAGGAGGGCTGTCCCGTCTGACAGTCCTGGTGTTATGTAACATTATGTAACAAAGGTTAAGGAATGTGGGGTGGTGACGAGGGTAGATTACTGGGACTAGGGTTCAGAGGTACGTTTGGCAGTGATTCTGGGAGTAATGGTCTAGAGGTCAGAGCATAGGTCATTGGGGAAATGTGGGGCTGTTGTATGTTGTTTCATTCCGATTAAGGTAGGTGAGAGAGAGCTGGGGAGGTGAGGCTGGACTATGGTGGGTTTTATGTTTGAGATAGATAGGGACCATGTAGTCTGACACTCATGGTGAGCGACTTAGTGTGAGGGGATATTGTAGGAGTGGTTAGGGATGGGGTGGTTAATAGAGTAGTATCTGGGTGTCAGTCTACAGAATGGTGTGTGGTTGTGTATAAGTAGGATTAGGATATGTAGGGGGTATGTATTTATTGGTGTGGACAAAGGGAGTTTGCCTGGCAGTGTGGGATGAAGCTGGTTGTGGTGGGGGGAGGTATATAAGATAGTGGTGGATTCATGTTTAGATTTTGCCTTATTGTTCATTAGGTGATGCAACAGGCTAGAGAAGTGTAGTTTAAAGGCCCTAAGACTGTGCTCGGAAGCTTGCATTGAGATAACACCAATTCGGTAGATGGAGATTGTGATTGCTTTGACATTGGAGGGTTTTTGAGTTTAAGGCCAAATAGGATTTTAGTTGAGTTGGATACAGGGAGTCGATTATTGATCGGTTTTATTCCACCTACCATTGTGGCATATGTAGAGATTGATATCGATTTTTTGCCTCTGTTATTTGCACAAAATAGATATCTGTGACTAATGTCACATGGAGTTTTTTTAAGAGTCTGTATTTGTAGTTCGTTGATGTCTTGTTGATAGGTTGGGTGGGTATAGGATCCTGTAGGAGCTTTTTGAAACTTGCTATAGAAATTGTCTTTCATTTGGGCATTTGTGGTCTTGGAGGGGAGGCTAGAGTTAATAAGGAGTCATTGAGTTGGGCGTTGATGGCAGGTGTGTGTGTAGCTGAACTGTTTGATACTTTGGCAGTAATAATTCTACGGGTTTGATTATGCGCTGCAGTTTTACATATAAAGAAATCTTTGATATTCATTCTCTTGGTGCCCCAGGAACTACAACCTCTTGGGAGACTAGCATGGGCATCATAGACGAGCCGGGCTCATTTGTGGTGAGTTTCCCACTACTCTGTGACAGCCAGAATAAAACAGCGCTGCCTGGGGTCTGTCCTTCAGGTGTCATTATGAGCAGTAGAAATAGGTGAGTGAAATAGGGGTCATCACTGGGGTTTAAGACTTGGCAGTATCTCTGTAGGCAGTCAAATCAAGTCAAAGAAGGCTATATTCGATTGATTAAGCGAACAATCATAAAAGCACAGAATTACAAAATACATTCAAAATTGTGTGCGATAAAATAATCATATAAATATTACATAAACTTCTATTCAAAATTAAAACAGTATCAAACTTACAAAAGCCCTCGTCTCGTTAAAAAAAAAAAAAAATGAGCATATGTTTCCTTTGACTAAAACTTTTTTCAAGAAAATTATTATCCTAAAAACACTATGCTCATTATCTAGGTATTGTAATGCCAAGAAAGCAGGACGGCATCAACGGATCCCGAACTGTTTTAGGATAGGAACAAGCTCCTTACAGGAGAGTAAAACCTACAAAAGAGAGTAACATGAATCGCGGATTGTGAGGAAATATTATCACAGGGGCATGGCTGGAGGTCTTGAGACCAGTCATTCATTGTGGGGAAAGTAACTAATCTATAAAAGATCCCCAGCCTAAATCGGGTTAATAAAAACCTGTCATAAGCAACAGGTACAAAAGTTAAATAGGGTTGGATGTAAAAAGTAGTTAAAACCATCTGGTTGTGCAGGATTGTGGGTTTTAAAATCTCAGATGTCATTCTGTTGGTGTCCAGGAGCAGAATCCCTTCTTTTCTCAATTCCTTCCTTGTTATTGCCCTAATAGTAGTAGGATCAATGAAAAACTCTAAATGGCCAAAAACTTTAAAAAAAGTATGGACATACCTTAGCCATGGTATCCTCATTACATCTTCTAGTTTCAGGATGTCTGTAAGGATATCTCTGTTCAATTTGGCCACTTCTTCAGTCCAGAGCCTGTGCCATAATAGCACAGGCTCGAGCCTGATTAGGTCAGAGATAAAAAGGAAGTCCTAATTCTGCATGACAAATGGATGCTGAGGTACTACTTGGGACGGACAAAATGTATCTTAGGAAGGAATTTTCTGTTCTCTGAATTGGGAGCGAATCAGCAAACCCCCAAACCCCACTCCCGTATACTGCTGCTGAAACGCATTTTGCCTTACATTTTTTTTTTTTTTAAAACATATTTTATTTGTTAAATTGCGCATACAACGCAGGGCTCTGCACACCAGAGACATCTGCAAAATTAAACCATATATAGCCATGGGAGCAATCGACTTTTGGTGAATAAAAGTCAAAAAGCATAATGTAAGCATACAAACCATACAAATCGATAGAGAAACCCCCCCCAACTCCCTCCCACCCCCGCCCCTCCCCTGAAATTTCACAAAGTCTGCATAGTCCTGTCCACAGCCTATATGTATAACAAAAGAATCCTAGAATGCTAGCATACACCCCCCTGGGCCCCTCCCCACCCAGCATCCCTACCGGCCAAATATGCACAAGAAATCACCCCAATGGACGAGCCGCCGCAACAGCTGGCGGCTCCAACCACGGGCCCCGATAATCCGCCCACCGTTTCCAAATTTTGTAATGCTTGCGTGGGCACCCCCTAGCTACAAAAATAGGTTGTTCTAGCCCATGCAAAAATCTAATCCATTCTTCCAAGCGGCCACCGAAGGGGCCCGCAGCGCCTTCCACGCCTTGGTGATGTCCCGTTTCTCTAGTGTGAAACCCAATTGCATGAGGTGTCGTTTGTAGACATTACCCCCTATTCCCTTCATGACATGAAGCAGGGCCAGCTGTGGCGTACGAGGAAGCTCCCAACCCAGCACATCCGAGAGGCAGGCAAAGATCCCCCTCCAAAAGCGATCTAGGGAAGTGCACCGCCAGACGGTATGTATGAACGTGCCCTCCTCCTGACCGCATCGAAGACATTCCGGAGATGCGATCAGCCCCGCCCGCCATAATCGTGCACGAGTAAAATAGACCCTGTGTAGGTATTTGAATTGGACGAGGCGAAGTCGCATTGCTATGGCCGCTCCCCGCGGAGCCGCCAAGGCCTCCGTCTAGCCCTCCTCCCCCAAAGTGCCCACATCCTCCTCCCAATCCCCCTGAAGCTTCTAAAGTGTGGGGGAGCAATGTGTAACCAGAGATTGATAGATCTGGGAAATTTTATTTTCTTTCAGATCCCCCATGAAGACTTTCACTTCCAGCTGACTAAATTCGGGGAGAGATTCCAGACTCTCTAGGCTGGGGGACAGAGCATGATGAAATTAAAGATAATGATAAAATTGTGACCGTGGCATAAGGAATCCCTCTGAAGGTCTTGGAAAGACTTGAGTGTTGTGCCCCTCATAACATCCCCCAGGACTGAAATACCAATATCGTCCCATCCCCGAAAACCCTGCAGGGCCGCCAATTGGGGCAGGCGCCCATTATTCCAGAGGGGAATCTCCCGAGTCAGGTTATTCCACCAACCCATTCGTCGTAATGCCTGCCTCCAGATCAGGAACACTACCCGCGTGGCTGACGGCAACGCGCCCCGCAACAGCACTGAGTACAAAATTGTATGTAGTGAGTGGCGCCCATGGGTTGCCGCTCAAGCGCATATGCCGGGTCTCCCCTATCACCATACCACCACTCATTAAAGACCAGCAGATGTGAGGCCTGGTAGTACGAAAGAATGTACGAGGACAATAGGTGGACAGGAAGCATGTTCGCAGAGCCACACGCACCTTTTCCCCCTCCCACAAGAACTGCCCAAACGCAGAATTCATCAGCCGGAACCATTGGGGCAGGATCGGGTACGGATGATTCTGTAACTGGTAGAGGAGCCGGGGAAGCGCCACCATCTTGAATATCGCCGATCTACCATACAATGTCAGGGTCATACGGGACCAGGACTTAAGGTCTACACAAACCCGCTCCCACACTGGGACCAAGTTACACTCCCTAGGAGATTGCAGGCACGTCCGAGAGGAACACCCCCAGATATTTCAATCCCCCCACCGCCAACTGAACCGAGGACACCCATGTGCCCAGTCTCGTCCGATCCCCCAGAGCCCATAATGTGGATTTGCGGGGGTTCATATATAGTCCCGATGTCTCTCCAAAGATCTGCATGATGCGCAGGAGCCGTGACCCTGTCCTGTCAACTGCTGTAAGGAAGAAGAGAACATCGTCCGCGTATAGCGCGATCCTGTTGGACAGGCCCGGAGCCCACTCAAAACCCCGGACCTGCGCATCAATGCGCACCCATGCCGCCAACGGCTCTATGGCTAGGGCGAATAAATATGGAGACAGGGGACAGCCCTGCCGCGTTCCCCGTCTGATAGAAAAGGAGGATGAGGTTGCGCCTGCTACCCGCACCGATGCTGTCAGATCCGTGTACAGGAGTGTTAAATAAGAAAGGAAGTGTGGGCCAAAATTGAGTCTGCGCAGCAATGCGAATAAGTAAACCCAGCTCAGGGAATCAAACGCCCTATCCATATCAGCCAAGAGAAGTGCCTCACGTTCCCCCAGCTGCCGAATAGCCGCCACCGCCACATGTGCCTGCCTAATGTTATGTCTGGTCGCCCTCTGGGGCATGAACCCAGCCTGATCAGACTGTACGAGGGCAGAGATGTGGGGCAGGAGGCGGTTTGCCAATGCTTTGGCCAGAATTTTTGCCTCCACATTTAAGAGAGAGATGGGGCGATGGGAGGCATGTTGCTCCTGGGGCCGGCCTGGCTTATGAAACACTACCACCTCTGCATGCCTCCAGTCTGGGGGGGGAGCAAGCCCTTTTCCCGGGCCTCCTCCACCACCGCCCGATAATGAGGGGCCAGTTGCACATTATAGCGTCGGAAAAATTCACTGGGGAACCCATTGGGTCCAGGCGCCTTCCCGGGATTGAGCTCTCCCAGGGCCGTGCCCAGCTCCTCGTCTGTCAAGGATAACTCCAACTGATCTCGCACCTCATCTGACACCGTTTTGGGTTGTAGGTCAGTTATGAATTGATCTATGGTGGACGCTGACAAACATTCCTGGGGGGAATATAAATCTGCATAGTATGCAGCAAAACTCTCCGCTATGGCAGGAGGGTCCGTAATCTGCGTTTCCGCCTAGTCCAGAATTCCCGGAAGGGCCTGGGAGTGGAAGGTACCTTGACAAAGGCAATGCAGCATCTTGCTGGACTTGTCCCCTCATTGGTATACCCTGCTACACGTCGCCAGCCAGACTAGACGGGCTTTGTCCATCAGAAGAGCTGCACAGGTCTGTCGAGCAAGGAGCAGTTGTCTCCTAAACTGCCCCTCCCGCCTCCCGACTCCGACGCTCGAGTGACTCCATGTCCGCTTCTGCATGAGTTAATTCCTCCCTGCGCTTCCTGTGCGCTGCCGTGCACCAGGAGATGTCTACCCCCCTCAGGGTGGGTTTCAGTGCCTCCCACAGAATCTCGGCGCTAGAGACAGACCCCTCATTAGACGTTAGGTAATGATCAATTGCTTCACTCATATGTGTCCCGTAGTCATCGTGCTGTAAGTGCCACACTGAGAGGCGCTACCGAAACGGGAATGGTCCGAGAGACGGCAGGGCAGAATCTCCGCCGACGCCACCCTACCAACCACCGCCCAGGGAACAAATAGGTAGTCAATTCTGGAAAATGACTCATGGACCGCCGAGAGGTAGGTAAATTCCCGGCTATCGCCGTGAAAGTGCCACCATACATCAACCAAGTCAAGTCCCGTCACCAAGGAATGTAGTTTCGTGGGAGGGCCACTCTTGGGGCCACCCCTAGCTCTACACCTATCCCTAACCAGATCCATAACATCATTCCAGTCCCCACCTACCACAGATAGCACATCCGGTATATCAGCCCACAGGGTGAGTAGTCTCTCTACCAGATTCCATTGTAAGGGGGGGGAGCATATACACTGCCCAACACTAGGAGGTCCTCCCCAATCTTGCCCCGGATTAACAAATAGCGCCCCTGTGGGTCGGTCCACTGTTGTATATGTGTGTAGGGGACCCTGCGGTGCACCAGAATCACTACCCCCCATGATCCCCTCGTAAAGCCGACATGAAAGACCTGTTGAAACCCATAGCGCTGCAAGCAAAGGGCCTTCGTACCCATAAGGTGTGTTTCTTGCAACATAACGATATCGGCCCCAGCCCTCTTTGCCTGGTGGAGTATGGACCCGTGTTTGATTTTGTCCAGGGCCCCGCGCACGTTCCAGCTAAGGATGCGGAGAGTACCCAGGGTTACCTGTCCTCTCCTGGGCCCACTAGCCATGGAGGAGCGTGTCTACGTGCATAGCAGGCAGTAGGCTGTGTCAGTGCAAGTGTGGAGAACAGCGGACTCTTGGCGGGAGTGCAAACTGTGAACATAATCAACCCCCACCCAACAAACCCCCCACCCCATACCTCAAAAAACACTGAAGTATCTGTCGCAGCGGGGCTAATCCTCAATCCCCAACGGGGGATGGGGATCGATCGCCCCAACCAATGGATCCCCAACTTACATTCCATGACCTCTGGGCGTGTCTCCGGCCAGCATGGCCCTGGTGGAGAATCCAGCCGACATCAGGACTCCCCCGCAGAACATTCAACAGTCCAAGACTCTGCAGTACCTCACTGGCTTTATACGTTAGGGTTCCAATATCTGTCGCCCTGAAGTAGGGCACCCCCGAGAGGAGGCGCCACAGGACAGGGAGCGCCCCCAGGATCGCGACCGTCTATTGCCCTTCGGGCGCTGACCCTGGGGACCTCTCCGGGACATCTCACTCGATGAAGAGTCCGACTCTCTTCCAGGCAGCGTGTGTGCCCTCACCCGCACTGTTTCATCTGTCCATTTGAAGACCTCCTCTGGGATGTCAAAGAAGTGAGTGCGGGAATGATACACCACCCTCAGGCGAGCAGGAAACAGGAGGGCGTATTGAAGCTTGAGGTCTCTCAGATGGGCCTTCGCAGCCATGAACGATTGGCGCTGTTGCTGCACTTGCCGCGCATAGTCAGGGAAGATAAGAATGCGCACATTGTCATAGAGTAGAGGTTCTTTGGCCCGGGCCTGCTTCAATATAGCATCGCGATCAAGGTAATTTAAAAGATTTGCTATAACTGGCCGTGGGCGAGACCCCGGCGGGGGCTTCTGCATGAGTGCTCTGTGGGCCCGCTCCACAACAAAACACCTGGACATGGCCTCCGGAGGAAGTCAGCTCTCCAGCCATTGCATAAGAAAGCATTCCATGTTGCCCTCCTCACCGCCCTCCGGAAAACCAACAAATAAAAGGTTATTGCGCCGGGCCCGTCCCTCCGCATCCTCCACTCGAAGCGCAAGGCCCTTCTGTGCAGACTCCATAGTGGCCACCTTCTGCTTCAGTAAAGTGACATCATCCTCTACCCCAGAGATACGGGTCTCAGCTTCGGTGATGCGTGACACAGCATTGCGCAACAGCATAACGTCTGACCCCACTGCCCCAATTTTGGCATCCAACATGTCCCTGGATTGGGTGATAGCAGCCATGAGGGCTGCATTGTCCGGCATAGCCCCGACTGGCCCCCCGAAGCCCCAGCCGCTGTACCCAGACCAGTGAATTTATCTATGTGACCTTGCTTGGTCGAGCCGCTGCCACCTTTGTCTCTCGTCATGCCTGCCCTCTGGAGTCCCCACGCAGGTCCGGGAAGAGCCGGGGAGGGTGCAAGAGTGGAGATCGCCCAGCGACAAGCTCTCGCGGTCCGACCTGACCGCCGAACAGGAGCCTATGAGGAGTCACCTCGAGACCTGGGCCAGCGAACCACCCCAGGGGCTCGACCCCGCCAGGTGCCCCCAGGAGCGCAAGCGCGGTCCGACTGACCGCCGAAGCGACAGCAGTCTGGATCGATAGGAGGGGCCCTCACATGCCCACTGTCCCCCAAGTCTGCAAACTCCGCAGGGCTCGCTTCCACAAGCCGCGCTCCCCCGCAGCGGGTAATAGTAACCACCAGTCCCAAGGACGGGAAGTGGGCCCACGCGGTCCGGAAAAGATGGCGGGCCACTCAGCCACCTCCCGCGCGGCCCAGCTGTGCCGCCAAACCCCCGCTGCAGTACTGGGGAAGGGGAGCATCATGGAGGACAGGCCAGCCGCCCTCGCCACCGGCCTCCACCGCCACCAAAAACACTCACTGCCGGAGCGCGTCCTGATGGCTGGGGGACTCGATCACGGGACGCAGCTTCCGCTTCTCCGTGCCACACCTCACCTGCGCGGCCCGGGAAGAGCCGGGGAGGGTGCAAGAGTGGAGATCACCCAGCGACAGGCTCTCGCGATCTGGCCTGACCGCCAAACAGGAGCCTATGAGGAATGGCCTCGAAACCTGGGCCAGCGAACCACCCCAGGGGCCCAATCCCACCAGGGGCTCCCAGCAGCACGCGCGCGGTTCGACTGACCGTCGAAGCGACAGCGCTCTGAGTCGATAGGAGGGGCCCTCACATGCCCACAATCCCCCCAAGTCCGCAACCTTCACAGGGCACGCTTCCCCAAGCTGCGCACCCCCGCGGGGGGTAATAATAACCACCAGTCTCAGGGACCCGAAGTGGGCCCACGCAGTCCGGAGAAATGAAGGGTCACTCAGCCACCTCCCGCGCGGCCCGGCTGTGCTGCCGAACCCCCGCTGCAGTACTGGGGAAGGGGAGCGTCAGGGAGAACAAGCCAGCCGCCCTTGCCACCAGCCTCCACCGCCGCCAAACCACTCACTGCCGGAACGTGTCATGATGCCTGGAGGACCAGTCACGGGCTGCCGCTCCTGCTTCGCAGCACCACGCCTCACCTTCGCGGCCCAATCCAGCCGCCGGGCCTCCCCCTCTGGCTCCGTCACAGGCCACGTCGCGGAGCGTCGGCCAATCCCTCACCAGCTACCGCAGCCCTTCCGATGTCTCCAGGGCACTTCGTTCCGCTCTCCGCACCGGTAGGCGGGGCCAAGGCTGCCTCACACACTCCGGCCTCCTCCGGCAGTCTCGAGCGCGACGCCCCGGCTCCACTGCCAGCAGTCAGGCCTCACACCGGTCAAAGCTCGGTTGCTCCGCCACCAACCGTCGTAGGCGCCCCAAAACCACACAAGGCGATATTGCGGATATCTCAATGCTTCAGAGTCGTCGTAATGATCACGCAGAGATCAGGGGAATCAGGATAATTGAAGGATATACGGCAGGCTGGACGGAGCTCGCTCAGCACACGTCCGCCATGTTGGCTTGCCAAGCCACGCCCCCTCGCCTTATAAATTTTGATAAGCTCCTCAGGGGGTCTTTTGCTATTCACTAGAGCGGCTTTCCAAAAGCCAATGGCTCATACTTCAAACCTTCCATAACTACTTTGGAGGCTGGTGGCACAAAACACCACTAAGGTAAACCCTATCTGAGACGTTAAATGACCAGACTACTTGTTAGGAGCCTTTTTTGGATATAAACTGGCAAACCATTGCTCACAAATCCCCCCAAATAACAATAAACAAAATATGGTTTGGACAATAACCAAGCTCTGTGAGCCAACCCCTAAATGCAGTGGGGCTTGGCCACCCATCGCAGGCTGGGCACATGACGTGGCCTGAGGCCAGGACCTGCACCCATCCCTAGCAGCACACCGCCTCTGTCTTTGGGAAGTGAAGTTGGCTGCCCACAGCTGGTTGGGGGCAGGGCCTGGGTGTAGGTTAGGTCCTGCAGCCAACCGCGTGGCTCAGGTCCCTTGGCTCTGTAAATTAAGTGCAGATAAAAAAAACATGAAACTCACTGAACAAAATACAGTTAAAAACCAATTTACAGTTCTGGTTTAAATGCACTAAATCACTGACATTCGCCAGACACGGTATATAATACGCACACATGAGAAAAATATGGTTGGTGGCATGAGTTATGATGCTCATTGTCTGAGTTGCATACCATAGCTGCCAAACTTCAGTATTTTTGCGCTTTTAAGCCAGAATAATAATTTAATTTTTATCTGTAATGTTTTCTGTAATCATATATATTAAGAGACATAGCTTGTTCAGAATGGCCAATTGAGACGAAAGCATCTTGACTTTCAAACTGTTCATGACTTCTGTGACCTATGAAGTGGTAAGAATTGCAGTCATAGTCCTCAAAAGTTGTTTTCGTGAGTGTATCATTGTTTCTGAAAATAAAAAAAATGACCTTGATAAACTGATAGTTTTCTTTCAGTATTTGCTTTTCCCTGTTTACGATTATCAGTGGACAAAGAGTGGTCTTCCATTTCCTGAGTGGGTCCCTTACCTAGCTTTCTATTTCACTCTTTTTTTCTTTTTTAACCTTTTTTTAAGGGCATGGGTGACTTTTTGCACCAAGCCATAGGAACAGTGTCCTCTTGGTGATTGATGTATAGTTAAAGGGAGCATGGACACTGGACCTTTATTAGCTCCTTGGTCCCCCCTTCTTGTGTGATAGAGATATAGTACGGCGGTTAGCCGTGGGACCTTATTCTATTACTTTATTTCCAATTTTCTTTTTCTCAGGTACACGAGCCATTTATAACACTGATGGTAGTGGGTAATACGATATGGTGCCTTGATGCACATGTTATGGCAAAATTCTTGTTTATCTGACCCCTCCTCTACTTTACGTGGCACAGAGAGCTTTAGGGGGATAGTGTGTATAGGGTTGTCGAGGCTCATGAAATTTTGGTTACCTCCTCAGCCCCCTCCTTCATCTTTTTTCTCAATGGATTCTTAGATAATCTAACACTGTATATATTGCTTTTTATTATAAGATTTCTTGAAATTTTAGCACGAGTATCTGTTCTGGGACGGGTTTGTATGGAAATATGCCGCCCTACTGACTATAATTATTAAGACCGCAGTGTGTGTGAAGTCTTTTTATATGTGAGATTGATGTCACGTGCAAAATAGTTTAGCCTCCATTTGGTAGTTTCTAGCTTGATGAATGCGAGTATCAGCATTCCAGGCGATAGCTATTTTTTGAACTACCGTTATTTACGGGGTATATAAACAGGATGCCCACTTTGAGGCAGAGGGGATCAGTGTATCTTTCTTACATATGCGCACCAACGATCTCCATTTGCGCACGTGTATTGGGTCCTAGTCAGAGCTGCTATCCCGGAAAGGGAATCTGCCCTGATACCTGCCCCCGCAACTATTTTAGTCTCGCGCGCTGCCATAATCAGGTTCTTTCTGGCAGTCGCATGGACGGGGCAGGTATACAGGAGCTATCGCCTAGGCAGAACCGTGAGTAGTTGACTAGGAGAGGAATTTGATTACTGAGTACAGACCATTGAGAACTTGGAGTTTTGTGTATTTTCACCAACGGTATTTTAAACCATATTATTGTTGTTTCAGCCCGATAATATGCGGGCGTCCCATGCTTCTAGCTAATGGAGCGACCGTCTTCTAAATACTAGGTAAGGACGACAGAGCACTGATTACCCTCATTATTAGCCATTTAGTCTTGAACATTAGGGGCCATGGTCTCTTTTAGAGACATTTACTTTGGGGCTCATCTGCAAATGCATGAGGTTATTTTTGTCTGTCCTGTCTCCTGCCACTTCTAACGCAATAACATGCCACAAATATGTTTTATAGTCCATGGGGAGGAATTTCTATCTGTTATTACACAGAGCTTTGGGTCTCTCAAGTGTTATATATGTATTTACATGATTCTTGTACCTGCTTTCTTAATGTGGTTGATGTGCACACAGCTGTGGCACACTATTGATGCATCAAGTTTTACTGATGCACATACCTGTTGTGTTTCCTTTTTTCTCTTTCCTAGGAATTGATCAGGAGCGATTTCCAACATTAAGCTGTAACCACATTGAGGGAGTACAGGTTTTTGCCCAAATTTATATAGAGGGTATTTTATTGGATTTCATTTTGTATCACGTGTACTTTATTTACTAACTATTACCCCGGTCCTGAAGAAGCGCCAACGACCCTTATGGCGACACAGGCGCGAAACTTGTCGACCTACGATACCTGGACATAGAGTGCCTCCAGGGTATTTTATCATTTTTATTTAGCAGACATAGTCTGCTCAGGGTACATTTTTTGACATTTGCTGCATGATGACCCTTTATTAAATTGTTCACAATATTGCACGCACCTTTTTTTACCCTCCCTATAGGATCCACTCTCCACACACCCGCATGCATCATCACGCAGTCCTCAGAAGATCTCCGATAAAGTGACCCTTCGGGGGCCTGTAGGGAATTGCAGCGCCGGCCCTACGAGGAGCAACTGCCCGATGATGAAGCATGACATCCTTCGGGGTGTGTGAGGGCATCAGAGGACAAAGAGTGGTCTTCCATTTCCTGAGTGGGTCCCTTACCTAGGTTTCTATGTCACTCTTTTTTTCTTTTTTAACCTTTTTTTAAGGGCATGGGTGACTTTTTGCACCAAGCCATAGGAACAGTGTCCTCTGGGTGATTGATATATAGTTAAAGGGAGCATGGACACTGGAGCTTTATTAGCTCCTTGGTCCCCCCTTCTTGTGTGATACGATTATCATGGTTCATAGGCGGTTGTGAACAGGAAACAGGAAAAATGAATCCTGTTCTAAATAGTGTGTGACTTGGAATGCTCTAAAGTTGATGGCCATGTACTGGATGGACTGCAGGCTATCGATTTCCGACAGTGGAGGTAATATTTAACACTAGAAGGCTTCCAGTCTATGATTAGGGTTCGCCCTCCAAAAAAACAAAGATTTGAACACCGACATAGCCTCTCTCTTGGAGATTCATCTAATCATATACAGGGCTAGAGTGCATTACCCTTGCAGTCAGTCAGTCAAAAATCCTTTATTGCTTAATTAATTAAAATCATTTGCAATTAATGTACAGCAACGTAAGTGTAGATCAAATACATTATATGCAAGAGCTTAAAAATTCTGAGCAATTTCGTTGTAGAATCCATGAAATTACCAAATCATAAGCAAAATCGAAACTAAAACCATATCATTAATATCCAGAAAGTGCTAGGACTGTAAAAGTGTGTGATGTCTGTGAGAAGTTGGCCTGATATATGATGTCACTAATTCTAGTGTACACCTTGTATCAGTCCAAACAACCCTTATGGTGATTGGTTGTAAAGTCAACCTTATAGACCAGCTATCCTAGTGGTAGCATGGACAAGAGCAGTCTTAGGCTAAACTCTGAATGGCATGTGAAGCCAGCTGTTATACCATATGCAATCCCTTGAATACCAAACGAAAGAACACCACAACAGATATATATATAAAATAAAGTGTATTTATTCTAGTCAAACCCTCAGCACTCTTTATGAGATTCGAGGTAAGTACAACACAGTCTTATTCAAGCATACATTAAGTCACACAGGTAAGTAATACAGTTAGGCCCTAGGGGCCACACAAACCATATACTAAGTAAGTGGTATAAGGACCACTGTCACAGAAATAGGATAGGCCTAGGCCTAGGGAATCGCTGGGGCTACACTACCCTACCAACAGTTAGGAAGTGGGAGGCCCACGGGATTCAGGTGCAGAGTGGAAACACTCACGCGTAATGCGTATAATCGATAGAAATAGTACAGTTTAGAATTAATAAGATTTAGGACACTTCTGGAGTAGCTAGGAAGTCGAGACTTGAGAACTAGACACTAGGATAGTCAATACCCTGATGAGCACCGGAGTACCCAAGTTACCTAGCCCACGGGCTGCGGGTGCATAGGTGTGAACTTGCGTCGGGTTTCGTCGTCGACTCCTATGGATGCCTGAAGGAATGATGCTGACAGGCAGTCAGTGAAGAGTGTCCGGTGGATCCCAAGGTCGGGATCAAGAAGGAAGGATACCTGCAAGCAGAAGGGACAGAGTCTGGGTCACTAGCCAGTGACCACGTGGAACCAGGAAGGAACCAGGCGATGTCGGGAGATTGCAGGTGAAGAGGTGAAGCTTGTCGCAGCAGCCACGGGTGCCAGGAGACGTCGAGGATGACCAGGACCAGGAGGCGAGCTGTCCCACGAAGGCTTATGCTGTCGGCGGCGTCGAAGTCGAACTAGGACTCACCAAGCCTTGGCAAGCGGAACCCACGAAGAATGGAGGACTTGCTTCTGGTGCAGACCAGGAAGGTCTGGGGTGCTTCTCTTTTACAGAGGAGCAGGAGCCAGTCTGGAGGAGCCAAACCAGCAGTGGAAAATTGAAGGTGTGTCGTCGCAAAGGTTACTAGCCAACGGGCAAGCAACCGGACAGACGCGGCAAGCAGGAAAATGCAGAAGGGCCCCACGCAGGACTCGTGGAGTGTGGGGGGCTGATCTTCGGTGCAGATGGTGCTTGGGGTTGGGGCTTCTCAATCCCCGGTGCACAACCTCGAGGGTGCCTCAGAAGCTGCGCTGGAAGATACTCGCCACTTTTCCCAGGTAGCCGGTCCCACGTCTCTCGTCGCCTCCACGGATCTCAGCTCGGCTGTGGATGTGGATCAGGGTCGGAGAAGTCTGGAAGTCAAGGCTCTGGTCAGGCTCTGCAGTCGATCCCTCGTAGAACTTCAGCAAAGCAAAGGGTAAGTCTCTTGATGGTGCCTGTTCGCACAGGGTGACCACTCCTTGGCCACAAGGGAGATTCTTCAGTCTTCTTCTTTCGTCGAATGTCGAAGGACCAGAGTTCTGTTCAAGTTGCAGGTTCAGGATAATCTAATTTTTCAGGACCCAACTAGCTACTAATATACTGGGCTAGTGGGCTGGGCTACCTGCAAGGTCTCTCCTATGGGTGGGACCAGGAAGGGGAGTGGCTACACCCCCTTTCCTTTGTCCAGTTTCGCGCCAGACCTGGGGCTGGAGTGCCCCAGCACCGGTTTGAACTGGACTATGCATGGAGCACCTTGTGTGCCCCAGGCATGTCTCATTCCTTTCAGCCCTCCCTGCCCCAATACACTAAAGTCTGTCTGGGGAGGTGCTAGCACCTCCCCAAGCAGGAAACCTATTGTCCAGGCCTCCCTGGCTGGGAGGGCTCCCAGCAGCAGGAGGTCAGACTCGTGTCTGTGGCAGCAGCATCCATTTTGTGATGCTGAGGCTTTGGTGAGAGTTAAACAGCAAGTAGGATTTTAACATGTCTCTCCCTCTAGGAGGGAGGAATAATATCCTCATCACCAGAAATGGTATGGGGGTATTATTCCAAAGTGTTAGACACCTTACACGACATGTTTTGATAAAGCCAAACCATAGTTACCATAACCGTTTAACATTATAAGGTACTTTAAGAGTATATGGTAGGCTATATCATAGAACAGCTATAAGGACATGGTTCCAAAAGCTGCAGACAGGCTCAGCTTATGCTAGAGCACCATCTCACATGTTACCAAGCACTCTGCCTCCAGGATTGTTAAGGCCTGCCATAGGAGTGGCTGATAGGTACACATGTGTCTATATATAAGGGTAGATATAGGTATACTATATCTAAGCAAGGGGTGATTACACGACCTTGCCCCAGCTGAGTGATCAGCCAGTTGTGTCTGATTGGAAGGCCAGACCAGGGGTGGCATAATACATGCTGCAGCCCCTGGGAGGCCTAGGGTACACCTATGCCCTGGGTACCTAGGGTACACTGTACAGGGTCCAATAAGGTGATCCTTACCAATTGGGTATGTACTTAGGGTACATGGAGTCCATTTTAAAGAGAGAACAGGCAGCCTGAGACCCTGAATAGCAGGATCTCAGGCCAACTAAGTCGAAAAACCAGCTAGACACTAGGCAAAAAGTTGGGGGTAACCATAGTCAGATATCCACCTTCCTACACAACCCCCCCCCCCAAACGAAAGGAGATAAGGCTGTCCTTGACAAGGTAAGCCTCTATTGCCTAAGTGGCCAAATAAGGAAGAACCAGCACTGGCATGGTTACCCCCTGTCTCATGGTCCACTAAGCAATCCCTCACCCTAAAGGTATCATAGGGTCTCCACCATAGGGAATTTCTACCTTTGGTGTGTCTTTGCAAAGTAAAAGGCTGGTGTTGAGATGGAGTACTGAAGTGAGTGTCCTCAAAGTGAGGCCTCAGCTTCCTCCAATCATCCTCCACCATGGATGCCTTTCTTTCTTTAACTGAGTTGCACTGTGCTCTCAGGGTCAGCCTCTGGCTACCTAAAGCTGGAGGCTGGGTCCCTTTTGTGGGCTTACTGGAGGGACAGGTCAGGTTTGGGGCCCTAAGGTCCCATGTTTGCCTGTGCCCAACAGAATCCCTCTGGGGGAGGTCCCTAACTACCTGTAAAGGAGATCCCTCAGGAATGTTTTTACCCATCACCTGGCTAGGGCTACTAGCCAGGCAATCCTCATTCTTTTGAGGGGGGGGGGGGTTCTTGTGGACAGGGGCCCTCTTGGGGTCCACTAGCCTCCCTGACCTCTGCAGCCCTGGGCTGACTGAGGCAGGGTAGAGAGAGACAGGCTACCTGCACCAGACTGGGTTCCACCTTGGAAGGGTCCACTGACATCAGAGGCTCTGCCAGGCCAGGCCTGGATACCTCTGGGGCAGTTCTTTCACAAGGGGTGAGGTCAGATACCTGAGGAGGCTGACCTTTTCCTAATGTCTGGGGAGAGGGAGACTTTTCTTCCTCCCCACTACTCTCTGTTTGTGTGGAGTGATCCATAGTTTCAGGCTTCACTACACCTATGGCAGTCTGAGTATGGACTGAGACCATTACAGTCCTGCCAACCTTTTCAGGGAGGCACTCAGTTTGGGTTTGAGCTGTGACTGTCACAGCTCTGCCAATCTCTACAGGGAAGTCTGTCTTTGCCTGGGCTGTGGCTACCACTGCCCTTCCAACCTTTTCAGGGAGGAAATCTTCTTGGACAGGGGTTGTGGCTGGCACAACCCCACTACCCTTTTGTGAAAGGCCTACCATTTTGGAATGGGTGTCTTGTTCAACTCCAGCCCAAGCTGAGAGTTCTAAGTCATTCCCCAGTAAGCAGTCTACAGGCAAAGTTGAGACTGTTCTGTTTGCCAACAATGTTAGTTACCTGGTATGAGAAACCAGACAAAAGCTGCTGAGAGGGAACTAGCCTATGGGCCACCATAGTGATGCTAGCTCCAGTGTCTCTGTAGGCCTCAGCTTTTCTACCATTGATGTAGGGCTCCTGTCTGTACCTACCCAAAGTGTTGGGACAGGCAGTGAAGCTGGCAAACCCCATGCCACCATCACAGACAAGAGTAGCTGCTGTAGGGGAATTGGCTAAGCCAGGGCCCCCCTGTGTTCCCCAAGAAAACCCAACCAAATTTTTGGGGGCACTCCCACCACCTGGGGGATTACTGCTGGCAGTAATAGGTGGTGTGACATGAGTAATTGGAGGAACAGTTTTGTTTTTAGCCTTTGGGCAACTGCTGTCAGTTTTCCAATGCCCAGGAATTTTACATTCATGGCAGTAAGGCTTTTTAACTGTGGTAGAGGAGGGAGCTTGGGACCCACCACCCTGTGTGGAGTTTTGGGGCCCTGAGGAAGATTTCTCTTTAGTTTTATCCCCACCCTTCTCTTGAGGCCTGGTGGTATCTTTCTTTTGGTCACCACCCTGATTTTTAGGCCTAATCCTGGTCCGCACCCATTTATCTGCCCTCTTTCCCAATTCTTGGGGAGAGGTCAAATCTGAGTCTACCAGGTGTTGATGGAGAAGCTGGTTCTGACAATTACTAAGGATCTGCTCCCTCATAATCAAGTTGTACAATCCTGTATAGTCCTGCACCTTGCTGCCAGTTAACCAACCCTCCAAAGCCTTAGTGGCACAATCCACAAAATCAGACCAGTCCTGTGTCTGTGTCTTCTGGGTGTCTCTGAACAACAACCTATATTGCTCAGTGGTTAAGCCAAACCCATCTATCAGAGCACTCTTCAGGACTTTGTAATTGTTAGCATCCTCATCACTGACTGTGAGGAGCTTGTCTCTACCTTTGTCAGAAAAGGAGAGCCACAAGATAGCTGCCCACTGACTCTGGGGTACCTGCTGTACTTTGCAGGCCCTCTCCAAAGCAGTCATCTACTTGTGGATGTCATCCCCATTCTTGTATGGGGGGACTATCTTGCTTAGGTTTCTATGGTCATAAGACCTATCCCTATCTATAGGAATGTTGCTGCCACCAGTGGGTTCTGACCCACACAATTTTTGCTCTCTGGCCAGAGCAAGCTTCTCTTTGGCAAGAGCAAGTTCTTCCCTTTCAATCCTCAGATTGGCTTCCCTCATTCTGGCCGGATGCTCTCTCCTCTGGGGGGAAGTCATCCCCCTGTGGGATGAAGCACTGGAGCTCCTTGAGTGATAGGAGTGGAGAGAGTCCCCTGAGGGAGATCTACCCCTTCTATCTCTCTTTTTAAGATTATTTGGGGGCCTGTAAGGGAAGCTCCCATGCAAGCTCCCATGCAAGCTCCCATGCAAGCTTAAGTTAGCCTGACTAAGTCTTCTGACTGGGGTCTTGCTACCTCTCTCTTCTTCTGAAGTTTCTTCTACCTCATCTGTATCAGTGAAGTCAGGGGTCTCTTCTGTGGAGGGGAGGCCCTTATCTACAGCTATGGCACCATACTTGGCAGCTCTTTCAGCATCATAGGCCTCCAGAAGCTCCACTAGCTGTCTAAGGGTAGGGTTGGAACCCTGTTTTAATCTCCTGGAGGTACACAGTTGTCTCATCTCCTGGAAAGTGAATGCATCATATCTAGAGGGAATCTGTCTAGGGTTCTCCTCTCCTGAGGGAGTATCAGTGTGATCTCCATTCAGGGACATGATTCTAGTGAGGGTGTGGTGTGTGCACCTACCTACACTAGTTGTATCTACTAAACCTCTCTAGTAGTTGTAGTCAGGGTGTGCTAGGCCCTTCAACCTACAACAACTAAGTCCAGTAGGACTTAAGTATTTATAATCTATGTTATATGTACCTAACAATATCTTTGTGATCTTTCAATTTAGTATCTCAAGATTACAATGGTATTACAACAGCAAGCTCAGATCCCACCGCTGCTCACCAATGTGAGAAGTTGGCCTGATATATGATGTCACTAATTCTAGTGTACACCTTGTATCAGTCCAAACAACCTTTATGGTGATTGGTTGTAAAGTCAACCTTATAGACCAGCTATCCTAGTGGTAGCATGGACAAGAGCAGTCTTAGGCTAAACTCTGAATGGCATGTGAAGCCAGCTGTTATACCATATGCAATCCCTTGAATACCAAATGAAAGGACACCACAACAGATATATATATAAAATAAAGTGTATTTATTCTAGTCAAACCCTCAGCACTCTTTATGAGATTCGAGGTAAGTACAACACAGTCTTATTCAAGCATACATTAAGTCACACAGGTAAGTAATACAGTTAGGCCCTAGGGGCCACGCAAACCATATACTAAGTAAGTGGTATAAGGACCACTGTCACGGAAATAGGATAGGCCTAGGCCTAGGGAATCGCTGGGGCTACACTACCCTACCAACAGTTAGGAAGTGGGAGGCCCATGGGATTCAGGTGCAGAGTGGAAACACTCACGCGTAATGCGTATAATCGATAGAAATAGTACAGTTTAGAATTAATAAGATTTAGGACACTTCTGGAGTAGCTAGGAAGTCGAGACTTGAGAACTAGACACTAGGATAGTCAATACCCTGATGAGCACCGGAGTACCCAAGTTACCTAGCACACGGGCTGCGGGTGCATAGGTGTGAACTTGCGTCGGGTTTCGTCGTCGACTCCTATGGATGCCTGAAGGAAAGATGCTGACAGGCAGTCAGTGAAGAGTGTCCGGTGGATCCCAAGGTCGGGATCAAGAAGGAAGGATACCTGCAAGCAGAAGGGACAGAGTCTGGGTCACTAGCCAATGACCACGTGGAACCAGGAAGGAACCAGGCGATGTCGGGAGATTGCAGGTGAAGAGGTGAAGCTTGTCGCAGCAGCCACGGGTGCCAGGAGACGTCGAGGACGTCCAGGACCTGGAGGCGAGCTGTCCCACGAAGGCTCGTGCTGTCGGAGTCGAACTAGGACTCACCAAGCCTTGGCAAGCAGAACCCACGAAGAATGGAGGACTTGCTTCTGGTGCAGACCAGGAAGGTCTAGGGTGCTTCTCTTTTACAGAGGAGCAGGAGCCAGTCTGGAGGAGCCAAACCAGCAGTGGAAAATTGAAGGTGTGTCGTCGCAAAGGTTACTAGCCAATGGGCAAGCAACCGGACAGACGCGGCAAGCAGGAAAATGCAGAAGGGCCCCACGCAGGACTCGTGGAGTGTGGGGGGCTGATCTTCGGTGCAGATGGTGCTTGGGATTGGGGCTTCTCAATCCCCGGTGCAAAACCTCGAGGGTGCCTCAGAAGCTGCGCTGGAAGATACTCGCCACTTTTCCCAGGTAGCCGGTCCCACGTCTCTCGTCGCCTCCACGGATCTCAGCTCGGCTGTGGATGTGGATCAGGGTCGGAGAAGTCTGGAAGTCAAGGCTCTGGTCAGGCTCTGCAGTCGGTCCCTCTTAGAACTTCAGCAAAGCAAAGGGTAAGTCTCATGATGGTGCCTGTTCGCACAGGGTGACCACTCCTTGGCCACACGGGAGATTCTTCAGTCTTCTTCTTTCGTCGAATGTCGAATGGCCAGAGTTTCTGTTCAAGTTGCAGGTTCAGGATAATCTAATTTTTCAGGGCCCAACTAGCTACTAATATACTGGGCTAGTGGGCTGGGCTACCTGCAAGGTCCCTCCTATGAGTGGGACCAGGAAGGGGAGTGGCTACACCCCCTTTCCTTTGTCCAGTTTCGCGCCAGAGCTGGGGCTGGAGTGCCCCAGCACCGGTTTGAACTGGACTATGCATGGAGCACCTTGTGTGCCCCAGGCATGTCTCATTCCTTTCAGCCCTCCCTGCCCCAATACACTAAAGTCTGTCTGGGGAGGTGCTAGCACCTCCCCAAGCAGGAAACCTATTGTCCAGGCCTCCCTGGCTGGGAGGACTCCCAGCAGCAGGAGGTCAGACTCGTGTCTGTGGCAGCAGCATCCATTTTGTGATGCTGAGGCTTTGGTGAGAGTTAAACAGCAAGTAGGATTTTAACATGTCTCTCCCTCTAGAAGGGAGGAATAATATCCTCATCACCAGAAATGGTATGGGGGTATTATTCCAAAGTGTTAGACACCTTACACAACATGTTTTGATAAAGCCAAACCATAGTTACCATAACCGTTTAAGATTATAAGGTACTTTAAGAGTATATGGTAGGCTATATCATAGAACAGCTATAAGGACATGGTTCCAAAAGCTGCAGACAGGCTCAGCTCATGCTAGCGCACAATCTCACATGTTACCAAGCACTCTGCCTCCAGGATTGTTAAGGCCTGCCATAGGAGTGGCAGATAGGTACACATGTGTCTATATATAAGGGTAGATATAGGTATACTATATCTAAGCAAGGGGTGATTACAAGACCTTGCCCCAGCTGAGTGATCAGCCAGTTGTGTCTGATTGGAAGGCCAGACCAGGGGTGGCATAATACATGCTGCAGCCCCTGGGAGGCCTAGGGTACACCTATGCCCTGGGTACCTAGGGTACACTGTACAGGGTCCAATAAGGTGATCCTTACCAATTGGGTATGTACCTAGGGTACATGGAGTCCATTTTAAAGAGAGGGCAGACAGCCTGAGACCCTGAATGGCAGGATCTCAGGCCAACTAAGTCGAAAAACCAGCTAGACGCTAGGCTAAAAGTTGGGGGTAACCATAGTCAGATATCCACCTTCCTACAATGTCTTCAATGAGTGAAAATGTAATATCCTCCCAGGGGGCTAAAAATGGCAGATGATATCTAGGATTGAATATTTACTAAGATCCATATAGACTAAATGTACATAGCTGCACTTACAGGCATGCAAATCTGACATGTTATATCTTGTTTTTACAAGACCCAGATAAAGTCTGTGGTGCTTCATGGTGTTGGTTAGGATGTTAGTCCAATTTATCGGTGTCTTTAAAAGCTGCTTGCAACAGGAAAATATACTTGCCAAATGATGCGAGGTCCCATGGCTCCACAATATTAAAAACCAAGTTTGTGGCCTCATTGCAGGTTCGTATCCCGTTTTTAAGGAACAAAGGTTTGACAAAAGCACGACAAGCATTCAAAAAGACAGGACAGCATCTCAGCTAGTGGTTAAAAGTTTCCATTTGATATATATCCACGTAGTCTGCAACTAATGATCAAGGAAAGGGAGTACCATTTAGGATTCAGCTCTTTGGTTTCTAGGCACATCAACCTTGCAGCCATGATTTGTTGTAGGGATGTTTTTCTGATTGCTTGGCAGAGATATGGCTGTGGTCTAAGTTGTGACGGTGGACAGTATCATATGAGGGCGGCCACTGTCGCGAATCCCGGCAAGCTCTTAGATTTTAGTTTTGCCAGATCGCCGAGTATTGTCTGTACTTTTGTTTGTTGTTTGAGAATTTTTTAAGAGCCAAGTGTGACAAAAGTTTGTTGTTTGGCATAGACAAGCTATTTGAAGTGTATCTGCTACTTTGGCCATGGATTTGGCTTTGTGATAAAAATCTGTTGAATAATTAATTTCAGGGTGTTCGGCGGAGCCTTAATGATCCTGTAATAGTATTTTAAAAATGCTCCCATGTTAAACCATATTTGTGCCTCGAGGCCAAGTTCTATTCTTATTAAGGAGCCTCTTGCATAAGTTGGGAGTTTAAACATTCACATATAGGCTTGGAGTTGAAATTTGTCAAGTAATTTCATGAAACTTTCCGGGAAGGCCTCCTGGCCGTAGGGGAGTCCTGGCATAAGAGAGGCCTGAAGGACTCGTCGAATCGGTATGGTAGAAGGGCTTTCCAAAGTTATGTTAAGTGGTTTAATTTTGTAATGGTTAGTGCTGACTTTGTTTTCAAGTGACCCAGATGGATTTTGGGTTCACCCTTAGCTGACAGCCACACGCCCAGATAATTATAGGCATCTGACCTTTGGATGGTCAGGGGACATAGGCTCCAGTTGCGCTTCCTTTCTTATTGCTTTGTCCGAATACAACTATTTTTGTCTTTGGCTCGTTAACTGTCAATTTATTTACTTTGTTATATTTGTGGAGAGCATACAGAGCTTTTTGAATCCCAATTCGTGAATGGTCCATTAGCACAATATCGTCTGCATATTGTAATAATGTTATCTTTGAAGACCCAATTTTGGGGGGAATGAGGTTTCAGTATTTTAGGGCTAAAAACAAAACCGCTGTATACAGGTTGAATAAAAGGGGGGCCAGGTCACACCCCTGCTTTAAACCGCTGTTTGTCATTATCTTCTTTGTTGTCCACGTGACAGACAGCTTGATCTTTACCCAAGTAGACGTATATAGAGACATTATTGCAAGTAGCAGATAAATTTGAATGCCCCAGTCCTGTAATTTATGCCATAGAGTCTTCCGGTCCACCGAATCAAAGGCGATGCAGAAATCGATAAAAGAAGCATATAAAGACTGAGCTTTACTATTAAGGGGCCAATTCCGATCCGGGTCAGAAAGCACTCCGACCGAGCCGGATCCGGGGTGTTTTATGACCGATCCGGACTCCTGCAGTCCGACCGAGCGAGTACGATGCGGTCGTATGCTGTCGGACTCGGTTCGGTCGGACTCCTATAGAAGTCAATGTGAGCCGGGTGTACATGGGCTCCCCTTGACTGAATGGGTACGTTTAGCGCAAGGGCGGCCCCTACAGTGGGTACGCGTCGGTGCCATCCGCACCGTACATGCCTGTGTTGGGGGTACTCTTGGGTCTCCCCCTGTGTCCACGTCGTAGAGCTGCGGCTGACAGAGGGAACGACCCGGATGTTTTGCGAGCCGGACACTCCAGCTCGCACAGGCTGTCCGACACGTGCATCGTACTGGCTCGGTCGTAAATCGCATCCATTGCACGCCACGGTTAGCATCCGGCCAAGACGTACAGAGCGGTTCGGACCCGGAAACGACTCGGTCGGTGAATTTCACGTAGCTCGCATCGTACTTGCTCGCTCGCACAGCTGTACGAGTCGGGCGGAAAACACGCGTTCGGCTCGCAGTTTTTCCGGCCTGATCGTGTTCGGTGCCCTTCCGACCCGGATCGGAATCGGCCCTTAAGTGTTTGTTGAATTAAAAAAGATATGGCCACAATACTTTCGGTTGTTGACACATTAGCCCTGAAACCAGTTTGACAGAATGGGATAAGCTCATTTTCTTCCGCCCACGCCTCTTGGTCTTTCAGCAGAAGTGAAGCGTAGCCCTTGGGTTCAAATGTCCAACAGCACGATTAGGCAGTAGTTGCCTGAGGCCAGTTTTTCGCCCTTCTTGAAAATTGGGTGAAGTAACAAACCTTTCCAGCTTTCTGATATGTGCCCAGACAGTAAGCAGCAATGGTAAAATGGAGACAGTATTGCAGTCCATAGTTCAATATCGTTTTTAAAAAACGGGTCTGAGATACCATTTGGTCCTGGCTCTCCCGTAGATCGAATCTCGACAAGGTATTTGAGATATGTTTTACAGAACAATTCCGTCCATTGTTGGACACAGCAGAATCCATGCCGGAGTCGAAGTTTGGCAGGAGGCTAGAAGTATTGGTTACGTACAGTTTTTTATTATGCTGTATCCACTGTGCCTCGTCGATTACATTGGAGCGTGGGCTACCATACGATGTTTTACTTTTAATGTATCTCCACAGCTTGGCGTGGCTACGTTTGCCTAGAAGGGAATATACATGTAGCCATTCTTTAACCATTTGTTCTTGTTTAATCGTCCATGCCAGCCGTTTTTGCAGTTTTAGTTGTCTCTTCAGTTTATGGTGCAGGTTGATTTTGGAATGTTGGTTATGTGTCTTTCTCAGTAGTTGCCAGAGCTTGGAAATCTTTTGCTTGCTAGCTGTTATTGAGATCTTGTGCTGAGACGATCATGCTTTGGCCCTGCTCAAGTAAATTTTAGGGCCTATTGCAATGAGAATGTCATTGATGATGATATACCATTGTTCTAAGAGGCTTTATCCATTTAGCGTCTGGAGATTTGGAGCACGGATGGCTTTCTATGATTTACATTTTTCCTGGGGGATCAGGCTCCATTTTATTTGACAAAATAGTTGGCTTGCTTCGTCCCCTCTAGATGCCCCAATTGCCTTCAAGTGGTTGTGCCTCGTAGTTTTTAATTGTAGCTCTATGCAGATTGGTAGGTGGTCGCTTGCAGAAGATGGAAGAATTTTGAAGCATGCCAGCTGCTCCATGATAGTGGCCATTTTAAACATATAGGGCCAGATGTACGACCCACCAATTAGTGACTCGCAAATTGCATCGCATTTGCAACTCGCAAATTGCGATTTGCAAACTGGGATGTACAACAGGGTCTCAGACACTGTTTGCGATTCCCAATGGGGTCGCAAATTGCATGCCTCATCAATATTAATGAGGCTGTCGCAATTTGCGACTCCATTGGGAATGGCTAGCACTCCCAGGGATGGTGGCCTGCTGAGTTCAGCAGACCACCAAGTCTGGGACTGCTTTTTAAATCAAGCAGTTTTTTTTTTAAATGCAGCCTGTTTTCCTGCATGTAAAAAAGAAAAATGAAACTATTCAGTTTCATATTTTTTAAGGGCAGGCAGTGGTCCCTGGGACCATTGCCTGCTCTCAAAAAATATTTCCTAACATATTCACAAAAGGGAAGGGGTCCTCTGGGCTCCCCTTCCTGTTTGCGAGTGGTTTACCAACTACTTGAAGTAGGTGGTAAACTGGGAGTTTTTTGAGGCCACAAATGCGATTGCAAAACAGTTGTACATGGCATGGTGACTCGCTATTAGGAAGGGACGTCCCTTCCTAATAGCGGGAGTCGCAAATGCTATTTTGCGAGTCTGTGACTCAAAAAATAGCATTTGTACATGTCATTACCCATTTTTGCGGTCGCAAACGGGAGGATCTCCCGTTTGCGGTTGCAAAAAAGGGTTGTACTTCTTGCCCATAGTCTACAGTGGTCACTCCGTTGAAGGTTTTCGGGAATTGAAGATTTAAATGGCTCTGTTCTAGAGTATGTTAGATCGATTTGAGGTTGTATCTGTATCTGTTGAGCATATTCCATAGTTGACCAGAGGGCGTTTCTGCAGAGTTGAATTTAGGAGTTGGTGCCTCCAGGTGATGGAGATTAAAATTGCCGCAAATGATTGTCTCTTGAGACAAGTGGTCACAGAGTTGGCCTTGGAATCACATAGGTGTGTAATCTTACTGGCTCGATTCGAGCCAAAACTGTCAGTATTATCTTTGTTTTACAGTCCATAATTTTTGCGCCTTTGATTATAAAAGCTTGTATCATGCCATTTCTGTTCTGAGTTTTTTCAATTTTTAGCTTTAATCCAATATTGAGATATACTGAGAAACCACCAGAAGGGCCTCCAAATATATTACTTTTGTTTGCAGAATGGTGTATTTCTTAGAAACCTGGTATGGTTATTGGGTCTAATGACCATGTTTCTTGAAAGCAGAGCACGTCATGTGATGTGATCAGGAATCTTATGAAGGGCAGTGTGACTGGGCGCCCCAGGAGGAGGACTACGGGTGCCCCGGGAGTAGCGTAAAGTTGTGTTCGACATCCTTGGCGGGACAGGACCCATGGCCACTTCCGACCCAGGAAGTACATCAGGAAGACCCAGGTGAAGAGACGGGGTCAACCAGCGGCTGAGAGAGAGGAGCAACATCGACGCTGGAGCAGCGAGTCCCGAGGGCAGAAGAGCAAGATGCGGACCGGAGACGAAGAGAAGCGGGGTAGCGGTACTGACTATCCCAGGGAAAGGCCAACCGGATGAGGCAGCTGGGGCTCCGTTTTGAGCCACGGCCTCTGGCAAGTGACCCGAATGACCAGTTGCTATGTAGGCGGTTGGTTTCTCACCTGCGCGTACCTCATTGGGCTATAAAGGACACCATTGGTGTCTTAAGAGTAGGGTTTTTTTTTTGGTGAATTGAGAGGGTTGTTCATGCTTTTTCCTTTTCCCTTTATTTCTTTTCTGAGTTGAGTGGGTAGCCCGTTAGGTGAAGAGAACCCGGGCTGAGGGGAGAGTGTGGATACAGGAGACCAAGGGAGGGAAAAACACCCTTGGTGTTTTACTGCTTTATATTTCCTTGATTTACCTTGCCCCCATCATCCCTGAGACATTTCCCAGTAGATCTGAGGGTATGTCTGTCTGTCCTACTCCCTAATTACTACTTCCTGGGTGCATTGGTGAAGGAACCAGTACTTGTTAGGATTGACCAGGGAACTAATTGCCTGTCCTTGCTCCTTTCCCCGAGGGTGGATCAGTACAAAGGTGGACCCACAGAGAACCAACAATATGACAGCCAAAGAGTCAAGGTGAGAAACGAAGGGAGGAAAGAACATGGAAGGAGTACCCGAGACAGATGCTTGAAGGAGTACCCAGTGGCACTTGTTACATAAATAATAAAACGTTCTTTGTTCAAGCAACCGTGACGTGGTCTCCTATCTTGTCCTGTAACAGTGGTGTCAGAAGTGGGATCTCCCTGTCCCGATGGAACACAGGACAAGACCATGACGCAGACCATAAGCCTGGACAATATAATCAAGCAGCTGGCCGAATAGCAGTGCCACTTACAGCTAGTGGTGGAGGGACAGACTACGGAGGTCCAAAAATATTGCGAGCACCTGCAGGAAGCATTACAGGCACATTCGGGAGTCATTGCACAGAACTAGGTAGTGCAGGAATCTGCCATTCAATGTCTGATGGACACGATAGCTAGCAGTAAGGTGCACCCCAATGTACTTAGTTCAGTGTTGCAGAAATACCAGGTAGGGGAAGACCCGGACTTCTTTTTTACGAACTTTGAGAGGGTAGCCAGTTGCCCAGTGGCCTGTGGAATGTTGGGGCCAATATATCGCTCTCCTATTGCCAGGGTGAATTGCAAACCACCTATCAGGCCGCTAATCCTGCAGGAACCACACCATATTGGGTAATCAAAAGGCCATGCTGGGTCGCTGGTGAAACTTTAAGCGGAAATTTTTGATCTACTGTCGGAAAACTCTTTAGACATTCTGTTTTTAACGGAAATGTGGCTTTTATAGGACTCCGCTGCTATCCCTGCCTTGGCCCTGCCCCCGGGCTTTGTTATGAAGACTGTTAACAGAGAGGTGGGCCGTGGTGGGGGTATCGCAGTAATCCATAAAGACTGCTATACCTGTATTTTTAATCCTGCGCCTATTCGGGACTGTGAAAGTGCCATTTTTAAAATCGCTTTATCCAGCAACTTTACGTTCGCTGGACTGCTGATCTATCGCTCTCCAGGGCCTCCCAAATTTTTCAGACAAGGACACATTAACGCTGTGAGTAGCCTAGCACTACAACCTGCTAACTTCACTATTATTAATGATCTGAATTTACACCTGGTGTCCGATACAGACCCGGACATACATCATTTCCTGAATGATCTGGCTGCCTGCCAATTAAATCAATTGGTCTCTGGACCTACGCATAAGACGGGACATCTGCTTGATCCTGTGCTAACTGACATTCTGCTCACAGAGGCCCCTAGAGTGGCTCCGATGGTCTGGACTGACCATCACTTAATAGCTTTCTCATTGCTTCATACCGGCTCTAAAACTCAGAGTCGACTATACAAACGTCCCTGGCAGAAATTGAATCACCCCACCTTCCATAATATGCTTGTCACATCTCAGCCTACTCTCTCCTCGGATGTTGAGATGGCCAGTGTTGACTTTGAAAACTGGATGGAACAGGCACGAGATAGGTGCATTCCAGCCAAATGGACCTACCCTAAGAAAGACCATTCCCAGGAGTGGTTTGATGAGTCTCTTGTTAAGACCAGGAAAAACTGTAAAAAGTTTGAGTGTCGTTGGAGACGCTCCTACTGTCCCATCACCAAATCGGAGTACATAGCTACTAGGAAAACCTACCACGAATTGAGTCGGATAAACTGTGCCTACATGGCTATCTGGATCTCATTAATCTCTGTCTGTCCAATTCTGAAGTTCCTCAGACATTGAAGCATGCGAAAGTCATCCCTCTTGAAGAAACCTTCTCTGGATGCCTCCAGGCCAGATAATTATCTTCTGATTTCGCTCTTTCCATTTTTGTCCAAAATCACATAATGTTATGTGAATGGCATTTTGACGCAGTACTTGGAGTTTCATTACATACTGGACCCGTCCTAGAACGGTTTCCGTCCTAAACATAGAACGGAGCCAGCTCTATTAGCTGTAACGGAACAACTTAGAGCCTCCATGGACGAGGGCAATTTGACTGCTCTCATTCAGCTCGATCTTAGTGCGGCCTTTGATACGGTCTCACACAGTATCTTGATCCATCGGCTGCGTGAGATCGGTGTCTAAGGCAGTGCCCTTGATTGGCTCACCTCCTTTCTACGTGATAGGTAGTTCCAGGTCATTGCTCCTCCATTCCATTCCCTGACGCACCCTGTTTGCTGTAGAGTCCTGCAGGGGTTGGCATTGAGTCCAACCCTATTTAATATCTACGTCCGTCCACTGGCCTTGTTGGCCAACACTCGCAATATACAGTTGGTATCATACGCGATGATACGCAACTGATTTTTTCTTGTACCAAGGACTTCATCCAGGACATGATTACATTTCAGGAGGATCTGGTAGCCATAGCGGGTTGGATGGAGGCAAACTGTCTTCAGCTTAATTCATCCAAAACCGAGATCCTATTGCTTGGCACAGACTTACACCAGTGGGATAACAACTGGTTAACATCAGTGCTGGGCAATCCCCCTATGCCCAAAGTCGTGGTAAAAAATCTTGGCATATGGTTGGAGACTGCACTCTCGTTTGAGTGTGTAGGAGAGTAGGGTCTGCTTTCTATGCTCACCCCCACTTTTTGCTTTTGCTTTACTGGTTTTCGACTTAGATGTGGCTGTGGGCCTGCTAATCAGACCCACAGCCCTGCTGTTCTCTCTCTAAATTAATACTATGTACTTTAGGTGCATAACCCATTTGGATAGGATCACCTTATTGGCCCCTGTACAGTGTACCCTAGGTACCCAGGGCATAGGTGTACCCTAGGCCTACCAGGGGCTGCAGCATGTATTATGCCACCCCTGGCCTGGCCTTCCATTTTGACACAACTGGCTGATCACTCAGCTGGGGCAAGGTCGTGTAATCACCCCTTGCTTAGGTGTAGTATTCCTATACCTAACTTACATATAGACACATGTGTACCTATCAGTCACTCCTATGGCAGGCCTTGACAATCCTGGAGGCAGAGTGCTTGGTAACATGTGAGATGGCGCTCTAGCATGAGCTGAGCCTGTCTGCAGCTTTCGGAACCTTGTCCTTATAGCTGTTCTATGATATAGCCTACCATATACTCTTAAAGTGCCTTATAATCTTAGACGGTTATGGTAACTATGGTTTGGCTTTATCGAAACATGTTGTGTAAGGTGTCTAACACTGTGGAATAATACCCCCATGCCATTTCTGGACATGAGAATATTATTCCCCCCTTCTAGAGGGAAAGACATGTTAAAATCATACTTCAACTGTTAGCCTCTGACCAAAGCCTCAGCATCACAAAATGGATGCTGCTGCCACGACACAAGTCTGACCTCCTGCAGCTGGGAGTGATCCCAGCCAGGGAGGCCTGGACAATAGGTTTCCTGCTTGGGGAGGTGCTAGCACCTCCCCAGACAGCCTTTAGTGTATTGGGGCAGGGTGGGCTGAAAGGAATGAGACATGCCTGGGGCACACAAGGTGTTCCTTGCATAGTCCAGTTCAAACCGGCGCTGGGGCACTCCAGCCCCTGCTCTGGCGCGAAACTGGACAAAGGGAAGTGCGTGTAACCACCCCCTCCCAGGTCCCACCCATAAGGCGTGACCTAGCAGGTATCCCAGCCCCCCAGATTAGTATAAGAGTGGGAGTTGGGCCTCAAGACTTTAGATTATCCTGAACCTGCAAAACTGAACAGAAACTCTGGACCTTCGACATTCGACGAAAGAAGAAGACTGAAGAATCTCCCTTGTAGCTAAGGAGTGGCTACCCTGTGCAAACAGGCACCATCAAGAGACTACCCTTTGCTTTGACCACGTTCTACGAGGAACCGACTGCAGAGCCTGACCAGAGCCTTGACTTCCAGACTTCTCCGACCCTGATCCACATCTGCAGCAGAGCTGAGATCCGTGGACGCGACGAGCGACGTGGGACCGGCTACCTGGAAAAAGTGGCTAGTAACTTAAAGCGCAGCTTCTGAGGTACCCTCGAAGTTGTGCACCGGGGATTGAGAAGCCCCAACCCCAAGCACCATCTGCACCGAAGATCAGCCCCCCACACTCCACGAGTCCTGCGTGGGGCCCTTCAGCATTTTCCTGCTTGCCGCGTCTGTCCGGTTGCTTGCCCGCTGGCTAGTGGCCTTTGTGACGACGCACCCTGAAATCTTCTGCGCTGGTTTGGCTCCTCCAGACTGGCTCCCGCTTCTCTGCAAAGAAGAAGCACCCCAGACCTTCCTGGTCTGCACCAGAAGCAAGTCCTTCGTTCTTCGTGGGTTCCGCTTGCCAAGGCTTGGTGAGTCCTAGTCCAACTTCGACGCCGCCGACAGCAAGAGCCTTCGTGGGACAGCTCGCCTCCTGGTCCTGGTCGTCCTCGACGCTTCCTGGTCCTCCTGGCTGCAGCGACAAGCTTCACCTTCACCTGCAATCTTCACGACATCGCCTGGTTCCTTCCTGGTTCCACGTGGTCACTGGCTAGTGACCTTGACTCTGTCCCTTCTGCTTGCAGGTTTCTTCTCTTCTTGATCCCAGCCTTGGGATCCACCGGACACTCTTCACTGACTGCCTGTCAGCATCTTTCTTCAGGCATCCATAGGAGTCGACGACGAAAACGACGCATCTTCACCCCTATGCACCCGCAGCCTGTGGGCTAGGTAACTTGGGTACTCCGGTGCTCATCAGGATAGTGACTATCCTAGTGTCTAGTTTTCAAGTCTCAACTTCCTAGCTACTCCGGAAGTGTCCTAAATCTACCGTTTTCTAAACTGTACTATTGCTATTGACTTTTACGCATTACGCGTGAGTGTTTCCACTCTGCACACGAATCCCGTGGGCCTCCCACTTCCTAACTAACGCTAGTGTAGTGTAGCCCCAGCGATTCCCTAGGCCTAGGCCTATTCTATTTCCGTGACAGTGGTCCTTATACCACTTACTTAGTATATGGTTTGCGTGGCCCCTAGGGCCTAACTGTATTACTTACCTGTGTGACTTAATGTATGCTTAAATAAGACTGTGTTGTACTTACCTCTAATCTCATAAAGAGTGCTGAGGGTTGCTTAGAATAAATACACTTTATTTTATATATATATCTGTTGTGGTGTCCTTTCATTTGGTATTCAAGGGATTATATATGGTATCACAGCTGGCTTCACATGCCATTCAGAGTTTAGCCTAAGACTGCTCTTGTCCATGCTACCACTAGGATAGCTGGTCTATAAGGTTGACTTTACAACCAATCACCATAAGGGTATTTGGACTGATATAAGGTGTACACTAGAACTAGTGACATCATACATCAGGCCAACTTCTCACATTGGTGAGCAGCGGTTGGGATCTGAGCTTGCTGTTGTAATACCATTGTAATCTTGAGATACTAAATTGAAAGATCACACAGATATTGTCTAGGTACATATAACATAGATTATAATACTTAAGTCCTACTGGACTTTGTAGTTGTAGGTTGAAGGGAGTAACACACCCTGACTACAACTACTAGAGAGGTTTAGTAGATACAACTAGTGTAGGTAGGTGCACACACCACACCCTCACTAGATCATGTCTCTGAGAGGAGATCAAGTGGATGCTCTCTCAGGAGGATCAGGTCTGCAAAAGACCCCCTCTAGATATGATACCTTAACATTCCAGGAGATGAGACACTTGTGTACCTCCAGAGGAATAAAACAGGGTGCAAACCCTACCCTCCTTCAGTTAAGACAACTCCTAGAGGAGTATGATACTCTTAGGGCATCTCAGGCAGGTACCCTAGGTACAGAGGAGGGTCTACCCACCACAGAGGAGTCAGATGGGGCTTCAGATGGAGAGGTAGACAGCCAGGGCCAAGTAGGAAGACTTAGCCAGGCTAACCTAAGTTTACATGGGAGTTTGCATGGGGTCCCCCCATACAGACCCACAAGTAGGCTTACACAGAGAAGCAGGAGGGACAGATCCCCTTCAAGGGAATCCATCCACTCCCATGTCTCTAGCATCTCTAATGCTTCCTCTCACAGGGGAATGACTTCACCTGAGAGAAAGGAGCATGCAGCCAGAATGAGGGAGGCTAATCTGAGGATTCAGAGGGAAGAACTTGCCCTTGCCAAAGAGAAGCTTGCTCTGGCTAGAGAACAAAAGTTAAGTGGGTTAGAACCCACTGGTGGCAGCAACATTCCTAGAGATAGAGACAGGCACTATGATAATAGAAACCTAAGCAAGATTGTCCCTCCCTACAAGTGTGGGGATGACATCCACAAATGGATAACTGCTTGGGAGAGAGCTTGCAAAGTACAGCAGGTACCCCAAAGTCAGTGGGCAGCTATCTTGTGGCTCTCCTTCTCTGAGAAAGGAAGAGACAAGCTCCTCACAGTTAGTGATGAGGATGCAGATAATTACACTGTCCTGAAGAGTGCTCTGATTGATGGGTTTGGCCTAACCACTGAACAATACAGGTTGTTGTTCAGGGATACCCAGAAGACACAGACTCAGGACTGGACTGACTTTGTAGATTGTGCCACTAAGGCTCTGGAGGGCTGGCTAATGGGAAGTAAGGTTAAGGACTATACAGGATTGTATAATTTGATCATGAGAGAACAAATACTTAACAACTGTCAAAACCAGCTATTGCATCAACACCTGATTGATTCTGATCTGACTTCTCCCCAAGAATTGGGAAAGAAGGCAGATAGATGGGTCAGGACTAGAGTTAAGCAGAAAAACCAGAACCAGGGCGGTGATCAGAAAAAGGCAGACCAGAAGGGTAATGATCAGAAACAAAAAGACCAGAAGTCTTCACCAGGCCCCCAAAAGGCTCAGGGGGAGGGTGGTCCCAAAAAGGATAAAAAGAAAGAAGGCCAAAAGAAACCATGGTGCAACTATTGTAAGTCCAACTCACATTGGTTTAGTGAGTGCACCAAAAAGGATAAGCCCCCAGCCACCATTGCCCCTAAGGCAACTGTACCCCCTAGTTCAGCTGTAAGTGGTGGTTCCCAGCAAAAGGGTGTAGTAGGGTTAACCCTGGGAACTGAGGAGGATTCTGGCCTAGTCAGAGTACCTACTCAGGCTGTTCTGATCTGTGATGGGGACTTAGCTTTGTCCTCTACTGTAGGCCCCAGTAACCTGGGCAAGTACAGACAGACTCCTTTTATCAACCAAAGAATGGCTCAGGCCTACAGGGACACTGGGGCTAGTGTCACAATGGTGACACCTGCCTTTGTGGACCCTGGACAGATCATACTAGGTGAGAATTACCTAGTGACCAACGCTAGCAATGCCACTACCTCCCATAGTGTGGCTATTGTTAACTTCTCCTGGGGAGGGGTAACTGGCCTCAAGAAAGTTGTTGTTAGTTCAGACCTTCCTGTAGAGTGTTTACTGGGCAATGATCTTGAAACTTCAGTTTGGTCTGAAGTGGAGTATAGGACCCATGCAGAAATGCTGGGGATAGATGCACATGTCCTTGCTGTGACCAGGTCACAGGCCAAAAAGTGCACCACTGAACAAGTGCTGGATCCTGAAACTATGGACCAGTCACAACCCAAGAGAAAGAGCAGTAGGGTTAAGGCTGTGCCTTCCCCCCTGCCTCAGGTGGTGGATCAGCCCTCCCAGGAGGATGATTCTGAGAGCCCTGAAGGAACTGTCCTAGAAGAACTTGAACCTGATCAGGTTGAGTTTCTTGGGACAGGGGGACCTTCAAGGGCAGATCTGAGGCAGGCTCAATTAGACTGCCCCTCTCTTGAACCCCTCAGACAGCTGGCTGCTGCTGAGGCTGCAGGGAATGCTCAAGGTACCCATAGAGTGTATTGGGATGAAGGGCTACTGTATTCAGAGGCTAGAGACCCCAAGCCTGGTGCATCCAGGAGGTTGGTCATACCACTGAAGTTCAGAGGCTTCCTTCTAACCTTGGCCCATGATATTCCCCTTGCAGGACATTTAGGCCAGAACAAGACTTGGGACAGGCTTGTCCCTCACTTTCACTGGCCCCATATGTCAGAAGATACTAAGGAGTTTTGTCGCTCCTGTGTCACCTGCCAAGCCAGTGGCAAAGCAGGTGGCACCACAAAGGCCCCCCTCATACCACTACCTGTGGTGGGGGTCCCCTTTGAAAGAGTGGGCATAGATATTGTAGGACCAATGGACCCACAAACAGCATCTGGGCACAGATTCATACTGGTGATAGTGGACCATGCCACCAGGTACCCAGAAGCAATTCCCCTGAGGACCACTACAGCTCCTGTTGTGGCAAGGGCCCTGCTTGGAGTATTCTCCAGAGTGGGCTTTCCAAAGGAGGTCATTTCTGACAGAGGTACCAACTTCATGTCAGGATACTTGACTGCAATGTGGAAGGAGTGTGGTGTTAACTATAAGTTCACCACACCCTATCACCCACAGTGCAATGGGCTTGTTGAGAGATTCAACAAGACCCTAAAGGGAATGATAAAAGGATTACCAGACAAGCTTAGGCGAAGATGGGACATCCTTTTACCCTGCCTTCTGTTTGCTTACAGGGAGGTCCCACAAAAGGGGGTTGGCTACAGCCCTTTTGAGCTTTTGTTTGGACATCCTGTAAGAGGACCCCTGTGTTTGGTGAAGGAAGGATGGGAGAGACCTCTCAGACAACCCAAACTAGACATAGTGGATTATGTACTTGGTCTCCGCTCCAGGATGGCAGAGTATATGAAGAAGGCTTCTAAAAACCTTGAGGCAAGCCAAGAACTCCAAAAAGCTTGGCATGACCAAAAGGCTGTACTGACTGTTTACCAGCCAGGACAGAAAGTGTGGGTGTTGGAGCCAGTGGCCCCAGCAGCACTCCAAGACAAATGGTCTGGACCCCACACTATTGTTGAGAAAAAGGGAGAAGTCACCTACTTGGTGGACCTTGGGACTCCCAGAAGCCCCCACAGGGTGCTTCATGTCAACAGATTGAAGGCATATGTTGACAGGGCAGACATGGGGCTACTCATGGCTACAGATGAGGGGCAGGAGGAAGAGAGTGACCCTCTCCCAGACCTGTTGACTCAGAACCCTGATGATGGCTCAGTTGATGGTGTGGTCTTTTCTGACAGCCTCACTGTCCATCAGCAACAGGACTGCAGACAGGTTCTGCAATCCTACAGACATATGTTCTCTCTGACCCCAAGTCAGACAAACTGGTGCACCCATGAGGTGGACACTGGTGACAGTCTGCCTGTGAAGGGTAAAATCTACAGGCAACCTGACCATGTCAGAGACTGCATAAGAGTTGAGGTACAAAAGATGTTGGAGCTGGGAGTCATTGAACCTTCAGAGAGCCCTTGGGCTAGTCCTGTAGTCCTTGTGCCAAAACCTCACACCCAAGATGGTAAGAGAGAGATGAGGTTTTGCGTGGATTACAGAGGTCTCAATGCTGTCACTAGGACAGAATACCTAGGGCAGATGAGCTCATTGACAGACTGGCAGCTGCTAAGTTTTTGAGCACATTTGACCTAACAGCAGGCTACTGGCAAATCAGACTAGCTGAGAGTGCAAAGGGCAAAACTGCTTTCTCGACCCCAGGAGGACATTATCAATTTGTGGTAATGCCCTTTGGTTTGAAGAATGCACCTGCCACTTTCCAAAGGTTGGTGAATCAAGTCCTTACTGGGTTGGATGATTATTGTGCAGCTTATCTTGATGATATTGCTGTCTTTAGCTCCACCTGGGAGGATCACCTGGTCCACCTGAGGAATGTTTTAGAGGCCCTGCAAAAGGCAGGCCTCACTATCAAGGCCACTAAGTGCCAGATAGGGCAGAGCAAGGTTGTATACCTGGGCCACCTAGTTGGTGGGGGTCAGGTTCAACCACTGGAGAGCAAGATCCAGACCATAAAGGACTGGGCTCCTCCAACTACCCAGACTCAGGTCAGAGATTTCTTGGGCCTGACTGGGTACTACAGAAAGTTTGTTAAGAATTATGGGTCCATAGTGACACCACTTAATGACTTGACCTCCAAGAAGATGCCAAAGAAAGTTCAGTGGACAGTAAGCTGTCAAAAAGCATTTGATGACCTGAAGCAGGCCATGTGCAGTGCACCTATTCTGAAAAGTCCAGACTACTCCAAAGAGTTCATTGTCCAGACAGATGCTTCTGAGTTAGGTGTGGGAGCTGTTCTTTCACAACTGAATGTAGATGGTCAAGACCAGCCCATTGCTTTTATAAGTAGAAGGCTGACCCCTAGAGAGAAACGTTGGTCAGCTATTGAGAGGGAGGCCTTTGCTGTGGTTTGGGCCCTGAAGAAGCTGAGGCCATACTTGTTTGGCACTCACTTCACGATTCAGACAGACCATAAGCCCCTCTTGTGGCTAAATCAGATGAAGGGTGAAAATCCCAAACTTCTTAGGTGGTCCATTTCCCTACAGGGGATGGACTTCACAGTGGAACATAGACCTGGGACTGACCATGCCAATGCAGATGGACTCTCCAGATATTTCCACTTAGAACATGAAGACTCAACTGGTCAAGGTTAGTTTAATGTCCCTAAGTTTGGGGGGGGGGGTTGTGTAGGAGAGTAGGGTCTGCTTTCTATGTTGACCCCCACTTTTTGCTTTTGCTTTACTGGTTTTCGACTTAGATGTGGCTGTGGGCCTGCTAATCAGACCCACAGCCCTGCTGTTCTCTCTCTAAATTAATACTATGTACTTTAGGTGCATAACCCATTTGGATAGGATCACCTTATTGGCCCCTGTACAGTGTACCCTAGGTACCCAGGGCATAGGTGTACCCTAGGCCTACCAGGGGCTGCAGCATGTATTATGCCACCCCTGGCCTGGCCTTCCATTTTGACACAACTGGCTGATCACTCAGCTGGGGCAAGGTCGTGTAATCACCCCTTGCTTAGGTGTAGTATTCCTATACCTAACTTACATATAGACACATGTGTACCTATCAGTCACTCCTATGGCAGGCCTTGACAATCCTGGAGGCAGAGTGCTTGGTAACATGTGAGATGGTGCTCTAGCATGAGCTGAGCCTGTCTGCAGCTTTCGGAACCTTGTCCTTATAGCTGTTCTATGATATAGCCTACCATATACTCTTAAAGTGCCTTATAATCTTAGACGGTTATGGTAACTATGGTTTGGCTTTATCGAAACATGTCGTGTAAGGTGTCTAACACTGTGGAATAATACCCCCATGCCATTTCTGGACATGAGAATATTATTCCCCCCTTCTAGAGGGAAAGACATGTTAAAATCATACTTCAACTGTTAGCCTCTGACCAAAGCCTCAGCATCACAAAATGGATGCTGCTGCCACGACACAAGTCTGACCTCCTGCAGCTGGGAGTGATCCCAGCCAGGGAGGCCTGGACAATAGGTTTCCTGCTTGGGGAGGTGCTAGCACCTCCCCAGACAGCCTTTAGTGTATTGGGGCAGGGTGGGCTGAAAGGAATGAGACATGCCTGGGGCACACAAGGTGTTCCTTGCATAGTCCAGTTCAAACCGGCGCTGGGGCACTCCAGCCCCAGCTCTGGCGCGAAACTGGACAAAGGGAAGTGGGTGTAACCACCCCCTCCCAGGTCCCACCCATAAGGCGTGACCTAGCAGGTATCCCAGCCCCCCAGATTAGTATAAGAGTGGGAGTTGGGCCTCAAGACTTTAGATTATCCTGAACCTGCAAAACTGAACAGAAACTCTGGACCTTCGACATTCGACGAAAGAAGAAGACTGAAGAATCTCCCTTGTAGCCAAGGAGTGGCTACCCTGTGCAAACAGGCACCATCAAGAGACTACCCTTTGCTTTGCCCACGTTCTACGAGGAACCGACTGCAGAGCCTGACCAGAGCCTTGACTTCCAGAGTTCTCCGACCCTGATCCACATCTGCAGCAGAGCTGAGATCCGTGGAGGCGACGAGCGACGTGGGACCGGCTACCTGGAAAAAGTGGCTAGTAACTTAAAGCGCAGCTTCTGAGGTACCCTCGAAGTTGTGCACTGGGGATTGAGAAGCCCCAACCCCAAGCACCATCTGCACCGAAGATCAGCCCCCCACACTCCACGAGTCCTGCGTGGGGCCCTTCAGCATTTTCCTGCTTGCCGCGTCTGTCCGGTTGCTTGCCCGCTGGCTAGTGGCCTTTGTGACGACGCACCCTGAAATCTTCTGCGCTGGTTTGGCTCCTCCAGACTGGCTCCCGCTTCTCTGCAAAGAAGAAGCACCCCAGACCTTCCTGGTCTGCACCAGAAGCAAGTCCTTCGTTCTTCGTGGGTTCCGCTTGCCAAGGCTTGGTGAGTCCTAGTCCAACTTCGACGCCGCCGACAGCAAGAGCCTTCGTGGGACAGCTCGCCTCCTGGTCCTGGTCGTCCTCGACGCTTCCTGGTCCTCCTGGCTGCAGCGACAAGCTTCACCTTCACCTGCAATCTTCACGACATCGCCTGGTTCCTTCCTGGTTCCACGTGGTCACTGGCTAGTGACCTTGACTCTGTCCCTTCTGCTTGCAGGTTTCTTCTCTTCTTGATCCCAGCCTTGGGATCCACCGGACACTCTTCACTGACTGCCTGTCAGCATCTTTCTTCAGGCATCCATAGGAGTCGACGACGAAAACGACGCATCTTCACCCCTATGCACCCGCAGCCTGTGGGCTAGGTAACTTGGGTACTCCGGTGCTCATCAGGATAGTGACTATCCTAGTGTCTAGTTTTCAAGTCTCAACTTCCTAGCTACTCCGGAAGTGTCCTAAATCTACCGTTTTCTAAACTGTACTATTGCTATTGACTTTTACGCATTATGCGTGAGTGTTTCCACTCTGCACACGAATCCCGTGGGCCTCCCACTTCCTAACTAACGCTAGTGTAGTGTAGCCCCAGCGATTCCCTAGGGCTAGGCCTATTCTATTTCCGTGACAGTGGTCCTTATACCACTTACTTAGTATATGGTTTGCGTGGCCCCTAGGGCCTAACTGTATTACTTACCTGTGTGACTTAATGTATGCTTAAATAAGACTGTGTTGTACTTACCTCTAATCTCATAAAGAGTGCTGAGGGTTGCTTAGAATAAATACACTTTATTTTATATATATATATCTGTTGTGGTGTCCTTTCATTTGGTATTCAAGGGATTATATATGGTATCACAGCTGGCTTCACATGCCATTCAGAGTTTAGCCTAAGACTGCTCTTGTCCATGCTACCACTAGGATAGCTGGTCTATAAGGTTGACTTTACAACCAATCACCATAAGGGTATTTGGACTGATATAAGGTGTACACTAGAACTAGTGACATCATACATCAGGCCAACTTCTCACAGAGGAGCATTCTAAGTTGGTGGCAGGGACCTGTTTCGGTATCCTGCATGGACTTAAACCCATCTTGGGATTGTTTTACCCTCATATGCGCCAGCTGGTTGTGCAAGCCACGATCATGGCTAGGCTGGATTATTGTAACAGCCTTCTGTTAGCAGCTAACAAATCCGCAATCAAAAGGCTCCAACGCACCTTGAATGCGGCAGCCCGCATTTTATGTGTAGCTCGGTCTCAGGGGTGCTGCGCCGACTCCACTGGCTTCCCGTGGAGCAGAGTCAGGTTCAAAGCACTGTGTATTATTCATAACGTTTTGACTAGCTCTGGCCCGGCGATTCTCAGAAACTTGGGCCACCACTATGTTCTCTCCCGTGCCCTTCGCTCTGCAGATTTACATCTGATGCGGGTGCCACGTTTCTGTAGAGCCAGAGCCGGAGGTCGTTCTTTCAAGGTGTTGGCTCCCATTTTATGGAACTCGATTCCTCTCGCTATTAGGAGCATCCCCAATCTCTTGGTGTTTAGAAAGGCAGTAAAGATGTGGTTATTCCAGTAGCTTATTCTTCTCATTTCTTCTCTCTCCGGTTCTCTAGCGCTGGGACGTCCCTTTGCTGGGACAGCCATGGGCTTTACAAAATGCATAACATGATCAAGAGCATTACGGTGTTAAATTTCGGAAGGAAAAATGGTTGCCACAGGACAATTCCGTGCACTCTTTTACAGGGTACAGGACCTTGGACCTCAGTGGTTACAGCTAAACACCTCCACAATGGAGGAAGTAATGGGTAAGGTCTTTCTCAAGCAGTTCCTAGATGGGCCCCCAAGTTTCACTAGGGCCTGGGTCAAACAACACCCAAACTTAACGGTAACCAGTGCCATCGACCTGGCTTGGGCGTACCAAAGGGCACAGGATGTTAGGGTTTTCCAACCCCGAATGCCTACACCGGTGGCTTTGCGACCAAGGTTTTTTGCTCCCGTTTCCCGTTCTCCCCCTCTTAGACCCATCTGGACACTAGGCTCCTCGTACGACGCGCAGGCAGAGAGACCGGACAAGGACCGCAGTGCTACCAATGCGTGGACTGAGGCCATATTGCCCGAAACTGCCCCCAAAAGACCACCAGTAGTGAACCCATGGAGGTGGGGTACATAAGAGGTCGTGTACTATGGGCAGGGGATGAGAAGGGGTCATATCACCTGTCACTTCTAGTCAACAACAATAAGACAAAGGTCCTAGTGGATTCAGAATGTCGCCATTCCGTTATGAGTAGTGAACAAATCCTGGATCACCAGTGGCAGTCTGGGGAGATGGTGGAGATAACATGTGTCCCTGGGGACCAAAAGACATATCCCGTTGCTATTGTGGACATGGAGTGGAAAGGGGAAAGAAAACACATCCGAGTCAGGGGATGCCCAAATTCGTGGAGGAGATGATAGTGGGCACTAATTACGTGGACTTTCCTGTCCTCCAGTCAACAGCAATCAAAAAGAAAGACAAGTGCTGAAGGAGGCCCCCTTTTCCACAGAGGATATAACTGAAGAAAAGTAGAGAGATCCCGCAGAGAGAAACAAGTTAACAACTGTTGGATTGTTCCGAATGGTTTGTCTAATAGCCCTTCTGCTTCCTCCATTGCACATGGAGAAGCGAGAGCTCCACGCAGCTTCAGGGCAGTCCAGAAAGAAGACCCCACCTTAGGGAATGCCTGGGCTCAGACTGTGTCGGAGGAAGACAGCCTGGTAGGCCCTTGTTTTTATATTTTCAGGGGTTTATTGTATAGAAGAATCCAAAAAACCTACTGAAACAGTCATCCAACTCCTGGTTCCTCTTCCTTTCCGGGACCAGGTATTACACCTAGCTCTTAGGCAGGCAGCGGGGGTCACTGTTGCTTAGAGAAAACCGAAGAGTACCTATTGAGACGGTTTTACTGGCCCGGGGTGTTCTCAGACATCAGACGCTTTTGTGCAGCTTGTGTCCAATGTCAGCCGGTAAACCCCCCCCCACCATATCCTTAACGCCCCTTTGCATCCATTACCCATTATTGAGGTCCCTTTTTCCAGGGTTGGTATGGACCTAGTAGGTCCTTTAGTTACTTTGGCCAGGGGATACCAATACATACTAGTGTTGGTTGATTATGCGATGAGATACCCCGAAGCTATACCACTCACCAGTATGACAACCAATGCAGTCGCACAGGCAATGATAGGGTTTTTCAGCAGAGTGGGGTTCCCTCATGAAATTTGAACGGTTCAAGGCACCCCCTTTATGTTGAGGCTTATGGCTCAAGTATGTAAGGTGCTTGGGGTTCAACAAATAAGCACCTCAGTCTATCACCCACAAACGTATGGATTGGTGGAACGGTATAACCCTACATCAAAACCATCTTACAGAAGACCACATCTGCGACAGGGAAGGACTGGGACAAGCAGTTGCCTTTAACCCTTTTTGCAATACGAACACATACACAGTCCTCGACCGGGTATAGTTCGTTCAAGCTGGTGTTTGGGAGGAAGCCCAGGACACTGTTGGATATGGCCGCAGAGGGGTGGGAGGACGAAGAGGATGAGGGAAAAGCTCTTCTTGACTATGCTGCAAATCTCAAGGAATGGTTGCCCACACTGTGGGAGGAAGTGCGGCAAAATGTAGAAACAGCCCAAACTCGGCAGAAAAGTGGTTATCATACCAAAACGGTGTTGAGGGACTATCAGGATGGTGACAAGGTCCTCCTCCTCCTTCCCTTTACGGATAACAAGCTACGGGCAAAGTGTCAAGGACCTTCTGTGGTATTAGCCCAGGTGACCCTCGTAACTTATACTGTAGCGGTACCCCATTTGGGGAGGGCAGGTCAGACCTACTGAAAAGTTGGGTAAACAGGCAGGATCCAGCAGTTATGTCCCCTACCAACTTGTTGGTAATGGATTCCCAGCCCATGGCCAGTTCCTTTCTCTCAACAGAGAGGACCGCAAGAAAGGGAGTAGTCCCCATGGGGCCCCTTTTGACAACAGACCAAACGAAAACCCTTAACCGTCTAATGGACGACTATCATGACGTTTTGTCCCAACAACCAGGCAGGACCCCCCCTCATATAACGCAACATTAGGACTAAAAATGCGAGACCTATCACATTAGAGCCTTATCGGATACCCGAAGCCAGACGGAAATCCACGGAGGATGAAGTTAAGGAGCTGATAAGAGACGGTATCATAGAACCCTCCTGAAGTCCATGGTGGTCCCCGATAGAGTTAGTACCGAAACCCAATGGGTCTCTCCGGTTCTGCATTGACTTCTGACAGCTGAACGGAGTATCCCATTTTGACACCAAACCACTGCCTCGACGAAATGATAGAAAACCTGGGCACCGCCAGGTACTTAACCACTCTGGATCTGACAAAAGGGTACTGGCAGAGACCCTTGATCTCAACGGCCTGAGAAAAGACAGCTTTTTCTACCCCCTCAGGCTTATATCAATTCAGGGTCCTACCCTTTGGCCTGCATGGGGCCCCTGCTACCTTTCAACACCTGATGGATATAATTTTACGTAAACACCAGGCGTATGTGGACGCCTTTCTGGATGACATTGTGGTATTTAGCCAGACTTGGGAACAGCATGTCACCCACCTACAGGCTGTACTGAACAGTCTCAGACAGGCAGGACTCACGGCAAACCCAGAGAAATGTATGTTGGCCACGAATGCGATCCGTTACTTGTGGTATCACATACAGGAAGGGAAGATCCAGTCTCAGGTGGACAAGGTGGAGGCCATCAGGACCCTGGATCGGCCCACCACAAAGAAGGGAATTAGAGCATTTCTGGGTTTGGTGGGCTAATACCGCCACTTCTTTCCCCACTTCTCTGAGGTGGCTGCTCCATTGACGGGTTTATTAACTAAAGCACGACCCAACGTGATCAGCGGGTGGTTGCCCCACCAGCAGAAAAGCTTTGAGACTTTGAAGGGGTTGTTGTGTGATGATCCAGTGCTTGCTTGTCCCCATTTTACAAAGGAGTTCACACTACAGACAGAGGCCTCAGACAGGGGAATGGGGGCCTTGTTGTCACAGCCAGATGGGGATGGTGTGTTGCGCCCCGTTGTCTTTTTGAGCAGGAAGTTGCTGTCCCGTGAAGCCCGGTATTCTACTGATAAAAAAGGAATGCTTGATGATAGAATGGGCCATCCAGGCCCTTCAATACTACCTGTTAGGTCGTCCATTTCTACTGTACACGGACCATGCTCCCCTAGTGTGGTTGGCCTGGCACAAGGATTCTAATGCACGTATTCTGAGGTGGTTCCTTGTACTTCAACCCTTCTCGTTTCAGGTGTTACACATGCCTGGGTCCCAGCAAGGCAACGTGGATTTCCTTTCCCAGTCTGCTTTATCTTCATGTCCCGATCGGCCATGTCTAGTTAGGGAGCACTGTGACATGGTGCCCCAAGAGTAGGACTATAGGTGCCACGGGGGTACCGTAAAGGTGTGTTTGACGTCTTGTCGGGGTGGGACCCATGGCCTCTTCCATCCCAGGATGTTCATCAGGAAGACTCAGGTGAAGAGACAGGGTCAACCAGCAGCCGAGATAGAGGAGCAACATCGACACTGGAGCAGCAAGTCCCGAGGGCAGATGCAAAGAGTAAGATCCGGACCAGAGACGGGGACAGCGATACCAACTGTCCCAGGGGAAGGGGAGAGGCAGCCGTAGCTCCGTTATCCAGCCATAGCCTCAGGCAAGTGACCCAAATGACAGGTCGATATGTAGGCAGTTGGTTTCTCACCTGCGAGTACCTCACTGGCCTATAAAGGGCACTATTGGGGTCTAAGGAGTAGGGTTTGTTTTCTTTAGTGAATTGAGAGGGTTGTTCACGCTTTTTCCTTTTGCCTTTATTTCTTTTCTGAGTGGGTAGCCTGTTAGGTGAAGAGTACCCGGGCTGAGAAGAGAGTGTGGCTACAGGAGACCAATGGAGGGAATACCACCCTTGGTGTTTTACTGCTTTACATTTCCTTGCTTTACCTTGTCCCCATCATCCCCCAGACGTTCTCCAGTAGATCTGAGGGTACCTCTGTCCATCCTACTCCCCACTTCCTGGGTGTGCTGGTGAAGGAACCAGTACTTGTTAGGATTGACCAGGGAACTAATTGCCCGTTCTTTCTCCTTTCCCCGAGGGTGGATCAGTACAAAGGTGGACCGACGGAGAACCGATGATATGACAGCCAAAGAGTCAAGGAGAGAAATGAAGGGATGAAAGAACACGGAAGGAGTACCAGAGACACATGCTGGAAGGAGTACCCGGTGGCACTTGTTACATAAATAATAAAACGTGCTTTGTTCAAGCAACTATGACGTGGTCTCCTGTCTTGTCCTGTAACAGGAAGATTTGAGTATTCTGGATAAGCCTGCTAATTTTCATAGGAGGATCTTTAATTCTGTATTCCAATTAGCTGGATGTTTACTAATGCTAGAAATGATGCCGTCTGTTACTGGCCAAAGATGGGGCTATCCAGCTCCAGTCTTAATTATTCTTGTCCGCCACATGCCCCATGGTGACTTTTCTAAAAAGACAAAACACACAAGATGGTGGACGGAATGTTGCACATTGGCAAAACATTCACCCCCAGTCACAGATCTGGGTTTAATCCATCGTTATTTTGCTCACCACGCCACCCCAGTTCAGACATGGCCATATGCAAATCAGTCTTGACCCTGTGCCTCATGGGAACAGTCCAGCCCGAACTGCCAAGCCATGTCTTCCCTGGACCGGAATCAAGCATCCTAGGACCGGTTTCGGGGTTTCACCCCTCTTCAGCCAGGATAGCTTGACTCCAGTGGCGTAGTGTGCACGGGACCCACATCTGGGCATACCCTTCCCACATAGGGCGAACAGCAAAACACACAAGATGATGGACGGAATGTTGCACATTGGCAAAACATTCACCCCCAATCACAGATCTGGGTTTAATCCATCGTTATTTTGCTCGCCACGCCACCCCAGTTCAGACATGGCCATATGCAAATCAGTCTTGACCCTGTGCCTCATGGGAACAGTCCAGCCCGAACTGCCAAGCCATGTCTTCCCTGGACCGGAATCAAGCATCCGAGGACCGGTTTTGGGGTTTCAACCCTCTTCAGCCAGGATAGCTTGACTCCAGTGGCGTAGTGAGCACGGGACCCACATCTGGGCATACCCTTTCCACATAGGCCTATAAAGGACACTATTGGGGTCTAAGGAGTAGGGTTTGTTTTCTTTAGTGAATTGAGAGGGTTGTTCACGCTTTTTCCTTTTGCCTTTATTTCTTTTCTGAGTGGGTAGCCTGTTAGGTGAAGAGTACCCGGGCTGAGGAGAGAGTGTGGCTACAGGAGACCAATGGAGGGAATACCACCCTTGGTGTTTTACTGCTTTACATTTCCTTGCTTTACCTTGTCCCCATCATCCCCCAGTCGTTCCCCAGTAGATCTGAGGGTACCTCTGTCCATCCTACTCCCCACTTCCTGGGTGTGCTGGTGAAGGAACCAGTACTTGTTAGGATTGACCAGGGAACTAATTGCCCGTTCTTTCTCCTTTCCCCGAGGGTGGATCAGTACAAAGGTGGACCGACGGAGAACCAATGATACGACAGCCAAAGAGTCAAGGAGAGAAATGAAGGGATGAAAGAACACGGAAGGAGTACCAGAGACACATGCTGGAAGGAGTACCCGGTGGTATTTGTTACATAAATAATGAAACGTGCTTTGTTCAAGCAACAATGACGTGGTCTCCTGTCTTGTCCTGTAACAGGAAGATTTGAGTATTCTGGATAATCCTGCTAATTTCCATAGGAGGATCTTTAATTCTGTATTCCAATTAGCTGGATGTTTACTAATGCTAGAAATGATGCCGTCTGTTACTGGCCAAAGATGGGGCTATCCAGCTCCAGTCTTAGTTATTCTTGTCTGCCACATGCCCCATGGTGACTTTTCTAAAAAGGCCCCCTGTAGCTTTGATACTCTTTTTTGTAACTTTAGGGGGAGTGGGTATTTTGGTCTTGTGGATATTGACAGCACTATGCCCTAGTCTAGCATAATTGAGTTGGATCATCTGTGGATGCAGCTCGATGCTCGACTGGGGAAAGTCTAGGGGGCTGAGTTTCAGGCAATTGAGTGGATTCTTTGATGTCTGCTGCGTTCATTCCTGTGCCTCTGATTTTAAAAAGCGGATACACTTTGTTGGCCTCGCTAATTTTGGGGTCTTGTTTTATCGACTGCTCATTGTGCATTTGTTTTTTAGCCGCTTTGTTTTTGGCCTTTTTTTACCTTTTGGAAAGAGCCTGAACTTCCTCGTGGTTCACATTGGCATCAGAGGCCTTATTGACATTACACAGATATATTCCAGATGGCCCTATTGTAGTGGCAATGGTCGCTGTGTTCTCTGTGAGTTGGTTTGCCGGGAGCATTCCCGTGCTCGATGCCGGCTCTGTGTTTTGTATCATTGGAGGGTTTGCTGGTGCCAATAGTGGAGCAGGTGTCATTAAGCCCTGTTGGGTATGATGGTGAATCCCAGTCTGTGATCATTGATGTTAAGACCTCAGGTAAGGTGCATAGTTTATCTGCTATATTGTGGCAGTCACATAGCTTTTTACTTTTTCCAATTTTTTTCGTAAGTTGGTCATTTTGCTCCATACTAGTGAATTTAGCCTCCATCTTGGCTATAGAAGTGGCTAGAGCTTGAATCAACTCTAGTTGTAATTCGAGTTTCTCCGACTGCCAAGTAAATGCATTTATTGTGGCGACCAAAGACATATTAATTGTTGCCAGTAGCTCATGTTGCTCCTTAGGTGACTGAGGCGTTGACGGGACTGATCTGTTGTAGCTACTCTTATCCCAAATTAAACTATGATCATGAGGCTGGGGTCGCTGAATGTCATGTTGTTGCAGCTCGAAGGCGGTGTTTTGTAATCTGCTTGTGAACCTCTGTGGCTGGTACCGCCTGCTTAAATTCTTGGAAAATTCTTATGTTCGGCAGCGAGCCTATTGGCTCTGTTGGGAGGGCTAAGGCCCTTCATACAACCTGCTCTGGTTTATGGATGTATGTTTCCTGTGCCATTTCATTATGAATTTGTGTGGTGACTAGGCGTGGCGGCTTCAGACATCTTAGGAGGGCTTGTGGCTTTTGGGGGTGTGAAACTTGTGGTGGTGCTTCAGGTCTAGCCGCTGAAATATACCCTTATGTGGAATTAAATTCGGAAAAGATGGTGTCTAATGGGTCTGCCAAAGAAATTGCTGCATTTTGATACTTCGGCTTAGATGTCGAAATATTACTTTCATCTGAAGATTTGGAAGGTATATTTTGCTCTTCCTGCTTAGTTATTGCAGTGACTAGCCTCCAGGATATGTAGATGTTATGTAATGCACTGAGGGGTTATAACGTTCTTTTACTGAACAAGTTGTCAATTGTTGTCTTCTTACCAATTGTTGATTTCCTGGAAATTGCCTTTGAGCCCCCAGGGGACTTGGCCATAGTATCTGCTGGTAACCTCCAAGTCCCATTTCCATTTTTCGCTTGGTACACTTGCGTTGTTTACGGGGGCTGAGACCATACAGGCTTCGCTTGACATTAAAAATGCTGAATGTAGTGGCTCAGAATGCACTAGCATTAGAAGCGGTGTTGTCGCGTTAACACTTGAGAGATTGTACTTGTGGCAACGGATTTGTTGTGTATTTGACAAAACCTTTCACGTGGCGCACGTGGAATAGTCTGTGAGACAGTTTCCACCCTGATAAAAACAGGGTTTGAGCTCTGTTTGAACTTTTTGCTGTGCTCCTTCTAGGCCTCTGCGTGAGCCGGCACCCAAAATTGGGACTAGATGCAATCGACGGCATCTACTAAGGGCTCCCGGGTGAGTCTCCTCTCTCTTCTATATATTTTCTTTTAGATGTGTTTTGTTTTGAAGGGCACCTTTGAATGGTTAATATTGAGGCTTGCGCCGAGGAAGCCGCTAGTGGGCCCATGGCTGTATTCTTTATTTCCCACTTGTAATAGGATATAGTAGGGAAGCCAGTTTATGAGAAGAGTCTAAAACTGGCTAAAACCAGAAGGAGCGCAAGTCTGATGGAGCTGGGGGAATAGACGAGTAAGGCGGACCTCCATCACCCCTCCTAGTGCAGGGCAGCAGTTGCAGTCCTTCTGCAGTGCCTTGCCCACCTCGTCAGTCTCTATGTTGTCTGTATGCTTGACGTGTCCCCTGATAGTGGCTGGCGTTGGCCCCTCTGAGAATGTCCAGGAGAAGCTGAGGGTAGTTAAGAGTATCTAAGGGTAGCTGAAACTCGCTCCAGTGGGCTATGGTCGGTGTGCAGGGGGCAATGCCTGCGCTTGGAGTGCGCCGCACAATGGGCCTGGCAGTTCTAAACAATAAAATGCGGGAAATGCTATAATGCTGGGTGAGTGGGTGCAGGAGGGTTCGATTGTACCAAATTTCAATGACATAGGCATTTCATCAACGACAGTAGCATGTAAGCACTTACTTACTTATAACAAAAAAACCTCCAGGACGGGAAGAGATTGAAAATTGATCTCAGGATGGGATAATCCTCGCATCCTCGTCCTTAATAGAATTGAAAGTGTCCTTCTCGTAAGCTAGGAAATTTTTCATCCTATGTAAGGACGGAGGCGAGGATTATGCATGTTCAAAGCTTACTTACGACCAGAGACGCCGCTTCCGAAATGGGTTTAAACTAAAACCTCTTAAAGGTAGAATCAGACGACCAATCAGCCGCATTCATAATATCTTGCAGTCTACCACCTACCTGAATAGCCTTAGATGCCATAGCCCCCCTCGTGGAATGAGCACCAAACCTACTCACATCCACGCCTGCCTCAGACATGACCCATCGTACCCACCTGGCGATGGAAGGGGAAGAACCCGCTTTGAAAGGTTTCTGCATGGTGATAAGTATCTGCCTCTCGCCGGGGGGACGGAGCTCCGAGGTCATTTCCTCATATGTCTTAATGCACCTCACCACACATAACTTAGGATGATCCGGAAAGGAAGGATAAGATACTGACCTGGTATTCGTGTCTTTCGTGAAATGGTAAAGGTGACCCCTTCCGGAGTAAAAACCCTTGCTGTGATGTCAAGAGCTCTGACATCTGACACTCTCTTACATGAGATGAGACATAAGAGAATGACTAACTTAGCCGACAACTCTTTGCGGGACAGATATTGGTTATCCTGCCAACCCAAAAGAAGTCTCAAAACCTGGTTAACGTCCCACAGGCCCGAATACCTAGGTTCAGGGGGTTTAGACAGTCGGGTGCCTCGCATCAGCTTACAAACCCAGGGGTGTCCCCTGCCGGTCTGCCATCAATCTCACAGTGTCCTGCGGAAATGGCCGAACGAAAGGACTTAACCGTTCGATAAGCCAGACCCTCTTGGGACAATTCCGCCCAAAAATTTTAAATGTGAGTAACCTTTGTCCCATGGGATCCAGGTGTCTCTCCAGACACCAATGATGCCATCGTCGCCAAGCCGAGCGATACCTCTTGACTGTACCTGATGCATTTGCTTGTTGGATGAGATTTGCAGCGTCTGAAGAAAGCTGGTTGTCTTTCCAACGTCACCTTAAATCTTCCACGCCAGGAGTTGCAAATGGCCCTGAAGCAGTAGAGGGTGCAGACCCCCCTGGGGATCCTTGAGAATTGAAGGGAATGAGGGCAGTTCTATCGGACAATCCCACGACTGTTTCATTAGCGTCGGTAACTAGGCTTGTGCCCTCGATAGCAGAGTTATATTAACACTATGGACGCTGCCTGTCGACGAACCTGGGCTGCCACTCTGGGTATCATCATGAAGGGGGGGAAAGCATAAGGATACTCCGTCGACCAATCCTGGAGAAAGGCGTCCACCGCTGTGGCCTCCGGGTCCGGTCTCCAGCTGACAAAGTGCGGAAGTTGATGGTTCAATCCAGAAGCAAAAATGTCTGGACTGCAAGGGCCCCATCTGTCCATCAAAGCCAGGAAGACTGCCCGATCTGATTGCCAATCGCTGGAATCGGAGAAATTCCTGGAGTGCCAATCTGCCACCGTGTTCTGAAGACCGGGAAGGTACTCCGCCGTCACTGAGATCTGCTTCTGGATGCAGTAGTACCAAAAGTCCCTTGCCAGGTCGGATAAGGCCCGTGATAGAGGACCGCCCAGGCGATTGATGTACTGCACAGCCAAGATGTTGTCCATCCTCAAAAGGATGCAACAAGAGACTCTGTCCTTGGTAAGGGATTTCACCACAAAGGATCCTGCCAGCAACTCTAGACAGTTGATGTGCAACTGTAATTCCTCTTCCGACCATCTGCCTCCCATCGAGACTTCTCCACATCAGGCTCCCCAGCGTCCGATTCTATCACCAAGTGCGGTGACGATCCGAAGATCGCCTGTCCATTCCAGGCCGCCATGTGGTCGATCCACCACTGAAGTTCGGTCCTGGCCTCCTCCGTCAGTGAGATGATCTCCAAATAGGTCAGACCTCTCCGTAGATGCTGGGCTTCCAGTCTCTGAAGAGTCCTGTAGTGCAATGGACTGGGGAATATAGCGCAGGCATGGCAGCGGTCAGATTGTTAGACTCTACTATGAGCCTAACAGATCACCGCCATGACACCACCTCTGCACCACCTGTCCGCCCTGGATTAAACTAGGAATCCAGCGGACTGGTGCACCACAGGCTCGGCGGTCCTCCTGGGAGCACAGCAGTGGCGGTCCTACAGGAGGACCGCCAAACTCGTAATGCGGCCTTAGGAGCTTCTCTCAGCATTCGTCATCTGAATGAACCGGACTGGCTTGCGTCAATAACTCTGAGGAATATAACTTCCTCATCATTGAATTCATTGAAATTACAGTGTTTGATCAGCGTATCCAGTCTCTTCAAAACTTAGTTGATGATTGCACCATCTTTCTGTTGTTCTTGACTGAAAATGTACCTTTTGTGATCTACATTCAGCATTGGATTGAACTTGCGATTCAAGACTCCTTTGACTTGACGGTATGTCATTTCGTCAACGTGAGGCATTATCTTTATGACTTCTTTTAGACTTTCACCAGCTAGATTCTTAAGGTATTTGATAATCTTCTTGTTATCTGTTTCTTCTAGCGCACCAATGAAATCATCAAATGTCTCTATCCAAGCAGTCCACCTGTTCCAATATTCAGCTATTTGGCGGCATCGAATGGTGGTATTGGTTTCAGGAGGGCAGTGACATTATAACCATTTGAGTTATTGGCTGACATTGAGAGCGGAGATCTCTCTGACATTGTCTGCTTTCCACTAGGACCTGCTTCATTCATACCATCTCTAAGGCCCTGTGCTGTTCTGGCCACTGGGTAATCTTGGCCAGTCAGTGGAAATGTGACCTCTCTCTTGGTCTACATGGGGGCCCTTAACTTTTCTGGAGACCTCTAGTGTTGTTCTGAGCCACCATCCAGCAAGTTTGATGGTGTGCCGCGTTGGGTATGAACAGCTCCATAAATACAACCACAGGCACTTTTTCTGGGGCTACTAGACGCAGATCTGTGGTATAAAGACTCTCTTTACTCAGTTCTGTTAAGCAGATGACTGTTTCTTGTATTTGAATTTCTTTGCTTGTAAGCGTCTTTTTGACTTGCCTGACACCTTGTTGATAGCTGACTCGCAGTGCTTCTGATCACAGGGTTATCTTGCAACCGGCTGTTTCTGTTTGCTGCTCTTTCAAAATCTTGTTGCATCCGCCTTTAGCATTATCACTCCGTATGATGTAAAGCTTTAGGTTGCATAGTAGCATGGGACCTCTTTTTACAGCCTTTCCAGCAGGTTCATGGCCAACGATATGCAGACTTCTCAGTGAAGCTTTTGTTATCTTCACATGCTTTACACAGGCTAATTGTGCTTTGACTGCACATACGCCAAATGTCGATTCAGCACTTTAACTGGGTCTCACATGGCAGGCACAAGCAGTTTGTTTGACCATGGCAAACTCCTTGGGAGAGCACTGATGCTCTTTGGGTTACTGGTCCCCTATCTCATCGCCAGTTGTAGCGTCCTCCCCAGCCTGGGTACCCGCTAATGAATACGCCACACACAGAGCTTAATATAACATGTCTTTATTCTTTTGCGTGTAACCGCAAACTCAACATTTTGAACCTGCATTCACTTGACTACGCTCTAACGCTTGTGTCACAGTTCTACAGAGGCCATTAGGAGCCACCAGGGTTCATTCATTGCTAACTCACAACACTACATAAACTAAACACGGTTGAGTAGCAGGGAAACCAAGTTAATTTTGTTTTGCAGCCCCAGTAAGGGACAGCAGTGCATTTCTCTAGTTGCCCACCAGCAACCATCAAAGGACAGAACGTTCATGTCTAAACCATTTAAAATAGAACTATACCTTCAGAAAGACTATGGTAGCCTCTGCATGCCATATACTAAAGTTTGTGATTTACAAAAACATTTCATAGCTAGACAGAATGGAGGGTGAACCCTTGCTCGCAAACAAAGGGAATTTTTAAGAGTCCTGCAAGTTATTGTTAGGCCATAACAAATTCAACCTTGTGTCTAATTATAGCAACCTAGGCGTTGTAATGGACAGTAAACTAAGATGAAATGTCCACTTATCGCATCCCATCCAGAGGGGATCAGTGAGTTTAATAAAAGATGTGCACTGAAATATGGTGGCGATGCAATAGGTCCAACCCTAAATAGTTCCAGCTCTCACGTATGGCTCTGTTTACTTGCCTATAGATTTAATAAGGAAACTAGATACAGTTTTGTTGATTGGCACTAGGAAACAATTCTCTCTAAGGAACTCCCCACTGTAATGTCAACAAAGGCTTGAGTTTGGTCTCACATCTCTGCATGCATTAACTATCAATCGTATAAATTATTGGTCCTCAAGAAGGTGTTACTAAACCCACTTCCTGAAGTACCTTTAGCAGAACATGTTATAAAGGAAGATCTGGCCAAATATAAACTCCTGCCATAAATTAACCCCATAAAATGAACAGGATCTCATGAAAGGCACTGTTAAAACATTAAATAGGAACATTGTAAGAGGGATGGGCGCATGTATGGACGAGGAGGCTGGGTCTGTTTATCAATTTGAATTTTTTGGGATTCTCAGTATTAAAGAAAACAATGATGAGTATAATTCTTCGTGGTGAAGCACTTCAGGTGGCAGGCAATGTAAAACGTCTGTTTTCTCCTTTTTCTCCTTTCTGTAGGTATCCTCCGTGAGATGAGGTTTGGCCTGGAGTATCGTAGTAAAAAACAGAACAGTGGTAAGCATGTGGTAGGGCACGGAACTCAGGTATACCGTTACCGTACCCGGTTGTGCTCTGTTCTCAAAGAGGGGTGTGAAGGGATATCTTTCAGGGGTAATTTACATGCCACTACTCTGGAAATAATGTACAGGTTTAGTCTGACCAAGTTGCCCCATCTCCTGAATCAGTTAAGGGAAATTACGTTTAGGCTCCCGCTTAGCACGGTATCAACAGACAAGGAGACTACAAATGCGTCACCTCACTGCTCTACAGGTTTATCGGTGTCTCACTGTAACTGGCGATATGGGTGCCTTTCAATGAAAACGATTTATGTCAAAACTCAATGCCACTAAAAGAATCACCTTTCGTGCCTTTTCAACGTGAGCATCTAGGACAAATTAATTACGTGCATGGTGATTAAACCCATTAGCCACTGTTATACCATCTCGCCTGCACCCAACGGATCCTCCTCCCAACCCCTTCCCTCTGGACTCACCCGCTACTCCGCAACTGTCCTGAGTTGCGGCAGTTCAACAGCTTCCTCTGGGGGCGATCACCATTCCTTGTTCCAGGCCTTGGCGCTTTCCTCTCAGCCAGTGGCGTCCTCACAGGCTCCTTCGGTGTCAGATGGTTCTTCGTTGAATAAACAGCTTCATATTTCCTCTGGCGTATCCGTCCTCCTCACTCTCTCTTCCTGTTTGAATACGGGACTCTTTTCCTCTCCTGCTAGCTTCCTGGATTGGCTCTGTCCACCGGCCATCCCGCTTTCCTGTTTAAAGAGATAGGTGTCCGCTTTCTTATAGTTTGTTCTCTTTCCCCATTCTGGTTTAACCCTTTCTTTTTGTCATTCACAGGTGTTGCGGTGTTTGCAGCGTTCGAGATGGCTGTTGCAGGAGCATTCCTGGGGTAAGTATAGACGTTCTGGGCTGATTTCCTAACATTCCTTTTCTCTTACATTCTTACTAGTTAGAATACTGACTTCGGGATGTCTAAGCAAATAATCTGCATTTGTCTGTTCTGTTCCTTTCCGATGTAGGGTCTGAAAACGGAAAGGCTGTAGTGCTAAAAACCATGTTAGTAGTTGGTCGTTGTTGCCTTTGTTGCAGGCTGATGTAGATAGGATGTCATAAACCACGCTGGAGCCTTCCTTCATTTAGGTAAGTTTATTCCAGAGGAACAGATGAAGCGTACACCACCCCAGCTGACTGAACACAAACTGCCTACCCTAGAACACCGCTTGTGTCACCCGCACGTAATTAGAACACCACAGATGTTCCACTAAGAGAATCACAGCAGAACATAGAGAAAAGACTGAAACGTATACCCTATTCAATAAGTACATTACAGATGATAACTATTTACAACACATCTTCTTCCCTAAACATTGAACAGTTAAACTACCATACAGAAATTACACATACAATAAGCATGAACATAAATAGTAAATCAAATACATTAACATAAAAAATCATTCAGATAGACAGGAGGTCTGCGAGACCTTACATCTCTAATTACAACAGGTTGTTGAGCAGATTGTTGAGAATCATTACTATGAGGAACCCCCACCTGTGAGTTATCAGCCATGGTAGCATCTCCACCACCCTTCTCCCTACAACAAATTACATCTGAAGAAACCGAAGACCCAGAAGTAGCCAACAAGTAACCACTACTGGATCGAACAGGTTCCACCGACTTATTACAATCACTAGATGATGTTGACCTACAATAAAGTGCTACCCTGCGAAGATTCCACTTCTCACCATTATCCAGTACAACATAATGTGGAAAAACTTCCTTGACCCCATGTGGCCCTCTAAATTTTGAAAGACCCCTTGTCACTCTCCCAGGTTTCACCTTAACCAAATCACCTACAGAGATTGTTTTAGAGATACACCCCTTCAACTCTGATTCCGTGCCTTCCACAAGATAATTTTTAATCCAAGAGGGTGCAAGCTTAGTACCTGGACGTCTTCCACGCATGAGCTCAAATGGAGATTTGCCATCCTCCTTATGAACAGTGGTTCGATAGGCCCACACCATATCTTTAACCATTTCATCAGCAAATCCCCCTGAGACACACACCATTTGAATAATTCCTTTTACAACTCTGTTAGCCCTCTCACACACACCATTTGCCTGTGGATTATAGAGCGAAGTACGATGGTGAGTCACTCCACACCCAGATAAGAATACCCGCATTTTCTGCGAGGTAAGCTGAGTTCCATTATCCGTGATCAAAACTGAAGGATAACCTTCATTAAGAAATATATTCTTAAGAAACTGTATAGTACAATCCGTGGTTATATCCTTAACAAATTCCACAGCAAGCCATTTGGAATACATATCAACAATAACTATGGCAAAGCGTTGAGTGCTCGGTAATTCATCCATAGGACCAATAAAATCCAGACATACACTATGCCATGGTAATTCTGGAGTGGTGATGTGGCTCACCTCTGAACTGGAGCCAACTCTGAGTCTCTTTTCACAATCCCTACAAGCTGAGCAATTTTCCACCCAAGACGCTACCTGAGCATCCATGCCCGGCCACCAAAAATCTGCCTTTAGTCTACGCTGTGTGAGTGTTTGCCCTAGATGGCCTTCATGAGCCAATAATAACAGCTTGCATCTTAAACTGGATGGTGGAATATACTTGTCACCTCTCATTAAAATACTGTCCCCACAAGTCGACAATTCATCCAATACTTTTAGAAACGGCCGTACAGAAGGCTGAACACAACTTTCCCTTCTGGATCCTAATTTTACTAACTCCATCACTTTGGCAAGCACTACATCATTTCTCATTGCAGTAAGCCATTCATCTTTGGTAAAACTACCCCCACTCAACGTTACTACATCATGAATGACAGCTACATCCCCATCCACATGCACATCAGAAAACTCATTCCCAGAGCCCTCTATTTTGACTGGGGGCCTTGAGAGGCAATCAGCCTGTATGTTACGCCAACCTTGAATATACGAAATATCATACTGATACTCTTGTAGTTTTGAGGCCAACCTTGCCAATCTTGGTGAACCCTTACCGGCACCTCCTGGTGACAAAACTTTTACTAAGGGTTTGTGGTCAGTTTTGAGCTGAAATTTTGTACCCCACAAGTATGTTCTAAAGTACTGTACTCCCCAAGCAGCAGCTAACGCCTCCTTCTCAATTACTGAATAGTTCTGTTCAGAAGAGGACAGCGTACGTGACGCAAAAGCAATGGTTTTCTCCCCCTCATGACATTTCTGTAACAAGACTGCCCCTAAGCCTGTAGCACTCGCATCCACCATCAATATAGACATGCGCTTGATGTCAAAGGGAGTTAACACCCTGGCCTCACTCAATTCCTTTTTTATCAAATCAAAACACTCCTGGTGATCAACATTCCAACAAAATTTCACTCCTTTTTTTAACAAAGACCTCAACACCAATGTCTTGTCCGAGAAATTCTTCACAAATTTAGCATAAAATTCAATGAGTCCCATGAATGACCTAAGTTGTTCTTTTTCAGTGGGAGGTGGAGCTAGATTAATGGCTTCTAAGAGGTTCCTCTTTGGTTTAACACCTTGAGCTGAAATCTCATAGCCCAAATACTCTATATGTTGAACCAAGAAACAACATTTCTCTTTCCGTAGCGTCAAACCAGCATCATCTATTCTTTGCAACACATTTCTGAGCACCGAATTATGTTCTGAAATAGTGTCCCCAAACACCAATATGTCATCTTGAAAAAACACTGCTTTTTTTATGCCCGTAAAAATCTCTGTGACTAACCGTTGAAACACACTGGCAGCAGATATTAAACCAAACGGAAGTCTGGTGAAATGAAATGGGCCCTCTGTGGTTATAAATGCTGTTAATTCTTTTGATTCATCATGAAGTCTAATCTGATGATATGCGCTCTTCAAATCTAGTTTTGTGAAGAACTTTGCCTCCTGTAGAGTAGACACTAACTCCCCTATATTAGGGAGAGGAAACGTGTCTGCTACTACATGCTTATTTAATGATCTTAAGTCCACACAGAACCTAATTTTGCCATCCGCCTTCTGCGTGATAACCACCGGAGACACCCATGCAGATGCCTCCACGTGTTCAATGACACCCCCTTGCAGCATTTCTTCAATTACTTTTCTAACTTCATCTTTGACCGATATAGGTACTCTTCTTGCTTTATGCTGTACTGGAATCGTGCCCTTCTTTATCTCAATCTTGTGAACATACCCCTTTAATTCACCCAACTGCTCTCTAAAAACATTCTTTGCACCATCAAGTATGTCACTAACAGTATTATCATCTACAACCATTACCTGGTTGGGTGCTCTTGGATTTACTATGATATGCAGGTCATATTGATGAATCCATCCAAGAATTGGTGGACCATCTACAGCAACATATACTTTCCCTTTGATTGACCTGTTCTCAAAATGTATGTCTGCATCAAAATACCCCAACAAGTCTATTCTCTCACCCTGGTAGCCCGTTGGAGAAATATCACTCTCCTTCAATTTCGTTTCACCCCACTTGTCTTTGAATATATCCTGGGGAATAATTGTGTGTCTCGAACCAGTGTCAACCATCAAGATTACTGGGCACTCATTAACTGTAAATTCTGCTTTGGGTCTTTTTTCTCTCTTCTCATTGCTAATGCTACTAACACCATCACCCACACTCAAAATTTTATCTTTCTCTCGTCTTATTTAGATAGGTTTATTCTCAATGACAGCTACATTAACGCTGCCTTTACTTCTGCACATCCTAGAGAAATCGCCCAATCTTCCACACTTGAGACATTCCTTATTATTCGCAAAACAGAATTTTGCTTCTGAGCTGTGGCTATTACTACCACATCTTGAACAACATCTACTATTTGAATATTTTACTAAGCTATTCTTCTTTAAAGGATTTTTCCCTTTAAACTTTACTACCCCAATAGCCTCTTCATTTTCTGTCTCACACTCACTCTTAAGCTTCTCTGACACCACCGAAATCTGCTGCGAACTATATTTATCTAATTCCTTCATACATTTCTCTAACTCTTCTACAACTTTCGCCAAATCAATAGCTAATTTCAAGGACGGATTCTTGGCCGCCCACAACCTCTCCTGAATTTTCCTGTTGTTACACTGTACTATGAGCTGATCACGTATCAACTCATCACTCATTGCCCCAAAATTACATTTCACGGAGAGTTCTCTGACTCGTGCTACAAAGTCATCAATGGATTCCTCTGTACGTTGTTTGTGAGTGTAGAACTTGTATCTGTTCATAACAAGGTTTTCTTCCTTGCCAAACCTCACTTCAAGTCTGGTTATAGCCTCCTTATATTCATTTGGAATAGGCTGTCCACTTGCTTGTAAGGCTTGAGGAAGGCATTGAAATTCACGTTGGCCCTCTTTCCCTAAGGCACTTAATAGTAACGCCTTTTTCCTTTTTGCTGGAAACTCTTGTCCATCTAGGGTATCTAGGTAGTTGTCAAACATGCATATCCAGTCTTCCCAGGAAATTGACGGAGTGCCTGGTTCACTGAGGAATTGAGGAGGTAGTGTCACGGTGACCTGTTGATTCGACTGTTGCGCCATGGTGCACCTACTTCAATGGAGCGGGATATAAGCCCGCTGAACCTTAACCAAAAAAAATAATAATAAAAAACTCCTTTTTCCAACGCAAATGTTCAAATACCAGATTTGTTTTATAATTGCTCTCTTTCTTTTTTTCCTCTTTTTTTTTCAGTACACTGCTGTTTGTTATCCAATTGATGATAGTTTCCCCATAGAAGCTTGCCAAACTACACTATTGGCATTGACTCGTAAACGCCCTCATTGCAGACTACTCTCGTTGAATTTTAGCTTCAATTCGGTTTCCCCAATCCAAAATGGCTCTATTCGGCGTATGACGTCACGCCGTCACGGCTGCGCAGCGCGTTGATATGCGGGCATACGGGAACAGACGCTGAGCCACGCAGGACCGTCGCTTAGCAGCACTCGAACTCTGCGCGCGCTGAAGACCGAGCGCACTGCTGCCTAGCAACTCTCTGCCCGAAATGGTTATGCAGATTAACTAGCTTAACTCACAGTTCACTGCTCTGAGTCCTCAAAGCTCCGCCAGCCCTTTCGCCATTTTCCAGATCAGAGACCTCGTGTGAAGTAGTCATTCATGCCTCCGCACATCGTGAATTCTTATGGAGGGTGTCGCTTTGGAAGTCCGTTCCGTAGGAAGCTCTCTCACTCGTCCAGTCAGCTACGATCGTCGCCAAATTGATGTAGATAGGATGTCATAAACCACGCTGGAGCCTTCCTTCATTTAGGTAAGTTTATTCCAGAGGAACAGATGAAGCGTACACCACCCCAGCTGACTGAACACCAACTGCCTACCCTAGAACACCGCTTGTGTCACCCGCACGTAATTAGAACACCACAAATGTTCCACTAAGAGAATCACAGCAGAACATAGAGAAAAGACTGAAACGTATACCCTATTCAATAAGTACATTACAGATAATAACTATTTACAACACAAGCCTCCCACTCAAGGGGAGGTTGATCGGTAAAATGGGTAAACTCTTTCTCCTCAAGATAGTAGCATAGAGAGTCAATAGCTCATTTAATTGCTAGAGGCTCTTTTTCAAACAAGCTGCATAATTTTTCTCTTGTGGGGATAGCTTCTTACTGATAAATACAATGGATCGTCCCTCCACTTTTTCATGAACAATGAAGGGGTTTGTGTAATCTGGATTGATCAGTACAGGCTCAGAGATCAGGGTTTATTTTAACCTGTGGAAGGCATCCAGGACTTCTGGGGAGGGTTGTTGCAGTTCTATTTCGGTTTTGGTGGTTTTCTTCAACAAGATGGTCCGGGTGGGGGCGCTATTTGAGAGAAGCATGGTATGAACCGTCTAAAATATGCCACGAATCCTAAAAAAGCCCTAAGATCCTTTTTGTCTTTTGATACAAGCACTCTAGAAATGGCAGACACTTACCCAGCTTGGGATTTGATCTATCCATCTCCTAGGAGGAACCCTAAATACTTTACTTTGCAGGCAGCCAAATGATTTTTCGCAGGGGTTGATCTTCAACCCATTCTTGTCTAAGGCATGTATGACTGTCTGGAAGTGTTCCACGTGCTGTTCCTATAAGGAACTGTAAATGATGATATAATTTATATATGCAGCTAAATATTTGTCATGTGGTTGTAGTACGTAATTCATCATGTGTTGGAAAGTTGCTGGGGCCTCGTGAAGTCAAAAGGGTAGAACTGTAAATTGGTACAGCTCTCCCGGGGTAGATAAGGTTGCCAGTACCCCTTACAAAGATCTAGGGTAATAATGTACTGGGCTTCCCTCAACCTTTCCACTATCTCATCTACCCTAGGGAGTAGATAAGCTTCAAACTGTGATATCTTATTTACCTCCCGGAAATCGATGCAAAATCGGACGGAGCCGTTTGGTTTCTGGAACAATACAATTGGGCAGTTACATTCACTACAAGACGGCTCAATAAGGCCCATTTGCAACATTTGCTTTACCTGTCTCGCTATGGTATCTCTCGAGGTTTCGGGTATACGGTAGGGTCCTAATGAGGTGTTCTAACAGATTGGTTTTACTCGGTAGAAGGGATAACACCTCCTGACAGGAGTGGAGGCAGTACGTCAACTCTTGTTTCAAGGTGCCTCGGAGGTCTGGATCTATACTTTGCAGGTACAAAAGGATTTCCTCTCTTGGACTTCCCACCAAGACAGACAGAGGGCCCTCCCTCTTCTTCAAGAAATTGATGTAAAAAAAATGAGAACAAAAATTCTCAGTCCACCTCTATGAGGTAGGTAACCAGCGTTTCCTTTTATATTATCATATAGGGACACTGTCACTGACCCAGCAGTTTATGATCTAATGATGCTATCATTAAGAGGACATAATCACCTACATTGAAGGACCTCTCTTTCTCCTTTTTGTCATACTGGGTTTTCTGCAAGAACTGTGCCTGTTCCATAGTGGTCCTTACTATGTCCCTGATCTGACCCAAATGTGTCTTTATGTTAGTCATATGCGCAAGTAGAGGTTTGGTCCCATTGTTCTCCTGTTACCACCCTTCTTTTGCCATATCCAAGGGGGAACGATGTTGTCGCCCGTAAAGAAGTTCGAAGGGAGAGTACCCAGTGCTCGTTTGTACCTTGCATCTAATCGCAAACAAGGCAAGTTGTAACAAATCCTCTCATTTCCTTGTCTCAAGATCTAGCATGGTCTTCAAGGTACTTTTTAAAGTGGTATTATACCTCTCAACCATGCCGTCCATTTGTGGGTGATATGCAGTGGTCCGGATTTGTTTAACTCCCAATTGATGACATGCCAGCCGCATGAGCCTGGATACGTAGGCAGTCTCCTGATCTGTTAAGATCTCTCTAGGAAACCCCACCCTAAAAAGTATGTTGATCATAGCCTTGGGTATATTGGTGGTATTGGGTTGTTGTAAAACAACATCCTTACGAAATTGGGTGGCATAATCCATAAGGGCTAATACGTAACGGCCTCCACTACGGGAGGTAAGAAGGAGTCCTATAATGTCCATGCCTACTCTCGAGAAGTGATCTTCTTTCACAGGTAAGATAAGGGGGGCTTTAACAGGACGATATCTGCTGTTTTTCTGACATATGGAGCATTACTTACAGTATTTATTTTACTTGTTGGCAGATCCCTGGCCAATAAAACCTCTCTGGGATAGATTTCTAATTTTTTCCAGTACTAAAGTGGCCCCCTAGCAGATTACTACGTGCTAAGAACAACACCTTTTCGCAGAAGGGAATGGTTACCAACAACTGTGGTGAGTCGGCTTTTCCTCACTTTCTATATAGTAACACCTCTTTGAGGAAAAACTGGGGACCCTAGTGTTCATGATCATCTTGTTCAGAGGTGACGTTCCAGGCTTTTTTAAAAGAAGGATCCTCTCGTTGAGCAGACCTGAAATTCCTATCAGTGTCCCAAATAAAGTCCTCAGCATGAATCTGTAACTCAAGTGTGGGGGGGGTCTTCTTTTCCTCCCTTCTCTGTTTTCTTGTTTTCCTGGTTTGCGATGAGGGCCATTCATGGTCCTCAGCCTGAGAGAAAAGATGGATACTCCACCACTCTTCTCCATGTTTCCAGGTTTCTTTAATCAGATTCTCAAGGTGGGGATAATTGTTTCCTGCGGTTAACGGTTCCGGCAATTTCAGTATTAATCCTATACAGAGAGGCACCACATGGCTGGACTGATGTTGGATTTGAACCTCTGTCGTGAGGTACCGCTTACTATCACCATGGACACACTAAATGTTAATGATCCTCGTGGTATTGGCTAAACCCCATGGAAGGATCTGAGGTCGCATTATGCTTTGCAGACATCCTGTATCTACGAGGACAGTAACAGGTTCATCATTGACAGACAACTGACAGTGATGTGGTGGTCAGGTCAGAGGGAGTGCACTAGTCCTTGAGATACCTGGAATACCGTATTTGACTGTACCAGAATGTATTCCGCTATGACAGAAATGTGATGACTCAGGCAATAGTGCCAAAAGCCCTTCGCTATCCCCACTAGTAGCGACGACCTCGTACCTACCAACTTGTTGATATATCTCACTGCTGAGATATTGTCCATCCTGAGAAGGATGCAACAAGAGACTTGTTTGGGGGAGAGAGTCTGAATCACAAACGACCCTGCTAACAACTCTAGGCAATTGATATGGAGATCTAGTTCCTGAAGAGACCATCTTCCTCCTGTGGAGATAGTGCTGCAACATGCTCCCCAGCCCCAACGTCTGGCGTCTGACTCTATAATAACCTCTGGATGGGAGCCAAAGATCGCTCTGGCATTCCACGCTTCTACGTGGCCCAACCACCACTGAATCTCTTCCTGTACTAACTGGGACAGAGGAACCAGATCTGTGTAAGACAGACCTTTCTGAAGGTGTTGGATTTTTAGTCTCTGAAGGGCTCAGTAATGTAGAGGGCCCGGAAAGATCGCCTGTTTGAAGCACGCTAATAGCCCCACTATTCTGGCAATTGTCCTTAGGGAGACTGTCTGCTTGGGTAGCACCGTTGTGAACTTCTTCTTGAGATCCTGCAACTTCGAGCGGGTCAGGCTCAACTGAGCAGTCTAAGACTTTATGACAAACCCCAGAAAGTCCACTGTCTGAGAGGGACACAGGGATGACTTGGGTTCGTTGATCACAAACCCCAAATTCTGTAGAAGGGACATGGTCATTTGTAAGTGTTGAATGGCTAAGGACTGCGTCTCTGCCATGATGAGTATACCGTCCAGATATACTATCATGCGGATGCCCTGTTCTCTTAGGTGAGCTATCACCAGTTTCATTACCTTGGTGAAGCACCACAGAGCTGAGGAAAGCCCGAAAGGAAGGGCCAAATATTCTAACCATTGGTTCTGCCATCGAAATTGCAGGAAGTGACGATGGAGAGGAAAAATAGGAATCGTCAGATAGGCATCCTTCAAGTCTAACCTGACCATCCAATCTCCTTTCTTTAGTAAATCTGCCAAAAGATGGATACCCACCATCTTGAAATGTTTGTAGGTCATAAACTGATTGAACTCTCTCAGGTTTAATACTAACCTGTGACCATCACCCTTCTTCTGCACTAAGAAGACATTGCTGCAGAACTCTCGAGGTCAGTTGTTGCAATAAGCAATCGCGCGCTTCTTCAGCAATTCTTCTATTTCTGCATCTATAAAAGCATAGTCTGGTTGGGAAAAGCTGAGTTTTCTCGGTTAAGTTTCTTGGAGAGGTGTTTGATAAAAGTCTAGATTAAACCCCTGAACAGTCTGCAAAATCCACGCATCGGGTGACAACATTCCTCAATTGTGACTGAAAAAGTGGATACGACCCCCCCAAGAGTAAGTGAGAAGTTTCAATAACTCTTTCCTACAGAGCTTTGGGCTTGGAACCCAGCTCCGTGTTCACCCCTTTTGAAGCAACGCTTGTTGCATCTTTGTCTCATGGGGAAGAATGTTCCACCTCTGGTGGAATCCCAGTCACCTCTACCACGTCCATACTCTCCTCTGGGAGGACCTTGGTAGTACTGTCGGCCTGGCGAGTGTCCTCTGCCTCGCCCGGACCTGTTAAAAAGGCCCGCCTGAAAGACCCTTTTTATTCTGGATTGGGCTTTGTCTAATGATGTAAATGTGCCCAAATATTTAGAAACGTCTTTAACAAATCTTTCTCCCTCCGCAAGTGGACCAGGCTCGGCCGATGCTAATTCTGTCAGATTTGAATCCATCCGCATCAAGAGATTTGCGTCTCTCAGTACAGATGGCGCAATTGGCGTTTCCTAAAAGGCATATCGCTCTCTGTGTCCAGCCCGCTAATTCGTCTGGATCCACAGGCCTGGCAGATTCTTTTGCTACTAAGTTACTCTCTAGCATTTTGGCCCAGGGCCCTGCTACATCTAAGAGTTTGTCCTGGCAGCCCCACCAGGCATGGTCGATCCCTTTTTTGGGGTCCTTCGCAAACTTTTTAAGCAAAGTAAGGAGACTGGCATCGATATCAGGTGTTTCCGCCACCTTATCTGGGATGTTTGGTCGAGGCCACTCAGAGCGCAACTTGTTGCGCGCTTCCTTATCGAAGCCCTTTCTAAGATTGTCATGCAGATAGTCTGCCACCTGCGGGGCTGGAGCCCAATCTGACGAACGAGGATGTAGGATATCTGCCGGGTTGAATGTGAAGGGTGTGTTTTAATTCTGTGGTGTCATGTTGGGTGTCACATCGACTGCCTTTCTAGATCTTTTCTTAGGAGGAGCCTCCACATCAGTTGTATCTGTACCAGTGGTGTCAGTGTCTGTGTACACTTTTTCTTTGCGTCTCGCTTTCCCACCTCTGGTGTTAGAGGGTGTGGAATAACCATGATCAGGAGCATTCACCTTGGGCAGGTTTGCTAGCGCGTCAGGGTGGGGCCATGGCCCTGACTTTGGTTTGCTTGTGGTGTCGTCAGTTTGAGGATCAGCTGGGACTTGAAACCCATGGCGCTTCGCAAAACTGTGTAGCTGGTTAGTAATGGGCTTTAAGGCGGCTGCCAAGGCTTGCTGCACAGTACTAGGGACTGCTTTCTCAATTGCCCTGTTGAATGACTGCTGGACCGAGGCTTCTAGAGCGTCAAAAATATTGTCCTTTAGGGTAGATACCTGTTGTTCTTCTTGATAAGGTTTATCCTCCTCATATCTCACCCGCTCTTCCATTGCACACTCTTATTGTACCCTAGTTGTATTGATTTAGTGCAAGGCAAGGTACTATTGGAGGAGTCCGGGGGAGCCAACCCACATGCACACAAATAAATGGTTGAGTACCTCCTCAGCAGTTGCTGTAATCAGGATTATTCCAGCCCAGTCAGGGCATAAGAGCCAATAAATATATACAGGGAGCGTGTCCTCGCTCCAGGGGCCGACTGCAAATCCAAGCTGCTCGGTGAAAGTTTCCAAGCTCCTGACCCTTCAAACGAGCAGGGGGGTGCGTATGACGTGCGTAGCCCAAAAAGCGCCCAAATGTAGCCCCATTGGGCTACGCATTTCAGACTGACAGAGGCTCACTACAGTACTCGGGCCGATTAGGGAGGCCTAGATAGTAATGCGCGAGGAGCGCATGGTCACAATAAAACATAAATCACCACCGAGAGCGGTGCGGTACTCCTGCTCCCAGCAGGAGCCTCCTTAACCCCTGCCCGATCGGGCCAAACATTCAATAAAGTGCAGCCGATTTGCGCACACTGTGCAAATTAATCAAAGCGAGCAATTGCAATCACTACACAATATAATCATTTAACTTTGAAGCGCGTGCTTGCGTAACCAAATCATATGGTACAATACAAATGTATAAAATAATATGACGTGCACTTATCTCTGCGTGAGCAGCAAAGAAAGAGGCTCAGGGAAAGGAAATAGTGACTCTTATAGGGTCAAACAGGATATGGCAGAATGTAAGAGCATCATGGGAAATGTAGTTTATTTTATGTATACAACGTTTTCATTGGCTGCTGTGTGTTAAAAAGTAAAGGAAGAGAAGCAATAATCCAAAGCCTCCGGTCCTGTAATAGATTCAAGGAACTCTTTGTGAGTTGCTTCAGATTCCTGACAATAAGGGGGGGAGGCCTGTGGATTAGAGGCCTGGTACGCAGATTGGAGATCACCTGTTAGTAAGGAGCCCAAGTACTGCCCCCATGTATCTGCTGGCTAGGCCACGGCCTATGCCATTCTCTTGAAGTAGTTGAAGAAGACATCCGGATCTTCACCTCCAACATATTTTTGAAGCACCACCAAAGGAAATGCTGTGTGTCCTCTTGGGATTGGCATGTCAGGGCTTTGTGGATTGTCCCTCTATCCTCCACTGTGGTATTCAGGAAATTCTCCATTGGCCCCTCTAGTTTCTCCTGACTCTCTGTATTTTGTTGACCACAACCTCCATACTTCCAGATCTCACTTCTGATACCAGTTGTAAGAGAGATGGTCGAATGTATGGATGAGGAGTCTGGGTTTGTTTCTCAATTTTAATTTTATTTAGATTTTCAATATTTCCGTGGTGAAGCACATCAGGTGACAGGCAATGTATAACAGCGTTTTTCTCATTTTCCTGCCTTCTGTAGGTATCCTCCGTAAGGTGGGGTTTGGCCCGGAGTCTCTGAGAAAAAACGAGAACAGCTTTAAGTATGGGGTAGGGCAGAGAACTCGGGTATACCATCACCATAACTGGGGGTGCTCTGAAATCAAGGGGGGTGAAGGAATATCTTTCTGGGGCAATTTACATTCCACTACTCGGCTTCCGGAATTTCACCTCTAGAAGTAAAGTACAGGTTTAGTCTGACCAGGTTGCCCCGTCTCCCGAATCGGTTAGGAAAATTTAGTTGAGGCTCCCGCTTAACGCTGTATCAACAGACAAGGAGACTACAAACGTGTCACCTCACTGCTATTCAATGATAGGCTTATCTGTGTCTCGCTGTAATTGGTGATATATATACCCCCCTGAAGGAAAATGATTTATGTCAAGGTTCAAATGCCACTAAAAGAAACACCCTTCGTGCCTTTTCAATGTGAGTGTCCTAGACGGATTTATTATGTGCATGGTGATTAAACCCATTAGCCACTTTTCCCTTAATACTACCTCCCCACCACCCAACAGATCCTTCTCACAATCCCTTCTCTCTGGACTCACCGGCTATGCTGCAACTCTCCTGAGATGCGGCGGCTCAACTGCATCTTCTAAGGGTGACCACCACTCTGAAGAACCAGGCTGAATTAGGCCTGGCGACGCAGGGTACGCCTGAAATCTTCTGAGTTCGCTTTCTAAATGTACAGAGACACGGAACACTCTGTTGGCATAGGAACTTCAATTTATTAGCTGCAGCTAGGTACAGTTGTCCTAGAAGTACATCAGTGGTAGGTTCTCAGGAGACTGCCACTTCAATCCGTGGCTCACAGTCTTTTATAGCGCTTGAATCCCCTAAAGCAACAACCTCCTGAATGTGCAATAAAAACAAACAAATCATCCACTAGCAAACATTCTTTGTACAAGATACAGGATAATAGGTAATAGAAATTCCTTCCTTAGGGTCGTGTTCTCTACCTGACCCTATAGGCCAGGTGGCATGAGCATTCCTAAGTTAAATTAATTTACAACAGGACGTGTTTGCGTGTTGCAGGTGGTGATTCGTAAAACAATTGGAGAGGCAGAGAAGGATCACCAAGGGTCAATAGATGGTTATCACGGGAATTAGTTGCTTCGAGCCGGGTCTCAGAATGTACTTTGCTCAGAGAGACAGGAAAAGGTCGTTTAACATGTTACAGTACAGAGTATGAAAGAAACGCTACGAAGGTCGTCGGTGCCTGAGTGAGGGCAACATCACAATGGTGTCAATACGCAAGATGGAGCCGTAATCAAATTTCCTCAGACCCTCCTTTTGCAATTACTCAGGCAAAAACACAGAGGCTGTTGTTAATCAGAATCGACTTCAATAGCCATGAAATCTACAAGCTGTTGTTGCAGCATTATCTTTGTGTTCTCTGCTTTCTGGGATACAGGATTTGGAACACACAGGGTGGCGCAGAGCCCGCATATAGCGGGACCACATTGTAGACAAAGGTAACATGAGAAGAGAATAGCCAAAGTCGCTCCGACAAAGGTAAGAATCTTCCATCCCCATGTAGACAGTAGTCCCCCAAACCATCCCATCAGAGACCAATTCCCTTCATCCTGGTGAACGGACTCAGCGATCTTATGTAGTTTAGAGATGGCTTGGTATACTGTAGGGGCGTTGTCTGGAATACCGGTCAGCAAGAATAATATCTAATACCATCCTGTTCTGAAGCGTGACAAGGTGGTCAGCAACGAGTTCTGCAGTGAGATTACTCAAAGCTCCAGCTGTTTCATTGACAGTGGCTCCTACAACTCAAATTCGTTGTCTTATGTCTCTACTGTTGGCTATTGGACCCCAGAATGGAAGAAGTCCTTTCAAGACATCCCCGACTTCTTGTCCTGACGTATCCTGGTCTGATGCCACCCTTCTTTTCTGTAAATGATGCTTGGCATCTGCTATATATGTAGGGGGCATCAACCAAGCGATATAACAAGTGCCTCTCCAATTACCAGGTAGAGAAGTGTAAGCCTTATTTCCACACACAAAGTATGTATTACGTGAGGGAACCATGCGGGGCCAATCTGTCCCATTCAAGGTCACACTATGCTGGCATTTGCTTGTACCTTTATATTCTAACCCTCCTTTCCTAATACAGAATGGTGCTTGTCCAGGTACCACTAGAAAAGTTTGTCCTTTTCGAGAGGTTTTATTAGAGGGCAGGAAATACAAATCCGTAGATCTGGTTTGGCGATCAGCATATTCTGACTTCTCACTATCCGTCCCATATATCCTTTTTCTGTCCCGCCAACATAAATGGTATAGATGTACTCCCAAGCTCCTTACGTCTCGGGTATTACCATCTCCAGAAAATACCCAACTGGCACGCAATTCCCACCATGCACTACAAGAACCATTAAATGAAAAAGGAAGGGTAATGTATGGTATTCCAGTATTCACCGAACTTGGCAGAAGACCACAAACCCAACAGTTTGTCGCATTAGTAGCCAATTGATGTTGGTGTAGCATAGAAACAAATGTGTTGTTACGGAATTCACTCCTTCTCGACTCAACATGAGGGGTTAGAGTGACATGTGTATGCATTTCAACGGTAACTTTGGGAATAGGCTGTGTAAAAATTACATGTTGTCCCCATCCTATGCAAGACAATATAATACACATTAAAATCAATATTATTAAAGCCACTACAAAACGATTATGCAATAATTTACAATGCTTCGTGCTCATTGTTTGTATTTTGTCCATTCCCTTTTGAACAGTCATTTCCATCTCTAAATGTTGCCCGTGACGGGAGGTTGCTTCACTCAGCTGTGATTGTCTGTAGTTCTTTTTATTTTCCTACAAGTCCCACAGGCCTAGAGCCACACCTTGGGTCACAATTCTGAGACTACGATCATGGCCCTGCAACATGTGGAAATCGGGATAAAGACAAAGTCAATGAGGCACTATTGAGGTATTTTTGTTCAGTCTGGGCCTCAAATCGTACCTCTGGGAACCAGGTACAGTTTGTTCTTGGAAAAGGAGATGTGGTTTAGTAGTGTCCAATTTCAATGCCGGTGGTATAGCTGTTTGGAGGACCTCGTCGTCGTCATTGTCTGATTTGGCAAAGTCTAGGTGTGCATCGCTAAACAGTCCAAATCTTGGTATTCTTTCGCTTTCAGAATCGCTAATTGGGTTACAAACCCACTGATCATAAGGCAAAGGTTGGGGAACTTTCTTGCAATGTACCCCATGTACCCAGTTCTTTTTGCCGACCACCTTCACTGCAGTACCAAGTTCTTCGACCTCTGGAAGTTTTTAATGCAGACCCAATCTCCGGGCCGTATGGTATGACCAGGATCCGTTGAAGCCTGAGGCAAAGTATCTTGTACCTGTTGGTGAAGGACACGTAACTTAGTGGTGAGATCATGCAAACAGTCAATTAACAATGTATGCTCTATCTCGGAGTATTTCTTTGGCCTTGGGACTCCCCAAACATTTGCAGGGCGTCCAAACACAACCTCATAAGGACTAAGCCGCATACGGGAATGGGTGGTTGTTCTGGTGGATAAGGGAGCCAAGGGCAAGGCATCAGGCCAAGCAAGACCCGTGCTGGCTTGTATTTTCGCGAGTTTAAGCTTAAGAGTGCCATTATAGCATTCCACCAAACCTGCTGACTGAGGATGGTTTGCTGCGTGGAACTTTTGTTTAATGCCAAGGACTGTACATACTTTCTGCATGATCTGACCCACAAATTCACTTCCGTTGTCACTCCAAATAATTCTGGGTAACCCAAATCTCGGCAGAAACTCCTTCAAAAGGACTTTTGCCGTGGATAGAGCAGTATTATCTTTCAGGGGATAGGCCTCTATCCATCGGGAGAAGGCACATACCACAACAAGAACATACTTCAGATTGTTACATCGTTCCATGTGAATGTAATCTATTTGCAAAACCTCAAAAGGGTACGTTGGGGGAGCAAAGTGGCCTGCCGGTGTTGGTGTTCCCTTCCCCGGCTTATGCATCAAGCATATAATACAATGCTTAACCAGATTGTCTTCACATTTAGGGATCCCCAAATTCTGCCATACCGGAGCCAGAAGTTTGCATATACCTTTAGCGCTAATGTGGGCTGGACCATGTGCCATGGTAACTACTGGGAGTACATAAGCATCTGGTAACAACCAGCGTTGATGTTCCGACAAGTCTGTCCAGCACCCTGTCACATCCAACCTTCCTATACTCTCTTTCCACGTACTCAATTCTTTCTATGTGGCCTCTGCCTGGATCATTTCACACTGTCCACAGTATTCTCATACATCCCTCCTTGTGCAACCCATCTAGCAGAGCCCGCAACATACATGTGGCTTGTAGTGTCTCTAGCTGTCTCTTTCGCTATCTGGTCTGCGAAAGCATTTCCTTGACCCACATCATCAGTGATCTTCTTATGTACACTACACTTCACAATTGCTATCTGAGTGGGCAAGGTAAGTGATTCAAGAAGGTCATTTACCAATTGGCCATGCTGTATCTTAGTGCCATGGGATGTGAGAAACCCTCTTTCCTTCCACAGGCGGCCAAAACTATGGGCCACTCCAAACGCATACTGACTATCAGTATACACATTCACCCTTTTTCCTTCAGCCAACACACAAGCTCTAGTCAGTGCTATCAATTCAGCTGCCTGGGCTGAATTATGTATAATACGCGTTGTTTCCACAACAGTGTACAAGGTAGTGACTGCATAGGCTGAGGTCGTTTCACCATTGGGAAGCTTAAAACAAGAACCGTCCACCCATAGGATCCCATCCGGGTCCGGGAGTGGAGTATCCTTTAAATCAACTCTGCCTCTTGTCTCTTCCTCCGTGCGGAGGAAGCAATCATGCTGCTCCTGAGTACCATTTTCTACTGGAATTGGCAGCAATGTTACCGGGTTCAGGGCATTACATCGCTTAATGTTTATGTGGCTAGCCAAGAGCGTCAATTCGTACCCCGAAAGGCGGGCACTCGTGAGGTGTTGAGTCTTTGTTCTATTTAGGAGGGTGTCTACTGCATGCGGCACCATGACAATAAGGGTATTATCTAATACCAATCCAGCAGACTGGCGAATGGAAACTGCCGCTGCTGCTGTAGCCCTCAAACAGCTAGGCAATGCCTTGGCCACTGGATCTAACGTGGCCGAAAAATAGGCACAGGGACGTTGCTTGTCCCCAAATCGTTGCGTTAAAACTGATAATGCGCAACCTTCTTTCTCATGAACATAGAGTGTGAAAGGCTTACTGTAATCAGGAGTTCCTAACACAGGAGCAGAGCACAAGGCAGTACGTAAATCAGTGAAACTTTTCTGACATTCCGCAGTCCATGGGAGAGGGTGCGGTGTATCTTTAAGAGTAAGTGCCAACAAGGGTTTCGCCAGAAGGGAAAAATTGGGGATCCATTGTCTACAATAAGAGGTAATACCTAAAAAGGCACGCACCTCTTTTTGCGTACATGGAATAGGCATTTGGGCAATTGCTTGGATACGTTCTGGCGTCAATCGCCGTCCCTCCTTTTACAAGAGATGACCTAGGTAGGTAACCTCTTGGCAGCAATATTGCAATTTTGATGGTGAAACCTTGTGGTGGTGGTCAGATAAGTGGCGTAACAGTGAAATGGTAGCCTTTTTACAAGTGTCCTCAGAATCTGCTGCAACCAACAGGTCATCCACATATTGAATGAGAGTGGCCCCTGGTGGTAAAGACAAAGTATCGAGCTGTGATTTTAATGCTTGACTATAAATGGAGGGGCTCTCGCAATAACCTTGAGGAGCCCGCTTGAACCGGAAGCTTCGGCCTGCTAAGGAGAAGCCAAAAATATCCCTACTTTCCTCAGCAATGGGAATGCTGAAGAAAGCATTTTTGAGGTCAATGACAGAAAACCAGGAAGCTGAGGCGGGTATCATTGTCAACAGGGCATTAATATCCGGGACAACAGGGAATTGAGGTACTACAATCTTGTTGACCTCTCTGAGATCAATCACAAAACGATAGACAGGTGGCTGAGAGGGGTCGGTTCGTTTAAAAACAGGCAGAACAGGGCTGTTGCATACATTTCCCCTAGTCTCTTCAACCACACCATTTTGTACCAAATCATGAACTATAGTCAAAAGAGCTTTTTCGCCGTCACTGGAAATTTTATACTGTGGAATGCAAGGAAATTTAATATTAGGCTTGAGGGTTACAATGTAGGGCGGGATCCGCAGGAGGCCCACATCATTGGGGCCGGTGGCCCAGAGGGTGGCGGGAAGAGATTGTAATTCAGGGGGAAGCTGGTCTTTAGACAAGTACATCGGTGAGGTCAATTTCTTACCTAAGGTAAGACGTACACCAGAAGGGGAACAGTGTAATGTTGCATACAATCTCTTCAATAAATCCAAGCCCAACAAATTTTCACCACAACCAGTTGTCAAAAGGAGCGGGGCCTCCAATTTGTAAGGACCTATTGAAATGGGCAAAGGGCGTGAAACTGGGTTTTGAACTGGGGCGGCAGAAAAACCTACAGAAACATTCGTACAGCCAGACAAATGTGCCCCAGGGAGTTTAGAGTGAATTATAGAGCTCTTCGTCGCACCAGCGTCTAATAGGAATGGCTCTATAACACCTAGTGCTACCACATCAACATAAGGCCCGCAATGGTCCACTGGAACTGATACTACTCCCTTACTTTGTCCATGGCTGTCCTAGCTAGATTGGGAATTCTGACTCTCATCCTCGGTATAATAATCATCATTGTAATAGTTGGTAGACTGAACATTTTGCTGATCAAAATAATTTGTGGAGTTTCCAGGGGGCATGGAACGTTGGTTATTAGGCGGCGTACCCCGTCCTCTACCTCTGGGTGCTGACTGATAACCACCCCGGCCTCGTGACCCGGGAATGCCGCTCGTACGCTGTAACAAAACCGGGCAATTATACTTTAAATGGCCTTCTTCTTTACAGTAGGCGCATTGATTCTGGCCCAGTGGGGGTCGGGGAACAAAAGGCCCAGGCCTCTGCAACTGTCTCTGAAATTGTGGAGGCGGCTGATATTCACGTTGGGCAGGGCGAGGAGGATAAGCTTGTTGCAAAAGAACTTTTGTTTTCAGCTCTTTAGTCTTTTTATCAAGTTTCTCTCTTTCCTCTTTATCCCTATTTTCGTAATACTGAGCAGTAGCCAATATCTGGGCCGAAGAGGAGACCGCCCACGCACTTTCGGAATTCTTCAATTTATTAGATATTTCCGGAACCAAATTTGACACAAACTTTTCTACAAACAGTCGTTGGCCACCTTCTGTGCTCATATCCTGACCACTATGATCGATAAACGTCTCCTCAAAACGAGTGAAGAAATCAGAGACGTTTTCATCCGCTTTCTGCTTACAAGCTGCTAACTTATCCCAATTAACTCGCAGAGGGGGCATCATAGTTTTCAGTAAGGCAATGATCCTAGCTGGGAATTCTGTTATTAAAGCCTCAGGTTTGGCACCACCCACTTGGAGTCTGTCCGCGGTAAGTATGGCAGCCCAATCACCCCCCAATTCCCCGGGATGGTCCTCCTTTCGAATGCTAGCCCATAATGGTTGTGGGACCACATTACCCATTAGCATGTCTATATCGGCCAAATTCATAATACATGCATCGACAGTTTGGGACAACTCTTTGTAGTACCCAGCAGGATTTTTACGGGGGTCCGGTAAGGACTGTTTAAGGGCCAATACCTCAGATCGTTTCCAAGGAACGTGTACCCACACACGTTGAAAGTGAGCAGGTATAAGAGGATTACCACCCTGAGCTGCAACCTCCTCTCTCCACACTGGGGGAACCTCTCTCATAGGATAGTGTTTTAATTTTCGTCTAACAGAGGAATCGCGTTTTGGCAAAGACCGGCAAGCAAACATCATTCTAAATGTGACAAGCGTCCTTACTGCATCCTCAACCTCTGCGCCCACAATCAGCCCTTTATCAAACTCGGCCTGAACATCTAGCAGGCCCTGAGGGGCTGGTCCCAATCCCATATCCTCCCACTCTTGACCTAAAATGTTACACATAGTATCAAAAACATATCTCTGCGTTGGTGCCTCCCACTGTTGAAAGGTGACCATAATGTCTTGCACACTATACTGGGGGCCATTCGTGATCCACCTTCGGGCAAGGAGATCTAGCACTTCCCGTTCATCTGGACCTGGGAGCTGACTACGAGTTTGTCTACGAGGAGGAACAGGGGTCATTTGAAGTGTCCCAAAGAGAGGGGACAAAAGGCCAGAAACGTTATCAACCATTCGCCTCCGAGCGGAGGGAGAATTCGTCATTAGGACAGGAGACAGAATATTAGACGGGGCAGAAGAGGGAGTAATAGGTACAAAGGGAGACGAAGGTAGGGGAGAGCTCGGTAATACCAGAAGAGGCTGTGATGGGGGTGCAGGAACCGATTGAGGAGCGACAGGTAGAACAACAGGTGGAACAGGTGGGGCAGGTGCTAATAATAAAGGTGCATTCGCTCCCGGGGCAGGCGGTAGTGCAAAAGGTACATTAGCCCCCTGCGCATAGGGCGGAGGTAATCTCAACAGATGGGACATTAAAGGATCCTTCTCAGGGTCCACATTTTTCTCTGTAGGGGAAGTTGGCAACACTGGATAACATTTATCTACCGCCATACGATGTTGCCTATCTGAAACCTCAATCGCATGATCGGTCTCATTATTTTTAAACTGTTGGGCAGCTTGTAAAATAGACATGTCCCTCCTATCTCTTTTAACTTGTTTTATTTCTTTCTGTTTGGCGTCCTTACGCCATAAGCGAAAAGAGTCAAACATAGCCGGCCGTGCTTTTCGTTTAAACAAAGTGCCCTCCAAATTATCTAAGATATTGAGCTCAAAACTGCTATTCTGCGGCCACCGTAAAACACCATCTTTCCTAGTATAGCGAACCCACGCCTCATTAAAGGCTATGGGGCCAATACCATGTTTAGAATATACTTCATAAGTTGGAGTCCCGGCCGGAAGAATTGGACAAGAGTCCTCCAGTCGGGAATCCGTATCGCAACAACAACAAAACCATCTTCCAAACTTACTGAAACCAGGCATCGCTATCACACTAGTTTCTTTACAAACTTCAAGGGGTTAATTAGTCACTTTATAGTACAAAAACTGCACTCACCCCTCGGTTTCGGCTTTTGCAAAAGTCGAACAAAGACAAAACAAAGACAAAGGAGTGGCCACTATACTTAACTTAACCAGATGTTTTCTTACGCCAACAGAGGTCCGTCTAATGTCTCGCAATACCAATCACCAAGGGAGCCAAAGCGTGGCGGCAGTCAGGGCAGCAGGTCTTCGCAGCCGTTGGAAGGGAGAAGCCACACTGTAAAAACCTTCAATCCACTTACAACATGCAGGGGTCGATCACGTGGTGCGCGTCCTCCGGAATTTCCTTGCGGGACTCCTCACGATCCTCGGGCTGGACCCACGACCTCTGAAGCCGCCTCACAGAGGGCACCATTTGAAGAACCAGGCTGAATTAGGCCTGGCGGCCCAGGGTACGCCTGAAATCTTCTGAGTTCGCCTTCTAAATGTACAGAGACACGGAACACTCTGTTGGCATAGGAACTTCAATTTATTAGCTGCAGCTAGGTACAGTTGTCCTAGAAGTACATCAGTGGTAGGTTCTCAGGAGACTGCCACTTCAATCCGTGGTTCACAGTCTTTTATAGCGCTTGAATCCCCTAAAGCAACAACCCCATGAATGTGCAATAAAAACAAACAAATCATCCACTAGCAAACATTCTTTGTACAAGATACAGGATAATAGGTAATAGAAATTCCTTCCCTAGGGTCGTGTTCTCTACCTGACCCTATAGGCCAGGTGGCATGAGCATTCCTAAGTTAAATTAATTTACAACAGGACGTGTTTGCGTGTTGCAGGTGGTGATTCGTAAAATAATTGGAGAGGCAGAGAAGGATCACCAAGGGTCAATAGATGGTTATCACGGGAATTAGTTGCTTCGAGCCGGGTCTCAGAATGTACTTTGCTCAGAGAGACAGGAAAAGGTTGTTTAACATGTTACAGTACAGAGTATGAAAGAAACGCTACGAAGGTCGTCGGTGCCTGAGTGAGGGCAACATCACAATGGTGTCAATACGCAAGATGGAGCCGTAATCAAATTTCCTCAACTCCTACTTCAGGCCTCGGTGCTTTCCTCCCGGTCAGCGGCATCCTTGCAGGCTACTTTGGTGTCGGACGGTTCTTTGTTGATTATTAAACAGCTTCCTCTAGTGTCTCCATCCTCCTCACGTTCTCTTCCTGGTTGATAACGGGCCTCTTTTCTCCTCCTAGTAGCTTCCTAGATTGGGTCTCTCTGCCGGCCGGCCCACCTCCCTGTTTAAAGAGATAGGTGTCCGTTTTCTGATAAGTGGTTCTCTTTCCCCTTTCTGGTTTAACCCTTTCTTTTTGTCAGTCACAGGTGTTGTGGCTATTGAGGGGGCATTCCTGGGGTAAGTATAGGGGTTCTGGGCTGATTTCCTCACAAACATTCTTTTGTTTACTAGATATGGCGAGGCTGACTAGCTACAAAAATTCTAGATATACCTTAGGAACTTATATTTCATGGCATAAATTATACATGGATTTTAACATAAACTCGAAGGGGAAAAAGCAATTCCTTAATTTTTGCCTTTTTATCTACCTTTCAATCAAATTGATGGACTATCGAAACCCCCTAACCCTCCTTGATCCCCCCTCCCCCCAGAGACTTAGCAACGCGTTATCTCCTCTGTAACATGGAGCAGGAATCATTGGAACATACCACTTGCCTCTGCCCTGAGCTGATTGATCATTGCAGGAGGTACTGGAAACTGATCTTTAAGATGAGGGCATAAGAACCATTGCAGAGGCAATTTTATTTTGCTTTTGGGGCTACACCAGAAAATATGTCAAACATACTATAAAATCTTTAACTCCGGTAATCAATAGGTGGGAAAGTATTGCAATGAGGAGTAATATAGTGTGACAGCCAGGGCCGGCTTTTATCATGGGTTAGCTCGGCCTAGCCCCAGGACACCAATTATCTGAGGGGTGCATGGGGCTGTGTGGATTACGGTTATGCCAACAGCAGCGCCTGTCTAATCTTGATCCAGCCTTGCCCTTGTCCCTGCCTGTTTGTTTCTTTCTGATTTGCCAGTTTAAAGTGGTTTTAGTCCTTCATTATCATATGGTAGTTGATGTTTTTATCACCCCTTTAGCCACCTTCCTTGCCCTCCCTTCACCATCTGACCCCTGCTGGCACACATTACCAAAACCATTATCTGCGTAAGGCAGTGTGGTGAAGTTGGTAAGTGTGTTAGAAGGTGGAATGCATGTATGGATAGAATGTGGGGTGCTGAGGTTGGAAGGACTGAGAGAATGTAGAATGTAGAATGAGGGAGTTGGATGGGGTCTGGAGAAGGAGCCGGTTGCGCTTGGTGGGTCTGTGCTAGATCCGCTGTACTTGTACCAGGAGTCTACTACAATAAAGATTTACTACATTACACCCACCTCCAACCTCGAGTCATCTTTACAGATTTGGCGATGACTGGAGCAACTCTAGGTACATGGAACCCACATACTCAAAATACTGGTAACGAGGACTGTTTCAATTTATTACAAGTTCAGGCCTTTACTGCTTTCAAGGCTCATTACACAGCGGATCAAGCATTTAAAATGACAGCGCGACAGACACAGTGAGAAGCCTCAATTCATCCTACTTTTACAGCATTTCCTCTTTTATTAAATGTAAACTATACTGTTCTTGTGGTGGTTGATAGACGCGCGAGTACAGTGACAGGTCGATGCCCCATCCTAAAAAGCTTGAAGTTCTGTGTGGAAGGTGCATGGATGTCCTCGTTCCTCAGAGCGAGATGTCCGGATGAGAGAGAGTGTGAGCAATGACGACATCGAAACGAAGAGGCCACCGACTGCAGAAACTACGCACAGCAGTTTCCAGGGGCTACGGCGTCTGCAAGCAAGACGGACATCTTTTGGGAAAGCTTCATCGGAGTACAGTGACGGGCACGCTTACAGTCTTAGGCTGTCGTGTGCAGTTTTACGCAGCGACAGACACGCTTTTGTTACGGTTGTCTATTGGGTATCACCACAGTATTATACACGCCTTCAGAGGAATAGTCATACGAAGTGGTAGTTTGCTACTTCAGCAGCGACAGGCATGCTTTTACTATATCGCATAGCCAGCCTGCCGGTTTCCACAGCAACAGGCAGCTTCCTTCTTATCGACACCAGCCTGTTCTACAGCAATAGTTACCAACCTGATTCTAGAGCAACAGGTATGCTTTTTTTAACCATCTATAATTTTCTTTTGCCTGTTGCCTATCATCATTGAAGTATATACAACGATGGGCACACTTGTGGTGCATATTCTGGAACTTCAACTGCAGCAAGGACAAAAAGGGTAACTACTTGTAACAGTGACTAACACATTACCATATTTAGGAATAGTCTTTTATTGAAGATGTGGTTGTTAATATTTGCAATATTCTATTTTGTGTACCACATGGTGTGAGAAGTTGGCCTGGCATATGCTGTCCTCTAGTTATAGGGGACACCTTGTACCAGTCCAATTTGACTCTTATGGTGATAGGTTAAAGACAACCTTTAAAGAAAGCTATCTTAGTGGTAGCTGTGGAGAGCAGCCTTCAGGCTAAGTCTTGAAGGAGTGTTAAGCTTATTGTTTTACCATAGATAACCTCTTGAATAACCAAATGAAAGAGTAGTCCACACAGGTATATATATAAAATATATGTATTTATTCTAAGAATAACCCCACTAGTCTCTTTATGAGGCTAGAGGTGAAGATACAATTCAAACAAGCATTGATAAATAGCACTGGAATCACAGGGCCCCAGGGAGGGACCAAACCATATATCAAAACAAGCATTGGCATAGCCAATAGGTCTCGCCTTTGGGACCTTATAAGTTTTTAACCATGCAACAGTTGCATAACTAAATACTTATGAGGTCCCAAAAGCGAGACCCGTGGGGCCGCAAAAGTGAAAGTGATCGCGATCACGATCACACATCAAAGCGGCCGCGAAAGTGAAAGTAATTGCGGTAAAGCGCGGTGCGCGCGCCCGCGCACATGCACTGTAGCACTAGGCTGGCCTGGTAGCACTTTTTGGAGCCCTCTCAATAAGTCTCGCCAGACCAGCGCATGCGCTGGGTCAGGCGAGACCTAAAAATGGTATAAGAACCACGACAATTCTACAGACAATGCCTAGGGCATTTAGGGTCGCTGGCCCCTTGTGAAACCACCCAAGGTAGGGAGGAAGGGGACCCACGGGAGACACGTGCAGTGGCTAAAGCTACTGTCGGATCTCTATTAAAGCCTATGGAGAATGTCGCGGTTTAATTTTACAAGATTAAAAACACTTCTAGCAGGAGTTCAAGTTCAATACTTTAGAGTTAAGCTTTTGAAGGGCCCACACCCACGAGAGTACCGAGGTACCACTGTTACCTGCCCCAGGGAAGCCGGGTGCCTAGGTCGTTTTCGATGTCGGGTCGCGGGCTGATTTTCAATGGCAAAACGTGAAGAACTGCTGCTAGCCAAAAGCGTTGTCGTTGTCGTGAAGAAGGAAAATGTAGATCTTGTAGAGAAGGACCTGAAAGCAGAGGGGACAGAGTCTGGGTCACGGCACAGTGACCAGGGGGCTCAAGAGAAGGAGCCCTTCAATGTTGGGTGCTTCCAGGTAGAAGAGGTGTAGCTTGGATCGTCGGCCACGGTGTCCAGGAGGTGTCAAGGAAGGCCAGCTTCTGGAGGGTGACTGTCCCACAAAGGATATGGGTCGCTGCGGTGTTAGTGTCCAGATTGGATCCACTAAGCCTTGGCAACCGCAACCCACACAAAAAACACAAAACTGCTACTGGTGCAGACCCACGAGGTCTGAGCGAGGTCTCCAGCAAGGAGACTGAAGAGCAGGCCTGGAGCAACCAGGGGAACTCTTGGAATCGAAGATTGACCTCCGCCAGGGCCCACAAGTTGAGAGACAAGGGACCGTGGGAGGCAGCAATTTGGTGTGCGTAAAGATGCGCCCACGGGTCGCCGGAGCGGGCTAGGGCATCGATCTTTGGCACAGATGATGCTGAGAGGTTGGCTCAAAAACGGGCCAAAGCACAACTTCCCCACTTGTCGGGGTCGGGTGCTGTGCAAGAGGTGGCCGGTGTCCTGGGGTATTGGGGATCTCGGCACCCACGGGGTCCACGGTGCTGAGCTTTGCTGTGCACACTCATTGGCCTCTGGGATGCTTGGAAACCCACCTCAAGGTAGAAAAGGGTCGTCGAAGTCCGTAGGAACAGTGAGGTTCCAACCGGGTCACTTACAGTGTTTCAGGTGCCTGCCAAGCTGGGGGTAACTCCTTTACCCCAAGGGAGATTTCTTCAGGTAGCTGTGCAGCAGCAAGTCGAAGTTCAAGTCTGTGAAGTTCAAGAATATTCTGAGGCTCTGGGGACCCAGTATTCACCTTTATCCAAAGATTAGGGGAGTGTCCAGATCAGAGCCCACCAATGAGAGGTCAGGTGGGAAAAGGGTGGCTACACCCTCTCCCCTTTGTGTGTTTCCCGCCTGGGCAGGGGACAGGATGCCCCTGAACCGGTTCCAGGCGGTGTATGCAGAATGTAGGCACTAGGGAAGCCTACGTGCAACTCTGAAAGGCATCCTATGGTGCACCCACCCAGTTCCAATCCACATAGCCCGTCTGGGGAGGTGGGAACACCTCCCTGCAACAGGATCCCTATTGTCCAGCTGCCGTGGCTGGAGTTCTGCCCAGCAACAGGCAGCCAGAGTCGTGTGGGTGGCGGGTAGCATCCATTTTGTACTACGTGTACACTTTTAAATTAGTGTCTAAATTCTGCCGCTTTTCCCATATCGCCCCTCTAGCAGGGGGGAATCATGCCCTCAGTCCCATGGCGGGATTGGGGGTATGATTCCTACATGTTTGACACGAAACACGATATGGTTCTGTGTAGCCATTCTCAAGTTATCACGCTATCGCGATATACTTATAATGCGGTTAAGAGTATATGGCATGGCTACACTACAAACAACCCAGCAATGATTTTACGAAGGTTGCAGAGGGTCCCTACTCAGGTAGGGGTCCCCCCTCACACATATCTCAGCACCCTGCCTTGTAGGATTAGCAAGGCCTGCTATAGGGGTGACCTATGAGGATATATGTGTTGTATTAAGTGGATACCTATATCCCTGTAAGGAGTGTAAGCACCACCTTACCCAGACTACAGTAGTGGTCTGGTGGTGTCATTTGGTATGGCTGTCCTAGGGGTGGCACAATCCGTGCTGCAGCCCCTGGTAGGCCCCTGAGGGACCCATGCCCTGGGTATCTAGGGTACCACCTACAAGGGGCTGATAGGGTGTCCTCAGTATCCAATTGGAAGGTACCTAGGGTACTCACATCAGTTTAGAGAAGAAGCAGATAGGCTGGGGTCCTGGATAGCAGGGCCATAGCCTGGCTAGTGTCATAACATCAGCAAAAAGTTGGGGGCAACTATGCAGTCGATGCCACTCTCCTACACATGGCTTCTGGAAATATTTGGTACCTTTCACCACCTCAGGCTTTCTTAGCTGGCAAAGGAGAGCCAATTTTAAAGTGGAATGAGTGGAAGGAACATTTCCAAAATTACATTTCTACTTTCGAAGACGATGAGAAACTAACACCTGAAAGGATGAAAAAAAGTTTACTACATTGCTTAGGAGCTGGAGGTCTAAAGATATACAATTGTATCCAGAAGAAAACTAGAGCACAGGGTCAAGGTGATGTATATGAATATGCGATTGAGGATTTGGATGCCTATTTTAATCCCACAGTATGTGTGTCAGTAGATCGCTACAAGTTCTTCCACAGGAAACAAGAGAAAGAAGAGTCAGTGGAAGATTATGTAGCTGCTTTGAAGAATTTGACTTTGACTTGTAGGTTCACTTTCCTGCACGATGAGCTTATACGTGACCAAATAATAATAATGTACTGCGCAAATTCTAATATATAGGATAAATTATGGACCATAGGAAAGTCATCTATTCAAGAGGTTGTTGAAGTTGTAAAGAAGGCAGAATTAATGGAAAGGTGTGCCAAGGCTGTTATCTCACAAAGAGCTTTGTCTAAAACAAGGGTTTTGGATGTGCCAGGAAGTGTGGCGCCTTGCTATGTGTGTGTATGTTATTTGTGGTGTAGGTATGACACGGTGCTGCCAGGTCGGAGGAGATACCCTATAACCCCCGTATGTGGTTGGGTAAAGACCCGCACAAGATTCAGAAAAGCAAAGTCCTGGGCACACGTTTACAGAATAAAGACAGTGGTTGTTAAAGTCTTATGCATTTGGAGAGTTGTCATGTAAAGTCCACTCAAATAGTTAAAGTTTCTTGTTTAATTTTAATCGCAAACTGACACAACCAGCCAACACGTGTTTCGTCACAGATGGGAAGTATCCCGTGACTTCTTCAGGGCTGGTCTGGTTAAAGGGAATGGACATGGAAAATGTATTGTTCCAGAACAGAGGTGAACCAGTGCCTGCACTCCACATAGCGCACACGCTTAAGATCGTGTTGAAACGGCGCACCCGCCCATCAACAGAAACACAGGCACTAACTTTTGGGATCTCTGTCATTTCGGAGCTTCCCTGTTACTACCCCAAGAAATTTTCCATATACATTCCCTTTAACCAGACCAGCCAGGTCGGAATTATCACCGGCAGAGCGCTTCCCCAAAGACATCCATGCTTCCTCATACAGCTTTAACTATTTAAGTTATGACAACTCTCCAAATGCATAAGACTTTAACAACCACTAACTTTATTCTTTAAACGTGTGCCCAGGACTTTGCTTTGCTATCCCACAAAGAGCTGACAGAACAGGGGAAGGGAGTGTAGTAGCTAAAGTGCAAACGAAGAATACGTCAAAAAAATTTGTAAAGTAGGAGCCTAAAAATGTGGTTAATGAGAGTAAAAGCGGAGAACATTATGACTATCCAGTCCTCAAAGGTAGATGTCTCAGGTGTGGGAAGTTGGGGCACTTGGCCATTGACAGGAAATGCCCCGCAAGAAATCAAAAATGTGCAGGATCCAGTATTATTGGTCATTTCCAGAAGGTGTGCAGAAAGCAGATAGGTGGAGTGAAGGGGGGCAACATTCTCACTCAAGATTCTACCAGCGACTCGGAGGAGTCGGGTGATAACAATGTTAATATTTGTGTGCTAAACATTAAGGAGACTGTTCTTAATGAAGGAGGTCATCAAAGGAAGAAACCCAAGTGCGATGTTAATATTGGAGGGGTTTGCATCAAAGTCACGGCGGGTTCAGTGTCGCCTTATACTATTATAAATGAGAAAGTATGGCTTGATAAATTTGTTCCTGTGTTGGGAAATGATCTTGAACCAAATAGCATACGTCATCAAACATTCACGGGAGAAGACATTGTTATGTCCGGAGTGAAAGAATTAGAATTAATTCTCAGAGACAGGATAGCAGTGTGCAAGCTGCACGTTGCTGAAGCTGAACTTTCTGTGTTGGGTTGGGGTTATCAAGGGGAGTTAGGGATAATTATCCATCCCAACGGGCAGGATCCCATGTAAGTTGTTTAACAGGAGGATGCGTATGAGCATAAGATTCGCTCAGAGTTTCCTGAGGTTTTTACAGGTGCGATTGGAGAGTTAAAAGGTTTCCAACATAAAATTGTCCTCAAACAGGGTGCAGAGCCTCAAATTCACAAAATAAGGGGCATTCCTTTAGCAGTGAGAAAAGAAGTAAAAAGCGAGTTAGAGAAATTACACACAGAAGGGGTGATTGAGAAGGTGGATGCTGCTGAGTGAATGTCACCCTTGGTGATTGCCCAAAAAGCTAATGGGAAACTGAGATTGTGTGTAGATATGAAAGATCTAAACAGGAATATTGTAAGAGATCAGTTTCTCCTACCAAAGATCAGGGAAATGTTGTCAGTCACCAAGGGTGTAAAATGGTTCACGACTATAGAGCTCACAGCAGCTTATCACCAGGATCCACTCCACAAGAATAGCAGGAACCTTAATACGTTTATAACTCCATTTGGTTGTTTTAGATTTGTGAAGGTACCTTTTGGATTAGCCTCAGCAGCAGCTATGTTTCAACGCATTATGTATGTTCTTCAAGGACGATACTTTAATAATTGGTAAAACCAAGATGGACCATGATGCCACTGTGAGAAAAGTAATGAATGTTTTAAGAGAGAAGGGGCTTACTGCAGGGTTCTCAAAGTGTTGGTTTGCTCGACAGAGTGTGATGTATATGGGTAACGAAGTGTCAGTCGAGGGCATCAAACCTAAGAAAGGGCTATTAGAGTCCATAGAGAAGTCTCCCATACCAACCAACAAATACGAAGTGAGAGCTTTCCTAGGTTTAGTGAAGTTCTATTTCAAATTAATCGAAACATTTGCAAGCAAAACATACAATGTAAGGCAGCTCCTTAAAAACAAGTGTAAGCTTGAATGGTCAATTAGGTGCCAGGAGGAGTTTGATTCTATTGAGAAAGAAATGTGTAGTGCTGTGCCATTACAAGGTTTTGACCCTGCTTTAAATTCATGTGTTACAACCGACGCCAGTGGGAAGGGCATTGGAGCTGTACTAATCCAATTGAACAGAAAAAGGGTCGAATGTGTAGTTGCCTTTGGATCATGTGCTTTGACTGCCACAGAGGAAAAATATTCTGTGATAGAGCGGGAAGCTCTAGCATGCGTGTGGGGTTTGGAGCATTACAGGCCTTTTATTTGGGGCAGTCATGTAGTCCTAAGAAGTGATCATAACTAGGCCCATTAGTGAAAGTTTTGTCTACTAAAGGGTTGTATACTGCATCTCCTATATTGGCAAGGTTGTCTGTAAAATTGCTGGATTTCAGATATAGTGTAGAGTACATGCCAGGATTACGAAATAAAGTGGCGGATTTCTTGAGTAGATTACCCCTACCTGTAAAGGGCTGTGTGGGGGAAGACATTGAACAATTTAGTGTAGAGTGTTCAGGAGAGGAGGTGTCAGTCATTTTGTTGGAGGAATAGTCCAAAGCTTATGAGAATGATCACACGTTATCCAACGCCATAATCTGTGTCCAGGAAGGGTGGCCTGCTAAGGATCAAATTTCCAAAGAATTGAGGAAATTGTGGGAGTCAAGATCTGAATTATCTGTTGATGACAGTAAATTATTAAGGGATGGTAGAATTGTCCCACCTGCGGAAATGAGAAATCAAATTGTGGATTTGTGTCATGAGGGGCATTTGGGTATTGCAAAAACAAAAGATGCATGAAGGAACTGTATTGGTGGCCAAGCATGGGTTTAGCCATCGAGAGAAAGGTCAGAGAGTGCAATTTTTGTGAGATGGCAGACAAGAGCCAAGTCACATTACGCCCTCCATTGTTCCCTGTTAAATCCCCGGATATGCCATTGGATAAGTTAGGACTGGACATTATGGGTCCAATTTGGGAAGGATATTTCTAAAGATTTCTAATTGTAACAGTGGACTATTTTTCTAAGTGGCCAGAGGTAGAATTTGTTGATCATGCAGAGACAGTGATCACATTTTTAGACAAAAAATGTTTAAGAGAAGAGTTGCCCACGTCTATTACCACTGATAACGGGGTACAATTATGGCTGCAACGTTTCAGAATTTCTTTTAATTTAATGGAGTAAAACATTGTACCACCTCCCTTTATCACCCAGCGGGAAATGGAGCTTTGGAAAGGTTCATTGAGTAAGTAAAGGGGCGGTACAGTCAGCTAAAAATGTTGGTTTGGATGACAGAATAATTTAGGACAATATGGACATCCAGAATAGCGCCATGTGTTTCCACTGGACACAGTCATTTTGAGTTGATGAGGGGGTAGAACTGCGTTCACCAAAGACAATGTTGGATGGATGCCATGTGCCAGAAGAGTAACCAGGGAATCTGAAGAGTGAAAGCGTGCATTGAAAAAGCAAAACAGGCATACATGCAGTATTTTGATTCTAAACACAGTTGTAAGCCAGTAAAGTTGCAAATAGGGGATGTAGTAAGAGTCAAAAGAACAGGTGTGTTAAAGAAGAATCAGAGCAGATTCTAAAGAACACATGAAGTGACCAAAATATTTTGCAATGCAGTGTTGTTAAGTAACGGGATAGCAAGCCATTTCAGTTCATTGTCCTTATGCAACAAAAGTGGCAAGGAAAGAGGGAGAAGTGTTGGGGGTTGTGATTGGTGGATGAATGATGAATGCTTGCCCAGGGAAACAGGTAGTGGTTCTGATGAAGTTTCAAGTAGTAGTGTGTGTGCGAGGAATCCCATTACAGGAGGAGTGACATCGTCAGTGCAGTAGGAAGGAACCTTAGGATGGGTAGGTTTGGCAGGGTTATAAGAAAACCTACCTGGTTGAGTGATTTTGTGGAACACTAAACTTGGGTCTATGGGGGAAAACTTACACACTCTTCCTTTTTCCATGTAATGCATTGTATTTCTTTTATTTTTTGTACTGTAATTTGTACTATAGTTTTCTTAACCAAAAGTTATTATTATCGTTAGGTATTAATGTAGGTCTTCCACATTGCTTTGTGTAATGAAAAAAGGGAAGATTTGTGGTGAAGTTGGTAAGTGTGATAGAAGGTAGAATGCGTGTATGGATAGAATGTGGCGGCTGAGTTTGGAAGGACTGAGAGAATGTAGAATGAGGGTGTTGGACGAGGTTGGGAGAAGGAACCGGTTGGGCTTGCTGGGTCTGCGCTAGATCCGCTGTACTTGTACCAGGAGTCTACTACAATAAAGATTTACTACTTTACACCGACCTCCGACCTCGAGTCATTTTTACAGGCAGCTAAGCAATTGGTGATTTAGGTGAGCAGATGGAGGTCCGGGGACCAGTGCCTGTTCATCAAGTTACTGATCAGTGAACACAAAAGGGACTGTAATATCCCTGTTAGTATTTCTTCTTTATTTATTGTTCCTTGTATGACACTTGTATTCTAGAATGTGTGTGTGATGTCATTCTAGCCTACTCGTTCATCGAGACAGTACGGCCTCTCTGCGGGTCCGTTATTTAGAGACTTTATTCCTTTAAAATAAAGGATTACTTGGAAAGCGACTCTCGAGTTGTTTGTCTACCGCCACATAATTTGGTACCAGGAGTGGGGTAGAATCATCAAAACAACTCTCGTCCTTCAAGTTAAGTTTCGCTGGATTCTCCGTTGCTGTTTCATCATCGCTTCTTTGAAGAAACAATCTACTTGTTTCCGTTCACTAAAGGACTCGTGAGGACCCGCAGAGAAAGGTTGGATTTCATTTTATTTATTCACTTGCTTGCTGTTCAAGGATTGCTGCGAGGCCCAACCGTCTTTGTATCTCGAGAAGAGCTACATTGTTTCCAGCGCGAGCACTGCCGTGAGCGAGCTCCTTCACGCGCTACATTGTATCTGACACGAGAGCTGATGTCTGTGCTTACTCACCTCCTAGCAACAATCCACTCATTGTTCTCTGGAAGAGTTTCTCGCACTCCATCATAAGTGCTACATTCTTTCCATGCAAGCCACTGTCTTTGTTGCTGTATCCTAGCAACTAACCACACACTGAATCCTGACTATAGAAACGTTCCTTAATGGATTTTCTGCATTCTAGTAGGCCTTTATCTTCATTTTAATTGTTTTTCTTCATTGTTTAAAGCTTTTATCTTCCAAAGCATCTCTACAGCTACATTAGAGATATTAGGAGTACTTCTATTTATAATTTAAAGGGGAAACATCCGGATTTCTTCATTTCAAGGATTCTACAAAGACTTGCACTCCTTTTCTCTGTTATTTTGCGTTATCATGTCTGCTTCAGACGCTGCCTTACATCCTCCTCCTTTTTTGCAAAGACCTGGCAAACCAGAAATTCTATGGAAACAATGGTTTCATATTTTTGAAAATTATTTAGTTGCCATCGATGGGAAAGAATTTTCTCCGGAAAGAAAGCAAGCTCTACTTTACAATCATCTTGGGATCGCAGCGCAGAAAGTTTTTGACAACTTACCTCCGTTTCCTAGACCCTCTGGCGATGGCACCTGGAATATTTATATTGAAGCTACTAACAAGCTTAAAAGACAATATTCAGATGAACCCAACGTTCTTTTGGAGAGACACAGTTTTTTCAAGAGGAAACAAACCAGTGAGGAATCAGTCGAAGAGTATATAGCGGCGCTGAGAGTTCTTGCTTCTACCTGTGAATTTGAAAATTATACTGATGTCTCCATCAGAGACCAATTTGTTTTTAACTGTTTTTCAAAAAAAATGCAAGAACGTCTTTTAACCTGTCGTAATCCTTCATTATCTGAAGTTGTTGACATTGGAAAAAGCATTGAGCGTTCTATTATTTCTTCACAGGCATTATCAGGTCAAGAAGGTCATTCTCCCATTTCATATGTTTCAGACAATTCAGAACTCTCCACTGTAGCGGCTATTAAAGTTAACAAAGACCCTAAGAAATTCTTTTGCTTTCGCTGTGGCGACAAAAATCACATTGCAAATTTTCCTTCTTGTCCAGCTTTAAATAGAAAGTGTGGCAAATGCAGGAGAACTGGTCATTTTCAGGAGTTTTGTAAATCCCGTCGTTCTTTTCCAGTTGTAAAAATTCACAATGTTGAAGTACAGAGTTCACCTTCTAAATCCTCTGTCTCTGATTGTAATAATATGTTTTCTAACCTTCTTTTGTCCATTGATGAACCCATTGATTCTTTTGAAATTGAACGTCCCCTTTGCCAAGCTTCTATTAATGACAAATTATTACAAGTTATGGCTGACTCGGGGGCACCCATCACTGTATTAGCCGACACTACCTTCTATGACACCTGGGGTCATTCCATCAAACTTAAAGCTCCCGATATTTCTCCAAAAGCTTTTGGTGAAAAGGATATTGACTTACTTGGTTATTTTGTTGGTTCTTTACAAATTCTTGGACGTTCTACAGACACGAAAATATATGTTGCAGTCAGAGGCAGAAACTTGGTTGGTTGGAGGGATTTAGCCAAATTAGGCATAATTCTGAAGCCTGGACACAAAAATCCTATTGTTTTAGGAGATCTTCCAATTCTGTCAATTGATGCTTGTGTAGAAAATGCATGTACCATTGATACTCTTAAAAAAGAATTTCCTTCTGTTTTTTCTGACAGAATTGGTAACATTAAAGGTTTTGAGCATGCTATTAGACTAAAGGATAATGCTATACCTGTTTCACACAGGGTGAGACCCGTTCCTATCAGTGTTCGCAGTGATTTAAAAAAAGAATTGGAGAAACTTTGTGCTGAGGGTGTTATTACTACAACTGACTCCTCTGAATGGGTTTCTCCCATTGTTCTTGCTAAAAAAAAAAATGGCAATCTTCGTCTCTGTGTGGACCTCAGATCATTAAATCGTAACATCATTGTTGATTGTCATCCTCTTCCCCATATTCAACAAATGCTTTCTAATATTGGCCATGCTAAATTTTTCTCCACAATAGACTTACATTCGGCATATCACCAGATACCATTACATCCTGAATCCCAAGAACTTACTACTTTTGTTACCCCTTTTGGTGCGTATAAATATTTAAGGCTGCCTTTTGGTTTAGCCTCAGCTGCCGCTGTTTTTCAGAAAGCTATGGACGTTCTTTTTAAAGATGTTAAGAATGTCCAGGCTTTTCAGGATGATATCCTTGTTTTTACTGAGACTAGAGATTCACATTTAGATACTCTACACAAAGTTTTTTCCATTCTGTCTGCTAGGGGCATTACTGTTCAACCTGAAAAATGCAAAATTCTAGCGGAGCAAATTGATTATTTAGGTCATAACATCACATCAGAGGGTATCAAACCTAAATTCAGTAATGTGGAGGCTATTATTAAAGCTCCACCTCCACCTGACAAGGATGCTTTGAGATCTTTCCTAGGTCTTTGTGAATATTACGCTCGTTTTGTACCTGATTATACTCAATGTATCCAACCTTTGAGATCTCTCCTTAAAAAAGGCTCTACTTTTGTCTGGTCGGAGGACGTAAACACAGCTTTCACAAATATTAAGGAATTGGTTGTTAATGCCCCTGCCCTTAGTCCCTATATTCATGGTCTCCATTGTACAGTCACCGTGGATGCAAGTCTTAATGGTCTTGGTGCGGTTTTCGGTCAGCAAGGTTCTGGCAAAGATCACACTGTTGCTTTCGCATCTAGATCTTTGTCTGATGCTGAATCACGGTACAGTACAATAGAAAGAGAGGCTTTAGCCTGTGTTTGGGCTGTTTCCAAATTTAAAACTTATCTTTGGGGTTGTCCATTTTCTCTGTATACTGACCACAAACCCTTGGTCTACCTTTTACAAGGTGATGGTCTTGGCAAAGCCTCTGCTCGTCTTGTACGTATCCTCTCTAAATTGCAGGAATATAACTTTACCATAAAGTACATACAGGGCGGAAAGAATTTCAGAGCAGATTGTCTTTCTCGTCTCCCTCTACCTTCAATGGATGATTTTGTTGATGATTTTGACTGTGTAGTAGCATCCATTGATGTGTCTTCCACTTCAAATGGAACTATTTCGGAAAAAGATTGGATTGAGGCTTCTTCCACTGACCAGACTCTTAAAAAAATTGCTAATTTTATCATTAAAGGGTGGCCTCCTATTCGCAATGTCTCCAAGGATTTAATATCTTATGCTCAGGTTGCTTCTGAGTTGTCTTTGGAAAATGACATTTGCACTAGGAATGGTTGTTTTATTCCTCCAATTTCGCTTAGAAATAAGATTATTTCTATTGCGCATGCAGGTCACCTTGGGGTAACTGCCACCTGTAAGAAACTCAGAGAAAATTATTGGTGGCCTTCTCTTAATGCTCAGGTGTCCTCGTTTATAGATGTGTGTCCTCAGTGTGTGATTTCGGACAAACATTGGAAGACTACACAAAACCCTCTTCGTCCGGTACCTCTACCGGAAAATCCTTGGTCCAAAATAGCTTTGGATTTTGCTGGTCCTTTTAACCTTTTACCAAGCACTTCAAGGTTTTTGTTGGTGTTGATTGATTATTTTTCTAAATGGATATATTTTTCATTTGTGGAATCTGCTTCAACTCATTCTGTTTTAAAATTTCTCAAAGCTGTTTTTTCACTTGAAGGCCCACCTAAAGAACTTGTCACGGATAATGGTACACATTTTGTTTCTATTGCAATGAAAGAGTTTTTGAAGTCTATGGATGTTAAACACATTCAGGTAGCTTTGTATAGTCCGTCTGCAAATGGTCTTGTTGAAAGAGCTAATCGCTTCATTAAGGAGGGTATACAGACTGCTCTTTCTTCTGGTTTAGATGTTAATCTCTTTCTTAAGGAAAAGGTTAATGCTTATCACATTTCCCCTCACTCAACTACTGGTTTTACTCCGTTTGAGTTATTGAGGGGCAGGAAATGTCGCACTTTGCTTTTGCCTTCTTGGCTTGAGAGGTTTTCTTCTTTTTCTGACAATTTCAATTCTTCAGGTGAGGGTAGTTCCTTAAGTCATAATGTCACTTTAGCACAAAGCAAGCAGAAGTCTCATTTTGACTCTCGGAAACATTTTCAGAGTAAAGAATTTACACCGGATTCTTGGGTGTTGATTAGGAAACCTTATGGGGTTAAAAAAGGGGAATCTTGTTTTACCTCTCCTCACAAAATTAGGAAGGTTGGTATTAGTTCTTGTCTTCTTCAGGATGGGAGGTGGTGGAATAAGAGCAGACTCGTTCCCATTTCAGAAATACAAGCCAAGATTCATGTTCAAACGGATGTTACCTCTGATTATGATGATTATATTTTATTTGAATCTCCAGCTGTTACTTCCAATGTGTCCATTGAAGCTCCTGTAATATCTTCCAATGTTTCCAATTCTCTTTCTCAAGATGAAACAAACACCACTTCTGATTATCTTCCTCAGAACAGTACCGATAGTGTTAGCTCACTGTCTAATTCTCTCTGCTGCAATACCACCTTAGCCACCAGGAGAATTTGTAAATTACCTGCTCATTTTAAGGATTTTGTTATGTCATGATTTATATAGTTTAAGGAGATATTTGTTTTTTGTATTTCACATGTGTTATATTATTTTGTGTTGTGTTTCTTGCTTACTGTATTATATTTTGTTTTTAGTTTTGTTAAGGAAGGGAAGATGTGTAATATCCCTGTTAGTATTTCTTCTTTATTTATTGTTCCTTGTATGACGCTTGTATTCTAGAATGTGTGTGTGATGTCATTCTAGCCTACTCGTTCATCGAGACAGTACGGCCTCTCTGCGGGTCCGTTATTTAGAGACTTTATTCCTTTAAAATAAAGGATTACTTGGAAAGCGACTCTCGAGTTGTTTGTCTACCGCCACAGGGACCCCCCTGCTACCTCCTTTATTTCACTACCATCAGCAAGGGAGACACATTTCTCTCCTCCCTCGCCCAGGACGCGATCTTAGCAAATGCCGGCTATGGTAACAGGTTAACTGGCTGGCATCCACTCCAGTTATCCAGTGAATTTATTTTTAACGATGAAGCTATTTCTATATTTGTATTATTTATTGGTTGCATTGTGTTATATGAGGTTTTTAAGAAACTGAGACAATAGAAAATATTCCCCCAGGTATGTGATGTCTCTGTTTTCTGTTTGAATGAGAAATGTAACAAGAATAAGAAACTAAAAAGTCGGAGTTATAATCATCTGTAAAATCAGTGACAAGCAATACTCCTTTAAATTTTAGCGCTCTAGTTCTTAGTAAAATACTAATTCCGGTCAGTTTCGTGGCCTCCACAGCCTGCCGCCCGCCCTAAAGAAGCACAAACTACGCATGCGTGTAGTTCTTGTAGCCTGAGGCTTGCGGTTGCTCCTCCCCTGCACTCTGCGACGTTCGTCTGCTGGGCGCGTGCATGTGGGCAATGACTCTGGGCTCGAGCTCGCGCAGGGGCAGTTGAAGGCGCGCGCCTGAGACGCCCTGGGTGCACGCGCGAAGGGCGGTCACGAGCTTGGTTTGACCTAATACATTCTGTGGACCGCTTGCTCATGTCAGATCCCCAAACAGTGGGTGCCAGAGAAAGCACCCGACGGAGATAATCCCAAGCTAGTTCCCCCGAAGGCGCGGGGGTCGAAACGCGCCCCCCCCCGGACATGCAGCCCCCGCCGCCGGGCGGAGGAGATGAGGCTTCGCAATGGCACCTTCCTGACGCTGCTGCTGGCTCTGTGCGCCTTCGTCTCTCTGTCTTGGTACACGGCCTTCAGCGGCGGCCCCAAGGGTGAGTACCCGGCTGGCGGAGGGACTAAGTGGCACAGGGGTGGATGAGGACGCAGCGGTGAAGAATGAGGATGCGGAGAAAATTGAGTTTTGGTGGAATGAGACTAGTGAGGAGAGGATGTCATAAATGTTAATGTACCTGCCCATCATTGCTGTACTAAGAACCTCTAGCCTCCCACCCCGGGGTTAGGTCTTAGTGTTTAACTTAACATGATCCTTGCTGCCTCCCAGGACCCACCTTTCGATTCACCTTACCTGACCTCCTGTGTGTGTCTCCTTGGGGAAGTGTTATCTTTTATATATTTCCCCCGAGGTGCAACATTACTGCCTGGCGTGTTACCATCCTCCCCTCAAATTGTTTTCGTACCTGGTGTTTCCTATCGCCACACCTCCTTACAGTGTTCCAGCAACCCTCTGCCCATCTCCCCTAAAGTGTGTCCATACTGCCTAGAGTGTTAATGTCCATACATCTAACTTAGTGGTATATCCGTGGGCCTTACTGAACTCTTTCACTGAGGTTACACGTCTACGCCCTCTCCCTGGGTTGACCTACATCAATCACTACTTAGCTGTCAAGTTTTGTCATAGTGTTTTTCCTTTTTCTTATGGTTCACTCTTTCATTTCATTTGTTCCTATACTCTGTTAACTGTCTCTGATCTCTTTAAGTCTGTTTCCGTCCGCTCCTCATGCAGCATTTGATCCACCCTGTGTTAACTATACTGTTCATGCCTTTCATTCCCTCTTTCTGGCACAGCACCTCTTAGTGCCCCATCGGAGGGCGACCAAGGCTACTTTGCAGTACCCTCTTATTCAACCCTTGCTCGTCACAAAAATCTTAGTTCCGCCTAATAATCTCTGTTACTCTTATATGGTAACGTTGTCCACCATTCAACACATATATACCTTTCGTTCTTTACTCAGGGAAACCGTAAAGAGCTGCCATAACGACCCCTGCCTTTTGCAGTGTTTATTTCTGGGAAGCTGGGCGCAGCCGTTCTTTTTCTAGTGTTTAGTCTTCCGTTCTGACAGCACATAAAGTAGATATATAAACAGGTGGCAAATATTTAGCAGGATTATTACCGTTTGTCAACACTTAGATTCAACATCTTTCTGGTTTTCGAGCTGCCCTGTTATTTTGAAAGTGAACATGATAAAATTAAGCTCCAATTTGTTCGATACTAAGGCCGCATCAGCAAGATAGCTACCGGTTTTGTTTTTTGAAGGTAAACTTCCCACGTCTGAATATCGGGTTGCATTTATCAATCCTAAACTTGCATGTTTCCACCACTAAGCTGTTATTTGTTCAGCTGGATGACTTTTCATTCCTTTGTCTTGGGTAAATAAAACCATGAAAAAAGTATCAATTTTATAGTTGGCCTGTTACTAGTAGCATAATGTGTTTTTATACAGGACTGTATTTCAAACTGGCCATTGCTTTGCAAGCCTCTCGGACCCCCATCCTGTTAAGAGTATGATTCTTAAGGCTTTGGTTTTCTGTAGAACCCCAGTTTTGCGTTTCATTTTTTAAAAATTTCTCTTGGTAGTAAACTCAAACCCATAGTTGTACCCCTCACCTGGAGATGGCTTTCTTGTACTGAACTGTAATTGGGGGATTATTGATGGCTTAATTTGTAGGCGTTATTTTAGATAAAATACTTAACCTGCAGTGACTGTGCTTAATAGCATATCTTTCCTAATAAGACTGTTGCATGGAATCAGTCCATTCATGCCAAAGCCGGACCAGAATGCCTTACTACAATCCCCTGTTCTCTTAAGACTTGTGTGACAAATTGGCAATGCCCTTTTTCCGACCTGCAAAATGTGCACCCTGTACCGGTAGAAGGCAGCTGTGCATGACAATTTCACACTGGGGAAAAAAACTTCCAGTGAACGTTAGATTTATTTTCAGGATGTTCTATATTGATGGCATAATTGTACATACAGCTAGCTTACTTGACTTAAACAAAGAAAAACTTTGTAGGGCACGTATCTCTGGAGCTCAGATTCAGTCTTTGACCCGCTGGCCTTCTAAAGATTTTGTACTCAGACCTGTTTTACTCTGGCGTGTTATTAGACTTTGCAAATACATTTTTCCTGCTGTATATAGCATTACCCCCATGTTACGCTCAAAGGCGACCTTAAAGAGCTCATTTCTGAAAGGCGTTTTCATACTCTACCTTTAATGTGTTTTGCCTACCACCTTCAGCTCTCAATTTCGTGAAGAACTTTATTTATGATTGGCTAGAACATAATTAGTTATCGACCATGACTTGCATACATGACTTTCTTTCATATAAACTGAGATTACAATCTGTAGTTATCTGGGTGTCCTGACATCTCTCAATTCTATAGAGTGGCTTTACATCCTATAAAATCTACTTTTAAACTCTTAATGTTTATCTTCCTTTCTGAACTTTGTCCTCCTTTAGCACTGCTTCCCCCCTCTTTATTCTTCTCTGTCTAATTTGGTACAGCTACACTACTTTTCCTCCTCACCTTCAAATTTCTTCTTTCCTTGCTGAGTTTTTAAAAATAAAAAGCAGTTCGTTAGTGCAAGGTTTATGCACTCAGTAAATCATGTGCAAGTGCCTCGCCCACTTGAAGAGTTTTGCTTATTTGTTAGTCTTTCAGCTACATATATTTCCCCCAGTATTTCTGCTCCCACATTTGTACCCTCGTTGTGTTCTCTGGTCTAGTTTTATTGTATATTTATTTTTTAGGATTTATTTGCATTGTTTTCATTAATATATGCATTGATGTTCGTATAATGCTTGCTTGTAAATTGTTCTCTGTTGTAAAGCACGGCAACATGGAGGTGACATTTTTTGCACTATATATTGTTTTGCACATAAAATAATTTGTTGTGGCTTATGAGTGCTAGAACTATTTTTCTGTTTGTTCCAAAACAATCTGCTGGTATAAGCTGCTTGGAGAATGAATGTGGAATTAGCTGCAAGAATAGCCACCCAGTTAAAAAAAAAAAAATCTGTCTGGTATTAGTGCCTTAGTATGTTAGTCTGTTAGTTATTCCCCATCCAGTTTCCGATGAAGCTGATGATTTGATTTGGGTTGATAGTGCCATCAGATGGATCTCCAGTGGAAAATTTGAATTGCATATGCATGCTTGGCAGCATATTCTAATGCAGTAATAGATCAATGTTGAATACCAGTAAGGAATATTTTAGCACATTACAGGTCTAATTACGCAAAAGTAGAACACATCTGGACCCAGTTTACCTCTGCTTGTTTTTGAGATGCTAGTGAGAGATTGTTTACAATTTTTGTGTAGCATCGCCAACATGCCTCTTGAAAGGCCACTTCACAGCTCAGTCTTATGAAATGAGAGATGTATACTTGACAGATTGGTTCTATCTTAATAATGCTCTGGTGAACCCCTCCTGCTTCCTTAACTGACTCATCTTTAGAAAGTCGTCTCTTTGTACAGCATTAGTCTCCAGTGAAGAGGCTTTTCTCGTGGTGTAATCCCATTATAATCACCTTTCAGTGCTTCTCCATTTAACAAGCTTCTGAAAGTGATTCTTGCTCAACCAGGGGCCTTGCCACAATCTGGGTGTATTGCATTTGTGCCACATCACCGTATTAACATGGTGCACTGGGTGCAAATCTGTGCAGTGCACCCTGTTATGTGAATGCACTGGTCACAGTGCAGGCATTATGAACTCGTGCTTGCACTCTGAACAGCACATTAGTTAAAAGCAGACCAGCTGTTTGAAGCCACCTTTCACTACAGAACTTGTTTTCAAAGGGGTTTGAGGGTATTGACTCCCCTGCTGGCAGATGTATTGAGAGACTGCACAATCCAAGAAGAGAGGGGTGCCTGGGTGGTCCAGGATACCCTGTTATCCCCATTGGATGAAAGGCTTTGTGGGCGCGCCCGGACTGCGTGCCACCTTGTAATCAGTCAGTGTGCCACATTAAAGTTTCTTTGTCATTGCGTAAGCGTCTGTATCACAGCAGTGATGCAGTGCCATTCCTTCATTCGCATAGGGCGTCACCTCCATGTAAATAAGGGAACATCCATTTCTGATCTCGCAGGTGCACATCTAGCTCTGGCACTATTCATACCACACCTAGGGTCGTGCAAGAGTCTGCTGCCCCTTCTGTATTCTCAAAGTGCACCAGGAGTGCAAATACCAATAGCGCACACCCCCTGCGCCTCTGGAGATGGTTGCTTTCTCATATCTTTTATCAAGACCCACTTGTATGTGTGGACAAGGGAAGAGTGACATTTTAATGGGAACCACAGGATACTGTCTCCCTATCTAGAATCCAGTTTACAAAAAGGTATCCCACCACCCCTTCTGTGCCTTTAATATAGATTTTTCATCCTGCCCTTGCGAGAAGCATTTATATTTATTTTATGGACCCTCGCACATCCTATTGGTTTCATGCTCCATCATTGGGTCTCACCCCGGTCCAAACCAGGGTGGGCTCAACCGTATCCCAGGGAGCACTTCGGATACTGTCTAGATCTAACACTGATTTAATATATTAGAAATACTTAGTGGACACTCAAATTTTATTTTATTTTGGGTGCTACTGTATGATTAAAAACTATTGGTCTAGTGTTTTCAGGGGAGAGTTACTACCCCTGTACCCTATTGCTGTTTCAACATGTTTCAGCCCTTCTAAATTGCCATACATAGTTCCTTGGCTTTCATAAGGACTACTGATATTTAATGCCCCTTGTGTTTTTTAATTTTTCAAATTTTTATTAATACAGATTTTCTGCTGTCCTATTTATTGTGTTAAGTCTGTCAACCGTCCTTTGTTGTAACATACACACCCACAATACAATGCAGTGAAGTAATCCTGCACCTCGACTGGAAAGGCCTATATTAGTGCCTGTTATCATTAGGTTGATAAAGGTTCAAGAAACCAAGAATAATTCATTAATCTTTGGTGTTCTCTGTTGTAGAGGTTGGGAACAGGTTACACAGTGACAAAACTATACGCAGGTCATGTAATTTAACACTATTGCATGCATATCAATGCAAAGAAACCAACATTCTAAGTCCCTTTGCATTACCATTAACATACAATACTCACAAATGTGTGTACAATATTAAAAAGTGATCCCTGTATAGCGAGGCATGGGGATTGGGGCAGTTGCCCGCCTCTGCTCGGGAGGCGATCGTGATACCCTTGCTGAAACCCGGTGGAGAGGCGGGTGCGCGCACAGTGTATCGCCCACTCTCTATGCTGACGGTGGACTACAAAATCCTGAGTAGAATTTTGGCGTCGCGCCTCTTGACCCACATGACCGCCTTGATCCACCCGGATCAGGCGGGCTTCATTCCTCGGCGCAGCACGGCCACCTCCATTCGACGGTTGCTGCGGGTGATGGAACTGGACCGGGATGAATACCCGGAGGCCTGCACATTGTCGGTCGACTTCGAAAAGGCCTTTGATAGTGTGGAGTGGCCATATTTGTATCGAGTACTGCGGGAGTTCGGCTTGGGGGAGGACTTTGTACGTTGGACCGCCTTGTTGTATAGCGGGGCCACGGCCCGGGTGAAGACGGGGACTACTATCTCGGCCTCCTACCATGTGCGGAGGAGGACGAGGCAGGGCTGTTCCCTATCCCCCTTGTTGTTCGCGCTGGCTGTTGAACCACTGGCCGCTCACGCCCGACAGGGGGGTGCTTATTCCGGAGTCTCCCTGAGGGGGGACGCTCACTACATCTCTCTGTATGCAGACGACCTGCTGTTGTTTCTGAGGGACGCGACTGATGCGTTAAGGGGAGCGGTTGCCCTGTTGAAGGAGTTCGGTCGCCTGTCCGGACTGAAGATCAATTGGGGTAAGACGTGTTTGTTTCCATTGACGCAGGGCGGCGGGACACCGCGGACGGCGGGAAGTATCCGCTGGGAGGGCAGCTGCCTGCGCTACCTGGGGGTTAACATTTACCATACCCAGGCAGATTTGTTGGAGGGGAATGTTGGTAGAGCGCTTCGGGGTCTGCGGGGTAGTATGGGATTTTGGAGTACACTCCCGCTCTCATGTGCCGGGAGGGTGGCGTTGCTGAAAATGGTGGCGCTGCCACGCCTTCTTTATTTTTTCCGCACACTTCCTCTTTGGATCCCGGCGTCGTACTTCGCGCGATTGCGGGCACTTTCGACGGGTTTCATTTGGGGGTCGGGACGACAGCGGGTGGTGCTGGCCACGTTGCGGCGGCCACGAGCGGAGGGGGGCCTGGCAGCCCCTGACTTTGAATGGTACTATTTGGCGGCCCAGCTTCAGTGGCTCACGCAGGCGGTGGCCCGGGAGTATAGAGGCCCGGATGGCCCTCAGGACAGGTTGATCCCGCGGCATGTGCTGGCCTTTACGGTTCTCCAGCAGCGACTGGATTTGACCCAGCTGACCATGGAGGAGCGCACCCTCCGGCAGTGCTGGAATAGGTGCCAGAGGCGTGCAGCTATAGTCCGCCCATACGCTCCGGAAATCCCCCTTGGGATGTGTACAGCGCTCCCGCATGGGGGTGATTGGTCGGGACAAGCGATCTGGGAGGAGCTGGGAGTACAGATGGTAGGGGACCTATTCCGAGACGGTGAGTTATTGTCCTTCCAGGACTTGCAGGACGCCTATGGGCTCCTGCAGGGGGATTTTCTGCTCCATGCGGCTTTGGTGGCAAGCATCCAGAAGCATTGGAATATGGGGCTGATGGAACCCCCCGACCGCGGCGGGCTGTCAATATGTCGTGATGGCGGCAGGGACGACCAAAGCCATTACATGTTTATACCGCAGATTGTCAACGGAGGGCTTGCAACCTCTGGCCGCTCTGCGGGAAAAGTGGGAAACGGACCTCGGGAAAGCGATACCAGAGACCACGTGGTCCACGCTAGTGCGGAGGGCCTGGAAGGGAACTCGGCACGCACGGTTCCAGTTAGTTCAGTTTTTCACGCTACATAGGGCGTATATGACGCCGGCCAAGGTCTTGCAATACTTTGGTGGAACACAATCTCCATGCCCTCGGTGCAGGGGAGAGGGGGCAGATTTTCGCCACATGTTTTGGGCCTGTCCGCAGCTGGGCGATTATTGGGCTGAGGTAGTGGACTGCCTGAATGAGGTGACAGACCGCTCTATCACTCCAGAGATGGGGACTTGCTTGTTGCTCTGGTTTCCCCACACCCGCCGCACGAAGGTCACTAGCAGGTTCTATGATCTGGGGTTGATATTAGCTAAGAGAGAATTGACCCTGCACTGGAAATCCAGGGGGGGGCCTAGCTATGTGCGGTGGAGGGCAGCACTAGTGAGATGGGCGTGGGCGGAGGGTACGCTCCGGGTGCAGATGGCTCTGAGAGGGGACGATGAGAAAGCGTTAGCGACGGCCAGGGCATGGGAAGCGTTGGTAGTGGAGCTCCAGGGGCTGATATCTGAGGTGGGGGACGGAGGGAGCACTCAGGATCGGCAAGAGGCGAGGGGAACTGAGGATTGAGATGGGAAGGGAATGAAGGAGGTCCCTAGACATAAATCAGAGGCCTGGACAAGAGGGATGATTTGCTTACGCAGAGAAGGGGTGAGCAACTGTAAATGATCTCCTTGGAAGGGGGGGCACATCGGGGGAGAAGTAGGGGACAGAGGCGTACTGACATGGGGGTGGGGGGGGGGGACGAGTTGGGGTTGGGAGGGAAGTTATTCTTACTGAACACGGGGACCCGTGGTGTAATGAACGGTCATTGTTGATTTGGAAAATAACAAAAAATGTTTCAACAAAAAAAAACAATATTAAAAAGTGACGTGTTGCACCTTTGCAGTTACACATCACGACAAATGTGATATTTGTGAAGTCACACACATTTTGTGTAGCTTTCTCTTGGATATAGCTTCTTACCATCCCTGGTGCCTAAATCACCATATACGAGCTGGTGGGGCATGTCCCTGTTAAACTCTGATGGAATTGAAGGCGATAAATCAGTCCCTTGTTTCCTATTTTTGTATTTTAGTAGGGAATCCAAGGTAGTTACAGCTCAAGTAGATAGCTGTAGTAATGCAATACAATAACAGAATATGCATAGTATCGAGTTTTATAACATAGGTAATTCCTAAAAATGTTACTAGACCTGCTGGTCTAGTAACTCTAATATTCTACTCGACCTAACTGTAATGTCCTTGACCCGTGAACTGGTCTCAGATCGTGTGATCCTATGCAAATATTTTGTCTTAAGGAGCAGTCCTTTTCTTTATTATCACATAAGAGAGCACCTTCACATGTCCAAGTTCACTATTTCTGCTTTACCAAAAAAACGTTTTATTTACTAGAATAAATATTTGCTCCTTGTATAACAAGAATCAAGCTCCTATATAGGGTACACGTGATCCCTGGCTTGCCTCTTAGTTCACTAATAGCATTGTCATCTGGGCAGGAGCTGTGATAATTCCCAGTTCATGTTTAAAAACTCACTTTTCATAAATATATTACCAAAGCATGATGTGAGAGTGAACTGTCGTTTACAGATAGTCTATTTTCTATTGAAATGGCCACAAAACCTTCCCACTAACATGTAGTTTTACTGATAATAGAGCATAAACAATGTTTCGAAATTGGGTCTCAGCAAAAATATTCCAAAGTTGCACATTACAAAGTAAAGTGTTCTAATTTTGTTATGATGCTATAAAAATATTTTTTTCACCACAAAATTACAAAAATGAGTCTTCATAACTAGTGAAATATGTTTGAACAGTTCACTTAGCTATTTCAGTGTTGTGTTAGAAAAAAAGCCTGATATCTTGCAGCCTTTCATTTAACATGCTTTGCACAGTTCAATTGTCACACAGTTCATTTTTGTTAAAATCCTCTAACTTCAGTCACAGAAAGAGAATTACATGTAGAAAGACAAACTGACTTTTGACCTCTGTCTCTGAAAGCCAGCAAATGTGACAAGATAAGATTTAAAGGCATTTTTAGTGCTCTTTCACATTGTGAGCAATAAAGATGCCTTTAAATCTTATCTTGTCACATTTGCTCTACTTTCAGAGGCAGAGATCAAAAGTCAGTTTATCTTCTTACATTTATTTTTTTTGTTCTGTGACTGAAGTTAGAGGATTTTCAGCTCACCAGAAAGGACAGTAGTCCCTAAAAATAGCTCGTCCTGATCAACAATGCAGGTGGATTTTTCAAACCATGCTGTATGTGAATTATAAAGTACAAAGCAACCAGGTCAATATAGTATATAAACATGCTTTCAAACACAGTTTACAAGATGTCACTGGCACCCCCCTTAGATGCACTGTCTTATGACAAGAAGTCCTCCCAATCTAGCTTGTTTGAAGATGTCCGGTATTGTGGTAGCTGGAACCGTTGGAGTCCTGTCCCTCTTAATATAGGCTTTCAGTGGTAGCCAGATCTCTTCGAACTTGTACATCATGTCTGTAATTATTGCATTCAAGCGCTCCATGATGTTTATGTGCCACACTTTGATCCACCACAGTGTAAGGCTCGAAGGGAGGGGGGTTTCTTCAGGTATGGGTTATTGTTAATTGTGCCCCCCCAGCACTTTACCTGCGGACATCGCCACCACATGTGTAGTGTGTGCCCCTAGTGATAAAAAATCCCTTAGTAAGGGTGGTGCCCCCACCAGTTTTCAAAATGAACATGCATCATACCCGGTAGGAATTCAGGGTTCCGTGTGATGGGTATAGCGGGAAGGGGTAGGTGGTGGACATTTGGTGGCAATTGACTCTGTCCCAATGTTCAAGAAAGGAGGCAATTGACTATAGTGGCTGTTGCAAGGCTGGGAAGCGGTCTAGGGGTCTCAACTATGTGACATAATTTAAGGGACCAGCAGAGCAGGTGTGTTGAAAAAGCACCCAAGGTTTAGTATAGGGAAGGTGATGCCAATCTAAGGCTGACTGGAGTTTAGAGGCATGTATGTAGAATTCTGTCCTGGGAAACTACAGCCTGCCTCCCCCCCCCCTCCCCCTATTGGCCGCTTGATTATACAGGGTAGCTCTCAATACTCTGGGTTGTACCAAACAAATTGAAGCAGCTCTTTTTGGATTCGGAGAATAGTTTTTTTCTGGTGATGCACAGAGGCAGAGTATGGGCTATGTACAGTAGTACGGGCAGATAATTCATTTTAATGCTGTGGTTGCAGCCCAACCAGGAGATCTCGAGCCCACCTCCGCGGTGTAAATCTTTGAGTAGGGCCTTGAGTATATGTAGTATGTTGTAGTCAGAGTGTGGATTGAATTTGTGGGAAAGAGCCCCAGATAGCACAGGTAGGTGGCATCCCAAGTCAAGCTATCGGCGACAAGCGAGTGCTGAGAAGTATTGCCAGGGTCCACCATTCTTAAGCCTGTGGACTTTGTATAGTTATTGCGGAAGCCAGAGACACCCTCAAATTGTTTCAACTCGTCTAGCAGGTGTGGCAGAGATGTAGCAGGGTATGTCAGAAAGCCTAGTATATTTTCAGCAAAAAGTGCTAGCTTGTAGTGTTCACTATAACTTCAAGCCCTCGGATTTCCAGATTAATTATATACAGCGAATGAGGGGTTCCATTGTGAGCGCAAATAGGAGTGGTCCCCTGTCTGGTGGTCCTTTGAAGGGGACTCAATGCGGAGAGAGTGTCATTAACTTTAATACGAGTCTTTGGTCTGCATAGGTGCCCAGCATGTAGGCCGTCATATGTGGGCCCAACCTGGTCTTCGAGAGGACAGCCTGAAGAAACTGTCATTTAACCTGATCAAAAGCCTTTTCTGCAAGGTATTGGTGCGTTCCACCACGTCCACAATACTGCTTTAGCCGCATTCCACAGAGTAGCACACAACACTTCTCCAGTATCATTCTCATTAAAATACGTTTGATATTAGAATCTCTAGAGCACTGTCAGTGCCAGATAATGAAAGGCTACCTCATTATTATATACCAGGTGGGGGCCACAGAATGCAAGGGGAACGCAACATCTAACTATAGGAATATCTGGGCCTGATAAGACCGAGTTTGGGTGCTAATGTGACAGAGTGGTCAGGGGAAATTAGGAAAAAGTCTTATTTGTGTATGAGTCTTATGAACATTGGAGTAAAAAGTATAGAGTCTTGTTCCACCATGTGTCTCTCTCCAGATGATCTGTAGGTTTTAGTCTAGAATACCTTGAGTGATGGATGGTGGGACGGGGTAGGTAGAGGTGTGGTGCAGAAGGCAGAGCGGCTAACTCTGGAGCGCAGGGTTTATGGTTTGATCCCCGGCAGGCAGCTCAGCATCATGTGACTCAGGACAGTAGCTCACTTAATCTCCCCGCCAGCCCCCAGCGCCTAGCGCCTGGATACCCTTAGGGGTAATAAGTCGTGCTTTACAAATCTGGGAATATTATTATTTATCATTAATATAACATTCCACAGATCAGTTGACAGCGGAATTCAGGACTGTTTTGAAGTCTCCTCCCAATAACTACATTGCCGTAGCAAAGTTTATCATCAGTGGTAATATTGAGCTATAGAACTCATCGTTATGCTCATTTCAGCCATAACTGCAGTAAAGCGTAATTATGTACGAGCCCACTGGGATCCTCAAGCCCACCGCCACACCCTCTTTATTTGTATATGTTTGATCAATGATTAATCGCAGATCTCGCCTGTGAGAAAAAAGAACCAACACTGTTGGTCTTCATGTGGCTAGTTGCATGAAATTGAAGTGGGTACCAATGTGATAGGAGCCTATTCGTGTCGGAAAGGAGGAGGTGTGCTTCCTGTACCATAGTGATATGTACATCCTTAGTGTAGAGCCATTTTAGGAGCATCTTCCTTTTCATCGGAGGGTTGAACCCTTGAGTATTTATAAGGCTATGTTGAGTTGATGCATCAGTTAAAGGATGGGACTATTGCCCTGTCGTTACCAGAGTCCGTATTTGTGGAGTATCAGGGGTGTGGAATTCCTATAGCCCAACACCCAGGACATATTGGTTGGGTTCAAGGACAACAAGCTTTCATGTGTATTTTGTCCTTGGGACTAGTAGGCCAAACCCCCTGCAGCACAAACCCTTTGGCTGCCAGTTTGCAGTAACACATTATGGATCAGGGAAGGACATTGTCTGCAGTTAAGGTAATTTTTGTGTTCATATGTTAATGCTGTTTGAACTTGTATTTATGGTTAATCAATGCAAAGCCTTTATTATTAGGGTGAGCGTTCTAAAGCAATGTAAGCTCGGACCATATTACCGACAGCGGCTCCAGTATAAACATGTGTACAGACTTTTTCAAAGTTTAGCAGTATGAGTCTATGTATAATGCTCCCAGAATGCTCTCTGATTAGATGTGAATATTTGCAGCGCTTGAAAGTAAGATTGATGATTCTTTGCTTTCAAAATAAAGTTTAGAAAAAAATAATAGAAAAACACATTTTGCTAAACTACTGTAAAAATGTAGGTACCATTTCTTTACAGCATCATTTATAAAATGTTGATGCGTGTTAGTATTTCCCAAAAACATTCCTAATGGAAAATCGATGTAATCAGTTTTAACAAGATTACGGGAAAAATATAAATAAACAAGCATTGACAAAGTCAGTATGTCTGAAATTGGTGGTCAGATTTTTGGTTTTGTCAATGCGTGTCTTGTTTTGGCATGGTTTTTGTAAAACCTTATTGGTGTTGGAGCTGCCAGACCCTCACCATTAAAGCAAGCATTGGCAAAAAGCAAAAAAAAAAAATGGTCTCAAAAAGCACAAAAACACATTACCACTTTAGTTCTTGGCACTGAACAAAAAACTACTTTGTGTGCTAAAATGCTCTTTATTAAAATTCAGCATCTGCTCTTTAACAAACACAAAAGGTCTTGATTTAATGCCAGACCTAATTAGGGGCCTAATTATTAAAGAAATCGCAAAAGTGAACCAATGGTATATGCCCTTGCATTAGTGCAGATTTAGGGCTTTCATGAATTCACAAGAATTTACAGAAGTAGGTCTAGAAATCATAGTCCTAGAAAATATTTGGGAACTGCGTTTTAGCACGAGCAAACATGCATGTGTAGATTTGCTCATGCGAAATCTGTTGAGCGTTTGCAAGTTCACTTTCCCTCCAACTTCTTTTTATCCCCAACTCTGGAAGAAGTGTTAAATCTGCCATTGTCGGGAGTAAATTTCCAACCTTTCTCAGTATGGGAAAAGATTAGAGAAGAGCTGGTGAAAACCCTTATAATATGCAAGTTATTAGGTTTGCGCAGACTCAAAAGGGAATTCGAAACCTGTAACTATTGCTTACCACTACCTTCAGCCCCAATATGTAGATCTGCAGAAAGGTGACAAAATTAGGGAATTGCTAGTATTCAAACTCTACTATTTTATGAGCCCTGGCATAATCGGAAAGGCTATATCAGAGCTCTTCTAAAATAAGATTGCTGCCATAATTTGTCACTACACTACATGGCACGAAAAGGACAAGTGAATTTTGTTACAGAGCAAGTAGATTTATGAAGCAACTTGCCCCATTGACAAGTAGATATTTTATTAAATTGCACACCCCTGAGTATATCCTGCTGATAGAAGTGTAGCCAATGACCTCCCACATGCACCCTGTGGCAATGTCATATTTGCTGTAAAATTATTTGTGCAGCAAGCAAGCAAAGCTACAAACAAGAAAAAAAACATGAAATGGAGGCTGAGCAGTATTAATCAGCCGAGTAGAGGGCGAGCCCCCTGACTCTCGCCCGACTATTTGGTTGACATTGTAAAGGATATGGTTAGAGGGCTGCAGCTGTCAGACAGCAGCCACCGCCATATGGGCTAGCAAGCGTGGCCCATCAGCCTCAGTGGGGGGAGAGGTAGTGATGCTAGATGCTAGGACACCACCACCGCAGGAGGTCCCAAAAAAAACCTCCACTGTCCTTTCGGCCCTGTCTCCCGAAGGCAAGTCTACTGTATAGTTATGCCATTAGGAAGTTGCCTTATGTGTCTTTGGGTCGCCCTCTGGGTCGCTTTTTGGGGCACTCTGAGTGATCGAGGAGCCTCTGCCATTGTCTGATGGGATGGGGGCATAAATATTAAAACTCTGGCCTCGTCTGGTGTCTGTGTGGCATCCTGCTTCTTTCTATATTGAAGATTGGGTGCTGCGGTAAAGCCAAGTGGTAAAGAATCTTCCTCTTGCATAAAAGCAGGAGCACCTCTTTGAAGTAGCGTTGCTTGACCAAAGTTTGGAGCAGTAGGTCCTGGAACAGGGTGATTGTGCTTCTGCTTCCTGGATGCGTGCTTCTGCTTCCTGGATGCGTTCAAGAATTTTTCGTTGACCTTGTAGAAGTAAACCCTCTAGGTACATCGGAGGTAAGGCATTAGCACGAGAAAATACCTCCCCTGAAAGAAAAGAAGAAAAAAACACCAAACCCATAGTTTTCAATCCTAAAAGTGGCACCCAAATTAAAGGCAAACTGAGATGTCCACTAGATAATTTTAAAATTAGAAATACATGTTAGATCTGGGAACAGTATCCAAAGTGCTCTCTGGGATATGGTTGAGCCCATCCTGGTTTTGAGGGACCGGTGTGCGACCCGATGATGAAGCATGACACCAATAGGTTGTGTGAATTTGTGAAGGAAGGTCCATACAATAAGCATAAATGCTTCTCTCGGGGGCAGGATGACATCTATTTTAAGGCACAGAAGAAGAGGAGGTTAGATAGATATTTGTAAAGTTATTTCTATTTTCATACCTTTATTTACACAGACATCTTCCATTCATTGTGTTGGTCCTATTATTTGTTGTCCAGCGTCTTTTGATGTTATCTACTAGATTTCTATCTGAATCACTAATTTTAACTTTGTGAAAAGGTCTCTATTTGTTTGCTTTTTAAAAGTGGTACGTTTGCATTTCTTAGTGCTTTGGAATTTGAATCCTAGATTGTGTTTATAGTATGATTGCATAGTTTTCGAGTTTTACTCCCTGAAACTAGCATTGTCAGATCCTATCATTCTCCCTTTTGTGACTTAGTGGCTTTGGCAATAGTTTTTAAGCACACTGCAAAGCATCTGTGAAAATAATTTAAAAAAAAAAGCTTTTGATGAGGCCTTCTGCATCAGTTGTAAGCACGCGCAATACCACAACCTAAAAAATAAAATGTTAGACAGACGGTAAACCTCTCAACAGCATTTTATTTTACATTCATGAAGATGAAATGTCTTTGTAGGAAGTGCTGTCAAAAACCTTGTTCATGCTTTGCTTTTAGTCACCCATCCTAATTATGGAATTAAGTATGTTGGTATTTGTAGTTTCATTTTGTCAAACTAAAACCCTACTATTTGAGAACCCTCTTTATTGATGTAAAATATTGAAGTCTGACATTGAAGGTGTTTTGTGGAGATAATGAGAATATTATTGTTAATTCAAGTACTTCTGATTTAAACGTCCATTCATAACCAGTTTAGGCCTCCGATTTTTGAGCCATTTCTATAAAATGAATGACTTTAAAAAAGTTTTTGAGTGGTTTTATGTTTGTTTTTACTTTTTGTTAAGTGCTCTTTAACAAAAGCTATGCTAAGGCATGCTATATATTGACTGGGATTCCGCATGTATTTTATTTGATATATTTTTAACAGCTGTATTGTGGAAATCTCTAGATTGTAAACGGTTTTGGCTTCCTCTCTCAAAACATTGCCGTTTCGATATACCATTGTAACGTGGTGATGAAGTGGTCAATTTGTGATTTTTCAAATCCTGAAGCCACTGAAAAAGTTTGAATCCTAATCTTCCAGTAACCGTGTCAAACTTCTATAGGAATTATTCTTGCTCCGTTAAGCACATTGGTTTATTGCGCCCGGTTGTTTTATTTCTGGACCAAGCACATGATGAACCTTGGTTGGTTTTGTGCTTTCGGTCATCTAAACGGCACTTTGGACAGTCCATATCCCTTTCCGTCAATGGGTGGTGATGTATGAATACAGAGTGTAACATCTCTTCAGCAGCTGTGAAAATCATTCATACTAAAGTGTTATCTTTGTCTCTATTGTGTCTACCTTTCTGTTTAGCAATTCAGCAGCCCACATTTTGTATCAGAAGCAAAACTGGCCATCAACGCCCAGTGGTGAAATAGACAAACCATGCCATTGCATAGTGGATGGCTTGATCTGCATTGTTGGAATAGTGTGACAGCTAATCTTGAACTGGAATTGGAATCTGGGCTAGTCCTACTGAATCTTCCCGTGTGTGTCCTGATGCTGCGCTGACACACCCCATCTCATTCAGGGGATTCACACGCATTCATTTCTGTTCACCGCGCAGAGCTCCTCCTTCCTTGATGCAAGGGTTCTTGTTTTTTCCTTTCAATTGCCGCCCAGCACTAAAATGGCTCAGTTCTCAACCGTTTACTAAATCTGTTAGTCCAATTTGTGTGTACTGCTGGGAGTACTTGCAGGTCAAATGGACTAACCAAAACCTCCCCGATTCAACAACACATATAGGTTAATCCTGGAGTCACTTCCCATGCTTCCAAGATTAAAAAGTGGGATGTAAATGTTTTTCACACAGCCACTATATATATTTAATAATGTGTGAGGTGCACACAACACAGAGTGAATGTTTTCGGCACGTAATAAGTATTTATCACTAGTTTAAAAGGGCCCTTTTTTTATAATCTCAAATAACCAAAGATTGATTTAAAACCTGAAAGGGATTCCAAATAGTTCTTTGCAGGCCATATATGGACATCTGCAACAAAAGAATTACCCCATATACATTAAAATTGTGTCCTACAACGTACATGTTCTCTGCAGCAGATACATTAACTAGCTGAACTGTTTAATGGTGACCAGAGAATAAACACAGATCTCTCCATAAAGTGCATTAATGACTCTTTATTTTACCAGTATGTCGTGCAACAATGATCTCTGCAGCAGGTGTTAACCCTGGGATCTATCACAAAATGCCTATTTGTGAGCAGTTAAGTAACAGAAACTGTAACCGCAAACAAATCAGCAACATGGAAGAAAGTAACAGAAAATTGTTTTACTGTCACTTTCTTCCATTTTGCTGATGTGTTTGCGGTTACAGTTTAAAAAAAAACTTAATGCGTAAATTCCATTGAACACTTTCTCGTGACTGCTCCCTTTCGATATAAAAGTTTTGTGTCCCCAATTTGTGGGTTCCAAGGCTAATCGTTTTTTCCAATTATAGTACCATCTTCGAAACTGGACACTCAAAAGCTTACATGTTCTTTTGTTATAGAAATAACTTGCATAAAGGATGACTGTAATCCTGATCATCCACATGGATCCATCCTCTCTAGATTTACAGAGTGGCTGCCGTATTTGCTGTATCCAGTACTGCACAGGGCTTTAACACTTAATGTAGACGAAACACTTTATACAGGACCTGCAGAATAACTCCTAGCAGCCAACTAATGTGAATTCTTTTTTTTTTTTTTTTATTTATTTCGGCTGGTCAACATTTCAATTCACATATACATTGTAACTAATTTGTTCACAAAGTACATATCCTAGCGTTTTTATACAGCTGTTTACATTAGTAATTTCTGTCTTCGTGTGTGCCTGAGGCTGGTAGTTAACTCTTCGTCACATCGCAGTGTTACGATGAAGCCCCCAGTATTATAAGTCTACAGCACTGCATTTGTCATGTGGTATGCACTACGTTACACATGGAAATGATCCTACATCCATACTCCCTCCACTTGGTGGCAAAAAAGGAAAAGTTATAACAGACATCGCATGTTCTTACATTTTCATCAATTAACATATATTGATCATCCTCCTGCATTGTCAAAAGGTATTGTTTCAGCGGTTCCCAAAAATCGCTGGGCCTTGATGGCAGCGGTAGCTCTTCCGCGTACAACTCCATGGTTTCCCTTCAATAGGACATGTCCATAAGCCAGTCTTTGAATCTAGGGGGTCGTTTACTGCCCCATCTAATGGCAACTCGTTGTTTCGCTAACAGTAGCGCTACAGCTAGAAATTTCCGCCGTCTTGCCGGCGTTAATTTCTAGATCCCCAATAAGCACACGAGTGTTCGGCACTAGTTCAGCTAACATTGCAGTGATCGCTCCTGTAACGTCTTGCCAGTATTTGTGTTTCTGTGGGCATGCCCACGCCAGGTGTAGAAAATCCGCATTCAGGGTGTCACACCTATGACACCTATCATGCGATCTAAGGCCGTATCTGTGGAGCTGAGTCGGGGTATAATAGAATTGATGCAGAAATGTAAAGTGTATTATCTGTAAACTACAGTTTGATGTCAGCAATTGTAGTTGTGTGCAACTGTAGTCCCAGTCCCGCCCGTCAATCTTGTCTCCTATCAGTGTTTCCCACCTAGTTAGTGATCTGTTGTCAATCCCACCGTGTTCCGATTGTGACGCATTGTACAGGCGGGTAACTAATTTCTGACGTGTTGGCGCTATGAGTAGGCCTTGTAATGCGTGCAGCGTTGGTGGCTTCTCCGAGTAAGTGGTATATAGTTCCCTAACCGCCACTTGCAGTTGCAAGTGGGCAAACCTCTTCATTAGTGTGTTGTGTGTGCTTAATGACGGGTCACTCCTTTGGATGAATCTGCTGTTTGGGAAGACATCCTTAATTGTGGAGATTTTCATATCCTCCAGCAGCAATGTTATTTTTTTCTCGTGTTACCGATAATTTCGGATGATTAGCAACGGGAAGTGATGGGGCGTAGATAGGTAATTTATTTGCCCTGCATGCCAGCTCGTACCATGCGCTTGAAGTACAGTGCACAGGTTGGATCGTGTCCCTATTTATGTGGGGTTTCGGGTCAGACACAAAAGCAATCAGTGGAGTGGGTTGTGTGCTGTCCGTTTCCACTGCTACGTGTGGAATGTACGCATGCGGTTGCGTCCATTAGTGCGCGTGTTGCGCCTGTGCGCAGTAGAAGTATAACTGCAAATCTGGTGCGCCGAAACCGCCCATGTGATACGGCTTCATCAGTACAGTCCAACTGATTCTGGCCTGTTTACCTGCCCATGTTAGTCTCTGCATTGCCAATCGTAATTTTGCGAAGAATGCCTGCGTTAACCAGATGGAGATAGGTATAAAAATTTGGGTAAAACAATCATCTTTTGTAGCGCAATCCTGTCTGCTAGCGATAGAGGCATCTGTAACCATCTAGCTATTTGCTAGTCTAGTTTAGTCATCGCCCTTCCATAGTTTTCCTTTATGACTAGGTCTGGGTCCCTATGTAGCCATACGTCCAGATATTTCACCGGGTCAGTTTGCCATTTCAGGGGGTAGTCTAGTGTCGGCTGGGTCGTGGCTAGCGTGAGATGAATGATCACTGATTTGTCCCAATTTATTCGCAACCCCGCATATTGTTCAAAGCGAATATATTCTCTGATAAGGCTATTTAAATGTGCGTTGGGGTGACTTATGAATAGTCGTCGGCATATAATGAAATGCTAAGGGGGCGCAGGCCAAACTGTAGAGCAGCGTCTCGGTGACACTGTCGGATTCTGCAGGCGAGGGGCTCCAGAATCAGAGTAAACAATATTGGTGATAGCGGGCAGCCTTGTCTTGTCTCTCTACCTATATCTATATGGTCAGATGTTTGTCCATTTAGCCTGATTCTAGCAGTTGGGGCATGGTATAAGAGCTCTATCCATCTTAAGAACTTCTCCGGAAAGCCCATCCTGCGTAATACCACAAACATATACGTCCATTCCACCGAAAAAGCCTTCGCAGCGTCTAGCAGAGCTGCCGCCGCCGGTAGCTCCGGATCCAGATGGTGGTATAGGGCAAAAATGGTGCGTATGTTTTGAGTAGTAGATCTGGTTGGCACAAATCCTGCTTGGTCAGGTAATACTAGCTTCTCCTGTAGAAGCTGTATCCTGGTAGCGATAACCTTTGCCAACATTTTTGCGTCTATATTTATTAATGACAAGGGGCGATATGAGTCGCATCTTGACAAGTCCTTGTCTGGTTTGGGGAGCGCCACTAAAAGTGCTTCCCTCAGTGAGGTAGGAAGCCGACCCTCTTCATACGCCTCTTCATACATTTCAGCTAAGTGTGGTATCAACAGGTCTTTGTATGTTTTGTAGAACTCCCCAGGGAGTCCGTCCAGCCCAGGAGCCCTGTTGTTTGGTAATGAGTTTATTGCGTCTACGAATTCATCTTTAGTAATGTGATGGCTTAAAAAATTCACGGTGAGTGTCCGAAAGCCATGTGAGAGTTACATCCTGAAGATAGCGGTTAATTTCTTCGGCTGTGGTGTTCGTGTGTTTGTCATAGAGCTGTGAATAATAGCTTTTGAAACAGTTTGATATGGTCGTCGTGTCGTATAGAATTTGGTCTGCGTCATCCCTGATCTGCGTTATGTACGATGTTGTGAACGAAGGTCTAATCTTACTTGACAAAGCGCGTCCTGGCCTACCGCCCTCCCCGTAGTTTCGTGCTGTGTATCGTCCCGATTTGTATTTTATCTCATCCGCAGCGTATTTCTGGTAGTCATCCATCCCCTCCCCGATTTTTACCAGTAGATTGGGGTTACGTGTTTGTGTGTGTTCCGCTTCTAGTGTTAATGTCCCTTTCTATTATATTTAGTTGCTGTTGGATATCCTTCAAGATCCTGGCATGTTTACTAATGCAGTGACCTCGGATTGTAACTTTTGAATGCCTCCCATAATGTCCCCGTACTGGTCAATGATCCAGAATTTAACTTAAAATAATCCATTATTGCCTGTCGGAGCTCACTTTGGAACACATCGTCCAATAGGGCACTCCCTTGTAGTCTCCATGTGAAGTGTCTGGGTATGTATGTGGGGATTTCCATCATGAGGCAGACCGGGGAGTGATCTGACAGTGTCTTAGGTAGGTGTTTGACCATCCTCGTCCACGTTCATGCTTCTGTCGTAAGCAGTCAGTAGTCTATTCGTGACCAAGTGTTGTATCGTAGATGTACATGTTCCCTCCCTACAGCCCTCGTGTCTCATTCTCCATATATCAGTCATCCCCCACATCGCCATTCGTCTTTTAGGGCCTTAGCCACTTGTTTGCCTTATCTTTCATTACCGGTCGATCTGTCAAGGGCTGGGTCCAGACATGTGTTGAAATCCCCTCCCCATATTATTGGTGCGCTTGGGAATTCCCTAAGTTTAGTCCATATCTCTGCATAAAAACCGGGATCGTCTGTATTCGGACAATATGATGTGGCTATCGTTAGTACTGTGCCTCCAAAATTCCCCAACACTATAAAATAACGGCCTAGGTCATCGTTAATTGTGCGAATAAGTTGGAATGGTGTGCTACGCCTGATTAACAGTAAAACCCCCTCTGGCATATGTAGAGTATGAGGATGCCATGCGATGCGATGCCCATCGTGTACTCGATCGCGTCTCAGTCATAAAGGTGAGATGTGTTTCTTGTATACATGCCACATCAATGTCTGTCAAAGTACGCAAATACTTTACGTATTATCTGTGGGTTTTGAAACCCGCAAACATTCCAAGTTATAAACGTTAGTTTTCAAGTAGTCGTGCTAGTGTCAGCCATATTCACATACCTCTACTGGAGGCTGTCATGTCCTCTGCATGCTACGTGTGTATAGCGAAAACCTTGCGAGTAGTTTCTCCTTGTTGACCAGACATTTTCTACAGTCCCACTCCGCCCTGTCCCTTGTGGCGAAGCCAATCCCATTTTGACGTACCATAAAGATACGAAAAGAAAAACCCTTACAGTGAACTAGTGTGGAGCACACAGAAGGGCGAGGGCTGCCAGCCCGTTTCCTGTGGGCTGTCCCCACATGGGCAGATGCCCTGCAGAGCATATACATCAAAACTTAACATATAATGTACTGATAAATTTGCACCAGGTGAGTCTTTGGCAGTAGTATAATGTCTCTGAAAGTGGGTAAAGTTCAAACCTATTCAATTTCAATGTACAATACAGCATTATAGTGGAATACTTAAGGTGTATTGATATTAGACTTATCTGTGTTAGGTGTATGGCAGTCCCGTTCCCACCGATTGTTTATCAATAAGCGCAGCGTCTCAGGAATCATCCAGGAAAGTTTGTCATATCATGATCGGCAGCCGGTGTCTTGAAACCCTCCATTATCTGGGCAGTAAAAATAACACCTGCCTCCAGCAGCAGTTTCCATCGTCTATCTAGTCCAGACCATGCAAACCGATCAACATTGTTCAAGCGGGTGAAGATGTCCGCCGACCCTTGCAATGTCCTGTTACTCGACGTCTGATGTTGTGGACTGTTCTTCCTGATCCCATCTTGGAGATCTCCGTCGCGGTCCTGAGTGTCCTTACTGTTGTATGAATTGCAGCACGTCCTTTGGTTCATTTTACACTTTCACCTTCCCCTCGTCTGTGATCCTGAGCCTTGCCGGGTATAGCATTGCATATGGTATGTTTAGATCTCTCAGTTTTTGTTTTGCCGGACCAAACTTCTTCCTTGGCTCCTGCACAGACACTGTGAAGTCGGGGTATAGTGATATATCCATACCTTCGTGATTTAACTTCCCCAACTCTCTGGCCTTCCGAAGCGCTGCATAATCGGCCTTGGTCTCGAGCCGGCTGGTGGTTTTTGTGCTAAGGATCTGTGCGCTCTTTCGACGATAAATATTTCAGAGAACGTTTCCCGCCCTAGCATGGAGATGAGTAATGTAGTCTCTGAAATGCCCATCAGGCGGATGTTGTTTCTGCGGGATCTCGCTTCCAAATCTTCTGCTTTTGCTGACAGAGCTTCCATGTGTTTGTCCTGCTTCGCCTCCATCTGTACTTGAGCCATATCCAGTCTTTCTGTGTGCTTGTCCAGGCGCTCCGACATCCTTTCGACCTGGTACGTTAGAGAGTCGATTTTGCCATCTATATTGGTTAGAGCGGCTTGTATAGTGGTGAACATGGCTGGCACTTCAACTTTTGTAACTCCACCAGTGGCACCCGTTTCCTCCTGCTGTTGCGGCTGCTCTTCCGTTCCCCGGTCCGTTTGTTTTTTGGCTTGTTCAAAAGTTATTTTTGGTTGGATCCTGTCCGTCTTGCCCATATTTGCTGCCTCAGTCCGGCCGCTGCGCCTGTTTCTGCAGAAATGTGCGATAACAGGTCAGTGTGTGTCGTGCACTTCCGAACTGACAGTTTGGTGTTGGTTATACCTCTTCTGTGAGATATGGGGTACCGAATCGCAAACTCGTCCCCCACTCGGGTTTTGTGTGCAATGCAATCTGATCCAGGGCGTTTTAGAACTCGCTGTTTGCAGGTAAGTGTCTGTTTTTTCACCGTTCACACTGCCCCCGGCAGAGACCGCAGCTCACAGGACTCTTGCTGGTCGTGGGTGTCTGGGTAGCCAGGCTCGACCCTACAGCATCTGGTTCTGCACCGGAGGCGGTGCCCTTGCCACTTGCGTATTCGTAAAGAAGCAGATCTCTGAGGGCGTGCGCGAGGATTGCGGCGTTCTGTACACTGCGGACACTTAGGCCCAAGCCGTCCAGTTAGCTGGAAGGGGTTGGCGCACCTCCCATGCCCCGCTATTGTGAACAAAGTCCCTTACTGTCACAGCTCTAGTCCAGTTCCCAGTTGAAAGCTTCTGAGCTGTTAAGCCCAAGTTCTCCAGTTAGGCGAGAGCGAGTGGCGCTCCCCCCTACACTGCGCTGTTGTGAGCAATCCTTACCGCCGTTATGGCTCCTGGAGATTCCCAATTTAAAGTGACTCTCTGAAGGGGGGGGCGGTGTTGTCTACGGTCTATTCTGGTAGTGCTTTCAGCCGCTCAGCGTCTCACCAACTCGTCTGTGCCGGAGGGCCGCACCTAGCAAGCAGCGACCAGGCCGTCCCGCACCTTAGGGGCCCGCGGTTGGTGTCGGTAGCGTTCTCTTCCCCGCTGCGTGCTGCGATCGGCCCGAGCTTCCCCAGTGGCGAAATTGTGTCTGCGCTGGTTCCACTCCCCACCCGTCACGGGTCTCACCTCCTCACCACCTCGTCACCGCGCTCAGATCCGGCGCCTCCAGACAGGTAGTTCTGGCCATAGCGGGCGGAGACCGCACCTCGGGCCGCGTTACATGCCGTGCGTCATGGCTTCACTGCACTCCAGGCCGCTGCCTCAGTTTCGGTTTCGTGCAGCCAGGCTCAGAGATCTCGGTCCGCGTCTCAGTCGGTAACAGTGTCTAGGATCGCCGACTTCTGGTGTGAGCGGGCATCTGGCGGTTCACTGCAGCAAATCCCACCCGGTAGCGTTGGTCAAGCTGTGTTGTGTAGGATTTTTGGAGGATTTTTGCGGGCATCAGCGAGGAGCTCGCCTAGAACGCGGCCATCTCGCTTCGTGGCAAGCTCCGCCCCCCAACTAATGTGAATTTTACCTATTGTATCTCTTATTCCTCTTCTCTTTCCTTCTTCAGATTGTTAGGTGCTGCAAGCCAGGAAATGATTAGAGTGAAGGAAAGAAACAAAAGTGGGACCATACAAGATCAAACATGGAAAACTAAAGGACTTTCCTCTAGCCCACATACTGAAGCACACTCATTTATAGGCAGCTGTGTACATGTAACCAGGCAAAATGCAATTACTCGGAGAGCAGTGCAGCTAATGGCAGATATTGACTAACCCACTGCTCCATGCAGTATGCTCACTTGAGGAGAAGCATGATTTGAAAGAGACTTGAATAAACAGAAGAGGGTTGACCCAAGGAAACTGTATATAAAGTTAAAAACCTATATCTATAGATAATATATATATATATATATATATATATATATATATATATATATATATATATATATATATATATATATATATATATATATATATTTTATCTATATCTATCTCCATCAAATAAGAATTGCCCCCTCGGAAGAGCCACACAAAGGTAGGTGTACTCTAGTTTATTTCAGGAAGCAGCAGCCGGCAGGATAGCTTGCATTAAAAAATGTTCAATCTGACGCGTTTCGTGCTGTCAAGCACTTTTTCAAAGGCATATTTGTTCAACAGCGCAAGGCGATGTGCGCACTCTTTTTCAAGTCCTGACACCTGCCCTTGTGGGCATTGACTCCGCACAGAGCCTGCTGGTATCTGTAGTGCACATTAATAATACTCCAGTGAGTTGCCTGTTGCGTTGCCACAATCAGAACCAATTGAGATCCCCAGTGGGTATGCAAAGTGTCCCGATCATACTGGGCTGCATTATGCCTTCTAAAAACACCCTCCTTTCCCAAAACGGTGATCGTCATTATTTCTCTCACCCTGGGTCCGCTTCCATGCGGCGGGGCTCTTTGACTGCTGTAACCAGAATGCACTAGTTGCATAAACACCGGGAGGCGAAAGTACACGCCAACTTGGGCAGGACTTTTTTGATCATAAAGAGCAGGTGTTCAAAATCTTGTGGTTGCTGTGTGTCCAGTCCTGTCAGGCTCGTGAGCAAGGGCGGTGGCCCGAAACGCGTTGAGCCGGGTATTGAGGAGACCATGCGAGCTGAAGCTGCTGAGAGATATATATATATATAATATATTCCAGTGCAGCGTTTGTCAACAGACATCACCAAAATCAAACTGCGAACACCATCTCCATAATCCTTGCTTACTACAGAAATCTGTGAGATTCACTGTAACAAATGCCTTTCTTCGTGCATTAACACAGTGTAATAGCAGTCGGTCCACACCCATCCAGGGTAAAACATATAATTCACAATAAATGGATCTGGTCTACTGTTGTAAATTTTCGTAATAAACGGGAATCTCTAAAAAAAAAAAAATTGAGTTGGCAAAGCAGTATATAAACCCCTACAAAGTGGTCGTAACAAGGATTCTCAGAATGCAAATTTCCAAGTATATAGGCAACACCAGCCCCTTTTACTTTTAATGGTGATCCATAAAAATCATGTAACACAATACCTTTTTATAGGTTTCACCAAAGTACCTTAACAATTCACCCATAAAAGACTATTCGCTTTAACAGGTGCTTGTCACAATAATTGAGTCAGTTATATTGCTTTTGTCATAACTGTTCATAATATAAGGGATAAAATACCCCCTACTGTACATTATAAGGATATTGCAAGTCATTGCGGAGTTTATAAGGTTATGGAATTCAATTATAAATTTGTACAAAATTGCAGTTGGCAGAACAGTGTACAACCCTTCTTAAAATGGTATAACAAGGATGTTTAAAGTGCAGATCTTATTCTGAGGCTTTGTTACGTGGATAACCAAAACTCTTATATTATTATAATGTATATTAGTCCTTTAATCTTGAGCAGTGAACTGTTCACCACAACCAACTCAGTCCTACTTGGAGTATAAGCTTTCCCACAAGGCAAAATAGTCAAAACAAGCACTCTTTTTCAGCAGAACCACACAACTTCTGTTAAATCAAACTCTCTACCCCAAGAGAACAAACATTTGGGTGGAGCCAAAGTGTCTCTCTCTCAGTAGTGCATCTTAAAGCCGTTTTTCTGATGCTCAGTTAAAGTCTGGCGACTGCTACTCTATCAAACCAGACCTAAAAACTGAAGTGCCCAAGTGCAACACTTGTCAAAATGAGAAAGGATGTGTGTGAATTTCATAATTTTAGAGCTAGAAATTGTGAGAGGGAGGCAAGACAATAGTTTTACTACACCTCAGGTAAATCAAAAAACTTATCAACTTAAGGAAGACTACCTTTTTTGTTTTTTTTTTATTTGGCTTTACTGCACAAGCACAATCTAAATAAATGCTTCCCCACCCCTTGTCTTGAGCGCCCTTCTAGGGACTTAAAAATCTATGAATTTTCGGCTAAACTGGAGTGATTTACTCTTTATAAGACAGCAGCCAATGACGTGACTAACTAGGCAAAGTGGATCATGCGCTCTAGTTAACTGGTGATAATGTTGCGATTGAGTTACTATTTCTTCTTCATCTCCCATTCCTTCATGTCCGTGGTACTACTTCACTTCGCCCTATTGCTGCTCCCATCCTCCCAACCCTCCGTCGTCGTTGCGTGTCCGTATGCCCAAAAGTAGTCAAAAAAGAGTGATACAGAGGTTATATTGTGCTCAAGTTTTGGGGTATATTCTAGAGTCTAATCTGAATCGTAAGTGTGTGAGATCGGACAGGGTTATTGGGTAATCCGGCAGGGCTAGAAGTGCTGATCAAGACCGGTCCGTGTGTGGACTAGTTTTTTCATTGTTTTTCATCCTGTTGTTTGTCCATCCCGAAAAAAGCACTTTGATGCAGCGCAAGAACTGGCCGTCTCTAGCACTTTTTTAGGTCAAGCCTAGCGCAGTGCGCATCCGGTGCTCTAGGAGAAGGCCTCTTGGAATCACTTCAGACTTTCTGCAAACTTGTGCGTGTAGTGTTTGATTTTCCACACATTCTATTGGCCTCTGCGTGTGGCTTTCAAAAATGAAAGCGCACAATTGGCCAAAGGCGGGTGCATGTCCCACCTTTTCTAAAAATGTTTATTCTCACAGTGTTTAGCTGTCGGGAGCGAGCAGAGGCACGCAGCGTGCCATCTGTTGTGGATCATATCTAATTTCAAGACCATGCAGCTTTCCTTACTAGGCGCGACCCCTCCACCCCGGCCAAAGGACAGACCCCACCGCCACAAGAGTGCGCGCTTCTTCCAGCACTCGCATTTCATCTATGTCAGCTGTCTCTTCCTGCACCGTAATCTTTGTATTAGTATGTTAATGTCAAGACATTTGCTGTACTCTGTAGTTGGCCTCTATAGTTGCCTCTTTTTCTGTACCATCTTAAAAATTGACTGCACCTTTTAACAGTGTTTTTTCATCACCGTGGTGCGCGTTTCCTTTAACACCTCTGCGCAGCTGTGGTGCGTACTACCTTTGACATCTCTGCATAGTGCACAGCTGTGGTGCGTGTTTCCTTTCCACACGTTGCTTTTGGTGCTCGCTCGATCCAGGGGCGTAACGCAGGCACTTGCTCGGGACTTGATTTGAGCCAGTGTCTGCTGGTGCGCACATGGGCACTTATTAGCACTTGCTTTTTGTGCGTGCTTGCTGTCACCAGCTGCTAAATAATGCCTCTGCTTAGCTGTGGTGCGTGCTACCTTTCACATCTCTGCAGTGTACAGCTGTGGTGCGTGCTTCCTTTCCCCCCCATTGCACAGTACACAGCTTAAAAATTGACCGCACCTTTTAACATTCACTTTTTTCAGCTCTATGATGCGCGCTTCCTTTCAAACCTCTGCGCAGCTGTGGTGAGTGCTACCTTTGACATCCCTGCACAGTGCACAGCTGTGGTGCACGCTTCCTTTCCCCCCCATTGCGCAGTACCCAGCTGTGGTGTGTGCCTCCTTTCACCTTAGTGCACAGCTGTGGTGCGTGCTTCCTTTCACCCCACTGCACAGTGCACAGCTGTGGTGCGTGTTTCCTTCACCCCATTGCACGTGCCCCCTCCCATCACACCCACGTGGTGTTCTCGCTTTCTGTTTAATAAACAAATTTCATACACCGATGCCCATGTTTCCGATGTTGGCATTTGTGAACTCACTATACCTCGCAGCTTTTCTTACAAGGCACATCCCCTCCACCCCAGCCGAGGATAGACCCCCACCGCCATAAACTGGATTATAAAGTGCCCTGACAGAAGCACCAAGGCGCTGGGCCATGCAGCTTTCCTTACAAGGTGCGTCCTCTCCACCCCGGCCGAGGGACAAACTCCTCCGCCACAAGCTGCTGTGATATATGATAATATTATACATTTTTATTATTCCTAGCAACTTTGCCATATACATTATTGCCCTTTATTACACTATTTGTTAGTTTTTAAATCATCAGCAGCAACATTTGTGCCCCTGTGCTGCGCAGACTGGAAGCACACCAGTACCGCCACTGTAACAGGAGGCAGACCCACCACCCCTCCCACACTTCCAACAGACGCACAACATGCTGCACAATGCTCTACAACACATATTAAACACATTAACAAAGCCAATAGCTCTGTCTAGACACTTATAACGCCCCAAAGGCGAGATCTATTGGCTATGCCAATGCTTCTTCTAACTTTACTTTTAGGAATACTACGTAGCTACGCTGCTGTACAACATTGCTAGTAGACATTGGGCAGGCCAGTAGCTCTCGCATAGGCGATACCTATTGGCTTTGCCAATGCTTGTTCGTTTTACCTTATTGTTTTTTTGTGGACCTTGTACCTCACATCTCACCAGCATGCTGTTGCTTTTGTGGACTTACTTTCTTCATTCACGCTTAGACACTCCACCCCCTCCTATTGCTCCAGTCTCAGACCCAGCTGCAGCTTCCTATCTATGTCCGTTCACCGTTCTCTTCAGTGTTTGGAGCACTCTACAAAGCGGCCATGATCTGGTAATGCAGGTTGTACAGAAGGTGGCCTACAGGCCGGCAGTGGCCTGTCGGCACCCATAGCGAGCCAGTGTACTGAATTCACCCGATTATATTTATCTTGCTGTGCATGCCATAAAAACAGGCGGTGCATTCTGGCAGGATAGGTTAATGTTGTATCACTGGCTGCTTAGTACTTACTGCCAAATACTGGCAAGTCAACTCTGTTTTTCATCTTTCCGAGTTCGGTCCAGTGAGTATTACGAAAGTGTGTTCTAGATAATGACACCTGCTATCTAGAGCACGTGGAACAGCAATCAGATGGCACACGCCAATTTCTAATTGTCATTTTAAGATTATAAAGTGTGACAATAACTCAGCCCAATGTATTGAAGCGTCCACAAAGGTCAGGTTTGGGTGATAAAATGAAAGTGAGCATTAATGTAGTTCCATATAAAGAACCAGCTGTTCGTTTTTGTTTTATCTGATTCTATTGTTTATGTGCAATGGTCAGACATATTTATGATGTTTATGATTTATTACCTTGTGGGATAGAAGTAGTACTTTATTGAGTGTATAGCTGGCCTATCAAGTTCTAGTGAAATAGCACGGCCCTTTGGCTAACAAATTCTTACATCTGAGTTTTCAACCACACATAGAATAACATATTTTCAAATCTAAGGAAAACCTCATTAGCTGTATCTATATTTTTCTGTTTAATGTGTGGTAATGTAACCTTTCTACGGATTGCCTGTGCTAGATGCATGAATCTGGGTGCCCTCATAGAGACGAATGTTACAGTGGGATCAGCACTGGAAGTAATGTTGTGACATATGACCTCCAGATGACTTTTAAGTACAAGAACAATGGGAGGAGTATTGGGTATATACCCATTAGTGTATGTCGTTTTACTGCCATATTGGTGTTGGGCTTAAAGCCATATGAGTACGTTGCTCTGATTTTAAACTATTTGCTCTGGCTCTCTCATTTGCCCAGAAAGATAACCCAGCTAAAACTCTCCGCACAAATATCCCAACATGTACGGAAACCAGCAAGCCCAGCTGCAAAAACTGCCCTATCGCAACTAACTGAGCAATGATTTGAACACTGCTTTGTCCCCCCCTGCACCCCACTCCACCAAATAAAAGCTCCCCAAGATTGTCCAAATGCATATTTACTCCCCACCCTTTTTAGGTCTCACCTAGCGTTGCTGCGCACATGCCCAGCTCGCTCGGCGAGATTTATTGCAGAACAGTACTTTTACAAAAGGGCTTTAAGCCCCGCCCCTCCCTTCCATTGGCCGGCGTCACCGTTTATGCTAAACGATGGCCAGCCATTGGAAAAGAGCTGTGTGTGTTACCTCCCTTTGGCTTTTTCTGCCGTCCCATCTGGACGGGCTCGCCTGCTTTCCGTTCGTCGTAAACGATTCCTTATCTTTATGGGGCCATGTGTTTAAACACATGGCCCCATAAAGACAAGAGATCGACTGCAGCGTGGTCCTCCTTTCACTTTTGCGCTTGCTTTACGCCCTACCAGTTTACGTCACCAGCTGCCTGTAGCACAGGGTCACGGGGAGGACAGGGCCGAGGCAGTAGCCTCTCTTGTCAGTTGTTTATTGGCTGCGGGATCCCAGCGAGTGCAGATGACCCAGTTTCAGCACTCCGCTGCTGCATGGGTACACTTTCTGTCTGTGGGTGGGCTTCAGTTAGTCTCGAATGCCAACTCTTTACACTGTGACTGACTGGGTTACCGCCCCTGCAGGTCTGGCTCGGTGAGTCCCAGTTTAACAAATCCGCCCCGCAGCCGTGTTTGTGGCGCGACGTAATGCCTGGAGCCACCCGGTCTGTACACTGACAGGACACGTCTTTCTCTGCGACTAGCTTTCGGTCCCTCTCTCTCTCTCTTCCAGTTCACCTGGATTCCCCCTGCTTTAGCCTAGGCCTTACACTGTTTCTCCGAAGCAAAGTGCAGGGCTGAGTCCAGCCTCCTCTGCTCTCGTTAGGTCGACTCCCCTTCTGCACCTGAGACCGGCCCGTCGCCGGGAACACAACCAGTGCGGTGAGTGGGACTGACTTGTTTTTATTCTTTTAGGAGCGCTTTTTACGAGTGCTGCTTATGTCATGCAGCACTGCCGTAGGCCGCCTTCCTAAACTGCAATGCTAAACCCCCTTGTTTTCAAAACTGCCACTTGCAGACGCTTCATGTACAGCAGGATTCATGGGGTTATTTTGATTTGTGGCTGGAAAAGGTAGCGTTTCGTTTTTTTTTTTTAAGTGATGTTTAAATAATTATTAACTTGGAAAACGTATTTAAACTTCATTGTCATTGCATTTTTTGGCGTGCTTCAAAAAGCATTCATATGCTCCGATTAAGTGTGTACTCAGAAGTACCCCATGGCACAATTAGGCACCGACTTAAGTGATTCTCGATCATCTTGCACTAAGTAGTCCGTACCCCCCCCCAACCCTCCCACCGGGCCAAAGCAGGCGCCTACTTCTGTGCTTAGAGTGAAGGTATGGCTGGCGGACATCTCTACGGAAAGTACGTTTAAAAAAAAAAAACTTTTTATTTAGTAGTTTCTGTTTCAATTTAGGTCTGATCTTACCAGGTTAATCATGCAAGATCTCATATTTTACAAAGCACTCTCTTCCTTCCATCTCGCTCTTGCTCGCAAACACACTCTGCACACAGCTCTGCTGCTTCTCTCCAGACCTCAGATCCATGGCTACCTGGAGCCTACTCCCACCATGATTCGCTGCAAGCCCCTGTCGGAGGAGTCAAGGCGCGGACCGGGAGCCCCTACTTTCGGTGCCGTGCCCACCTCCAGAGGCAGTTCTGCGCACTGTGCACCCCCAGCTCTAATATTATATTACGCTTCCAAGGGTCACCCTCATAGTGAGAGGCAGTCTGGGCTCCTAGTTTTGCACATTCAAACGTTCCGTTCACCGGTGTGTGCCACTACATTTTCTGTATTGCTTGCTTGTGTGAGTGTGTGTGCAGGCTCGCAGTGGTGCTACATGCTCTGTACCTGCTGGTGAGAGCGTGCACAAGTGCAAAATGTTCTGTAGCTGTACTGTGTTTAGGCGGCTTCTACTGGTGCTACATGTTTGTACCAGTTTTGTGTTGGGGTGAGCGTACACGAGTGCTAGAAGTTCTGTTATCTTGTGTTTGTGCGTGTGCAGGTATAAGCTTGTACCAGTGATGCATGTTTGGTGCATGTTCTGCAACAGTGCATCCACCCGGAGCCTACTCCCACCATGATTCGCTGCAAGCCCCTGTCGGAGGAGTCAAGGCGCGGACCGGAAGCCCATACTTTCGGTACCGTGCCCACCTTCAGAGGCAGTTCTGCACACTCTGCACCCCCAGCTGCAAGCCCCTGTGAGAGGAGTGAAACCATGGTCCGGAGCCGCTTCAGAGGCAGTTCTGCACACTCTGCACCCCCAGCTGCAAGCCCCTGTGAGAGGAGTGAAACCATGGTCCGGAGCCCCTGCTTCCAGTGCTGTGCCCACCTCCAGGGTCAGGTCTGCATACTCTGCACCCCCAGGTCCATTCATTTCACGCCCAGCCCTAGCACAGCACTCTTTACTCCCATACTAATCTTTTGAGTCAACTATTCAAAATGACTTTTCAAATGAAAGCCGGCACAGTCTCTACTGTACTACCCCATATGTGACTACATTCTGGCGCCAGTTTCAGACAAGGGTGAGAGTGTCATGTTTTGGTTGACTTAATTAGCGTGCACCACTTTACGGATGCTGCTATCTATCTCTCAGCATTTTGGCCACTTTGGGAGTCTTTGTGCCTTTAATAATTATTTCCACAACACTGTTAATCGTCTCTATGGGCCTTTTCTTACATAGTATAATTTAGTGCGGGTTCCTTTCTTAAATCTACCTGTAATTCATTTCCCTCTGCCTGTATACCACACAATGTAGGGTTACAGATGTGGTCTTAACATTACATACTCTATTTCACAGGGCTGTAAGCCAACGCCATAACTCTAACATGGTTCTCTAGCTTCTTGCTCCGCAGCTCTGGTTATAACGCCACATCCTTGTGCTTTACGGACATTGCTAGTGCAATATTGTGTGCCTATGCTCCCATCTACAGTATGTCATACATTATTAAAAAGCAACAACATGCTGCAACGTATTTGTCTATACTACCTTTAGTTGCATTAAAGGCGCATTAAGATTAACTAATTTGCCCACAATTACAAGACTGTGAGCCAACGTTGTGACTCTAACATGGCTCCTTAGTTTCTTGCTCCGCAGGTCTGGTAATTTCGCCACATCCTTCTGTTTTTGGGAGATTGCCTACTGTCCTATTATGTGCCTATGCTCCCATCTGCAGTACGTCATACATTATCTCAAAGCAAAAGCCACATGCTGCAACCTATTTATGTCTGTTAAACCGTTAATTGCATTGTTTTACGCTCACGGTCTACAAACTCCTAGCTTCCAATTTATTTACTTCTCGTTCAGCACATCGCCGTTTGTAATGCAGTGACTGCGTCGATGTTCTATATGCTATAGTTGACACTAACTCAATGGGTCCAGCAATTTTGAGGCTGGTCATTTCGCCACATCCTGCATAACTAATTTGCCCACAATTACAAGACACTGAGCCAACGTTGTGACTTATCATAGTTCTTTAGTTTTTTGCTCGGCAGCTCTGGTCAGTTCGCCACATCCTTGTGCTTTTGGGAAATTGCTTACTGTTATATTGTGTGCCTATGCTCCCATCTGCAGTACGTCATACATTATCTCAAAGCAAAAGCCAAATGCTGCAACCTATTTATGTCTGTGAAACCTTTAATTGCATTGTTTTACGTTCGCTGTCTGCAAACTCCTTGCTTCCAAAAAACTCCTTGCTTCCATTGTATTTAGCTCCCGTTCAGCACATCGCAATAAAAACAGTATCTAGACATCATTCGCTAACTATTTACTGCAAATTGTTTGTGAACTAGATAAAAAAAATCTCTACTAAAACAATATTAAAACACCACCAAATGTACTGCATCTGTTAATATACAGACACATAAAGCCTACAACACACAAAAACATACACTACACTATATACTGCAGTACACACACACACACACACACACACACACACACACAACTACTTGTTTAACCACTACACAATACTACAAATGATACTCTAACAAAACTGTCATACACATTATTGCTACCCTTACTAATTCTACAAATAATTATGTTCCAAACAACTATTAATTGCAATAATCAAACACTGCACACTGCTGCTACTTACTCCTCTTGCCACCACACTAGCAAACCATAAATTACACATCACATAGTTAGTAAACACATACATACCACTACTTACCTGTTCAATACATTTAAACACTCCAAACAAAACCATTAAGCAAAATTATTACAATACAAATAACTCTAACTCTAACTGATGCGAGACCTGTTGCATTGCAAATGCTTGTTATAGTTGTGATATGAATAACCCAATTTCATAATTATATTGTATCATATTTTGGATGCTACTTTTTATTTTTGTCCCTCTATGTACGCACACATTGCTTTGTCCACTATGAGCACATTATTGTTAAATCATATTTTATTCCACTTTATACCTTCCTAAATCCTTTGCATATCAGTGTAATGTGCTTTGATACCACCCTCTGAGTGCACTGCACCATATAATGAGAAATTATTTTAAAGTTTAGATAAAATACTAGGTATATCGAAGCGAATCGTTAGATTTTCTATTCCTCTACAGACCCCTCTAACTTGACAATGTTTTTATATGTAATTACTGTCTCCATTACTTTCTCAATTGCGTATTTAGGTTGCCGATTCATAACTTGTTTTAAAGTGTCATATTCAAGCCCAGATTGGCAGTTGATCACTGATTAGTTTGCATCTACTTCTGGAACCAAGTGTCTGTATCACTACATCCAGTAAATTCATCACCACCCAATAGATTGATATCGTCTCTGTAGTATAGCATATTGTATTGGTTTGATATGGCAATTAGGCAATAAAAACCACACTTCTCATAACATGATTAAAAATGCAGGGGTGAATTTTTGTTTTTTATTAAACACCAATAAAACAACTAATGTTAGTTTACAGATCCATACCTTCAATAATAGAGCTGCAAACCAGTACTTAAACAAGAATGCACAAATAAAACTTTGAAAGTTAGTTTCTATACCAACCCAGTCCCCGGTATCAGCCACATGGGTTCTGAACAAGAGATACCGGTTGTTTACTAAAGCAAAAATTTGGTAATTATCAATGTTTGACTTATAAACACAAATTGTGCAAAAAAAGACATAGTGTGCAACTTTAGCCCCCTCCCCACCACGGAGGCCAATTTTCTAGGGGAGGCCTTTTTAGCAGCTTACAGGGACCACTTCTCCTGCTGTATGTCCCACTGCCAGTGTGAAGAGCGTGTGGCTAATTGGCACTCTCTTTTTTTTTTTCTTTCTTTTACCTCTGGCCAGGGTGCTCAAGCATAGTCATGTCAGCCTCCTCGCAGCTGTGGTCAGGCCGTTGGGCCACGCTGCCCCTCATCCCTTTGCTCGCAGCACCCTCTGTTTGCTGGCCCTCGTGTGTGCTTGCGGGCGAGGTCGCACTCCCCTTCGAAGGCCTCCTTCAGGCAGATGCTATGTGGTCGGCCCTAGCTTCTGCATCTTCGGGGCCAGACGGGTCTCACTCCCGGCCGATGCAGCAGGAACAGACTGAGTAGCGTGGTCCCATGTCCTGGCCCTCTGGGGGAGCCCCGCTGCAGGGTTAGCTTCACTCTGGGTCGGCACGCTAGTCCACCCCACCCCACCCATGCTTCCAGGGCCCCCCTCTCACCTCTTCTGTTCATAGGGCGGGCCGCTGTATTCTATGGGGCTGGTGTTGGGCATGCTGCAATTGTGCTCTCTTGATGCCAAATGAAATCACATGGTTCCCCACATCCCGAGGTCCAGCTTGTCGGCTCCGCCCAATCACTGGTCTTTTCATGCCTTCCAGGCCCCGCACCTGGCCAGGTTCTCACGGACTGGAATCCGTGCTAAGGCCGAAAGCTGTCATGGCCCAGACCCCCTCGGCCTCTGTAATGCAGGCCATTAACTTCTCCTTGGGGGGGGACTATGCATTTCTCGTTCTCCAGCAGGTCAGCTAGTATGCCTCTTCAACAAAGCTGCCGTCTGGTTACTAGCGGGTGCCATTTGGCGAAGGCGCTCGCCAATCGCTTCAGGCCTTAACTCACCTCGTCCGCCCTTGGTTCTTCGGCGTTTTGGGAGGCTGCTTTTCCATCTTTCCCGCAGCTCTACTAATAAGTCTCCTCAGTTGTGACCCCTTTGCTACCCTCAATCTTGTTAGGAAGCGCTTCGATGAGAATTTATCAACGGGAGCTCAAGCCTCTGCTTCTTACTTCTTTGGTATCTAGCCACACCCTATGGCTTGCTTGCCTAATACGTTGTTTATTTGAACAGACAAGTAAAATGAAGAATTTTTCAATTGGACAGCAGATTTTCTTGAGCAAGATTTTGTTAATTTTTAAAATGTTTAAAATCTAAATTTTCGTCTGTGGGCTATCAGATTCATCAAAACCAATGAAAATTCATTTTAGTCAGTTCAACCAGTGTCAGCTGTTTTGAAAGGCAGTGATAGTATTGTGTGTTTAAGTTTCCTAGAGGCTCCACAGAAAGTACAAATATTGTCCTGTTTAGTGTCTGGTGATGCCAGTGCTAGCTTGTGGATGACTGAAAATCAATTACATATACAAGTATGTTCAGGGATCCTTTTTTACATGATTCTGTGCATTTATGCGTTGAAATTTGCCGTCTAAATTAGTGTGTAATAAGAAGAGCTCAAGAAACTGAATTTTTTCCGATATTTGCCTGATCACTCGCTGCCTGTTTACTTGCACTTCTGGAAACTAGCATCGGGTCTCAAATGTGGAGACTTTAAACCGTGTTTTAATATTTGTCTTAGCGATCATGAGCAAAAGAAATCCAGATTGGACAATCAATATAGGAGATTGAAGATGTACAGCAGCTCTTGCTTATAAAGGAAGATACATGTTTGTATTCACATCTGAGATATGGACTAATTATTTAAGGTTCAAACTAATCTGTTTAACGGACATGATTAGATTATAACTAACCATGAACCTTTTGACAAAGCCACAACATTTTCCCTAAAAATAGTAGTGCACCCAAGCTTAATCCTGCCAAAAATGATCCACAGAAAGGGGATATTCAAAACAAGCAGGAGGCACCACCATACTCATTAAATTAGCGAAAAAAGAGTATTACTCCAACAAAATACTTGAGGCCAAACAAGACCCAAAAAACATATTCTCAATCATAAAGTCCTTCACCGACCCCCAAAGCATTGCATAAAGAAATCCCTCCCTCTCAGAGCTTATGTGACCAGATCTCGATCTTCTTTGAGGAAAAAATCCAGAATATCCAAAAGGATTTTGTAACGTCCCCTGTACAAAATCGTGACGTGGACTTGAATCCTGACCCAACTAGCAATGATCACTCACTCCAAACCTTCGAATCAGTCTCGCTTGAGCAGACATGAGCTGCAATAGTCGCCTGTAAATCAGGTTCTCCCTTAGATGCCTGCCCCCCCCCCCCCCTTTCATGATTCTTCACCAAATCACAGACATTGTCAACCCGGTAATCAACCAGATAGTCAATTCCTCATTATTCTCAGGCACAGTGCAGACGAATGGAAGCTAGCCATTGTGAAACCTTTGGAAAAAAAGCAAAACATTGGCTAAGTCTATCTTTCCAATCTCCACCCTATATCGCTCCTCCCGATACTGGGCAAAATCACAGAAAAATTAGTCCACAAAGAACTAAGTTCCTTGAAACCGCCAGGATCTCCCACCCTCGGCAATCAGGCTTCCGCCCCAAGCATTCCACAGAATTTGCACTTCTGGAAATATCGGACACACTAAAAACTATAGCGGACAAAAACAGGAAGGCAGTTTTGATTTTGCTCAACCAGTCTGCCGCATTTGATACCATCTCACACAGTATTCTCCTTTCTAGACTCCAGTCCAGTGGCATCTTCAATACTGTACTACCTTGGATTGAGTCCTTTCTCACCATTTGAAAGCAAGCAGTGTCCCTCAGAACGTTCCTCTCTGCTGAACGCCCCATCGCAACTGGAGTACCACAGGGCTCATCCCTCTGTCCACTGTTGTTCAACATATACATGGCCCCTCTCATCTCCCTGATATCTTCTTTTGAGATTGAAGTAACGTCCTACGCAGACGATGCACAATTGATCCGGATGAAGGACAACCACCTCAGGTGCAATACAGACAAAACCTATATCCTTCTGATAGGAAAAGGCAATCCCTTCCAGCCAAGTGCTTGGTGGCTGGAAGGTACGACACCACCTCCCACTACTGTCAAGGTAGCCAAAAACATAGGAGTGCAATTTGGCACCGCTCTCTCCTACTGACCACATGCATTGACCGTGGCAGGGACCTGCTTTAACCTTATAAAATCATATTTGTTTTTATTTGACTTCATCCCCCTTACCGTGGCAGTGGCACTGATTTTCTCACGCCTGGACTACTGCAACAGCCTCCTGGCAGGAGCAAATAAACACTAAAAAGACATGTGGTACAACATGCTGCGGCCCGCCTAGTCATGAAATTACCACGTAGGTCCTCCGCAGCACTCAAAACCCTCCATTGGCTACCACTACATAAGAGAATTCTATTTAAGATCCTCCTTATCACGTTCAGAGCATCACTAAACTTTGGCCCAACGTACCTCTCAGCCAGATTCATCCCATACACCACGACTAGGACTCTCAGATCCTCATCATTAAACCTCCTTAAATCCCCCTGCTTTAGGTACAAGACCGAGGGAGGAAAAACAGTAGCTGCATTAGGAACCAAAGCCAGGAACCTCTTGCCAACACACATGAGGTTGTTGAAAACAGAGACACAGTTTAGGAAGGCACTACAAACCTGGATCTATGGATCGGCAGACGAATTCTGTCTATCCCTCATATAGGGTCCCTGCGGCTCCATCTCTACCTTCTCCCTACCAGCGCCTGGATGCTCCCTCCGAAGTGACAGCCTTCGCTTTATAAATGCAACAATCAACTTAAATCAAATATGGGGAGTTAGGAAAGGGTCCCAAACCCAAAGTAGTTTACCCTTTGAATTTACCTAGAGATCTTTTGGGAAGAGAGAGCACAAAGAGTTGGTATGAAAACAGAAGTCCTTTTAGTTTTTTTAGAGGGAAATTATTCAAAAATGATTAAGTAAAAAAAGTAAATATTCACACTGTCCATTATATGCAGTACTGGGTTTGCGATTTTGATATATACATATATCCACATATACAAATACCCATATAAATATATACTATACCTATAAGTGCAGTATGTGTAGACGATTAAATGTCTTTTTGACCACTACTTATAATGTATAAAGTTCAATCCGGAGGGAGGAAAATATGAGTTAGAGAGTCAGATTGATACTGTGACCTCTACTTTTAAACCACAACAAAGAGGGATAGCCCTAAAAAATGATTATGTAAACATACAGAAACATGGTCCAATGTTTATAAATAAAGAACTTTGTTTTTTGAAAACGGTGGATAAAGTTTTGTTGAAAGTAGGAACATGTGAGGACTGTATAAATGTTTGTTGCACTAATCGTCAGAATGACGTATTTAAGGAAGCAAAGTCTAAAAACAATGTGCTATGTGATAAAGAACGAAAGTTCGAAATGCGTCGGTTTCTTTTGCTGGAATAAAACTGTTACAGAAAACTGCGTTGGTGTGGCGGTTTTCCTGCTGGCTGTGACGGATGACCACAAACCAGGATTACGTTTGAAGAAAAAAAAAATCTATATATACATGTCCTCCCACGGCGTTCTCCTCCTGAACCACCACACAGATTCCTCTGCATGGTAATAACATATATAAAATCCCAGTTGAAGGCATCAGCTGAAACGTGTCGGTCATTTCATTATTTTTAATTTGTGGCTAGAAGAAAATTAGTTAACACTTAATAAAATCGAATTTCAAGATAACTGGCTGCAGAGGAATCTGTGATATCTATCTATCTCTGTCTGTCTGTCTATCTATCCCTACTGAACGGATTTGCACCAAACAACAAGAAGCATAATCTGCGTAACATCTACTTTTCTACCAACTTTGGTGTATTTCTGTCCAGTGGTTCAAGCTGTATGTTCAACTACGCGTCCTATGGTAATTAACATTCCCTGCTTGGGGGATCACCCTGAAACTTCCCATTCATAACAAGACTTACTATGACATTTTCTTTAGAATTTTGTTTGAGGATTCGTTGATTGGCACTAAAGATATAGGCAAGTCAAAAAATGCTTTTCCTATGGAAACTGAGTCCTAACTATAACTACCTACTGGCAACCGTCAGTAGGTTATGTATGTATGAGTGTATATATAGATGTGTGTGTATATATACGTGTGTGTGTATATATTAGTATGTGTGTATGTATGTGTGTGTATATGTGTGTGTGTGTATATATGTGTGTGTGTGTGTGTGTGTGTGTATAGATGTGTGTGTGTGTATATATATATATTCACTGAAAAAACCATGGGTTTCACACACGTTATAGTTAGGAATTAGCATTTAAAAAACCTTAGAAATTTAATGAAAAAACCAAAGGTTTCACACATGTTATAGTTAGCTGGACATTTCACTCGTAAAAAAACAATGAAATTCCCCCGTTATAGTTAGTTCAGCTAACTATAACTCGCGCGCCCGCAATGCACTACTGATGACGTCACATATTACATCACTCATGACATGGTCAGTGACATCACTCATGACATCACTGATGACATCTCAAATGACATCACTGATGACATCATCCAGTGAATGTGTGTTTTTCTGAAAATTAAATATGTTTTATATATGTATATCTCGAGGTTGATGGAAGAATAAATGAGTATATAAGTGTCTAAATTGATGATTTGTTTCTGAAAAATTGATTGTATAACTGACTGATTAAGTGTATCTTTTTGAATACATGGCTTAGTGAGTAATGTTTAAATGTGTAAATACCTGTATCAGTCTCTCACTTTGTATATAAGTGGCTGCATGGGTTGGTGAGTAGCTACATGAGTGTCTATATAGGTTAATAGTTGGTTTTTTGAGTATCAGTATGAGTGTCTGAGTGTCTTCATGGTGCGGTGGGGGGTATTACGTAGTGCATAGATGCATGAATGAGTGACTCACTGTTTGTATGTGTTGAAGACAGCATGTGTGCAGGACTGTATGGGTGGATGAGTGTGTGCATGGGTGTGTTAGTGAGTGAATGACTGTCTCAATAGTGTCTTCATAAGTAACTACATATGTTTTAAACTAGTATATGTGACTATTGTTGTTTATAAGTGAGTATATGTGAGAGTGAGAGATTGGAAGAGTTCCTGTATGAATAAGTATGTGTTTCTATAAGTGATTGTTAAAAAGACTAAGTATGTGTAAGTTTCTGTTAAAGTAAGTGTGCTGGTGTGTGTATAACTGTATATGCAAGTAAATGGATGTTTGTTTCTTTATTAGCATGAGTGACTATGTGTGTGAGTAACTCTATGGATGAGTGGGATTGTGTTACAGGATGTTTAGGTGTATGAGTACATATGATGTGTGAGTACATGTATGAGTGACTGTATAGGATTGTTGGTGGATGAGTGGATGTGTATGTGGATCTTAGAATTACTGAATAGGTTGTTGTAACTGTTATTGGTATGTCCATTGTTTTGAAAATTTTAGTGTCTATTTTTGAATGTTTGTATCAAAGGTTATATTAGGGTGAGAGGAGGTCTACCACTCTGTCACAAGGATAATGTCATCAGTGATGTCATTTGAGATGTCATCAGTGATGTCATGAGTGATGTCACTGACCATGTCATGAGTGATGTAATATGTGACGTCATCAGTAGTGCATTGCGGGCGCGCGAGTTATAGTTAGCTGAACTAACTAGAACGGGGGAATTTCATTGGTTTTTTACGAGTGAAATGTCCAGCTAACTATAACATGTGTGAAACCTTTGGTTTTTTCATTAAATTTCTAAGGTTTTTTAAATGCTAATTCCTAACTATAACGTGTGTGAAACCCATGGTTTTTTCAGTGAATTTGCAAGGTTTTTTAAATGCAATTTTTTTTTTTTTTCTTCTATTTTTTTTTTACATATTTTTATTTTAATTTTCTATCCTTTTTTAAAGACTATGGTTAAATTTTTAAAATTCTATGTTTTTTTAAAATATATTTTATAAAATAAACATGTAAAATTTATTAGCAATACATTTTTTCCTTTTTTTTTTTATTTTTTTTTTAGTACGCGTACCGTAAGCTTACGGTAAGCGTACGGTTTACGCAACGTCCGTAATTTATCTACGCTGTTTGCGTATAGTTACACAATTTGCGTAGCCGCGCGTACTCCGCGTGGGGCGCGTACGCGTGTACGCTACACGCGCACGTTACGCGGAAGTGTCGGGGAGTGACTGTTATGCGCATGCGCGCAAGCGCGTGTCTTTTTTACGCGCATGCGTACTTTTGCCGTAAGCGCACCGTAAGCGTACCGTAAGCGTACGGTAGGTCATGTGATCATGAAACACAACTTTTGATTGGTTGAAACTACTTTCAGTTCTAGAACTCTCCTACACCACACCCATTCCCCTCATTTCTGCTTGTGATCCCTTAGGAGAAGGAGCTGGGTTGTCTTTGTGATACGATGGCAGAACAGCAGAGCTCTTCTGAGAGTGAGGCTAGCAGCACTACCTTGAGGCAGAGAGCGAGGAAACAAAAGACCTCTTACGTATGGGATTATTTTACTTTTCCAGAAGGCCAGCAAAAGGTAAATGCACCCTTAGTGACTTGCAAGCTGTGTAAGCGTGTACTTTCAAGAGGTAATCCTGACAGGAAGTATTCCTTTGGGAATCACACCATGATGAGACACCTTAAGGATGTACACAGAAGGACACATGCTCGACTTACTGAAGGTAACCCTTCAGTAAATCAACCAAGCACATCCACAGCAGCTCAGCCTGGACCATCATCTGCAGAGCCGACTCCTTCTTCTGCAGGTCAGGTGAGCCCTTCATCTGTGGGGGGAGCATCTCCTTTTTCTGGTCCTCTGGAAATTAACCCTCGGTTTGCGAGGGTTGAAGTACGGTGCGCCCATTGTCACGATCTAATTACTTATAGGGAGACCAGTGTTTCCCTAGTGAACAGTAAAATAGATCAGCACACTTGTCGTACCGTCTAATATTCCCAATCTTTCTTTCCTCTGTCCCTGCATGAACACAACGGCTCTTTTAAGAGCCAACCTTACCTTTCATCTATTTTTTATATATTTTTTTAAAAACTTTTTTTTTTTTTTTTTTTTTACCGTACGCGTAGGGTACGCGTAATTTATTTATTTTTTTTAAAAAAAACACTAAAAATCAATTATCACATTACAAGGTCCTTGAGAGACTACAATTAAAAACTGCAAATGTGATTGTAGAGAAGTGGAAAAAAGGGACCATGACATTATTGACTTACCATACCCACTCTGTTAGACCTGTCAGCCCTTTGGCTGGTCCCTCCTCATCATTATTTATTTTGTCCCACTTTTGCCTCAAACCCTGTTTGAATTTTTCCTTTTTGGGAACCACCAGACTTTTTAGTGTTGCTGCAGATTCAGGGAGCCATTTTAGCTACCCCTGAAACTTCTGTCTGAGGGCCTGGAGCACAAAATGGTGGCCACCTGTGACATCACCAGCATCCACTGGAACCTACCAGCACCTTCCAGAACATTCCAGAACCCTGTGACAGTTGGAGGCGGTTTAGAATGTTGGGAAGCTAAGAGAGAGAGTTGGCAGTTGGAGCTGGCAGTTGGCACCTGACTGGTGAAGAGTGAGCAGCACAAACGTGAAGGAGGAAGGAGTGAAGCAGCAGGGGTGGAAACTTGTGCCTGGAGTGGGGTCCATAAACCCACCCTTGATACTAGTCCCTACTGACGGAGCCCAGCCTAGAGCCCTGTGTGGGAAGAAGTCAGAAAAACCATCCTGAGGACCTGGACAGCAGGAACAGGCCTTAGAAACAAGAGAACCGCAAGATCCTGACCTGGAAGCTGGTTTCCCTGAAGTCCGACGTCGAGTAGCCTAAGACCTGGAGCCCGAGGTGGAGAAGCGGCGCTGACTGGAAAAGCAGACGTCGTACCCGGAGCCGCCAGAGGTCGAGAGAGGGCGCCGTCAGAGGTCGTGAGGAATACCAGAGGTCGAGGAGGAAGTCACCCGAGGTCGAGTGAGCGGCGTCATCGGAGGAGTGAAGTCCGCCCTCCGGAGTCGTCGGAGACCGAGGTGAAGTGCAACGGAGGTCGGGAGTGAGGATCGCACTCCGGAGTCACCGGAACCTGTGAGGATCGGGCCGGAGGTCGGGAGTGGAGGTCGCACTCCGGAGTCGCCGGAAACCTAAGGAGAGGGACACCGGAGGTCGGGAGTGAGGATCGCACTTCGGAGCCGCCGGAAGTCGACATCGAGGCAAGGCCGGCCGACGTCATCGAATCCGAGGTCGCCATCGGACCGGAGCCGCCCGAAGTCGACATCGAGTAAGACTGCCCGACGCCATCGAATCGGAGGTCGAGATCGAACCGAGGCCGCCGACATCGAGACCGGAGCCGCCTGCCGGCGTCGTCAGAGAACTGACATTGTGCCGAGGCCGCCGACATCGAACCGGAACCGCCTCACGGCATCGACACGACTCCAGCGGCGTCGGAGCATCAGAAAAAGGGCAGTAAGTGGAGTAGAGGGCGCCTAAGGCCCTGTGGAGACCTGAGAGACTGCTCTAAGGGGCTAGGGAGGTGCTGGAACCAACCTGACTGCGCCAGGGGTGAACTGGGACTAATCTAGAGAAGTTGTGTGGAGAGAGAGCCAGGTCTCTGGTATTTTCCCCCTTTATCTACCTCAGTTTAGGCCTCAGCCTTGTCCCAGCCAGGGAGTAGACACCCTCAAGCCTTCCACATCCCCACAAGCTGTGCCTGGGCCAAATCAGCCCTTAGGAATCAAAAGTGATCTGATTCCATGAGTGTCACTGTCAGCTTTTAAGTATTTATTAGGGGCATTGTATTTATTGTATTTAACCTATTTATTGTCACACTGTATTTATTGGTCCACAGTATTTATTGATGCACAATATTTATTGGTTACAGTATTTATTGCCTCGGAATATTTAATTGCCTGTCTGTATTGCACTTTTATTTATGCCTTCAGTATTTATGATCACCCCTATTTATTGAATCATTAAGCCAGTCTTTATTTGACCTGCACTTTCTAAAAAGTTTGTATATTGTGATTGTTGTTTATTTTATCCAATCAGCAACTAAGAGAAAAAGCAGATAAAGAGAGTTATTTTCATAATTTTTACGGTGTAGAGTCGTTTTTGGAACGGATGCACGCATGGTTATTGTTTGGGTATGTTGTATGCTTAGCACGGAGCCTGATTCCTGACCACTCGAGCCAAGCTACCACAGTGTGTCCGGAAGACCACCACCACCCTTTCTAGTGTGGGAGTGGTTTTCCAACACACTCAAAAAAAGATTTATTAATTTAATTTATTTTTAATTGCTTTTAAAATGGTTATAGTTTTCGAAAATGTTCTATCTCAATCTGAAAAAAAGAAAAAAGTATTAATATTTAATAAAACATTTAATACAGTACACATTTACATATTTTTCAAAAAATATTTTTGCCTATTTTTTGCTGTTTTCAGAAAATATTGCATTTCACTATAAATTGTGAAAGCAATTGCATTCATCATTTAACAGCAGGCAAAAAAAAATTAACAATCTCAAAGATTGTTTTTAAAAAAGCCCAGAATCTCTTTTTTCATAAACATAACTTTAAAGAAATGCATAATATTCTAAAAAAATATCATCTAATATCTATACTTATTTCTTTAAAATACCGTCTGATATTTTTGTTTCAGAAGTATAATCACAATAATATATGTCAAATAACTCCACAATACATCTGGTTCCATTTCCTTTAGGCCAAATAGTAATTTTAAAATTCTTTTTTTGTTTAATTTCCAATGGTAATCCAATAAAAAACAAAAGTTTAAATTGTACAGATGTCACCGTTTCTCTGTAACATTTTGGTTTCCGAAAGATTAATTAATAATTAAATAAGTCCACAATAGAATTGTTTACTTTTCCGCATGGCCAAATAGTAATTTTAAAAATCTTTTTTGAAAAAATTTCCAATGGCAATCCAATAACATTCCAAAATTTAAATTGTGCAGATGTTACCGATTTTTTTCTAAATTTTTGGTTTTCCAAAGTTTCCTTAAAAAATTGAAAAATTCCACATTACAATTGGTTACCTTTCCATTAGGCCAAATGATAATTTGTTAAATCTTTTTATTTGTAAACTCCAAATGGTAATCCAATAAAATGGTAAAATTGTTTTCTCCAGATTTTGTCAAATCTCTCTAAAATTTAGGTTTCAGGAAGATTAGATAGGAATTTGCTAAATCAAAAGGCAAACGTTGCTTAAAAATCAATTGGGAATCATTACACAGTGTCCAGCCTTTTTCACATTTAAGATAAACTGTGTAATGACCAGAAGTTACAGTAGGTCCATCATGGAAAATTATTGCAACTGTTACAAAAGTTTTTCCTGAAATTGATAATTGCTGTCCTGTAAACTTCTTTATTAAAGTATCCAATTTTGAACCATCAGCTCTACATCGTTGCATCATTAAAATTACATACTGTCTGTATTCCTTTAAAATTAATGTTGAAAACATGTCAGATTTACACTCACTGCATTGCATGCTATGATTAGCATCTTTAACTAATTTAGCAAAAGTGACTGTTTTACTCTCTGGCAATGTTAAATAAATAAACCTTTCAGAATCAACATTAGAGCCACATATATTATAACAGTTTTCACAACTATGTTCCCATTTATAAGAGAGACCAAACATATTTTGTATTTGTACCCCTTCCTCTTCCAGTACCTGAAGAAAATACATCAAGAATTCCTGTGCATCTTGCTGTACATTTTGAGAAAACTGTGTTCGTCCTGAACATACATCTAAAACTTTTCTAATTTCAGTAGCACTTTCTATTTGAGTTTTATCATTACTCAGCTTTTCAAAAAGGAGACTCAGCACAGTACAGAATCTTTTTCCCTGATTTACTATTATCTGCTCTTGCAAACTTTCCAGATAAAATGCAACATTCAGCACTACATTAGCGTAGCAGTTGACACCAGAGCTATTTTCAAAATAACATCCTACAACCTGTTCTTCATTTTCCTTATTCTTTTTGCTTGCAATTACATCACTCCTCTTTTTTTTCCTCCTCTCTACATCTTCATTACAGATATTCTCATTTCTCCTTTTACGAGAAACTACACGTTTCTCCAACACAGGATACTGACCTAAATGAGGAGCATAGCTTCTTCTTAATCTATTATACTCCTTTACACAATTTGTATCAGCACTGACTTTTGAATCATCAAAGTCTATCATGAATAAACCTGATAATGTTTTCACTCGCATTACTGACTGAAACCTCAAACCCCACTCGCTTATGAATACTGTGCATGATTCCACATGGTAAGCAGCTGGGTGTGTGCTAAGAGTCTGCTTCTGCACCAAAAAATGGCTCCCCCTTTCCATCTAATGCAACTGTGAAATCACCAGAGCAATACGCAATAAATCTCTGCCTGTAATTCCTATATGCACACAGAGTCATGTTTTCACATTAGTCACAAAACGAAATTTCTTTGCCAATTGGAAAGCACACTTACTGCTCTTTTTTTTGGCAAGTGATAAACACTTTTACAGACTGACACATTATGAATCCACTTTTCAGATTTTTTACAAAGCACATGTCCAAACTGCTTTTTCAGACCAGCATCATTTGTAACCTGGGTGTCTGCCTACACTCCAGCAAGGGCAACCAGCCTTAGTGATGCTGAATGTATTTGCATTACTGAGTCCAACCTCAAACCCTTAAACTATTCTTTTATTATACCAGTACACCTTAATTTATTGTGAAAACATAGTCCATATTATTTTACATGTTCCTCACATTTAAATTTCTCCCAAAACAGAAAATAATAAACACAACTTCAACAAAAAGAATTGCATTTCTATTATTCATTTCTTAATTTACCATATACATCCCCTCTCAGACTCTAAACTCACCTTTAAAATTAGTTAGTTGTGAAAGAAATGTGGCACTCAAACAGCAGATTATCAGAGCCAGGATCTCATCTCTGTTCTGTACACCTCTCTCCTCTCAGCAGAACCAGATAATGGCAAACTTTCCCTCTCTTTTTCCACACATATACATGTTAGTTTCAAATCTCAGTGCTTGCCCCTTTTTTTCAAATGTAATCACACATTTCTATTGGTTGAAAACCAACCCTTTTCCAAAAGTACCCTTCCCCCAACTTGACTTCTGCCTAGTACCCTTCCCCCAACTTGACTTCTGCCTGCTACCATAGCAACAGCTCATGGAACACTGCTGTGTGGAGTCAGGTCAGAAGTTCGCCAAACAATGTTTCAATTCCAAAGAGCAAGAGTGCTTGACTTTTCAAACCTAACAGCAAATCCATAGTACTGTTCTTTGGTAACACATTTTTCTGTACCAATACAAAACATGCTTCTATTAATTTACACATACAGCCTAGTTTTTATTCTAGAATGGTATGAAACAGCCAATCAGTTCTTTTTTTTTTTTGAAAAAAATATGTATGCCTCCATTTCCAAACTGTCTTTCTTTTCATATTGCCATTCTACTGAAAGACACCTCCTGAGTGCATCCAGTTCTCCTTTGAAGATGTTCACAGTGTGGATTGTTGGGCACAGCTATGTCTTCTGGAGTGAAAAGTATGCAGAGAAAACAGATATGGTGAGAGACCTTGCTTTGCCAAATGTAGACATTAAATGGATTGGTCAGAGAGGGTTAAAGTGGCACCAATTGATGCCATTGGTGAAATCCTTCATGCACATCCAACACCCTGACCTCATAATAGTGCACTGTGGTGGCAATGACCTAGGCACTTTGACTGGGGTAGGTCTGGAAATGCTTATGAAGGAGACCTTTGCACAACTGTTTTCACTTTTTCCTAAAACTGCCTTTGTGTTTTCTAACATATGCCAAAGGCAAAAATGGAACTGGTCCAATCATTTCTGTCCGCAGATTGACAAAGCAAGAAAGCACGTCAACAAATCTGTTTCTGCTTTCCTCCGTGACTATGGTATGGGTTCTAACAACTTGCGTTATGACATGCAAGACATTTATAGAGGAGATGGTGTACACTTCAATGATGAAGGGAACAGAGTCTTCCTCTTGAACCTTAGACTCTGCATCGGTACTTACTTGTAGGTACCACTAAAAAATCACTTCATAAACACAACGGCTCTTTTTAGAGCCCCCTAATATCTAAACACTTAAATCTGATTTTCATTTCTTTTTTTATTTTTTTTTCTACCGTACTCGTACGTTGAGCTTACCGTACGCGTACCCCGTGATTTTTTTTAAAATCAATAAATGTTTTCTTTGTACTTTTCTGTCCTTCTTTGACCCCCTTACAAATGTTAGGGGGTCTGTAACTCTCCTCCTTGCCCCCTTTTCTTGTTATCACTCTTTTTTTTTCTGAGTGAAACACACGAAATGGCGGCCGCCGCTTCCTGGTTTCGACCGATTCGAATGTTTACTAAGATCTAAGAGCCAATCAGAATCGCGCTCGCGCACGCCACCGTACGCGTACGGTAAGCGTACCGTAAGCGCACCGTAAGCTGGCTCAGATATATATATTGATTTAAAGGCTATTTTCTCAGAATCTACTGAACAGATTTACACCAAACCTACAAAAGGCACTTCCTTGACCTGAGGACTACCTCTCTGCCAAATTTCTAGTAATTCTGTTCAGCCGTTCGGGCTGTAGCTGTGTCTAAAGGTCCTATGGAAAAATGCATGGGAAAAACGCGTTTTGGGACCCCCCTTTTATCTCAGCCCCCGCTTGACGAATCCCCCCGAGACTTTCAGGGAAGGAGCGGAGCGTAGCGCCCCACCTATTCTGAAAAATTCGCGATGATTCGTCGACCGGCGCCAAAGTTATTCAAAATAGAATGTTGCGGATTTCCTATGGAAACAGGGTCCTAACTATAACTACCTACTGGCGACCGCCAGTAGGTAATATATATATATATATATATATATATATATATATATATATATATATATATATAGCAATAAAGAAAAATAAGCACCACAGAACGAACTTGGATGATCTAATTCGGTGCATTCTGGGACCTGGAGTAGGTTGCTGCAGGTCATGTGACCACTTGGATTCAAATACACTCACCTGTGATCAAGGCATTAATGCCGAAACGCATAGGGACTGAAGAAGTGAATCTGCTGCCACTGACACGATGTATAAATAAATGGCACGATGTTTGTCGGAATCGGGCCTCTGCATTTTCTTTTTGCA